>NC_137116.1:44044313-44784313 GCF_949357685.1 Gobio gobio | reverse complement strand
AAGACTACAGCCAGTAGAAGGAGCTAGTTCTGCATGTTTTCAACCCGCCCACAGGGGTGGGATCTCACTCACAGAATGTAAATGTGTAAATGATTGTATTATTATGAAGATCAAAACGACGGTGGGGGCGGTGTAGGGAGTGGCCTCGTAGGGCAGCAAAGCAAGTGCATTCTGGGAGTTGTTGTCTTTCATCCACATGAGACAAAAATACATTTTCTGTCTTTTCTCAGTCTAGAAGGCACCAAATTCAAAAATAATTTCACATTTCTACTACATAAATGACCCAGTTTAAATACACATTCATCTTCCCAGCGCTGAAGTGCCCCTTTAAGTGAAGGTTACTGTTAAGCAACATATGAATGACACACACTAAACATTTAAGTTTAGTACATTTATTAGTTAATTAATATCATAATACAATAAACAATAAAATTTTCGTGCCCTTAATTGTCCTTACTTTACTGACCTTCCACAAAAGCTGCTGCATGACTACAACAGCGTCCTGGCCCTGCAATACATGAACAACCCACTGTCTGTACTTCACCTGTCACTGATGCTAGCACCCATGCCTTGTGATGGGATAAGTGTAGGCTCAGGCTCGGCTCAATGTCCGCTTTTAGATAGTTTCCGACAGATACCGTCTCTGGGCTTTTCAAATTGCTCATCGCCTTACCATCACAGGCTACTGAATCTAGAAAATACGAGGCCACTTCTTCACGTCATCCTCCCAACCAACTACCGCGGAGGGTAAAGGTACTGTTGTTTCACCCTTTTGAAAGTTCGTTGAGGTTGTGTTCCCACATCGTTAGCAGATTTGGATAGCTTGAATGGCTGTCAACTGTTGAATGTCAATAAGCTATGTTTCCATCCACCTATTTTTAAAGCGCATTTTGGGATATCGCATCGAAAAATGCTGAATGGAAACGCCAATATGCGCATGAATTTGATACATTTTCTATCTGATACTAAAACGTGCGCATAAACTACGATGGAAATGCATAATGTCCCGCTTGTTTACATCGAACCGGAAGACGCTCCCACTTTTGACGCAAGGCTTCATGGGGCGTAGTAAACTTGTGGATATAGTTCCAATTACAGTAGGTCAATTATTGGATGGCATTTTTCATTAAAAAATCTTTGTAAACACATTTGTTTTAAATGTATTTAATATTGAAATGATCTAATAATTTGACAACTAAATTGCATTTCTTTTCCCCCTCAGTATTTATTCCTTACAGGTAGGCCTGTTAAAGGAATTGTTGATGCAACCGTTAAGGAACTGTAGTTGTAATGATAATCAAAAGCTGAACTATTAAATTCAAATTCCATAAGATGCAAATTCTGCTGCACGTTCTTCAAGAAATCAGTTGTTGTTAGCGATTATACCGAAGCTTCATGTCATCACCCTAGCTTGGTTTACACTAGATATTCATTTTGGTGTCTTTTTTATTTGCCGTCTCCAATACAGTGCTGGGCTATGATACAGATTCCCACAGGCCCTCATACTCAAACATATAGACTATGCATAGTTAAATGAATATGACCTATTATCTAATTTGTCATTTAGCTGACACTTTAGAGAACAGAGCATCACAGTTTTTGCACAGGGCAAAATGTTATAGTACATGGGGGATCCCTTGCATGGTTTGAACCTACAACAGTTCTTTACCATAGCATTGACTGAGCCACTCCAATTTTTAGATGAGATGAGCTGTCTTGTGGAATTCTGCATTGGTGTTTTGTCTCAGGGGTGTTAGAGTGACAGCAGTCAGACCCGCCCTCCTTGACCGACCCCTCTCGATACCTCCTATCCCATGAGCACCAATGCTGTTTGTTTGGTTTATGTCAAGTTTAAACTAAACTGCATCCGATCTGGCATAATAACGTGTGTTCCACATTAGGCATTGGGAGTTGGGACTCCACAGAGAGAAAAAGAGGACGGAAAGAGCTAGTGTGAACAAGGCAGGAACCTTAGGAAAATGTGGGGGAAAACATAGAGGTAAAATAATCTGATGAGAAAACTGATTACGAGTTAAATAAAGAATATGAGATTAGGGCAAAGGAATCTTTTTCCTGAAGCATGCTGAGCATGGACACCCCGCTTACAAACGCCAACTGGCCTAGAAGTGATAGATGAGCTGAAGGAAGGAATTGAAGGGAAGGGAGGAGGGCGGTAGGGCACACGAAAGGGTAGGAGCTACAAGCCAAGAGAGGGAGCCCAAGAAAGAGTGAGAGGGCATTCATGACTAGACGGAGAGAGATAGAGAGGGGGATGAAAAAAGAGCAAAATTAAAAATTTGATAAAGGATTTCTCAATAGGGGCCATATTGAGAACAGGACTATCTGGACCGGCACATCTGCAGAATCCATTACAGGGTGTGCAGTGCATTCGTGTGTTTTTTCTGCCTGGCTGGCCCAAGACCGTGCAGCAAAGCTGAGCTCAGGTTTCGCCTGTGTGCGGCGGGGGGCCGTCTCCTGTTGACGCGTGATGATTTAGTCAGGTGTGAGCGTGCACTTTCCAATTTGGGGGGAAATAAATTAGAAGTGATTTTTTATGAGGACTGTGTCCCAGTTCCCTGCCTTGCAGTCCACCCCTACTGTGCACTGTCAACCCTACTGATGTGTTTATAAAGAGCGTTGAGGCCGGACCTCCGGGCCATTGCTAGCACACACATACACAAACTCTTAGGCACAAACACACACATTTAATGTTGAATATATATATTTCTATAAAAATAGCACTGTCCAAAAATATGAGATCACATTGAAAGGTTTTCAAATCTAAATGAAATCTGGAAAGAAGCAGAAAGTTTCAGGATTTTGAATATTTAAAATGATTACATGCGTATACTATTTATAGGTCAAATTTGTGAAATTTGAACTAATAACGGCAAATTATATTAATGCAAAAGGGGGACATGCCCAAATACTAGAGATGATAAAATTAATGTACATCTTTTGATTCAGCCTTGCATATCCCGATTATGCTGATTACACATTTTTTAATTAAAAATTTTAACCAATTTCACTAGTGGTCTCAAACTCCCACTGTATACAGGTGAATCTCTCAAAGCCTGTGAAGGAAATGTCTGGCACAGATTTCACTCCGAAATCAAAAGACAAATATAATAAGCAAACTTCTGCATTATGAAAATTAAGCCAAAGACATTTAAGATTTTCCTCATTGTTATAATACATCCATAACGATTAAGCACATTTCCTCCTAAAATTAAATAATATAATTGTCATTACCTTAATGTGAAAAAAATATATATATATATTTTTTTTAAATTAATTTAAGTATTTCTATTTATACATAGTGGTGGTATTTGTTCTATTGACTTGACATGACATCTCACTGACACAACGGTAATTAGAATGTGTGGGAAATGTGCTCATTTGTCATGAAAATAAACATTATGTTAATCAATTTTGACAATTTTTTGATAATGTTCCTTAATAGATTACATTGACTTTAAGCTACTATATATATAATTTTTTTTTAAAATTTTTTTAGGTGAAGTATGACCTGGACATGTTTTTTATCCACACATACGTTGCTTGTGTGAGATTTTTCTACATTAAGGTGAAGCCATAATTGTACCATCAAAGCTGGCAAAGAAAATTTTTTTTTCCCTCGCTCTTCTTTTTCCCCTGTGCTGCTTGAAGACTAATATTTTTGCAGAGGAGGCTGCAGTGAGTGGGCTGTGCTGAAGGAAGCGCCCTGACTGAGCTCTACAGGAGGCTGTGCTCAGGAAACCCAAACCCTCAGTGACCTCTGACCTTTGCTACCGCTGCAACATCTGCACCAGAGAGAGGAAAGAAGGAAGGGACAAAGAAAGAGAGGAACAGACACCGAGGTACAGTGAGGATGGAGAGGGAAATTTAGAAAAAGCCAGTCCCACCAGAGGTGCTAAGGTTTGGTTTGTGTGGTTAGATTGTGAGAAATGGTAATCTGCACTATTACTGTAATCCTCTGACAGCAGTGGCGTTAATGAGAAAGCCAGATCATAACAGCAGTGGCAGGAAACAAGCTCTCTAACCATCTAGAGAACAGCAGTCTCACTCTTCTGAGGGTTTGCTGGACTTCAAGACTTGTGGCAGGTTCACATTGCAACAACAGTAACCCACTGGTAAGGGTGGAAACACTGGATAGCCTTCATAAAAGACTGCGCATATACAAACAAATTGACTTGACAAAATATATTTCCCTCTCTCCTGAAATCCTGAATGAATACATCTTCTACCTGATGTTTAATAGACACGTAATAGACACCTCGTAGCTGCCATCAGGGGAGGGGAAAGAGAGCGGGTTCAAAGTCTGACCTTTACGAGCTGATATAACATGACTGGGAGTGGCAGAGAAAGTGGGAGGAATAGACAGAGTGGAAGAAGAGGAAGTGGGCAGTGTAGTTTTTCTAGCTCATGCTCAGGGCTGGGTGAAGGGCTGTAGACGTGATGGGCTGGGTGGTCAAAAGACATATTTACACTACATTTGTGTGTAAATGTAGAAAATCTCATGGGCATAATCACAAGACTCTCAGATTTCTCTTACTCCAGCTTTATCTTCATTTTGATCACTTTTGCTCGGTTTTATACACGCCTCCATGTTTACATTTATGCAACCTAAGTTGGCTGTCTCTGCTTGGGTTTTTATTTTGTGAGGTCCCAAGAGAACAGTAGTCTGAGGGAAATGTTTCAAAAATCATGTGCTTTAACACGTCCCAAAATACCCAACTGCCCTTTGAGCCAATTTACTGCATTTCAGTGTGCTATTCACTAAGCACACATAATGTTGTGTTTTTTCTTGCCCAGTGCTCAATTCAAGCCCAATTCAATTTGTCCTCTTCGACAATATCAGGCCTAGAGATGCACAGCACTGTTTTGGAACGGAGCGGGTGTTGAAATCTGCTGAGTGGTATTGTTAACAGAGCTCACAGGTCAGTCTGTTGCTCGGCCTGACTCTGGGGCCCACTCGAAATGTCAAATCTGATTGGCATGATTGGCTATGGCGCTGTGGGAAGCGTCCTGCCTCGATCCAACGGAGAAAGCTGTCAGCAGATAGGGAGAAACCCAAACACAGCCGGCCACAAAGCTCCGCCGTACCTCCAAACCCAACACTCACCGTAAAAAAATAGTTTAGATGGGTTCTCTTTAGCTTGCTCCTGTGGCTTTCTCTCCATTTTCTTTCTGCTGCTTTCTGACCAGCGCCCTTGCTCTTCCCCGAACACTTACTATACTTGATTTCTAAAAACAAATCCATACAGCACGTTTGAATTAGCAACATCTATTCAATAACAATGATGTAATCCATTTATACTCAGGAATCCGGCTTTAATGCGGCAATGGAACGCTGGAATGCTGCAGAAAAACAAACGCGGCATAGGAAAATAGACAAACCGGGATAATGGTAGGCAGTGAGGAAGAAAGCACATGAGAGAAAAAGAGACCCTTAGAGACAGAGAACATTCATCTTAGATGGAATGGTGAGAGTATGAAAGAATTGCTAATGCGTGTTGTTTTCTATCACTGCCAGATCTCATGAGGTTTTTTGCTCTGTTTTGGCGCTTTTATCCAGGAGAGAAAAGACAGAAAGGATAGGAAATTATGGGGAAGAAGGGTGGAATCAAGAACAGGACCATATCCCGAACCAAATTTGAAGTGTCCTGTATTAGACTCCAGCTCAATGTGTCCGAAACCATTAGGCCATAAAAGATTTGTTTAACCCTCTGGTGCTCTTCGTTTAGGGGTTGCATTGGTTGTCTTCCCGGTCATAAGTGACCGGACACCTAAAAATTAAACTTCCTCCACCCCAGTAAAACCAATGCAATTTATTTTTCTTCAATAATATTTTTTCTTTTTAATTTTGTATTTTGAGATGATTTGATGGTATTTTTCATACTTATGCAATAAATATGGTCTATTTTTGCCATTGAAAATTATTTTTAAAAAAAATGTAATTATTATTTTTTATTTTTTTATTATTGCAGTATTTCAGGTTAAAATAGAGACTAGGCCTTCAAAATATTTTTTTTGAAGGCCAATTAGCACCCTCTTTTGGAATTATTTAAGAAATCATGCAACCATGGGTGTAATCACAGGTCTCTATGGAGAGGCTTGAGAATTCCCTAGTTCTCTTTTGAACACATTTAATGATTTTTTTTTGATGGATTTGAATATATATTTAAAAAATCTCAAAGTCTATTTATTATAAAGTTTTAGATTTTTTTGTTGTTGTTAGAAATATATCTTTTTTTCTGTGAATTTGTGTTTTTGCAGATTTCCCATTAATTTCCTATGGTGGTCATTTTTGACAGAAGAGCACAAGTGGGAGTATTTTTTTTTACGACCAATTAGCATGCTCGAATCATGCCCTCAATTTTTTTTTGTGTTTACATACCTAATGTTAGAAAAGTCACCAAGTTTCATATTCTGATGAAGCTGTGATTTAAAAAAATTCAAAATGTGGTTCATAGGTTCAGTTTTTCATAGGTGTGTGTGTATAAGTGTGCGTGTGTGTGTCACCCTTCACTGCTGTGTACTTTTTTTCAGCATTGTGGCCGATTTGTAGATTGTACACACAAATATTCAGTGAATTTTTGTGTTTTTGCCGATTTCCCATTCATTTCCTATGGTTGGTCATTTATGACCGAAGACAATGAATGCTACGTTTTTTTTTACGACCAATTAGCATTCTCGAATCATGACCCACATTTTTTTGTGTGTTTGCATACCTAATGCAAGAAAAGTCACCAAGTTTCATATCATTCCGATGAAGCAGTGATTTTTAACATTTCAAAACAAAAAAATTTCCGGTCAGAAATGACCGAAGTGCACCAGAGGGTTAATGAGGGCTATGAAGGTTAAGTGGGTTTGGCAGAGGGTAGAGTCACACTGTAAACCTGAATAAGTTGGGCTAACTCAAAAAAATTAAGGTAATCAGTTGAGTTATGATGTTCCCAATTTTAAATAAGCATAACTATGAAGTTTAGAGTTGGTATACTCATGCATGTTAATTGCTCCAAACTTGTGGTACAGAGTTAGCTAACTCATACATTTTGATAGCAATTAACTTAAAATATTTAGTTTATTAACTTTTTTATTTTGAGTTTTTGCAAATTAAATGAGTTATTTATTTCACTGTAAACCCTAATAAGTTGTCAGAACTCAAAAAAGTTGAATAAGAGTGTTCAACTTTTAAAAAACTCAAAGTTTAAGAAAGATTTATATTTTGTACTTAAATTTTTATTGTTCTTAACTTGAAATATTTGAGTACACTAATTTAAACATTTAACTTAAAATTATCAGGTTATCTCAACATACATACTCTTCTAAATTAGCACAACAAAACATAAATTACTACTAAATCTCCCTTACCATTAATCTTGCACAAAACATTATATAACACTTAATTTTAGCATTTACTCCTTTTTGAGTGCCATGGGTAAAGCATGCTAGGAAATAAAAGATCCCAGCCCAGTTTCAGTTAAACTTATGTTAGTCTAAATGAAATGAAATGAGTTCATACATCTCAAAACAATGAAACAGTTCAGTACTTGAAATATGTCAGTGCTGTGAACTCAAAAGAAAAAGAAAGTTCTAAATACTCATAACAGTTAATAACTGAACTAATTTGTTTATGCTGATTTGTGTAATCTAATACTAATACTGAATACATACTTTTTCCATGCCCACAGTCATTTCTCTGTTCCCTGACTTAGTTCAGCTGCTGCTTCTCATTGTCCATGGGGCCGGCTCACTCGCAAAACCTTAAAGGCATGTTACAAAGTCAAAGCTCAAATCATAAATGAGCATAAGATAATATTTTCATTCTTTGGGAGGAGGTTCGAGAGGAAAATTCAGGCTCCTGTTATCTTCTCTTTGCTGTGCCGTAGTATGTTTGCCTTATTAATGGGATGGAAAGGACAGAGGTGACAAAATCATTCATGATGTCAAAGAGGGGAAATATAAACTGTTGGTATGGAGAGTGTGCACTGCCATGGCCAAAAAAATTGACATTCTACTCGTGATCTACGATAATCCCTAAAAATATAATCAGAGGAATAATAACAGACCCGACAATCTGATTAATCTGCATTTAATCCAGGCAAAATATCTTCAGTGGATCCTGTTCAAATGATAAACAGATGTTTTTATTCTAGTAGTTGTGAAAATCGCATGCAGTGACGAATGGTTGTTGTATACTGTTACAAGAATGTGTTTAAGGCGTTTTGATGGTGTCAGCGGTCAGGGTTATCTATTGTCAAATTGCACATACATCACATGTATACGTATTGAGCCACCTGGTGGACCTCATTACTAAAGCTTTACACAGAGAGGTGGGGAAGAGAATATGAGCAGGTATTTACAACCTCCAGAGTGACGTGCTAGCAGCTTTAACAAGAGAACAGGAGTTAATGTTTAATTCGAAGTTGGTCAAATGGATGCTCAATTTTCTGTATTCTGATGTGATGACATGGTCATTAAACTCATACTAGCCAAACAAACACACTAAAAGATCTAAAACAAGCAGCTTATTTTATTTGTTCTGGGGGCTATGAAAAGCCTTGGATAAAAAATCCAATCCAGACTAAATTACGGAAGATTCTAATGTACTCTAATTCTGGAAAAAGTAGCATAGCCACCTGGTAAAAATGGATTTATAAAAATGATATGTAGTTAAATCATTATTATATTAAGGATTTAATCAGAATTCTAGAGTTTATCAGTTGAAACTGATTTATTATTGTTTTTATTTATTTATCATCTCTCTCTCTCTCTCTCTCTCTCTCTCTATATATATATATATATATATATATATATATATATATATATATATATATATATATATATGCTGTCAAATCGATGAATTGCATCTAACATAAAGGTTTTTGTTTATGTAATATATTATAATAATATATGTATATGTATTACACACACACACACACACACACACACACACACACACACACACACACACACACACACACACACACATATATATATATATATATATATATATATATATATATATATATATATATATATATAATATATATGTGTGTGAGTGTGTGTGTGTGTTTGTGATTTATGAGGACACAAATTTGTACAATGACACTGGTATTACGACGTAAACATGAAATATGAGGACATTTTTATATGTCCTCGTGTTTAAAATAGTTTTAAAAACAATACTAACAATGTTTTATTAAAAATATTAAAATGCAGAATGTTTCCTGTGATGGGTAGGTTTAGGAATAGGGGTAGTGTAGGGGGTATAGAATGTAACAGTGTGTACAGTATAAAAACTATTACGTCTATGGAATGTCCTCATTTAGATAGCAAAACAAACCTGTGTGTGTGTAGATATATACAGTATATATATATTGCTTCTGGGTCATTCATCACATTGGAAATGGAAGTTTAAGTGTGTTGCATAATGGGATATAGTATTCCTCTAGTATGCTTTACTATTGCACATTTTGGCAAATGCAGTAGTATATACAGGTATTCCATTTATAGGGAAAAATTGCAAAAATAGTTTTGTGTAGTATGCTAGTACTATTCCGAACATAGCCATAGCTCTGAGCAGCATCTCTGGAGAGTTCCTCATATTCAAGTCAGCTACTTACACTTCTAATGAGCAGATCGTTGTCCTCTAACGAGCCTGTAGAAGAGAAAAATGACAGCCCTGAAGATGCCTCTTCACAATGCTAACAGGATCACTCAGCTCATCTCATAAGTTAACGCTTTGATTAGCTAATGAGGCAGCAATAATATCAGCTGACTTGACACAGCACTCAAGAACACAGTGATGTTAAACGTCTGGACAGTCACAGTGGAGTTTCTACAGATAAAACTGATGGAGAGACCGTTGAAGAGCCAGCATGAGAAATGCTGTTTGACTTTGGGTTTCTTTACGTTTGGCTCTTCAGTGATGAAAGCCGGTCATGGGTGTATTCTCGCTTTAAATTGACCTCTTTCTACCTCTTATTCTACACTTGTCCACTGTACGACTCCTTCTCACACTTCATTTACAGCTTGTCTTTTCGTTACCACCACAGAAGCAGTAACATCTCAGGCCTGGAAAAACATGGTGTGTGCGTGCGTTCATGTGCCAGGCCAAGGGAAGTTAAAGCACATATTACACACTCTCGCAATCTCAAGTAGCCTTGACCTCCTGCCCAGAGTGTGGCTTCCCCACAGCTCAGCTCATACATCTCCAGACACACATACATGATCACACACCACAGTACAGTTACAGAACAAGGTAATTGCCCATAGCCGGGTGGGTCTGAGGGCAAGAACAAGGTTTTACAGCACAGATGAAAATAAAATATAAGGACTTTGTGGTTCACAGTACAGTTGGAAAGACAAATATTATTTTTTACGAGGGAGCAAGAAGGCCGAGGCTAGATATATAAAACACCTTAATGATTGAATAGCTTAAGTATTAAATCTTCCGACCTGAGCTCTGTCAGGGAGCCTATAACATTAAATCGGACAGGATGGGGTTGAAGCGAGAGACCAACCACGTGAGTGTGACAATGTGGCCAGAGGGAGAATAAACCCTCCCAACACTTTACCTTCTGGCAGGGACACCCTCTCCGTAAATCTTTGTGTTGGACAGCTTTTGGTGGTTTAATAATTACCTGCGAATGAATAAGCTTCTCGTTTTTTTTAGTGAACTCCGAGACTAGGGTGAAGGATGCATTTTTGAACGGTGCGCTGTGTTGGCCTTTCCTTAAAATTAAACACTTTTTAAGTTTTAAAAAATGAAAATATTCTACATTTCTCTTTTAAACCACGTAAAATAAAATAAAATAAAATTATTCAAACGTAATACATTGCTTTTATGCAGGATAAAATGTACAGTTATCTGATTTTTAGAATCCATAATATTACGCATCAGCTCTTTTTATTATTATTTAATAACTCCTATAATGTCCAGTATTGAAACACTTTGCAAATATTATAAATTTTTTCCCATGATTATTTAACATTATGGTATGTTACATATGTGTCTTTTTTTATAATGCTTAACAACATAATGGTTTGTGTTCAATCAAAAATATACCATTGTTCCTTGTTAATTCATAATACATTAAGGTTAATTTATAGAACATGAAATGTTGTATACATTATTGTTTTTTACTGTTAGTTCATGATAGCAAATGCATTAATAATATTAGCATTATTGTAAAATGTTACCTCTTTATTTTGTCATTTCCCCTATGGTTTTAACTGATTTGTTTATTTATTTATTTTTTACTTTCTTACCTTCCTACCTTTTGCATGCAGATCTGGCAACCCTGCTGGACAGGATGAGAAAATGTGTCAGAGTGACGAATTCTAAATAGCATACTTTGACCATTTATGCCAAATAAATATATTTTTTCATATCGAGATATTTTTCATATAAATAGTTTTTCAGCCAGTATAGTCAAAGGCTAGACTTAAACCGGATCCACCCTTGTCTGTTATATTTGGATGAGGTAACAGTCTACTATGGTAACAAATGAGTCCCGCCCAAACATCTCTACCGTCTTTCTCATCTCTGACTTGACCTTGAGAACAAATTTCCGCCCTCACCTTGGCTATACTTTTCTTCCATGACTCCCGCCGAGGAATCACGTTATTTAGTCAAACATTCTTGTGGTTTGCAGACAGCGACGGTGCGCATGTTTGGACGGTACAATATACAACTCAGATGGAGAAGATCAAAGACAATTGAAGAAAGGATCTCAGAAGTCCGAGCCAAGGCTCATTACCGGTATACACATCCTGCTCTGGAATGCTAACACGCGGGGTGGCTGTGTCAAATTCTCCACATATGCTTGTCGCGGTTCGGTTACTTTTTAAAGCGAGATACCGTTATTAAAAACTTTGGTTACGTTACCTAAGGCGATGGTGATGAATATGCTAATATACCGGCATACCAGAGAAATGATTCGTCTTGAATATGTATTTCACCCCTCGGGCTGCGGACAATAACCGTCAGAAAACAGGCGGGAGGGTCGATTCACTGAGGCGCGCGTGCGCATTTCTCGAAGCTCTCAGATTCCGCGCGCATTTTCTCCGGCGCGGCTTGTGATGCAAGCACGCGAGCTATTTCAACCTACGTCCCCTCGGCGACAGTGTGCGCTAAACCGAGATTAGCGAAGGCAGCAGGGGAAGGCTTGGTTTGAATGCGACAGACAGCAAAAAAAAATCAAAGGAGAGCCGTGTTCACAAGTGGCAAAACCTCAGTGGTTCGCCTCTTTTATTCTTTTATCTATCCCTCTTTCTCCGTCTGCCTCATCCACATTCTCTTTCAGTCTCAGTCTCTTTTCTCTCCAGCTGCAGCCCTGATGGCAGGACTTCCTCCTGGTAGCCATTATAATATGTGTGTCTCTGGGTGGTCCGGCCTCAGTTCCATGGGCTCTAATAGTTTTCTACTGGTGTAGCCCTTGCAAGGCCCAAGGGCGTAGAAAGAGAGAGAGAATAAGAAAGACAGAGGGCAGTTTGTCTAATAAAACCCTTGTCCAGACCGCTGTATGTCCCTCTTAGCACTTCCTGGACACTGCCCCCTGCCAACCCCAACCACCTCCTGTGCTCCACCTCTAATGGGACACAGCTGGACTCCCCTATTACTTTCTTTCTTTGTATCCATTTTGCTCTACCCATCCTTCCTCCATCACTCCTTTTCCTCTTTTTATCCGGCATGCTGCCTGCGTCTGCTTCTCTCTCATGCTCTCCACTCTGTTTGTCTTTTTCAGTCCCCTCAGTGCTCGGGGACAGATGTATGGCTGAATGAGCGTGGACTGGCTGGGTCTGGTTCTGTGATGTGGCGTGAGTCAGGATGTGAGGGGCTGCAGAGAGGATAATGCTCATTTACACACACCCCACGGCCCTCGGGCCCTGCCTTACTGTGTGTGTGTGTGTGTGTGTGTGTGCGTTCACACATCAGTCCGTTTCAGCACCACACAAGCACACACTCTCTCCCTCGTTCTCCTCCTCCACCGTGTGGTCAGTAACAGCTCCAGTGTGGGGAACATTTGTTCTGCAGATACTACTCAATGGAAGAGGGTGGTGCTGAGAATCGCTTTTGGATTTTACAGTACGAAGGCTGCAAAACAAACAAAGCAGTGAGTTTTACGCAGCCTGCCTGCCTATTAAAACCCACACCCCAACATGTGATCCCAGGACGGCTCTGTCAGCCAGATCTCGGGGTCACGCGGTGACGTTCGCACATGCTTTTGGCAGGACGTGATGTCTTTACATCTTCGACAGCTTGTTCTGTGTGATGTACAGCACGTGGGTGGGCAGATACACACGGTTTCTAATCACAGATGTCACTGTTAACGTGAAGACCGGGACTCTCAGAAGATCAAACTGTTGGAGTGGATTCTGTGAAAAAGGCGGTCTAGGGTTTTACTCTAGTGTTTGACTTTTTAGAGGGTGGCAGACATCAGTTGAAAGAGCAGAAGAATTTAAAAGGGAAGCAAATTAAAGAGCAAAGACAGAAGCAGGAGTTGGAAATACTGATTTGGTCCAAAACAAGTTGGTAGAAATATCACAGAGCTGCTTTTTAAAAAAAAAAAAAAAAAGTTTTTAAAACATGTTTCATTCACCATGCATGCATCAAACATCAGTGATTTTGCACTTCAGTTTATTCAACAATAATAATGTATTTATCATTATTCAGTTAGCTATATGTAATTTTTCATTATTAAAAATCAATTCTTTACATTTGTCTTCTTCTTCTTAATAATATAATGGCCATTGATTATTTCAGAGTAACAAAAATGTTAAAATTTGAGTTTTTACGTTTTACATCCAGTTGGCTTTTAGACGCACTTGGCTTTATTTGGGTTTTGCTGAAATATGAAATATGTTTGCAGAGAGTGAATACGCGAAATCTTGTGTCGATAGTCCTTATATGGATATGGTTTGTGGGTGTATTATGTTAATGTTGTTCTCCCTCATTTGGACTAATTAGAATAAAGTGTTTTATTTTTTTAAGATACATTTCAGGACTATTTTAAATATGAATAATTCATCATTTTGTCAGAGTGAGAGAATTTAAGGTCATGGTGAGATGCAGAGTTTGTCAAATTCTTTACTGTTTTAGTGGAAGTGTCTGATTAGCCAAAATGGAAACCATCCCATCTCTCTAAGCGTGCCACAGTGGTTACGTATAGCCCTCTTTTGTTTACTGCCCACAGACTCCCAGCAGACGCCCAGGCTAAACAGGAAAGGACAAAACATAGAAAGGGGACACACAAAATACAAATGCCAATTGTTGAAGCACTGTTTGATCCAGACCTGGTGTGACTGTGTATGAGAATGTGCTTTCATAGGGCTTCAGTGGGATTGATCTATGGTTGATATGTCGAGTATGTATGTTAGTGTGTGCCTTATGTTTGTGGGATGAAGTTTGCTTCCTAATCTAGTTGACTAATAAACCCGGCATTGCATATTACAGTTGCTTTTGTTCCTTTTTTGTAAGTCGCTAGTGTGTGGGCTACTCCATACATAGAGTCAAATAAACGCTGACAGGAAAAAGGAACATTTGCTTTGCGTGAGAGACATAGTATAAATCATTGCGTGTGTTTTAAGTGGCTTTTCATGAATACAGTACTTTTTTCTTTACAGACAACAATCACACTTTTTTTATTGTGAGATCTGATATGTCAGGTAAAACATTATCATCGTAAAATTAAATTAGCATTACTTTTGTTAGTTAACAATCAGCCTAGTTAAATGCATGTTTTATTGCCCTTAACAACAGTGATTTCAAAACATGTTGAATTGATATTTAATTTTGTCCCCGAATAGGTACTACTGAATCTTACGAATGGTCTATTTTTATAAATATTTATTGCTTGAATATCACAATTACATTAAATATGCTCAAAAAATGCTCAAAATTGCAGTCCTAATATAAAATGAATAGAAAATAAAATCATCCTGAGGTTGATGATCAGCATTTTCTTCCACTGACCATGTCATGAATTTTTTTTTTTAGTGAGTTTCACATGCTATTTTGAACCCTATTCATGGAAAGTGCCTGGTAGACACTATGTTTGTGTATTTAAAAAATAAGACTGCCCACACACACTACTTATGATGTCAGATTAACATTAAATGTTAGCCCCACTTGTGTGTGTGTTCATTTGCATGACCTCTGGCATTGACTTTGTTTTCCAGCCTGCAACCATCGGATATGAGTGTGTGTGTGTGAGAGAGAAAGTCCTCTTAGAACAGCCTGAACTTCAATAGCAAGGCTGTGAGGGGTGACGTGACGAGCGCCGGTCGGGGTGAGGGCTGGTGTTTGTCAGGACAGCTCCATGACTGCGGCTCCAGTGACAGGACAGGCGGAGACTGGCGGGGCTCGAGTCAGTGCAGTCTGGGTGCAGGAAGCTTAGTAAGTTTACCTAAGAGGCTCGGTTTACGTTCTGGGTCACCAAAGTTAGACCCATGCACTGTTTAGCTTTAGACCACAACTAGCATGGCGAGGTTGTTTGTCAGGAGGGTGAGTAAATGATTCATTGTATATGACATGTTACAGGACAGGTTTAACTAACCTGTGTTGCAGGCTTAATGTTTAAAGCTCAATATTGGCGAGACAATCGCGCAGACTTTTACAGTATACACTCTCCGGTAAATGCAAAAATGACACCTATAAACACCTTGGATTGTTGTTACACTAAAAAGGTTGATAAGCATATTTCAGTTTTTTTTATAGCAAGTTTAATCTGATCATCTGAATTGAATGACTCTGTCCTGGACGATGCACCGTGACTCTGCTGAGGGAACTGGCGTTATTCCAGGTGAAAGGCACACTGTCAGCTGCTGTCTGCAGAGGTGCGGAAATGCCCAGCTGTTGCTGTCCCCCAAGAGAAATCAGGCAAGACACTGCAGTGATGACCGCCTTGTTTCATGCAGATTTGTCTCCATTTCTACACCTATATATATAGAGAGAGATAGCTATACACTGCCCGGCCAAAAAAAAAAGTCGCTGTTTCCATAGTCAAATTTATAAAAGTCTATGGCTGGATCATTATTGCAGTGATTATTATGTTTCTAGCATGTTATATGCTTTGAAACAGTATTTCCCTAATTGATGGAGTGTGTAGCTTTTAATTTCTTAAACAACTGTGTAGGAAGACACACCATGGCCATATCGCAGGATAACTGAAGAATGGTCAGGAACTCGCAGCACCTTGAAACTAGTCCAAATGAGGTGCGTAGACAAAAACATTCCAAATAGTTAAGCCTTTCCTGGACACTCTACCAAAGAAGAAGTCTTCAAATGCATGATAAAATCAATCCTTTTCTGAAAAAGGGCACATTTGAGTTTGACAAAAAAGACTTCTTCTTTGGTAGAGTGTGCGGACTCTCTTGAAAGGTTTTACATATTCCAGGATGACAATGTAACATCACAACATTTATTTCCATCAAGAGGTGCATCAATTGTTGGTCAACATCTTGTCACAATGCAAGAGTCAAGCACTGTGTAAAGTCTACTCCAGCACATCCCAAAGACTTTCAGTGAATTTAAGGTCAGGACTCAGAGGTGCCAATTTATGTGTGAAAATGATTCTTCATGCTCCCTCTCAACCATTCTTTCACAATTTGAGCATGATGAATCTTGAGAGCTACTCCATCAATTAGGGTTAGAAGAACTGTTGCCAAATAACATGCTAGAAACATAATAATCTCTGCAATAATGATCCAATCATAGACTTGTTTAAATCCAAACAGCAACTTTTTTTGGCCGGCAAAGTATTAGCCTATATACACTCACCTAAAGGATTATTAGGAACACCATACTAATACTGTGTTTGACCCACTTTCGCCTTCAGAACTGCCTTAATTCTACGTGGCATTGATTCAACAAGGTGCTGAAAGCATTCTTTAGAAATGTTGGCCCATATTGATAGGATAGCATCTTGCAGTTGATGGAGATTTGTGGGATGCACATCCAGGGCACGAAGCTCCCGTTCCACCACATCCCAAAGATGCTCTAGTGGGTTGAGATCTGGTGACTGTGGGGGCCATTTTAGTACAGTGAACTCATTGTCATGTTCAAGAAACCAATTTGAAATGATTCGAGCTTTGTGACATGGTGAATGATCCTGCTGGAAGTAGCCATCAGAGGATGGGTACATGGTGGTCATAAAGGGATGGACATGGTCAGAAACAATGCTCAGGTAGGCCGTGGCATTTAAACGATGCCCAATTGGCACTAAGGGGCCTAAAGTGTGCCAAGAAAACATCCCCCACACCATTACACCACCACCACCAGCCTGCACAGTGGTAACAAGGCATGATGGATCCATGTTCTCATTCTGTTTACGCCAAATTCGGACTCTACCATCTGAATGTCTCAACAGAAATTGAGACTCATCAGACCAGGCAACATTTTTCCAGTCTTCAACTGTCCAATTTTGGTGAGCTCGTGCAAATTGTAGCCTCTTTTTCCTATTTGTAGTGGAGATGAGTGGTACCCGGTGGGGTCTTCTGCTGTAAAACCTCGGTTGTAACGAGTGGTTATTTCAGTCAAAATTGCTCTTCTATCAGATTGAATCATTCGGCCCATTCTCCTCTGACCTCTAGCATCAACAAGGCATTTTCGCCCACAGGACTGCCGCATACTGGATGTTTTTCCCTTTTCACACCATTCTCTGTAAACCCTAGAAATGGTTGTGCGTGAAAATCCCAGTAACTGAGCAGATTGTGAAATACTCAGACCGGCCCGTCTGGCACCAACAACCATGCCACGCTCAAAATTGCTTAAATCACTTTTCTTTCCCATTCTGACATTCAGTTTGGAGTTCAGGAGATTGTCTTGACCATGCAGGACTACACCCCTAAATGCATGAAGCAACTGCCATGGTTGATTAGATAATTGCATTAATGAGAAATTGAACAGGTGTTCCTAATAATCCTTTAGGTGAGTGTGTATATATACTGTATATATAGCCATTTCCGCTTTTCTGGTCATGAGTATGAAGTAACGCCATGGGCATCACTAGGCCCTTGAAGCCCCCCCCCCCCAAACTTCTGTCCAGCCCCCCTAAAAAATATGTGATTAACCTTTCAAACATATGAAACTGGCGGGAGGCTTCGGCTTTGTCCCGTCTTTTAATCTGCATTAATCAGCGTGTTCTTCAATCCGCAGCGGCGTCGAACAGAGCGCACGTCAGAAGCAGAGGTGTGTGCGTTGATCTGAGCCTCATTGGTCTGTCACCGCTCGTCAATGTCAAAATATTTGGGAAAACCAATCAAATCAGAGTAGGCGGGCTTTATGCTCACACAAAAGCTGCTGATGCTGAGCGCGAATTTTAGCAGCGCGACTCGACGTCAAGTGCGAGATATGTAAGTAGCTAAACTAAACATTTCACATTTGACAGCTGCTTCTTTAAGTCAGAAATGTTAAACAAATGACAAAAATATTCACGCAAATTAATAAACTTTTGTCTAATTTCACCATTTTGACTTGAAATAGGCCTATGTAATGTCATTTAAAATATAATTAACAAACAAGAAATATTAACAAAGTAATATTGGGATTAAATGTGTGCATATTGTAAATTAATAATTCCATGTGTAGCTCTCAGTAAATAAAAAAGCTCAGCTGTTTTTCAGCCTGTACTGGGCATAAGATTAGTAATGAATGTGTGCATATTGAAAATTAATTTAATAAATGTAGATACCTAGCTTTCCTGGAAGCCAGTAAATTAACATGTCTACAAAAATGATTCATAAAACATATAAATATCAGTTAAACATATGTTTACTTTCTTCACTGACAAAAATGGAAAAACTTTATCAGTCAAATCTGCCCACTGACATGGTTTTCAAGCTATTGTTATCTAATTTTTTGCCGTTCAGAGCATCTTAAAATGCACATATGTAGATCATAGAAATCAAAATCCCCTCCCCCCATCCCCCCAAACCCCCTAACTACCTCACATTTGGGATCTCAGTGATTATAAACCTGCCTACATTATGATTAAGGGATGTACAATAGGGTCATGCAGAATAAGGCATTAATATTTGCTTTATAAGTAATAATAAACAGCCAATATCCTAATATGCATACTAATAAGCTACTAGTTAATAGTGAGAATTGGACCCTAAACTAAAGTATTTTTTTTTTCATACCCTTACTGGGGGCTGAGCCCCCCTAAAATGAAAATCCTAGAATCGGCCGTTATTACCAGATTTTGAAATGGGTCTTTTATGCTTAACCTAGGCTGCATTTATTTGATCCGAAATACAGTAAAACTAGTAATATTATGAAATATTATTCCAAAGTAATATAACTGTTTCTATTTTAATATATTTAAAAATGTAATCTGATGGCAAAGCTGAATTTTCAGCATTATTACACCAGGCTTCAATGTCACATGATCCTTCTGAAATGATCCTAATATGCTGATTTGGTGCTCAAGAAAACAGAAAACAGTGATGCATTTTATTTTAGAATTATTTGATGAATAGAAAGTTCAAAAGAACAGCATTTATTTGAAATCTCTATATAGTCCACATTTCACCTTATGTGTGTAGACATTCACAAGTTTGCACACACTTGAATTATTTGAATGTTGTCAGATTGTTCTCTCGATATTGCAGGACGTTATTCACCTCCTTTGCTGCAGCACTAGATCCCTCAGGTATGGTTGGGCATCCAGGCCTCTCTTTTTCTCTTTCTTTCTAAGATTCATCCATCTCAGAGCTACAAAAGCCCTATAACAAATGAACCCGCAGTCGCAGACCTTTCATGAGGCCAAGCGTCAGTGTATGTCAGACCGGCGGTGGTTTCACCCTCCACGGAGGTCCAGGACGCTCTGTGTTGTGGTCCTCACCCCCAGATAGACCCATTCAGCCGCGGGACCTAATGAACACTCCTGGCCTCATTCACTCCTACAATGGGCTTCTCCACTACCATTGAGTGCGAGCACAATAGGGAACATCGCTCCAATTAAACCCCAGGGGACAATGCATGTGCAAGGGGGCCAGCGCTTGGGTGTTGGGGGTAGAAGATGTTGGGGGTCCCTCTCCGGGTGCTAGAGTGGGGGGTCACAGGGGTAACGAACGTCTCCGACCGGGTGCTTCTGAACGGAGGGCGGCTGAAGTGGCGGTGTCTGTGATGTGCTATTAGGATCAGCAAGGAGTAATTATGTGACCAGAGACCCTCAGTGGCCCAGTGGAGGGGGCTGTTGGCTTCACAAGAGGGGTGAGGTGAAGAGAGGGGAGGAGTAAGAGGAATGATATATGTGACATATTATCATATTGCTTTTGCTGCTGTTTTATAAATGCAGTAAGCCACTTCAGGCCGTGTCTGTGTGTTACAGTGATTTTTACAGTTAAGGGGGTTTTTGGCACTCAGACTTTCTGT
Source organism: Gobio gobio (assembly GCF_949357685.1). Taxonomy (NCBI): domain Eukaryota; kingdom Metazoa; phylum Chordata; class Actinopteri; order Cypriniformes; family Gobionidae; genus Gobio; species Gobio gobio. Next base: position 44,763,921 of record NC_137116.1, on the reverse strand, counting down.
CATGCCTAGGCCTAGAAAAAAAGCACAATTTAATTGTTTTGTTTGTTCTTTTACATTTATTTATTTAGCAGGCAATTTTATCTTAGACTCACCGAGGCTGCATTTATTTATTCAAAATTACAGTAAAAACAGTAATATTGTGAAACAATTTAAAATAACTGTTTTCTATTTTAAATATATTTGACATTTAATATTCTTGTGATGCAAAGCTGATTTTTCAGCAGCCATAACTCTTACTAAATAATTCTAATATGCTGATTTTGTGCTCAAGAAACAGTTCTTTTTATAATCATGAACGTTAAAACACTTAATGCTTACGTGATGCTTAATGTTTTTGTTGGGATTTGTAATGACATTTGGATGACTAAATATATAAATAAATATAACTAAATATTATTATTACTTTTATCTGAATTTTTACTTTTGGGTTGGTTATCTTTTTAAATTGTGTTGTAGTCCATTAGAAGGATCTTTAAACCCCCTAGATTTGTAAATTTTATTAGGATGTAACCTATAGAATTATTCATAAATGGCTGAATAAACACCAATGTCCATAAACATAAATATAAACATAAATCCCAATGTCCAGACCAAAACATCTTCATTCAAGCTTTTGAGGTGCAGGCCACTGTGCCTGTGAGTGCAGACGGTCTGAGTTTTCTTTGTGGCCTAGGTGTGTAATTGAAACGGGCAGTCCTCTGGACAGCTTTGTTCCTCTCCTGTCCCTAGCGGTCCTGGCAGCCACACAGGAAGACGCGTGTCAAACACTGAGACAAGGGAGCTCTCTCTGCACAGCCCACACAGGAACAGGGAAACAGAGAGAGAGGGAGAGAAGAAAGGTGGAATTAATGCTGTAAGAATAAACACAGAAAAGAAACACAGGAGAGGCGGTTAGTTAAATAACAGAGGGGGGGAAAAACTGCTCTGGGGGAACATTGAAGACATACCCGAATTTTTTAAAGTAAAGTCGCAGCATTGAAAAAAGGTTACAAAACCCCTGTGCAAAGAATCCTCTGCCATATTGTGGTTGTATAACTCATTATTGACATTTATACACAAAATAGATGGAGGCCTTTAGAGAGGTGACATTTCACTGGGCACGACAGCCAAGAATACCAACAAACTGACGGCGCGAGATGACAGAAGCACCTGAATTTGCCCTTTCCTCGATGCTCAGGCAGAGGCTAAACCAGGGCAACTGCTGACCAAATGGGTGTCCCACGCATAATTGGGCTGCATTGCCCCCATCCCCACCAATAATAACAGTAAGTTTCAGAATATAATATGATTATATTAAATAGTTAAATGTTTATAGTTAATATATACACCGATCAATTCCTAATATTGTGTTGGACCCACTTTTGCTGCCAAAACAACCCTGACCTGTCGAGGCATGGACTCCACTAGACCCCTGAAGGTGTGCTGTGGTATCTGGCACCAAGATGTTAGCAGCAGATCCTTTAAGTCCTGTAAGTTGCGAGGTGGGTCCTCCATGGATCGGACTTGTTTGTTCATCACATCCCACAGATGCTCGATTGGATTGAGATCTGGGGGATTTAAAGGCCAAGTCAACACCTCAGACTTTTTGTTGTGCTCCTCAAAACATTCCTGAACCATTTTTTGCTTTGTGGCACGGCACATATCCTGCTGAGAGAGGCCACAGCCACCAGGGAATACCGTTTCCATGAAAAGGTGTACATGATCTGCAACAATGCTTAGGTAGGTGGTACGTGTCAAAGTAACATCCACATGGATGGCAGGACCCAAGGTTTCCCAGCAGAACCAAAGCATCACACTGCCTCCTCCGGCTTGCCTTCTTCCCATAGTGCATCCTGGTGCCATGTGTTCCCTGGGTAAATGACACACGCACCCGGCCATCCATGTGATGTGAAAGAAAATGTGATTCATCAGACCAGGCCACCTTCTTCCATTGCTCCGTGGTCCAGTTCTGATGCTCATGTGCCCACTGTTGGCACTTCTGGCGGTCAGCATGGGCACCCTGACTGATCTTCGGCTAGGCAGACTCATACACAACAAACTGTGATGCACTGTGTATTCTGACGCCTTTCTATCAGAACCAGCATTAACTTCTTGAGCAATTTGATCTACAGTAGCTCGTCTGTTTGATTGGACCACACGGGCCAGCCTTCGCTCCCCACGTGCATCAATGAGCCTTGGCCGCCCATGACCTTGTCACCAGTTCACCACTGTTCCTTCCTTGGACCACTTTTGATAGATACTGACCACTGCAGATCAGGAACACCCCACAAGAGCTGCAGTTTTGGAGATGCTCTGACTCAGTTGTCTAGCCATCACTATTTGGCCCTTGTCAAACTCACTCAAATTATTACTCTTGCTCATTTTTCCTGCTTCTAACACATCAACTTTGAGGACAAAATGCCCACTTGGTGCCTAATATATCCCACCCACTAAAAGGTGCTGCGATGAAGAGATAATCCATGATATTCATTTCACTGTCATAATGTTATTTTATTTATACGATTATATTATTATTATTATTATTATTATTATATATGATTATTATATTGTTATTATATATTATCTCTTGTATTGTAGTCCATTAAGGATCTTTGAGCCCCACAAACTCTTAAAAATAAAGGTTCTTAAATGGTTCTTTGGCGGGGTGTATGGGTCCACAAAGAACCTTTAATATCCAAAGAACCTTTCCATTGCACAAAAGATTTTTTGTAGTGCAGAAAGGTTCCATAGAATGGAAGCCTGTTTCCGCCACTAAATAAAAAAAATAAAAAGAGTAATTGCGACTTTTATCTCAGAATTCTGACTTTTTTTCTCACAATTGCGAGTTATAAAGTCAGAATTCTGAGACAAAAAGTTGCAATTAATCTTTTTAGTTTTTCATTTAGTGGCAGAAACAGCTTCGATACTTTAGACTATAAAATGATTCGAAAAAAATGGTTATTTAAAGAACCTTTCACAAAATGGTTCTTCAGGGAACCAAAAATGGTTCTTCTATGGCATCACTGTGAAAAAACCTTTTTGGTTCTTACTGGCACCTTTATTTTTAAGGGTGTAGATCATTACAATTTATTAGAATGTGACCAAAAGAATTATTCATAAACAGCTGAACCAGGCATATTAAATACAATAAAACCTACATACCTGTATATTCATATGTATATATTATTTTTAAAATAAATGAATGGTGGGCAGTTTTAACAAATTTTTATAAATATTTCAAATGAATAAATATTGGGCAATTTATATGGTCCCCCTACCTAAGGAACTCACTATTCAGACTGTGTGATCTGAGTGGTAGCAGCAGCCCTGGGCTGCAGTGTTAGGGTTGCTCTCTGAATGGGCTGAGGGGTTCGAAGAAAGTCGTAGTTGATCCGGGTGTCTGTCAGGGCTGGAGGTTATTGTGTTCTGTCCATGGGATCAATCTTCCTGTCTGCCCCTATAGGACACACTGAGATCTCTTAAGGACGTGGAGAGAGAGAGAGAGACAGCATAATCCCTGATTGTTCCCTGTTAGCCAGACAGCTGAGGACTGTCCTCTGTATGTGTGTGTGTGTGTGGATGATGAGAGTCTGTATATGAGTATGTGTGACCGTGTGTGTGTGTGTGTGTGTGTGTGTGTCATCAATGCACTGGTAAATACTTTCTCAGGTACAATAGGCATGCTCTCATTGAAGTGGTCAGCCATAAGATGGATAAACTCATGTCATTTAGCTCAGCGGTGCTAAGAGCCCTCCAGCTCTTACGGCTAGTTCCTTATTCTGCACTCAGAGCAAGCCAAACATCTCTGCATCTTGTCCACTCTCCTCCGCACGGCTCCATTCACAAACGAAACTCTCTGCTAGGCCTCATCTGCCCTCAATTTACTCCTAACGTGACCTCTGACCTGTCAGTACAGCATTCCTTTCTTTATTACACAAAACACCATATTGTTTTCCAATGAAAGGGGGAATAAATAGTCTAGAATATTTGCCAGTCTACTCGAGTGGAACCAAGCCTTGTTATTGTAAATCAAAGGCAGAGGGGAAAGTTGCTGGATTGCAAGTGTGTGTATTGTGTTTAGGGGATTGTATTTGCGTTAGTATGTGAGCCGTAGCAGTGATTTAAAGCGGTAGTTGTGGATTTTTAGTGTGTGTTTGTGTCTCAGCATACGTCTGCCTTTATGCATGTGTATATTAAAAGGTAGGGGGCACTATATACTTCTCTACCTAATTTAAGACTCCCCGTGCACCTTTCAACTTGGGCAAAGCTTTTTCAGATTCCTTCTGTCTTCCTCTGCTTCCTCTGGCTGATGGAGGTGAGGAGAGCGCTGGGATGGGGAGCTAGGTGTGTGTGTGTGTGTGTGTGTGTGTTAGGGGTATATCGTGTTCTCCCCGCTCTCTCCCACAACAGATTTATGGGGGCTTGGGCCTTCTCTAAATATTTGGCTTTCCCTCTGTACTGGGAGAGATTGATGGCCTTTGATGTGGGGGGAGGTGGGGGTTAAGGGAAAGCTGGCAGACCCAATGCAAGAACATGGCTCATGGTGTTTGTATGTGTGTTTGTGTGTGTGTGTATGTGTGTGTTTGCACATACTCCTTTGAACACCACACTCTCAACTTTGATTAAAAGTTAATTCCGAATCCTTTAAGAATCCTTCTCAGTATTACTGTAAGACTGAAGAGATAGAGGAGAGAGAAAATGAATTACTCATGTCGTTCCAAACCTGTATGACTTTTTGCTTACACAAGTGATGTAGTTACATTGTACTTACTCAAATAAGTACTGAGTAATATTAATGAACTACATGTACTTACTATACAGTTACGGTTAGGATTAGGGTTTGGTTTATGGTTAGTTACATGTACACTCTAAAAAAAAAAAAGGTTCTATATAGCACCAAAAATGGTCCTTCGTCATAATTGTAGAGGAACCACTTTTGGTGCTATATAGCACCATATCTTAACATGTTCTGTATATGATAGCGGTGCTATATAGCACCTTAGTCAAAGAACCGCTGAAGCACCAAAATTGGTGCTATATAGCACTTAAAAATGTTCCCCTATGATTACGAGCCAAGAACCATTTTTGGTGCCATATAGAACCTTTTTTTCAGAGTGTAATTATGCATAATTAACTGTTATTACTATAGTAGTAATGTGTAACTCTCCTTAAAGTGTTACTGGCATTTTTCTTTGGAAGTTTTTTGAAAATTTTTATTTTTTTGTCCATGCGGTGAAAGTCAGTGGAGTCTATTGTTTTAACCCCCAATTTTCTTCAAAATATCTTAACAATATTTTTAAAATAATAATTATGTAGACTGATTAATCGCTTGCACCATTGTGTGTTAAATAGGGGTGTGACAATACCCTCATGTCGTGATTCGATACATATCACGATACTGAACTCACGATACGATATTATTGCGATACTCAAAAAAACATATGGGAAAAGTTGATTTTTTTTTTACTGTTGATTAAAATGCTACATTTGGTATTACATTGGAGGTGAAAATGAATGGGCTCGGGCTTGGTGCTGGTAACCCAATGCATTGGACAATGGTGACACTAAAATATTCATGATTCTGAAGCTGAAAATACAAAATTATTTTTGACTAATATGCTTGAACTCTGTCACTGACTAGATATATTTAAAACAATGTACGCCAATTTTTTACTGGTAACATAAGACATTCTGCATTATCAGGACCCACAAATATTCCCCTATTGCATTATTATACATTATTATGCAACATTATATATAGTAGTTTAATGTACTACTGACACTAAGACTCTGTAAACTTGAATTTTTTCTCACACAGTAATTTTCATTTTGTGTGAACTATACACAATATATATTGTCACTATCCACGATACATATATATATATATATATATATATATATATATATATATATATATATATATATATATATATATATATATATATATATATATATATATATATATATATATATATATATATATATATATATATATATATATATATATATATATATATATATATATATATATATATATATACACACCCATAGTGTTAAAGTACATAGTGTCAATTATAAATTCAAATTGATGCAAGCTAGGTCTAGAAGTAGACTATTCTTTCAAAATGAAATTAACACAGCTCATTGATTATGTTAAATAAATATAATTTTGTATTTTCTAATCTTGTTCGATTTTTGCCAATTGGAAATTTTGTGGAAAGAGGTATTTTCAATGCTGTGGACACAGTGCCTTGTTTTCGGTAAAATGGCCATCAAAGAAAGATGAGCGTTGGTTAATGTTAATGTGTTGACTGCAAAATATTCTAGGCAAATATATTGTTTCTTTGTTTGCAGATGTGGGTCAGTTTGTCGTGTAATTCCGAGTCTGGGTAGCACATGATAAAGCAATGGGAGGCTACAGTCTGAGGAAATGCACTCCAGAGTTACAACTCTGTGTTTTGAAATGCTCTCTGTGAAAAATCAAGGGCATATTTCCAAAAGCATTTCCAGTGGCAGTAAATATTGCATTATTCGGGGTTTTGGATTTAAGGCTTTGTTCTGTGTTTTTCTGTTTTGATCTGTAGCTTCTTGCCTCGGAGATGACAAAGAATGTCATGACACACGCGAAATAAGGAAAAACATCTCTTGTTTTCATGTTCAATTTCTCTCCCACACACTCAATTTGTCTCACTCAAACAAGTTGAAGCAGTGAACTGTGTAAGTAACTGTATTGTCCAAGCAAATAATTACAGTGGTTATTTAAACATAAACATGAATCCAGCAACTCTGATGATAATGTAAACTCTCTCTCTGTTTAACTGTGGGGTGTAAGGGAGTAATTGTGAAGGCTCTACCCTTTGGCTATTGTGAGTGGAAACACGCTGTCATATTACTACGCTTTTCTCTGTCTCTCAGCTTGTGGCACGGAGGGAGGGTGTCCTCAAAAAATGATAGCAAAACCCTCACTACTACTTCGTCATATCAAACCGCTTGCTTTAAATGGGTTCAACTGGAGAGAAGAAAAAGCTCATAATCACTTTTTTTGGCACATTTAGTCTTATTGTTTGTCCTAATATACTTGTAACCATTTCTTTATATTTAAATGTATTGAGTGCTATGTTCTTAGTTCATGCAGCATACTAAACTTAATTAAACATTTTTGGCTACACTGATATTTATTTTAAATCTTAATATTGCATGTTTATTTTACAGTGCACAATTTATCATTGTACACAGCCACAGAGTTGTGTGTGTGGGAGAGCAGAACTAAAACAACAGTAGCAAAGAGAGAAAGGAACTTGTAGCAGTTTGGACTCCTGTTCTCCTGCTGGAATGCACAGCAGTGGCATTTACACGTTCATGGCGATTTATGGATGCTGGCTTCCTCCTTCATTCTCTCTCTGCAATGTCTAAGCCAGTGGAGACAAGGGATTGCAATAGTATTCTCTCCCCCCTTGCCCTTCCACACCTGTTGTGTCAATATGGCATTGAAAGCGAGTGTGTGTGAGAGGGAGAGACTGAACGTTTGTATGCGTGACAGTGACAGTGACAATCTGTTAATGTATGTGGGTCTTAATGTGCATTAAGGCAGCTGTAGTGATGGTCCTCCTGTTATTTAATATGAAAGAAAGAGAGACCGTGAAGATTTACCTCCCTTCCCTGCCTCCCTTCTGCCCCACAATTGCCTCGGTGAGTAATGGAACCAATTTATTACACAATAATTTAGCCATAAAGTGATATCAAACCATCCAAATTGGTATTATAACTCAATGTGGCTATGGCAGTGTATTCCCTGCAGCTCAATGAAAGTCTGCTGGAATCTCAGTGCTTGGCAGTTCAATCAGGAGTATGAGAAGAAGAGAAAGACTCAGATGTAGATGAGACTTACTGTAAGCTCGTCTGAGGTACATGAGGATTGAGTGGAATGGAGTGAGGGATTGTATTCTTTCACTCAGCCGTGATATATGAGAGAAAGGAAAGAAGAGCGGGAGTTATTCATGTTCTGTCATCGATGGGTCGGAAGGCTAGAACTGCCAGTGTTATTTTTGTATTATTTATACTGTTAATATTGTTATTAATTATTATAAATTAACTCATTTTATCATAGTATTTTTTTTTTTTTTGTTTCATTAATTTTTTTATTTCAGTTTTATTAATTTAAGTTATGTAACGTAAAGCAATATTTATGCTATTTTAGATTCGATTTTTAATCATTTTAGATTTCATAAGAATAGCAAACAACATGGGTAACAGTTTTATGAACCATACAGAAATAATATTGATCTAAATCTGAGTTTTCCAAATGTGATTCACAAACATTGTGGTTTTCATTCAATTATGATTAAAATATTATGCCAAATTAAACGTATTATGTAAAAGTGCTAATTATTCATGATAAAATAAAATAAAAACAAATTTTATTTTAGATTTTTTTTACCTTTTTGTTTAAGCCTTTTGTTACGATTTCCATTAACAATTAAGAATTAATAGTAAAATTACATCAAATTGAATAATTTAATTGAATAATTTGAACCTATTAATTAATTTAATCTTGAACAGTCAATTTAATTTAACCTTAATCAATTATTCAATTCAACTACGTCAGGATTATTCAATTCAATTTGATGAAATTTTACTATTAATTAAATTGTGGAAATCTTTTTTTTAAAAAAGGCTTGATTTTGTGTAAAAATCCATTATATTTCAAAAGGTTAACATTGCATTTACCTTTATATATATTAATGTATTTATCAAACAGTGTCATCCAAAGCATAAGAGAATAAATATATTAGCAGCCTTTCAGAATTACTTTGCACGTCAGTGCAATATCAGTGATTCGTCTTAAGGAGGCAGAACTCCTGCAAAACAAAGTTTATAAATTATTCAGAGGAGGCTTATAAAAAGTTTGTGAACCTCTGAGCTAAACGAAAGCAGTTGTGTTTCCTCTCAGTGCCCTTTCCTGATGGCAAACTGATTTAGGACACCTATCCGTGCATCTAACCGTGCCCTCTAGACCATCAGTGGACACCGAATTAGCACGTTTCTACACTTGATTACGTGTCTAAAATTAAAACCCACAATTAAACAAAATAATGTGTTGTTTTCGATGTTCTTTTTGCGTTGTGGTTATGTTTGACTGGGGTTAATGAGCAGGAGACCGGGCGCTCATCACTGTAAACCCCCTCCCTGAACCCAGCGTGTTCTCACCCACCCCGAACACAGATCTAATTGGGGGCAATCACTCAGATAAAAAGGCTCAGGAACAGCACGGCTAGGCTCTGCACACACACTCTCTCTATCACTCTCCCTCTCTCTTGTCTGTTAGCCCTCCCATTAAAATGCCATGTCCTTCTTTCATTTCTCCACTGAGTGATCCAACCAGCTGGCTTTTGTGTGGGAGAAGGAGAAGAGGCAGAGAGAAAGAGGAAGAGATGGAGAGAGAGAGGGCAGCCCCGTTGTTGACTGGTGCCATTGTCTCGGACCCCTATGAATTCCCCTCCTTGAAAGTGCAGACCCCACAGGTTTTCAATAGATGTTCTCTGTCTCTTTTTCTTTCTATTTTTTTTTTTTTTCAATCTCTTCCATCGACGTTACAGGTGAAGTGTGTAATTTTTTTTTATGTTAAAATACTTTGTTTAATGTGCAAGTCATAAGTGTAAACAAGTTAGTGCTTTCTAAACATTACTATGCTTGTTTAAGGGTCCCAATATCATTCAGTGTGACATTGGTGTGGAACTATCACTAATAAGCTGTTACAATTGATATGCGGATGGGTCGGTTGAAGTGTTTGGAAACTTGCTTTGAAAAAAAAAAAAAAAACACTATTTCGGCAGTCCTTTTTAGTGCTGCTTGTGGCACAGAAATGACACATTTAAAGGCGCAGTGAGCGATTTCTGAGAAACAAACAAACACACCCCTCCCTTCATTGCTCCGCCCCCAAAATGTACAAACATCAATGCAAGAGTGGATGTCTCTTTATCATAGCTGAAGCAATGCAAAATAATGCTTCGTAAATATGAAATTGAAGATTTAAGTACCCAAGAGTACATACAAGCAAGAGATAGTTGCCAGCAGAACCCTAGTTCCAGACAAACAATGACACTCAAAACTGTCCTGTTACTATAGCTAATATTACAACAACAACAGCCTATGGTTTTGTGAAACATGGCAAAATCAATTTAGCGTAATTTTTTGACACACAGTACTCGATTGATTTCAATGAGAAACCTTTGGCGTCATACACAGATGCATTGGGCATATCGTCATGAAGAAATTATATATTGGGTTATGATTTTGCCATTATGACATATTGGAGTGTGATCCTCAATTTAAAGGGGTGATGAATTGAGAAATCAACTTTCCATTGAGCTTTTGATATATAAAAGGTCATGGTAATATAAGAATATCCTGTAAGTTTCAGAGCTGATAACTTCCTTGTTAGTCAAAGAAAAACTTTTATTGACACCAGGCCCAGCAAACGCTCGATTTCAGAATGTGCCCGGCTATGACGTCTGAGTGTAGTGAAGCACCGCCTCAACAGAAGAAGAACAACGCCTGATTCTGTAGCCCCGCCCACCGACTCGTGCCACTAAGATGACATAGGCCTACAGAGAGAGCTAAACCGCATCGAATTTCTAAACATACCACATAAGCTTCATTCGGATTCCAATATTATGAATGTGTGGATGAACTTTATTTTTAATGAATATCCAGCTCACGTGGGGAAGACTTTAAATTTGTTCCTTCATTTCTGATCACGGATTCGTTTGTAAACAAGAGACTGGATTTGCAGACAGGATGAGATTACATGAATGAACGAAGCAACACACTAATGTGAGTAAAACATGTTTTTTATATGTGATAGTATTGCATTGTCGTTTGATATAGATCTATTGATTGTGTACGTGTCTAACTTAACATACCTTAGCACGCGGTCAAAGGCTGAAGAATCATTTATTTGTGGTTCTTGATGTGCGTTGTTCACTCTCTTGACTTGATATTTGAAGGAAAAATAATACAATCGCGGAAGTTTTGATCATGCAGTCTGCAACGTACTTGGCGTGTGTGTGTGTGTGCCGTTCTCGCTTATATCCACCGATCGGGCGGGCCAAGTAATAAAAAAATAACATTCCAATCAGTCGCGGGTGGATGAGAGATAAATCATTGTGTTTGTTTGATAAAGACGTTTTGCGAGCCCTGTGGGACGAATTATTCCTGTTGCCGTTTTCCCACATGCTTCAAAACAATCCCTCACGGTGTACTCGCGGGAAGCCGAAGCTCATTAAATATGCAAATCCTATCCAATCCTGCCATGGGCTTAACTTCCAAGTCTTCAGTGCGGCACGCCCATAAAATCCGAGCGTGCAGGAGAGAGCGCCTCAAAACCAAGGTCGAAAATAGCCTATTACTTATTCATTATGATGTTTTTGAATGTAAAAACCCCACAAACGTCATAAGTTGACCTTAGACAACAGTATAAAAAAAAGCCAGTTCATGACACCTTTAATCATCCAGCATACTTTAATTTACATTTATTTATTTTATTTGCGCTAGTTAGACACGTTTGAACATGTTACTCAACCCCATCCCATCCCTAAACCTACCCATTTGTGTATTATATGATATAAAACACAGGATATAACAGGCACAATTTATAAAAACAGTAAAAATATTCCAAGTGTTCCGAGGCCAAACGGTTGATTTGTGTGAAGAAAATCCCCAATTGCAATCAGTGTCTCCATCCACCTCTGCCGAAGATCATAAACACATTCAAAAATTGCCGCCTGAAGAAACATCAGATTTCATAGTGAAATTGCATTGGCTCTCATATGTCTCGTGACCAATTGTGTCATCACGTCAGCTTTGATTGTAAAATGTCATTAGCTCTGGTGTGTCTCGTGACCGATTGTGTCATGCTTAAGTGTCAGGTGTATCATTTGAATGAGATATGACAGTGCGTTCACCGAGCGAATCATAACTTCAGCGATTAAAACATTAAGATCAACTCTGTTCTTTAAATGAAGACATCTTATGACTTCAGAAGACTTGGAATGCCAAATGAGTTAATACATTTATACTGTTTTTGGTTAGTTTTTGCAATAAAAACCTGTGACTGTACTTTTATTTGCATGTTATGTGTTTTCTATTGTTTAGATGGGTATAGGTTTAATGTAGGAGTTGGGTTAGTTGCTCCAAAATATAATATATTCATAAAATATTCATAAAATCATGTCTACTTTCACAAATGCAAAGAATTAAATGCGTCTTGGTCTGACGCATTGAGTAAACAACTGAAATCAACATGCGCGTTGAAAAATGACACTAAAAGGGTACCCTATGCGTTAAAAAGGGACGCAGAGGGGTCCTGACCAAGCGTCAATATGTGACAAGTTGGGAGAGCGTGAGAACGTGTTGCTCCCGTGCTGGAAAGCTTTTCTAATATTAACACGGGTCCTAAAGTTCTTGCCTGATCATTCCAGTGATATTCCTCAGATCTTTTCTCTTTTTGTAATGTCTCTCAGCCATCTCTCTTTCTACAGTCTTTCTTCAAATCTCCCTCTTGCTCACTCTCTCTCCTCCCCCATCATGAGTTGACACGCCCCCTACTGCTGATTGGCTACAATAGTGTTGTGGTGCTCGGTCTGATCCACTTTCAACAGCGTTTCTCAGAAATCGCTTACTGCACCTATAACGATGCAATATGCAAATTTAGCACCACCAGTAGCCCCTTACGGAAATCCAATGTGTTGTTTTAACCCTTATCTGCAATGCCAGACAGATGGTTTGATGTCGCTATAGGGTCTCAAAAATGACACGCCATATTTTAAACACAGCAATTTTAAAAAAAACACAGCGGATATGTGTGGAACTGGTGCATGTTGTTCCAGTGGAAGTAGACTGCAGTGAAGAGGACTGCTCGTGATTGCCACATGGGCTTCAGAACAGAGAGAGACTGTTGATTTGGAAATGGTGCAAAATGAAATATGCACAATGATTGCAAAGCTCTTTAACTGAAGAGCCAGAGCCACCCGCACTCTGAGGCTGCCCCCCGCTTTTTCTCTCTGCATCTTTCAGAGGGTGATAGTGTTTGGAGTCAGCGTTGAGTTACGGATGGTGCTGTTGGATGAAGAGGATGGTTGGAGGCTAATAGGGTGGAGCAGGCTGACTATTGAGAGAGCCAACCCCACTTAGCTCCTTCACTCCTCTTTCTCTCTCTCTCTCTCTCCCTCTCTCTGAATCCTCTTCTTTTCTATGTTTCTATGTTCTCTTGCCTCTCTCAGGTTTGGGTTAAAAGTGTCTCACTGTAGTTTTAAAAAGTTGTTAAACTGAGCATTTGATAAATGTTAGATTCCATTCTAAAAATCTTTAGCCAGTGTTTTTTCACCTTTAAAAAAAATGGTATTATATAAATTGCAGGCATATTGTTATGGTAAAATTGTATTCTTTCTTTTACATATAAGATTTGTTTTTATTAATAATAATATTTTTTTGTTTTTATTACTTAAAAATACTAATCAATGTAATTTAGTACTGTTATAGTATTTATTAATATTTTGAATATGCTATTATTTTAATAATTTGTTTTCATTTTAATTCGTTTAATTTCAGTAATTTTACGTTAGTTTTTATATAAAAAAAAGTATACCATTTTTATTTCAGTTTTAGCTTTAGTAAAATGAGTTAGTTGCCAAAGCAACATTTCTCATTTTGTAGTTGTTAGAATCTTTATTTCAATTAACAAGTATTTAATAGTTTTAGTTTTCCTATGTCTTCGTGTGCATAGACAACTATTAGTTTGCCAACTATTGAGAAACCTGTTGGAAAGCAGTATTTTATTTAATTTTTTTACATACACACGGACAGAAATAATCCAAATACTGGAAAGAAAATGCGGAAAAACGCTAAATATTGCAGAGACTTGGGTATTTTGCGTGATATTTTTCATTGCTCAGCCACCGTTCAATAAAAACAGCTGATCAAATATTGCAGGGAGGTTATGAATCCAAGTCAAAGTGTTCTGTATTATCACATTACATTAAACATGAGAGCTGTACCCACAGCACTCAGTTTGAGTACGTGTGTGTGCGTGCGTTAGTGAGCGCAGCGGCGCTCCAGTGTCCTCTACAGAGCAATCATGTTACACCTCTCCAGTATCAATTAAAACCAACAGTCCACTCGGTACTCATCTTCTGCTTCTGTTTATCCATAACTCTCTCTCCCTTTCTCTCTCTCTCTCCCACAGCCAGTGAAAACATTAACATAAGTAAGCTCTCTCCACGACAGGCCTCTCTGTAGCCATGTGTGGCTGCAGAGACACAGGGGAAAACATCCTAGTCCAGGAGAGCAGCTAATGAGGGAGCGTCGGCGAGCCAGGGGCTGATGGGTAAAGCCACACGGCGCTGCCGATGGGAGAGGACTAGTGTAATTGTTCAGGCCCTTGTCTCTGTTGATACAGGCTCTTCAGAAAGCATGTGATTTAGCTAAAAGCCATCTCTAGGCCAAGTAATTAGAGACACCATTTAGGACTGGCATTAGCCAGATCCACAGTTATTGACTCGCACAAAGGACACACATGCGCGCACACACTTTACTACCAATTTAACACCACGCGGTGGGTGTTATTCAAGCTATTTGTGGTGAGATTAGTCACCCGGTGTGACAGAGAGAGTAAGTGAGTGGACAAGTGTGTGTGTGTGTGTGTGCTCATGGGTATGTGTTTCTTAATATGTTTTCTCTCTCTCTGAGCAGGGTGTGCATTGATGTGTTTAAATACCGAGATCACTGTATGTTCTCAGACAGAAGCAGTACACTTGATGGGCTGAAGTATTTAGTGTGTGAGTAAGAGCTGTTTGTCTGTGTGTTTCGCTGGGTTCACTCTCTAACAGTGGCGGGTCAGCGTGGCAATTAAACCCATCCAAAGTGTGACTCAACAGCCAAGAGGACACGCACACACACAGATTTACACAAACACCTAGAAGTCAGATTTTTCCCACTCAGAATTATGTTTCTTTTAATATTTATTTGATGTATGTGTGTGTATGTATACATACATACAGTATACAGTCCCTGTCAAAAGTTTGGAAGTTTTTTAATGTATGCTTTTCATCTTCTGAAAGATCTTCGTTCTTCCTCCCCAGATTGCATGAGAACTGTGACTTACTTAATAATGCGGAACAAGCTCTTCAAAGGATTAGTTCACTTCAGAATTCAAATTTCCTGATAATTTACTCACCTCCACGGCATCCAAGGCGTTTATGTCTTTCATTCTTCAGTCAAAAAGAAATTAAGGTTTTTGAGGAAAACATTCCAGGATTTTTCTCCATATAATGGACTTCAACGGGAACCTCCCGGTTGAAGGTCCAAATTGCAAGGGCTCTACACAATCCCAGCCGAGGAATAAGGGTCTTATCTAGAGAAACAATCGTCATAAAAAAAAATAATAATAATAGAAATTCTTAACCACAAATGCTCATCTTGCACTAGCTCTGCGATGTAATCACGTTCGAAAGGTCACGTAGGCGGGTAGGGCGAAAAATTAGAAAAATCTCATTTTCTCCTCCAACTTCAAAATCGTCTGACATCGTTGTTTTACCTTTACCTTTGTAAATGGCGTTTGACTTGAGGCCATTACATACTCTGCAAGAACAGAGAAAAAAAAAAGTTCTCGCACCCAGGGTTGCGAGCCCTGGTTTGGGAGTTCTCGCAGCTTGTTCTCGACATATGATCTGAGCAGAACTTTTTTCTAGTGGGTGTCCGAGAACTATTGTGTGATTGGTCAGAAATTTAAAGTGGGCAGGGTTAATGCGGAGAAACGGAAATGTTCGGCACCTGCTTTTCTCGTTAAGTATGGAATGTCCTGGCCAGAACGAACTTTGTTCTTGTCCTTGCCACCCGGGGAAAACGAACACATTGGCGTGGAATAATTTGCAAAAAGATTTAAAACTAGAGAAATTGGTGTCTATTGGTGAATTTAAAGGCATCATAAAGACAGTGGTAACGAAGGCTTGTGATTGTTTTTGTTGAGATGTCTTTTTATTTTGTATTTGTTGTATTTTAACATTTTGTCTAACTGTATGGCTGCTCCCTTGGCCAGGTCTCTCTTGTAAAAGAGATTTTAATCTCAATGAGACTTCCTGGAAAAATAAAGGTAAATAAAATAAAATATTTTTTTCTTGCGAAGTATGTACTGAGCTTTAGTCTTTGCTTGTTCTCTTTGTAAACACTCGGTTGGTACTTCTGCCTATGTCACGCGTGACCTTTCCAACGTGATTGTGTAATGCGTGGCGCATCGCAGAGCCTGTGCAAGACGAGCATTTGTAGTTAAAAAGTATATACATTTTTTTTATTTTTTAGACAATGGCTGATCGTTTCGCTAGTTAAGACCCTTATTCCTCGGCGGGGATGTCGAGCCCTTTGAAGCTGCATTGAATCTGCAATTTGGACCTTCAACCCGTTGAAGTCTGCTGTATGGAGAAAAATCCTGGAATGTTTTCCTCAAAAACCTTAATTTTTTTTCGACTGAAGAAATAGACATAAACATCTTGGATGACATGCGGGTGAGTAAATTATCAGGGCATTTTCATTCTGAAATGAACTAATCCTTTAAGTAGGCTTTCCGTTAACCTAAGAAGACCTGGCAAACTACTTAAACCTAAAATTGATACCAGTTACAGTGGCAAGAAAAAGTATGTGAACCACTTGCAGAATCTGTGAAAATGTGAAGAATTTTAACTAAATAAAAGAGATCATATAAAATGCATGTTATTTTTTATTTAGGACTGTCCTGAATAAGATATTTTACATAAAGTTTTTACATATAGTCCACAAGACAAAAAAAAAAGTCTGAATTTATTAAAATAATAATGAAGTTTATGAACCATCAATTCTCAATACTGTGTGTTGTTCCCTGGATGATCCACGGCTGTTTTTTGTTTTTGTTTTCTGATGGTTGTTCTTGAGTCTCTTGTTTGTCCTGAGCAGTTAAACTGCCCAATGATCTTCAGAAAAATCCTCCAGGTCTGTATGATTTTGAGATCCATCTTTTCACACTGAGCACACTTGAGGGACTCAATCACAACTACTAAAAAAAAGGTTGAAACATTCACTGATGCTCCAGCAGGAAACACGATGCATTAAGAACTGGGGGTGAAAACTTTTGAGCAGGATGAAGATGTCCAAATGTTCTTATTTTGTTTAAATATCTTTATTTATTTATTTTTTTAGTACTGCCCTTCAGAAGCAACAGAAGATACTTGCATGTTTCCCAGAAGACAAATTGAGTACAATTTACCTTGATCTTCAAATTCAATAAGATTTCACCCTCCAGCTCTTACTGCATCGTGTTTCCTTCTGGAGCATCAGTGAATGTTTCAACAAATATTTCACCTGTATTTTAAATTACGCATAGCACTGTGTTATGTTTTAGGGTTAAAATAAATGTTTAACAGACTGGCAGAAAATTGCCAGTACCATTTCTGTTTTTTTCTTGGTGTATAAAATCCCGTTCAAAAGGTTGGGGTCAGTAAGAATTTTTGTTATTAATACTTTATTCAGCAAGAATGCATTAAATGGATCAAAAGTGACACTAAAGACATTTATTATGTTACGTAAGATTCCTCTGGATATAAAATTAGGTTCTTTTCAACTGTTTAATCATCCAAGAATCCTGAAAAATGCATCCAAAAAACAGTTTCCACAAAGTTAAGGATGTTTTCTTTCCCTCCACGTCAAGTATTAAAATAATTTTATGCACAGCTAGCCGTGGATTATCCAGTATATGGCTGATAAATGATCTAACTGTAGGTGAGCATTACAAAGGTAATGTAAATGTAAAGGTCTGGCTAAAAGTTGCTAAAAGTACAGCCAGATTTGAACTCTCACATAAGCGCCACAACTCATCGTGTCAGGCAAGCATTCTAACCTCTAGGCCACGTTTCCGGCAGAACGAGCTAGTCTTAATGCGTTTGTCATTCCCAGAAGTCCATCTGAACGTGTACCTGTGACACAAAACAGGAAAGTCTGACGGCTACCATGAGGGAAAAGTCAAAACCTAACGCTTAGCGGGTCTTTAACGGTTAATAAAATCAACCTCCAAGAATAGCGTTCCCTGGGTGGGCTCTGCTGAGATGAAAAAGCGAAATGTGATAGAATTTACTGGAATGGAGTGATAGGCTGAAGGAGGAACAAACAGAAAGAAACGGAGAGAGGAGCGTCTGTGGAGAGGTGAAGTTAAAAAGATCAGGGAGCCCCTCGTGGCACCTCGCTCCCTCTCTGCCGTTCTCTTTATGGGTTACCCGATTCCCTGACAGTTTGTTTTAAATTTGACCATGCAGATGTTTCTTTGGGTGACTGACTTTTATAGTTTAGAAAAGATTATATCAGTTTCCCGCAGATTGTGTTACTGTATTTAAAAAAGAACCGACCGTAGAGGGAGAAAGTGAGCGAGAGGGAGGAAGGAGAGAGAGGCCAAGGGGCCTGGGGGAGCAGGGGTGCGGGACTGGAAGGAGAACGCTGTAGGAGGTCCTGGGGTCTGGGTCTCAGTGGCACAAAGAAAGCAGGAGAGAGTGAGGGAGAGAGGGAGAGAGAGAGTCAGCGAGACTGTGCTGGAAGTGGAGCGAAGTTCAGGGGAGCCAGGTTTGGCTTATAGCATTAGACACAGATTCTTTCTAATTTCAAAGGACAACATAAGCGTCAAATTTGAGGATATTAGTTTTTGATAGGCAGCTGGGGCAAAGAACTTGGAGGGGGAAAACACACTGTTCCCATTACTGACTTCAACTTCCACTCTAGCCTGCCAGAGAACAACACACACACACACACACACACACACAGACAGCCATCTCCCTTTGCACTCGCTCTCTTTCATAACAGTATCTTTAGATCTTTGTTTCTTAGACTTTCTATCACATAATCTCTGTCCTATTAATTCATTATTTCAATCTATATCTGTCTTTAATGCCAGACTGTGTTTGTGTGTGTAATCTTTACATGGTGTGCGCACTGTTGCACTTAAGCCGCCTACCCTGATAGTGGAACGATTACACAGTCCATAGGCACGGGCCTCTGAAATTTCATAAACATTTTGAGCGTTCACATTCTATTTCCTAAATGACGTCTGATGCCATTTGGCAGGGGCATTAAGGGCTCTAAAGGACACAGGATTAAGGAAGTGGGTTGAGTGGGCTAAACAACTTATGATAGGTGGATGGTAATGGAGAATTGAAAGGGGTTGTTAGGGAAAATGAAGAAAAACTTCACTGCCCGTGTCGGAAAGCATTTACCGCTGCTACTCTGTCAGGATGAATTTAAAAGGTCATCCATCCTCGGCCTGGAACTTAATCAAACCCCATCAACACCAAATCTTACTTTTCCTTATGAAAACATGTAAAAACCGATGGAACACAACTGACAAGATTAAAGACATGGATAGCACTAACTTCAGGGATGAAGCAAGAGTATCAGCTATATGTAGACGACTAAAAAAAAAACTTGATGTTGAACTTTTCACATTGGTTTGTAAAATTCTGAATTTATCAGAGATCAGTGTTCCGCCATGCACCATACAGTCAGACTAAACCGTCTGGGAATGACTCAGGAGTTTTCCCAGACCACTGAGGGTGACTAACGCATCCTGTACCGAATGTCTCAGACCACTAACAGCCTGAACCTGCTTCACACTGATGAAGATGCTTGTGCCACAATGAAAGCCGTGTAATCTGGCCTTGTGTCTGTCAGTCAGCTCAAATAAACTCCTCGAAACTGAGCCACACCTTGTAACGGTCAAGGACAGCACGCTGCCTTTGTCAGGCTTTTAGCCTTTCAGTTTGGGGTGACTTTGTAAACATTATTCCAAGATATCTCGCCCTCTGAATTTTCTGAACAAATTGAGTTTCACTCTGTTGCAGATTTGGTGCAGATACATGAAAATTGAGTTAAAGAAAATTTGATTATGTTCAGTTACATCATACGTTAAGTTAATGTTTTAAAGAGCTTAGTTACAGACTGTTTCTTTTCCCTGTCTTGCCGTGAAATATAACAACTGCTAAGAGCTTCACTTAACCAGAGCGGCTGAAGATATCTGATCTGTTTCTAACACTATGGATCTGCACAACCCACTGCTATTACTCCAGGAACCACTTTCCCACAGTTAAGATTATACGTAGAACTGGACTGAATTAGACTATCAATGGAGATTCTTCATTTAGATTTCAGTTTGAAAAGCAATCAGTGTTGTAAACTCTCATTGCAGGGTAGTGCAAAATTCTCTCTTTAATTAATAAGCTGGAATTTGATTTTAATTAGCCACCAGTGTTCGCATTACAAGTAACTTGTAATCAGATTACTTTTTCAAGTAACCAGTATAAAGTGACGGATTACTTTTAAATTGACAACAAAATATCTGAGTTACTTTGTTTTTCCATTTATTGAAATAGCTTAGCACAAACTGGAGGTGAACGGCTCCATCAAGTCAAGTCAAGTCAATTTTATTTATATAGCGCTTTTAACAACGTAGATTGTTTCAAAGCAGCTTTACAGTGTTAAACAGGAAAATAATGAGGCATAATTTTATTCAGCTGTATAGCCATTCTGGAGAAAAAGCTGATGTCATCAGTTCATTTCAATAATCATACAGTGACAGTGTGGGCTTTAGATCAATAATTAGATCAGTAATTTAGTTTAAATGGTTAATTTAGTTTATTAATTAGATTTATTTCGATGTTTAGTTGAAAAATTGTATGTCCCCAACTGAGCACGCCAAGCCAGAGGCAACAGTGGCAAGGAAACCAAAACCCCATTAGGTGACCTAATGGAGAAAAATAAACCTTGGGAGAAACCAGGCTCAGTCGGGGTGCCAGTTCTCCTCTGGCCAATTAACAAACAGCGTAGTATTATTATTATTATTATTATTATTATTATTATTCTGGCAGCTTTACAGGTCAGAGGTCAATAGATTGGAATATTCGAGGGACCGGGGGCAACATGCTGGAGACGGGTTTATTGAGGATGATGTTGATTAAATAATTATTAAAGTGCAATATTCGAATGATCGGAGGCAACACGCTAGAGACGGGTTTATTGAGGATGACATATCGATTTAAGTATTATTTAATTGTAATATTCGAACAATCGGAGTCAAGCCTACTGATTGCCTCCATCTAGCCTACTGCTCAATAAATTATGTTTTATTAACGTAGTTCGGGAGGAACACGTCAAAATAAGCAAAGTTCCTTGATTATTACGCAGGAATGAGAGTATAGTTCCTAGCCATATCGGTCTAGAAAATCGCAACTTTTCATTTTCTGTTGGTCTTAGTACATAATGTAACTATACACATCACAACATGTAAATTGGAAAATGTTGGCGTTATTTTGTCACTTATTGAGCAGTAGGCTAGCTGGAGCTGTTTACCTCCAGTCTTTGAGCTAAGCTAGTCTAGCGGTGTGTGCGTCAGAGTTATGGCACGCACGGAGATGAGAATGGTATTTATGGACTTATCTAACTCTGGGGGATACGGTGAATAAGCTAAAGTCCCAAAAAGTTGGCGTGTTCCTTTAAGAGAATCATAAGTGCAGAAATGTTGTGTGCGATGTGTGAAGTGTGAACATGATGTTTATTGTAGTTTTAGAATAAATGTGAGCATTTACTCACTCACTTGCTAAACCTGATTCAGTTTTACAAACCTGCAATAATTAAGTATTAAATTACACAAATATACAGTACGTATTTAATCTCACGTTATCAACCAATGTCTTTGCTGCTGATCTTAGACGATCAACTTCAACCATACTAAGCAAATATGACTTTAGATAAACATCACATTTGTGTTTCGTTTCTTTACATTTTTTACTGCTGAAGTAAGAGTGTAGCACTTTCTTCTGCTTCCTATTCTTCTTCAATCCAGAATGGCAGAACAGCTGATTTTTTAAAACTGCGCCCTCTACTGTATGGGCTTATATTTGCCTGAGGCTTATTCATTTCACTTTTGGTGTGAAAGGGCCTTCATTTTGCCACATTTTTTTAATTTTGTTGTTGTTGTTGTTTTTATTAAAAAACAAGCCCAGGTGAGAAAAAGTAATGCAAAAGTAATGTAACATTACTTTCCATTAAAATTAGCAACCGTTTTTAGGGAGTAACGCAATATTGTAATTACTTTTAACTTTCCCCAACACTTTACTCAAAAGAATGCTGGGTTAAAAATAACCCAAGTTGGGTTGAAAATGGACTAACCCAGCAATTGGGTTGTTTTAACCCAGCGGTTGGGTTAAATGTTTGCTTAAAACAACCCAATTGCTCCATTTTCAACCCAACTTGGGTTATTTTTAACACAACATTTTTTAGAGTGTACCTCAATTCAAATTTGTTGAAAATGCATTCTCAGTTCAATTCTGAATGGCTCAACCTTGCCTCACAATGGTTTATGCTGCATCCTCTTTGAAGTTCGACTATATTAATTTGTAATTTCAGTTTCTCTCATTCAAAATCACTCCACTGGCCCTCCCTCTCTCTGCTTACAGCTTGCTTAGATAACGTCTTGTACTTTAATGTTTGTGTCCCCTGGCTTGAAATTTGGGGGTGGGGGGTTGTTGGTTTGAAGCGAGGCAGTTGTTGACTTGATTTTCTTGAATCAAGATGAAAGACCAATCTTGCTTTCTATTGCATTTGATCAGTGAGTTCCAGTGACTTCTTCGCGTTCAGGTTCATCACGGTCAACCTCTGATCCACTTATGACAACATGATAGAGGTGACAGCAGAAGTGCCTGAGAGCCCCTGACTCTGGCCCCTCTCTCTCTCTCTCTCTCTCTCTCTCTCTCAGTGTCATCAATGACTTTGATTATTATGGGCTCAGTGATAGAATGGAAGTGCTGTCATTTGCCTGTAATAGCAGCACAATCAGGCTCTAACACTCGGTCTGTATTGCTGCGGAGGGGCCAAACATTTACCTCAGTGTGCGCCAGCACATTTCTGCTTTACATGCTGTTTACACTAAGTGACGTCCCTGATGCCGTGTGCACTGCTCGCTTCCTTTTCTATCCCTCTGATGATTGGGTTTTAACTGTACATTACATAGTATAGAGACAATATATGTACTTATGGTTTCAATTGTAAAGCTCTTGGGTTGATAAGCTCTTATGTAGATGTTCCTTTAATCTGCCTCTTAATTATAGCAATGTTAAGAAGGGATGGGGGGAGATGATGGAGGAGAGAAAAAAGGAAAACAGAGTAAGTAGAGAAATGTAGAGGATGGAGAACTGCGAGAGAGCTTGTTAGGGGCATCTGTGCCTCTCCCTCAAGCGTTTCTACCTCACCTTTAATCTATGGAAATGTGTGTATCAGATGAGAAGTAATTGTAAAGTGGAGTTTGACCATTAAAATGTCTGGAGAGCATGCTTGATCAGCCGTCCAATGATAGAGCTGGGATAATCGCAGTCACCTCGCAGGACACTGATGATGGGGACGGAATTAATTTGTGGCAGAGGAAAACAAATTAAGGCACTCGCCGCAGAGCTCTCCATTAGACAATAGCATATATAAATATTTGATCTTGTGCGATACGGGTTTGCAAAGGTTTAGCACATGATGAGAGCTCACACTTCAAACGCTCGGCTCTCCTTAACCTGCAGCCACCTCTCTTCCTTCCATTGCTCTCTCCTTCTTTCCTTTCTCTCCTTCACATCCCAATCCCCCCCTCTCTCTCTATTCTCTATTCTTTTCTCCAACTTTTTCCTCACCATCTGTTTTTTTTTTTTTTTTTTTAACAGAATGATTCTCCATTCCTAAAACTACAGCAGCATCAACACTGTTTAATGTGAATGGTTGAGAAAAAAGCATTAACCCCTCATAAAGAATATAGTGTGAAGCGTGCTTAATAAGATTCAGCTGGCACTATTCTAAATGTCACAATGCTTTATGAATATTGCTATAAATTTTAATGGACTCTGTAATTGGGAGTTAGAGTTACAGCCTGACTGACTCCTACATGTTAGTTGGATGGATTGTATTCACACTACTATAGGATTAAAATAAATTGCATTCATTTCTTTACAGCTTCACAATGCCATTTTCATCTTCTATATCTAAGAAAAATGGTTCTAAACAGTACCAAAATAGGGTTCTTTGGCTTGGGTTCTCTAAATGGAACCCTTTTCATAAGGTACCATAAAGAACCATGATTTGAAAGTGTTATAGGACCTTTTAATTGACCTTTTTAAATTATTTTTTTATGTGTATATGTATGTATGTATGTATGTATATATATATATATATATATATATATATATATATATATATATATATATATATATATATATATATATATATATATATATATATATATATATATATATATATATATATATATATATATATATATATATATATATATTTTTTAGGCCCATCTGCCTGGTCTTATATCTTGTTACCTCTATCTAGGCTTTATATTAAAAAAAAACACAGCACGTTGTGTAAATTAGATACTTTTATTTTTATTGACATGGCAAATTGTAGCAAAAATGAGAGTGCTCTAACAACAGTTGTTAGCTGAATACATCAATATGTCTCTGGAACCAATTGCCCTATATTCCCTAGCATTTTAATACTTCTGTCCGACTCTTTGTTTGGTCTGGTTTCGTGTTGTTTCTATTGCATTTTATTCTTGTTTTTATTTTGATTTTTATTTCTCTTATCTGTTCAGCAGTACTTTAGATAGTTCTGCTATGTTTAAATTTGCTATAAATAAAATGTACTTACTTACTAAACAACAGTTGACATTGAACATGATGTAATGAAGACCAAGTTCCAGTGAAATACCTTCTCAATCTTCTATGATGTCTTTACGTCCATCATTTTGTGTGTGTCAGTTTCTCTCTGCAGATAATGAGTTTATGGAACGTGACAGCATCTGAAATACACAATTGAGTTTAGAGTTAAAGTTTGTCTCTTCCATTTGATTATGTAAAAACAAAGAATATTATTTGAGCCCTTTACTGTGTTAAAAGGAAGAGGTCATAAAGTCATCATGGTGATAGCTTTAATGGTTTTTGCAACTGGGTACGTTTAGGCATAAAGTATTAATTAAAAACAAATCTAACAATATGGATAATAAATTCAATATCTCTGTTACTTTGTGGATGAGTATCCTTATCCGAACAGAGCAGCTCACTAGTACATGTTCTGTTCAACTAAAAAGAGAAAAATACATGATTGTAAGGAAACCAGTTACCATTTTTAAAGATAAAATGTATAGACACTGTAAGAAAGAAATCATTGACATGTCGAGAGTGTGTTGACAGTCTGTATAATTGGATGGTGGAGCTCCAGAAAATCAGTCGCTTTGACCTTAACAGATTTGAAAAACAAAAATCTATCTATCTATCTATCTATCTATCTATCTATCTATCTATCTATCTATCTATCTATCTATCTATCTATCTATCTATCTATCTATCTATCTATCTATCTATCTCATCCATCCATCTGTATCTATCTATCTATATCATCCATCCATCTATCTATCTATATCATCCATCCATCCATCCATCCATCCATCCATCCATCCATCCATCCATCCATCCATCCATCCATCCATCCATCCATCTATCTATCTATCTATCTATCTATCTATCTATCTATCTATCTATCTATCTATCTATCTATCTATCTATCTATCTATCTATCTAATATATTGTGTCCTATAGCCTACTTCCGCGAAAGAAGGTCAATCATCGAGGTTTCCAACGGCCCTTTAACAACGCTTGACGAATCATGACTGATGAATAGGCCTACCATATGTCTAAATCGTGTCTATATTCATGTTTTTCTTTGAAGAAAGTTGTAGCTAATGTTTGGCGGATGTAAATCGGCGTATATTGCTCAGTTTAGTAGCCACAGTAGCGTAACCAAAGAGCGGGTGGTTTGATTAGCTAACAACAGGCAGCGGTAATTATCTCAGCTTGCTTTAATGACTGTGTCGGTGCGCATGCAGAGAGTTACTCACGCGCTGCTCCTCCCTCTCTCGCTCGGACTTAATGAGCCTAGTGCTCTAATGAGAGGGATTTAATGGATTTATTGCCGTTTAGGGCTCCGGGGTACGAGGCTCGCCGATGTCATTTGGCTTTAATTGGTGTATGGAGTTCGCCCAAAAGTCCATTCTATTGTTATCTAGTCGCTCACCTGACGCGAATGTGCAGTCAAGTATAACCGGACTGTTGCCTCTTTTCTAAAGGCACATTGCCTGGATAGGCCCCAAGATTAGCCTACTTAGATTATCAGTATTGTGTGTTTTTATTTTATTTTATATAAAATTAGTAAAATATTACAATATGTAGACTATACAAGAATAGCTACTATTCATCCATTGAAACTATTAAAAAAATCAAGGTTGTTTTAATATTACCTTCCAGTCCTAAACAGGGTTTGACATTTGGGTTTATATCTGGTTCTTCAGTTTATTCAGCTCCTTCTCTGTTCAATCTATCTCACGTGTTGTATTCCACATCAGTTGAAAGTCATTGGGTACTTTCAGTGTTTGCTCAGGCCAGCTGTCAGAGGAGCTGCGTCCTCCAGCTTGGTGATCAATACTAATTTAGTGTTAATAGATGTCAATTGATCAGATATCCCCAGGGTGTGTGGCATGACCACACGCAGAGTTTGACATCTAGCATGCAAAGAAGCTGTTAATCCAGGGAATTGGGAGCCACACGATTTGCTGCTGAGAAGCATCGCAACACTATCTTCATTAATGCTCAACGTCAAAGAAAAACTAAGTGGCACAAGATATTTGCTAATGATATGGAGGGTTTAGATTATCAAGATTGTTGTTTACATTCATTTCTTTTTTTTTACTATGTCTCAGAAGGCACTATTCAAAATTGAACTGAGAATGGAGAAGTTTGTATTGAATTTGAATTGAGGTAGCAAACAAGGACCAAAATTGCAATTAAATGAATTGAAAAACTAAAAAAGTTACGTTTGTCAAGACAATCCTGTTTGAAAGCTTTGGAAAGTGAAGGTTTATGAAGAATAGACCAGATAAACCAGGGTGCAAGAACACTTTTGTTTCTTATTTTTAAATTTTTGCTGTTGAGTAAAGTACAGTTCTTGTCAATTCAACTTCCTGTGTATCATGTGCCAATCCAATTCAAATTCGCACTCATGAATTGAAAGGGAGCCAGTTGTTCACTTCTGATTTTTGCTCGACCCTGGTGCTGAGGAGCAGAAACAGGTAACATTTTTCATCCCTTTGTCTTTTTCAAATAAAGCCCCACCTGCATGTACTGCCCCGTTACTTCTCTGGTCCTCATAAAAGGTCCCTGTGATGCTAAGCTCGCCCTAGAGACAATTTGTATTGGCTGATGCGTAGCATTCAACAAGCCCTTCTCTTCAAGGAAGGAATTCCCCATTTATAAACATAATCACATAAAACAACTTTTGCGAAATAGGAAACAGAAAATGTATAGTTGAGCTAAAACATGTTTAATCCTCTGTTTGTCCCACCCCTGTGGATCTGGCTCGCAGTTCGAGAGGATCTGGAGCATGCGGATTTGGAGAAGAAAGGAAGAGGAACTTCGAAAGTCTCCTTGTTTATTCCTGTCTTCTACCCATATTTACTTCTGAACTGTCACTCATCTTTTTTTCCCTCCCTTGTTCGCTCTGCCCTGCGGCTTTTCTCTCACACACAGGCTGTGTGACGGCGCTGTTGCAAGCGGAGAAATCTGGGGGACCATCTGAAACCAATTAGGGTGGTGCAACAGCCACCCAAAGACTCGGTGACGGATGGGGCTCTTGTATTTATAGCCGGGGTAATTGGCAACACACACACACACACACACACACACATACACACACACAGATTGTGGTGCATGAATGCACTTTTCTCAAGACGTGTGAGGGAGAGCCAGGCCAAGTCCCTCCAAGTTATGAATTATGTTACATCACAGTTTGATAGCACAGATGTGTATGAGATTACACGATCCTCCCTCTCTAAGAGTGAAGATGCTTTGAAGTTGTTTAGGCTGCGTACGCTCGCCATGCCTGCCAAAGAAAATCTTTCCAGTGTCCACGGACCCAATGGTCTGGAATGAACATATTAATACGATCATCAGTCATTGTGGAGAGGACGAGGTGGAAATCACGGTGGCTGTGTGCAGCTGATACGGAAGTCAGGGCCGAGGCCGTACATCTCAGCTATCTGTCCGGGGCTGTCAGCGCGTCAAACCTGCATGTGAAAATATACACACGGCACATCTGCCTCTCATTAGCCGCCATAAATGGCTGCCATGTGGTCTGCTGATAAATAGGCCAGTCTATTTATTGGAACACAACAAATTGGCTACAAACACTGACATGGAATCGAAGCACTATAAATACTAGACGCGATGAAAGTTTTAAAACGTGCTGCAGGTATTTTATGAGGGTCCTCGTTTTTCCTCCTTTCTTTTTATGTACTTTGAGCCATTCCTCTCGCTCCTTTCTTCTTGCTCTGCCAAACAGGAGTGGACTCTCTCTCTCTCTCTCTCGCTCTCGCTCTCTCTCTCTCTCGCTCCTTGGCTGTAAGTGATCAAGCATAGAATGTAGATCAGGCACCGACTCCATCACGGAGCAGCAGAGTCGCTGTACACTAAAAGCCATAAGATTCCTGAATGAATTGTCAACAGACAAGCCCTAAACCCCGTGTAATTACATATTTGGAGTTTATCTGGGTTTATGCGAAAATGCACAAGTTTCCCTTCCTTGGTGGTCCTTAAACACATCCATATGTCTTGAGTGTTTCCCTTTTCACTCCTCCCTTTCTCTCGCTCTCGCTCTCTTTCTCTCTCTCTTCCCTCCCTAGTCTTTGGAAACATTATCCTTTTGCATGAGTAGATTAGTAGACCTGTTGGTGTGGTGTTTTTCTATTGTTAAGTTTGTTGTGGCATTAGACACTTTCACTGGCCCAGATGAGGTTTCGGCGTGTGGAAGATCTGGGTGGGACGCTTTGCAAACAGAATCAAGCCGCAAAGCACATCCCTGCCGAACCAAACAGGAACACACAGTAAATGTGGGGAGGCCTGGGATCGTGTGTGGGCCTGTTTTTCCTTTTTTTTCTCCCTGCTTGAGAAAACCGATCTGTTTTAGAACACGTGCTAAATATTACCATATTTACATTTTCCTGTTTGAAAAAGGCCAAGCCAGGAGGGAGGGTGGTGGGGTTTGCAGTGGAAAGGTCTCGAGCCGGGTTAGGCTCTGTTTGAAACTCTAAACCCTTTTCATGCTTATTTGTTTTATGATTCTGCAGGGTACTGTGTTTACACTCAAAGTGCAACATCTGGATTAGATAATTTGTTGAGAATTAACCGAGGCTGGATGCTTATCGACCTCTTCTGATTAAATCTGTTTGATGTTTTGCTATTTCGCTTCGCAAAGATTTTTTTGTCGGTCTGTCAGCTTGTATCTCGCATGATATATTTTGTTCTAATAACTTTGT
The DNA here is from genome assembly GCF_949357685.1 of Gobio gobio. Lineage (NCBI taxonomy): Eukaryota > Metazoa > Chordata > Actinopteri > Cypriniformes > Gobionidae > Gobio > Gobio gobio. Next base: position 44,734,481 of record NC_137116.1, on the reverse strand, counting down.
GGGGGGAAAAAAAACAGGTGAAGGCGAGGATTATTGTACAGGAATGGCCCCTTTAAGCACACAGACAGAGAGAGAGAAAGAGAGATAGACAGAGAAAGAGAGAGAGAGAGAGAGAGAGAGAGAGAGAGTGTCCATGCTCTAATCACATTCATGGCCTTTGATCTATAATGGCTTATTTGAAAGTTAAGCATGTGGTGACTGTTTGTCTAAAGGCCACTCCTGCAGACTACACAGTGGAGGAGCAGAGAATGATTAAATCCCTCTTACTTCAATAATATTTCGGTTGTCATTCACCAGCTTTTGTGGAAACTGTGTATTACAAACGTGGTTATGTTTACTTTGACAGGAGCGGAATCAATGGATTATCTAGTGAAAGCACATATGCACATCAGATGCGATTATGAATAAAGGAATGCAAGAACAAATGAGGGAATCAATCCATTTGATTTATGCTTCACACTGAATAAGAACACACCGGGTGTATGTTTGCAGGTGGATCTGCTATAAATGCAATAAATCTGCAATAAAATAAATATAAAGTAAAAATGAAATATATTACAATAATAATATAAATATAATTAAATATATAAAATGAAATAAAATAAATGAAAAAGTATAAAAATACTTAATATATACTAAATATAAAATTTTTTATTAACTTAGCATATACACCTGCACACTTGCACCAACACTGTAAAACATAATATGATCAGTAAGTTATACACCATATATTTTTACCAACACTATCTCATGACCAATTTGTACGTATTTGTACATTATATTTGTATATTAAGTTGTTAATTTGTACGAATTCGTACGATTTGTCTATACTGCAGTGATGGGTAGGTTTAGGGGCAGGGTTTGAGGTTAGGTCATTCATATGAAATTATATGAATTGACCAACTCGTCAAATACGTACGATTTAGCAAAAATCGTACCAATTCGTACGAATTAGCCACCTCGTAAAATATATATGAATTGCCGTGAGATCGGGTTGGTTTTTACATTGCTTTAACTCATCAAAATAAGGTAAGCAATTTTCAACTTTTTTATAAGTTATATAAGATTCAACTCATTTTTTTAAGTCAGTTGAATGCAATTTAAGTTTAAACGACTTAAATATCCAAGTTGATTGTACTTTTCTTTTTCTTTTTTTTTTACAGTGAAGTGTTCTTTTTGTATGTGCATATTATGGACATAATACGTTATGAATATTAGGACATTTGGGCAATATAGTGAAATTTTGCTAGTTCTTGGTCAAAACAATGGGGTGTACAAATTCAGCTTGTTTGTTTTGTGCCTTTTCCAAAGACAGCATGAGTTTTTATCAGCATGGTACCTCCAGTGCTTTGAGATCATGTCCCGATGAGGTTTATTAATATACATTTAATGGCACAAAAGTTTTCAGTAGAAAAGCCAGTAATGACTCACAGGACCAAAGAGAGCTGCAGTCATTTGATGGGAGCGCTTGAATCATGGGAAATTCCTCGCTTTGAGCCGCTCTTCCATGCAGGGTTCCAGTATGGATTGTAAGCTAACTGTGTTGCTGAGGTCAGCCATAGTTCCAGTTCAGCTGCTGGTGTGGGGTCTGTGTCACATTAATGTCTTTACTGTCAGAGTGAGTGTAGTGAAAGAGAACAATGCGTGTTTTACGGTTCAGAGTTTGTGTCTTATTATTTATTGTGTTGTTTTAGCTTAAAATGGACACAAAGCATCTGGGGTGACATGCTATGAAATAGGACCTTAATTAAGTAAACAAAGCCCTGTGCCAAATGTGTCATGAAAAAAAAAACCGACAAGGAGACTTTCTATGTGTCCAGAACAACCCCCTTCAACAATGGAGGGCCGGTTGTGATCATGCAAATGATGCCCGTTCATCAAGAACGTCCAAGAGGGATTAGTCAAGTTACTTACTCCCTCTGAAAGATGAGAGGTCTCAGGGGCGAGCCCAAAGTCCCCCCCTCCATTCCATCACTGCTGTCCCAGGTCTCCTCAGCGAGGAAATTACTCTAATGCTGGGGAACAGATGTGTCAAAGACACAATTTTTGTGTGTTTTATTGACTCTGCCCATCTGTTAATACAGTTGCTTGTTTCTTGCAGGATTTTTTTCTGATTCAGAGACAAGCGTGTGAGAATGCCAGAAGAAACATATAGGAAGGACTGATGATGAGATGAAGGAAGGGAATGGGGTATAATGTCTTGAAATTTAAGAGCAAGATTTATTTTTTAGATAACATTTCATTTGAATTACCTATCAGTATGTGTTCATTGTTTGATACATTTTCCAGTGAAGCGGTTTATGCTAACAATTTAAAAAACACCATGTAGTGAAGAGGGAAAAACTTCACATCTGTTGTAATGATTAATAACCTCACAAAATGACCACACACAGTGATGAATATTGCATGTCTGTCAATGAGACAACTCAAATTAGCAAATTGGCCCTGTAGAATATTATTTCATTTTAGATGTGATCATCCAATGCTATTCTAATCAAGTCTTGGATGTTTGGGCAGTAGTGTAATATAGAGAAGCTTCAATGTAGTTGGTGACATGCCTGCTCCCAGAATCATGTGACCAATGAGCTTGGCCTCTGTGAGTCAGTAGTTAGTGTAGGTCCTGGCCTTGAACTCACACTTGACACTTTCTTCTCAGATTTTGTCTGCTTACTGACGCTGCACATAAACATTTTCTGTGCACTTTTTAGCCGCTCTGTGAACCCGCAGATTGTGAATGCTGAACATGGATTTCTTTGAACCACTAAGATTTTGTTATTAATGTTAATTGTGATTTTAATTGGCTTAAAAGGTAGGGTAGGTAGGATTTGGTTAAAAAACTTTTTTTCCAAATTTGTTTAACTTTCTTTATATATCAATACATAATTAAAATGTAAGTACTCTGAAAAAGAAAGTATGAAAATTGAGTGTCTGTAGACCTCTCACGACTGTTTTAAAAGACAGCTCATTATTTCTATTCACTCCACCTTCTCCCTTCTGGGCTCTTTCCAAAGCCACGCCCCCAAAACACATGAACGCGCTACGCCCGACCGCGATCAGCTCAGCTGAAAGACGCATTATTTACCTGAGACGAGCGGAGAAGTGCATGTAGTGACATCATGTCAGAATCACATGTAATAAAAAATCTAACTTTATCATTATGAATATAAACAAATAAGATGTCTTTTAGTACTCACTCTCAAGCTAGAATAACGATACTGGTAAAGTTTAAAATACACACACAACACAGTGTCTACGACACACACAGATACAAGATAAAAACATTGGTAGAGTATATAAAAACAAACCAAGGGCCGAAATACACGTGCAGGTAAAGTTCCGGGTGAACATGGTAGAAGAGTTTAGACAGAGGGTAGTAGCTAAAGCTAACTTAGTTCTAAAAAAAAGTTCCTGGATGCGGTGTACCAGCTTTTACACATGCATTTTGTTATCTAAAGTTACATTTTGCGAAATTCAACACGACAGCGATCAACTTGAGCTAAGCATATTGAGTAGCCTATTTATCATCTCTACTAATGGCTCGCTAAGTGTATAACATTGTAACTTTATGCTAAGTAATGTTATGGTAGCTATATTAGGCAGCTACATGTGCTAGTGAGACATGCTTCATGAAAACATAAACCAAAAAAATTTATAATCAAAATGAAAGATTACCTGTCCAGCAGAAATACAGCCTCTTGAACTCAAACGGGTGCGCCAGGGTTGCCAGGTTTTCACAACAAAATCCGCCCAATTGCTACTCAAAACTAGCCCAAAACAAGCCCAATCGTGTTTCTCTGGTAAAAATCGCATTTGGGGGGTAAAATATGTGTCTTTTTGGTAGGGCTGCCTGCTAAAATTCGCAAATCCCGGGGCAAAACATCACATAATTGGGGTCGCTTCAACCTGCGGACATGAAAAACAACCCGCGGCAACAGTGTTTGAAGTAGCCCGACTTGGCAACAGTGAGGTGCGCATGTGGGCAGATCCAGTGAGTAGCATCTGCCTGCACAAACGGAGGCTGCATTTTCAGGAACGCAGTCCTAGGAACGCATTTCTAGGACCCTAGGTTTTTATTGTCAACGCCACCTAGCGAATTAGAGGACCAGCAAAGATGGATGACGATCAGAGTGTGAGTATCACATGTGAATCAGTTTTTATTTTAACATTAAAAACAATCGTGATGCATTTCATTGGAAAGTTAACATAGCCGAAGTGATCGTGATTTGCTAAATAGTCTTGAATGCATAGCTATCATACGTATATTAGATAGTGCTGTAAATGAATTGTTAGCACATTCGTTTAACTAAACTTGCATGCAAGCTTGTGTTGACTTAGTGACAGCACAATTGTGTCTTAAAGGGTTAGTTCACCCAAAAATGAAAATTCTGTCATTAATTACTCACCCTCATGTCGTTGGACACCCGTAAGACCTCCGTTCATATTCGGAACACAAATGAAGATATTTTAGTTGAAAGCTGATGGCTGAGAAAGGCTTCACACAGGCCTCCATTGGCATTCAGTACATTGACACTTCCAAGATCCATGAAAGGCACTTAAAACATCGTTACAAAGTCTATCTCACCACAGGGGCTCTACAATAAGTTTACGATGCGACGACAATAGTTTTTGTGCGCAAAAAAAAATCAAAATAACACCTTTAACCAACTTGTTCTCGACTTCCGTGTATGCCTCCACGACGCATGCGCGAGAATATGACGCAGATCCGGCGTTCGGACACATGACCCAGAAGCGATTTGTTTACGAGCAGAGGAAGACGCGCGTGTCTAAGCTGTTGGATTCTACATTGATCGTGCTTTAGGTCTCGGCGTAGTTCTCAAAATGGGGTTAAAGTGTGTTTAAAGTGTGTATTTCATGGATTCCCGAACGCCGGCGCTACGTCATATTCTCGCGCATGCGTCGTGGAGGCACACACGGAAGTCGAGAACAAGTTGGTTAAAGGTGTTATTTTGATTTTTTTTTGCGCACAAAAACTATTGTCGTCGCATCGTAAACTTATTGTAGAGCCACTGTGGTGAGATAGACTTTGTAACGACGTTTTAAGTGCCTTTCATGGATCTTTCATGGATCTTGTTTCAAGTTCACCCAAATCTTTGAACATTATGCAATAACAGTAATATGAACATTATTTGGTATGAAGATTGATATAATTTTGTATTGTATATAATGTGTGTGCTCTGTGGTGACTAAGATTTGAAAAATTAAAATTGAACAAGCTCAACTCAATGTTCCTTATTTCATTCACTTCTCTATCTTTCTCTCTCTTTCTCTCTCTTAGGAGTCAGTGCAGACGTTGTCCATGAAGTTCTTCCGATGTGGTTCACGTCATGAACAAATTGGTTTTTGTGTGTGTTCAAATTCAACTGTTGCAATATATTATTTTATAAAATATACACAATCTTAAATCTTGAGTCATCCTTGTGTATTCCCTCTGTACTTGAACATGTGATTGACTGAAAAGGCTATACCATTCCTTGTTTATTTTACTTGATGAGTTATTCAATTATGCAACTTGGACCCAATAATTACTCAACATTCCTAGAAACCATATTTAATTGCAATAAAGAAAGCATTATTTGGGTGTAATAAACCTTTAAAAACCTAAAAAAAAATGGGTTAAAATACTGCCTTGGTGGCACTTGTTTCGTATCTCCAAAACTAGGGTCCTGGAAATGCGTTCCTGGGATTGCGGTTCTCCGATTCGGTAGGTGGCGCTGTCACAAAAAAATAGGGTCCTAGAAATGCGGTCCTAGAAATGCGGTCCTGAAAGTGCAGCCTCCGTTATTGCAGGCGGATAATGTTGGAGTCAGTAGCAAAAGCGGTGGTAGCCATGGTAGCGAGAGAGAGTGACAGTCGCCCAAGCCAATCACTTGTTTCGGCCCGAACTAAAATAATGAGTGGTGTTTATTGCAGATTAAAAAGTCTAGAGTCACCTGATTTTTATACTCTCTTTTTCAGAGTACTTAAATTTTAATTATGTATTGACATATAAAGGAAGTTTAAACAAATTTGAACAAAAGTGTTTTAGGTCATACTTACCTACCCCACCTTTAACTTGAAGTTATTTTGTTTATTGGAACTGAACATTATATCAGATAATCACAAATATACTTATAGTTCTCCTCGCTGTGATAGATTTCCAGATTTTTTTTTCTTCTATACTGTTCCATTCCAAGCAGTTTCATCAGCACAGTAGAATGTGCGGTAAATGCCATTGGACTATGTCAGTGTGTGTATGTGTAGAGATAGTTTAGAACATCTGATATATCTACCCATGAGATATGTTCGAGAATTTATAGATGCTGTTACCATTCCCTGTGCTCGGGGAAAGCCGTACATTCTTCCGCGTCACAGGCCTCGCATTTCATCTCCCACTTTCCATCCTTTTCCATCTCCATGTTTTTTATCCATCTCCCTTCCTCCCATTAGTAGTATATCTCACAGTTTTACACTGTTTTACTGATGTATTTGCAGTGAACTGACTGTCCCGATGCTCTCTGCTCGATTTACTGGACTCAGAGGTTGCAGATGTCATGTGATCCAGTCCAAACGCCGGCTTCTGGTCTCCTATCAGCCGTGAAGCTTTTTGAGTGCTGACTGCATTATAGCTTTTGAATACCTTGAAATCACATCACTGCATAGCATTCAGCCAGGGGGCTATACTACACAGTACTTTGTTTTGTTATCTGTAATGTCTCTCTCAACACTTAAATCAGGAGACAGACTTAATGAGACAATGCAGGGCTGTGTGGTCATAACCAGTGTTGGGGAGGAGCTACTTTGAAATTGTAGCTTGTCAAGCTACAAGCTACAGTAACCATGATTTGAAGTATGACTTTAAATACAGTCAGGCTACTCTTTTCCATTTGAAAAGGGAAATTTAAACTAAATGCAACAACAACACCCTAATTTGCTCATATACAGTCTGGGATGTGAATCTGTTCAATTGCATGAACTAACTGAATAAACAAAGCTAAACAGTTAGCTTACAATGGACTTTATAATGCTATAAAGAGCCATAACAAAACATGAAACACTACTAAATCTACCACTTAACCTTAATCTTGCACACACACACACACAAAAAAAACATTATTTAACACTTAATTTTGGCAATTACTGTCCCTTTTGAGTGTCATGGTAAAGCATGCTGGGAAATAGAAATTCCAGCCCACAGTTGTTAAGTTAGTCTAAATTAAAAGAAACAAGTTCATAAAACTCAAAACAATGAAACAATTCAGATTACTTAAAATGTGTCAGTTTTGGGAACTAAAAAAAAAAAAAAAAAGTTCCAAATACTCATGAAAGTTATTTTGTTTAATTTGAGTTGGCTCTAATCAAAACAAATTCATTATTTTGAGCATTAGGGTTTACAGTGGCCTGTGAAAATAGTTGCACTACTATAACACTATTGAAATTTTTTTGCTACTTTTAGTTAGTTACTACCCAACACTAGTATGATTTTCAGGTACTTTTGACCTGTGTCGGGGGAACGTTTTAAAAGTAATGCATTACAATATTGTGTTACTTTCTAAAAAAGTAACGAATTGCATTACGTTATTGCATTACTTTTTCTCACCCGGGCTGGGCTTGCTTGTTTGTTTTTTAATAACAAAAAAAAGTTATATTTTTGGCAAATATAAAGGCCCTTTCACACCAAAAGTTCAAATGCAAAAGGAATTCACATCTGGACAGTAGAGGGTGCAGCTCAAACAAACCTTTGAGCTGCAGCTGTTCTAGATTGCAGAAGAATAAGTCACTGGAAAAGAAAGTTCAACACTTCAAAAAAAAGTATATCTAAAGTAATTTTTGCTTATTTGTATGGTTGAATTGGATCGTTGAATGTCAGTAGCAAATACAGTTAATAAGTAAAGTGAGATTAAATACATAAAGTATATTTGTGTAATTTAACAATTAATTATTGCAGGTTTGTGTAATATTCAGAGTTTGACTGTTTTTATTAATTTTGAGAAATGCTGAATCTGTTTTTGTGCAAGTGAGGTGAGTAAATGCATGTTCACATTTATAGAACTAAAACAACCATCATATTCACACAGCGCACACAACTCCTGCACTTACTCCCGATTAAGAGCTGTCAGTCAATAAAAGGGAAAACAAAGCAACTTGCATTACTAATTTGAAAAAGTAACTCAGATATTTTATTATAAATTTAAAAGTAATGCGTTACTTTACTAGTTACTTGAAAAAAGTAATCTGATTACATAACTCACATAACTTGTAATGCGTTACCCTCTGACACTGCTCTTTACACCTCTGCCTAAAATCGACTTTAAAAAAACTTGTTGAAGCTGGGGTGGGAGTTAAGCCACACACGTAGCAATTGGGGCTATATTCACTGAAACTAATTTATTCAGACACCTTCAACATTTTCTCACATTATCACAGTTTATTCGCTATTGTTTAGAAAATGGTAATAAAATATGACAAGAACTCAGAGTTAAATTGTGTCTGAAAGAAATCATCTTGATAATGTCAGATAACTTTGAAAAAGGTACATCTAATGGATTACAATCAACCAATCAGCTGTCAGCTGTTAAATTTAAGAACACAATTAGATAATACCAATTTAGGTCAACCAATTACCAAGCAATGCTTAATTTTGTTCAGTCTGTGGTGTAAAAGGTCGCATTAGAAAAAACATTTAAGCAAAACATGCTCAGGTCAAAGTGTCTGAATAATTTTGGTCCCAATTTTTTTTTTTTTGCATTTTTCCTGGTATCCACTGTATGAAGAATGTTAATTTGTTTAATTTGAGTTGGCTCTAATCAAACCAATTAATTATTTTGAGCATTAGGGTTTACAGTGTACACTGTGAAAAATATCGCCTTGGTTTTACTCAAAAAATTGAGGCAACTATTTGCATCAGACTTCTAAGTATTTTGAACTCTTCTAATTTGTGTTTGACCAAATAGACTTTACATGTCTTCAACATGCACCCTTAAGTAATTTCAACTCAATTTTCCCCGTAAACACAACTCAAATTCTTTGTGTAGCAGAAATATAATTCAACTAAGCGCCAATAAAAATAGATGTAAAATAACTCAATTGAATACACTTATATGATGCATTAGTTCTATTTTACAATATGCAATAAGCAGTATGCAGTAGAGACGGACCACAATACTGCTATAAACGGTTGCTCATTGAGCAAAGCAATTCATGTGATGCTGTCGTCAGCCTAACGTCAGGCTCTCGTCACCACCACGATAACCCCCAAAACTCCAACATGACAAAAACGTTTCTAAATCCCAGCTTAATAGAACATTAAACAATAATAAGCCGTCTACTTCATTTATCTTGCTTAAAAACTCATGAAGATAAATTAATTAAATATTTTACCAATTACCAAGCAATGCTTAATTTTGTTCAGTCTGTGGCGTAAAAGGTCGCATTAGCAATTAAAGAAAAAACACTTAAGCAAAACATGCTCAGGTCAAAGTGTCTGAATAATTTTGCTCCCAATTTTTTTTAATCAATTTTACTGGTATCCACTGTATGAAGAATTTTTGGTTATAATATGTCACAGTTTACTTTATTTTGCTATCTTCACTTACATAAACAAAGTATAGTGTCCTGCATCCACCTGTAAAAAAAAAGATATCTGGTGTCTGAATAATTTTTGGTTTGACTGTATCACATGCTATATGCTATACTGTGTGTTAACCAGCAAATAGGCTAAATCAAATTCTTGCGGTTTTATTTACAATCATCAGACATCACAAAATGAGGAGCATTTCAATATAGTAGCAGATGGCAAAAAATTCAATATCTTAGAATTTGTTAGCTTCTTTTCCTCTTCCATCCCTCTCATATAAACACGTGGCCACACAAACACACTCTTTCTCAGACCAGCTGAATAGTTTTTGGCCTCTCCACAGGTTGAACCAAAAATAAGAGGCTGTTTAACAGCACTGGCAGGAGCTTACATAAACAGGCAGGGGATTAGAGTTTCATGAGTTTCTGTCTCTCTGTCTGGTATCAGCACTTGAAGAGAGTCAGGAGAACCAGATGAAACATTTGGAAGGAATGAGCAACCAGCTAACGTCACATCATGCATTATGGATGAATACGCTTTCCATCTTCGTGGAAAAGGCTCACATTGTAGGCTACTGTGTGTTATTGTTTATATGCAAATGCTTGGTAGTGAATTAAAATAACACGCTTTGCACATTTTATTACCTCGACTAAGGTCTAAATATGGTTAGGTAAACCCTCTGTGTCAGATTTATTGATGTGCAATAATTTTGTAAGTGCAAGTAACAGTGCTTATTTTAGTTTTGCAATGGTTTAGACTGGATTTAAGACCCTGTAATTGTTCAACATTATGCTTTAAATGGAAAGAAAAATGTCGATTATTTTATTTGTAAAACTCTGTAGAGGCAAAACAGCTGATGGCTGTTTCTTGTGAGCCTTGTTTTATTAAAAAAATCTGAGAAGCACAAAGACGATGCCTAAAAACCAACACAGCCAGTTGGTGTTCATGTGAAATTCTTCTGTCCTGCGCAACCACTGTTGTGGCAAAACACATGGCGTTTGTGGAAATCAGGCCCGTGTGAGGAATCTCATTGGAATACGGCGTATTGTATATTGGCGAGGGTGCAGACATGACTGACCATGTGTCATACCTCTCTCGTCTTTCTCTCTGATGATTGTCTTTCAGCTTTGTCTGCCCTTGGGCAGTTTTCTGGATGCCCTGCTTTGATCTCAACCATAAGTGAGCTGTGACAACAACCTTAAGATGTAAAGAAAATAGGCATGTTTTCATGACAGGCTCGTGATTTTTTTTTTTTTTGTCGTACTGTATGGACCACTGATGCTTTTTCACGGCTGTTTGAATCATAATGTATCATTATTATCGTGCCCAACTTTTTATCCTTTTTTTTTTTTATCAATGAATCATTTTATATTTTTGAACAACATTTATCTTCATTTAACGCCTCCAACATCCAAGGGTTGAAATGACATAAAAATGTTAATTAGTTTCTACGGGCTGAGGAGAGATAAAATGCTTTAGAAATGCTATAAGAATTTTAAAAGAATATTATTAATAATTTTCTTGGTAACACTTTACAATAAGGTTTATTAGTTAACATTAGTTCAGTTAACATGAACTAATAATGAACTGCACTTATGAAGCATTTATTTATCTTTGTTAATTTCAACATTTACTAATGCATTATTACAATCTTGTTAACACTAGTTGAACTAACATGAACAAACCATGAACAGCTGGATTTTTATGAACTAACGTTAACAAAGATGAACTAATGCTGAACAGAGGTGTTGTTATGGTTAGTTCATGTTAACTAATGCATTAACTAATGTTAACTAATGCAACCTTATTGTAACGTGTTACCCTTTTCTTAAATGAAATGAAATATTCTATTTTTAATATTCATTTATTAATTAAATATTAATCTTTGAACAAACAGTATATTTGTTCAGATTGTTAAGATTTTTTGCCATAGGTCTTTAAAACCTATTGATGTTAGCAATTATTTGATGTTATAGTCTGAGTGACATCACTCTTCCAGCAAGCATGCTTAATGTAGCAGTGAAACAGTTACAATGTCAGTTCAAGTGAAATATCCGAGTGCCGTTCCAGAAGAATAAGCGCATACAGGTGTCACCATATGTCTATACATTTCACATATGTTTACTGACAGCGAGTTTGTAGGCTTTCATTTGTGGTCTTGTCTGTTTGTGTGTTAAAAAGGTCTGCCTAAACATCTGAAAGTCTGTGTGCTTAATCATGTACACAAAACAACAGTAAACTCTCTCTCCCTCAGACTATCTCTCTCTCTCTCTCTTTCATAAGGACTCCTTTGCTTTCAGTCTGTTGTTGCTACCAGCACTAACACACTCTTGCACACACAAGCTTTTTGGCGATCTCTCTCTCTCTTTCAATCCATTGCACCCTACTGCACAAACACAGCTATCCCACCCAGAGGACACTCTGGGGGTGATCTAAGGGGTTTTGGGGGGAGTGAGGCAGAAGCTCACACATGGGCAGCTGTGTGTGTGTGGGAGGGCTTTGATCAAAGACAGGGGGAACAGCCAAGTGGAGGTGGCTGCAGAATGCGGGCTGTGATCATTGAGGAAGGGGTGGGATTGGGGGGCCTCACTGAGACACACTAGCACTGCAAAGAACAAACACCTGCTTATCTCCTCACCACCTCCTCCACATCCAAACCTCTGCCTGCTGCCTGAATGGAATAGGGGAATAGCGTTCACTGTAGTAGATGAAAAATGTCCTTTTATTTAGTCCTTTTCTCTGCAATCTGCATGTTTGCAGAGCTCTTTATTGAATAAAGCCAAGGTGCAAATTATAGAGGAATTGGGAGGTGTGACCTCCCTAATTAAGACTTGAACCCATCCAAAAGGAGGTCAAAACAAGGTTGCCGGGGTCTTATAAGTATGCTTTTTTTTTTACATATAAGAATATACGTCTCAACAGCCTTTTCATACAACGTTTTAACAACCACAAATGTTATTCGTGCTAGTCGAGATTGTGCTGTCATTATTTATCACGTTATTATAGATTTACACGGGACAAAACAACAATCTTTAGCTTTGTGTTTTGTCTATTTCAAATAGAGACTGAACATTTACAGAAACCTCTTTTTAAAATTCGACCTAAAGTCATTGAATAAATCGAGAGAACAAAGGACAGCACATCATTTCGAATAATGAAATCATACTCAGTTGACTCGGGGCAGTGGCTTGCTTATTGGGGACATATTGTGCTGGGCTGAGTATGTGGAAAGACTGTTCAAAAAGACACAGTGAAGGCCCAAACGAAGTGCATGTGTGCGCGTGGCGGTCAAAATGCATTTATTCTGGGGCAGGTTTATATTTGAGCTCAGAGCAGCCCATTATCTCTCTTCTGTGAGCGAGGAACATATTCCTAATCTGACAATAGAATTTAACCCAACCCAGCTGTTCCCATGACATTTTTAAAAATGTCTGAAAGTGTGGGGTTTTAATATGTGTTTGGCTAACAACCAAACGTATTGGAATATAATCGGGACTGCTGAATTATGTATTTTTTTCGTTTTCAGGATTTCCTTCAGTTTCTGACACGCGTGAAACGTTATGCCTAACTCAAAACACACCCAGAACAGCTCTCTTCAAAGAGTCTGTGTTTTCTGTGTGTCCAAACCTGATTTATTTTCAATAAAGCAGCTGTGAGTTGTCCGTTTGGACAGAAACATAATAGTTCTCAGCTAGACTATTTTGCAGACTGTACGGGGAAGAAAAATTAATTATGAATAAAATAAATGAATAAATAAAGCATTTGAAACTAAAGAAAGTCAGATCGCCAAAAGCTCCACAATCCTTTGCCAAGCACAACTTACAAACACGCTCCTGAAAATCCAAGGTTTATTAGAGTTTACGCATAAAGAAGGAAAATTAAATATGACAAAGATAAATTAATAACAGAAGGCATTATGGGCAGATTTTAGATTGGTTTTGAAGACAAGTTTCCATATTACTGCGCTGGTTACTGTTTAACGTTACTTTCACATAATAATAATCATATTGTTGTTGTTGTTGTTATTATTATTATCAAAATTATTGTTTTTTAAAAGGTTTTAATGTGTAACTATAAATCAAATATATGGCTACCAACTGTCTAAATTATCAAAGTAAATGTATGTTGATGGACCATTATTATTAGCCTATTATTATTATTTTTATTGTATTATTATTGGCTGTGGTGGTTCTATAGGCTATCAAGATGCGGTTCTTTCTAGTCTTTACATTAAATGTGCTCTTTTTAAACTTTTTATGTCGAGTTTGCTAACTGGGGATCTAATGATGATGAGTATTTTATTATATTTAATTTTTTCACCAGCTGTGCTTATATAATATTTCATATTTTAATATAGGCCTACACTTTCCAAGTCCAGAAATTAATTTAATACACGTTAGTCAACCATCATTTTGCTGCTCACAGTCCGCTCAAAAACGTCAGAACAATCCATAAGTTGCTCTGAGGAAGAAACCCCACAAACGAACATATGTTTTAACTTTAGTTCCAAGCAGACTAACACACCGAATTGAGCTGGAGATGCCGCCGACGTTTCATCCGTTTCATGCTCCCTATTATGATGTCATGTAATGGAATCACTGCAGAAAATGACATTTCAGTGTGAGGAAGGAAACGCACAATTAAAATCAGAGTGAATCGGCATGACACAAATCCTGCTGCACAGGTCTATAGCCACCGTGTGCGGCTTGTCTTAGCCTATTTCAGAAGCAGCAGTGTGTGTGTGTGTGTGTGTGTGTGTGTGTGTGTGTGTGTGTGTGTGTGTGTGTGTGTGTGTGTGTGTGTGTGTGTGTGTGTGTGTGTGTGTGTGTGTGTGTGTGTGTGTGTGTGTGTGTGTGTGTGTGTGTGTGTGTGTGTGTGTGTGTTGTTTGGGGTCTGTCGTGTTATTCAGTAACATCTCAATCATAATTCAAGCTTTCCGTTTAACAACAGTAGGACAGAAGACCGTTGAACCGAGGTTTGGCAGTGAGACAGCGTTTGAACGGAATCTGATCCCCGCGATTTATTTCACAGTCCTGACGCTTCATTAGCCTATACTGTAATATTGCTGTAATCGCCAAATAATTGCTGCTTCCTTGCCAAAATAAAACGTAACCTTGTTGAGATTAAAAGTGGGATTTCGCTACTTAATAGCCTAATCCGTGAATTCCATTAGGCTGATGCCATATTATTTATTATAGGTTATTATTATTATAGCCTATAGGCCTACTGGTTATGTTTCATTTTTGCCTATAAATTATGAGTAACCTATTTATTGTGGACTATAACGCTGTACTCGTTTTGTGTTTTTTTTTTTTTTTTTTTTTTTTTTTTTTTTAGCCTGTCTGTTTGTCTTAGTAGAAAAAAACCGAGTAGTGCCCCATTTTACCTGGAAAAGGGAACATGGAAAACGCGAGAATTAAATCAATGTGTGTTTCCAAACAAAACGAATGGAATCAAAGCCGTGTTTGGTTGTGCTGTGGTTCTCTCCGCGGGCGATCTCTCTCTTCTTCAGATGACCCCTCAATGGAGTCTTGGATTGTGCGACACAAAGGCGAGCAGATGGGCTCTAGTCTCCTCTTTTCTCTTTCTCTCTCTGCACTAACAGCCTTGCGCGCAAAACTAACACACGTCTCAGCGCCGTTTCTTGAGGACGTGCTCTTACCACCATTACCGTTTTAAACAGACACAGGTCAATTAGACATTTTGTCTGAACAGTAATGCGATTCCTACCAATAAATTAACTTTGTTGGTCGGGTCCGTTTTGCTGACTTGGTGTCATTATGTCTGTCTAATTATTGTATCTGTTCCAAATGACTAACATAAATAGGCTTATTAAATAATTGTAAAAGTACTTAAATATTTCAGCTCGCGCATTCTCCACAGAAGTGCAGCCAGGCCTCAGAATCCGCGGAGTTCATTGCCCTACCAGTCCACCTCGAGAAGTGGTTTAGTCCTCAGAAGTGTATTTGGCATGAATAGCTCGGGGTCTCAACAAAGCGGCCGAGCTCTGGGCTCCTCATCGGTGTTTGGAAACCACTGGTTCGTGTGATGAGACCGAGGGGAAAGCTGGGTCTGGAGGCTCTCTCTCTCTCTCGCTGCATTAGGCCGTAATAGGTTTGGGATGACCTAAACGATTTGTTGACTGGGACAATAAATCTGTTGTGTGTTTCTTGGCATGCTGAGGGGAGGATTACAAGTTGTCGTACAAAGGAATGCAAATTGCTGGCCAAACTGTTGGAGAGGGCTTGGAGGAGGCGAGCAATTCGCACCATTTGTGCGGATCCCTTCTTCTTTTCTTCCCTTTATTTTATGTTTTTCTATTAGGCCTAATAACTGTGAAGGGGTTGAAAGTAGTCACTGTATTCATCCCAAATCAATGGATCACCCATAGCAAGCCCTGTAGACCCCGAGATTTGCATTCCATTGAAATATCGACGCTGAGGGGTGACCAGGACAATGTCCTTCACTGGTGTTTGGACATTTCTATAGGGAACCGCATGAAAAGTCTCGAATCACTTGGATTTCTTCACCCTCTTCGATCTCCTCTTAGCCTCCCCGTAATTATTTCACACGAGTCTGCTGAGTTATGGATTTTGGTCAACCGTCACACTAAATCCAAAATATTGACTTAAACTTATTCACCTGCCATTGTTTCCACAACATTTAATTGCACTTGCTAAGTAATTTAGTATAATCGGCCTAGCCGACTTCCCTATCTTTTCTTAATAAAACGTTATTTTATTACTTCCAGTTTTAACTTAGCTATTTTATACGTTTATAGGCTATTATTAATTTGTGGTCCAGATAATAACAGCTTACGTTTGGTTCTCATGTCTGTGATGGACTGTAAAAAACAGCTTAATTCAGACATAAACTGGTTTAAATAAGTAATTTCAACACTTTGTATTTCAGCAAAGTGTGCTGGAGCTGGTAGATCAATCACTCAGGCCTGTGTGTATTATAAGCACAATTAAATGTCTCTCTGTAAATAATTTTTCAGGTTTAGAGTACGTTGGATGTCTAATTTGTCATATTTTATTCAAGCCACTGTAAAGCATTTCATCCATCTTGGTTGTTCTCTAATCGCCGTGGATAAATTGCCTGTCCTGCAGACGATTTCAGTGTCGGTGTTGAAGAATGAAAGGGACAAAGCCGTGTTCAACAGCGCCTCCTAGTGACCACCGAATACAGTGCAACGCCCGGCTAGTTCCCTGGACACACCTCGAATCCTTGTGAAGTGAATTAGTTCTGCAGCAAGAAAATAAGACCTGTGTGACTATGCGCCACATATCCCCTCAGGCATATAGTCCTAATAGATTCGTTATACGATTGGCCTGTAGCGCCATCAATCAATGTCAGTGATGCTAAAAGTTCAAAGCAAATATCTATCTATCTATCTATCTATCTATCTATCTATCTATCTATCTATCTATCTATCTATCTATCTATCTATCTATCTATCTATCTATCTATCTATCTATCTATCTATCTATCTATCTATCTATCTATCTATCTATCTATCTATCTATCTATCTATCTATCTATCTATCTATCTTTGTGTCGTCGTGTGTGTGCGTGCGTGGAGGGGTTGCTGTAAAATTCAGCTGACTCCAGCACATTGTCAAATCGCTTCTTGAATTCTCTCTCCTTTACCTCCCTACCTCTTGGTCAATGGGGAGGGATCCGTGGTTTTAATTAAAACACAACAACATCGTTCTAGTTCTAAACTCCCAGGAGACTTCAGACTCCTCCCCGTTAACAGGTTTAATGGCGCTGCGCTAAAAGCACCTGTCATACTCATGTGAGAGTAGATATTTTACGATCGCCCGCTTCTAGGGACGAGCCATAATTGCGATCCTCATAACTTTTTAACAGACTTTTTGTTTGTACGATGTTGCATAAGAGTAAGACAAAAGACAATCAATTTTTTTAAAAGACAACTAGGCTACTGAGTGAGCGCGAGAGTCTGCGTATCTTGATTCACCTCATAAAACGCACGGCACTTAGCACAAGGACGCCGAGATTATGGCAAGCCTTTTCACGTTTGTTCATTAAAAAAAACTATCTAAACTAACAGAGAATTTCGTTAAAAGGTCTACCGATTGAGTGAAACAGGTGAATTCGAGGCCTCGCTTTGAGGCGAGTCCTAGGTGTCGAAGACCGTCACCGGGAGTCCGCTCATCCTAACGACTCACGCGCATCTCTTTATGCAAACCTCGCCCCTCAATTAATCTCATTGTCTTTGATCAGCACTCATCGCTACATTTAGACCCATTGGCACTCGGCTACCCATATGTGGCGCACCGCGTGAGTGGCCGTGCGACCACGATTGGTTTGATAAATACAATAATGACATGGCACAAAAGACCTGAATATCCATTTCTAAGGAGTGGCGCGAGTGGTTTTCCCGCCACATACAGTACGTCGCCCTGGTAACGGCGCCTCTAGAATGCAGATCAGGCGCTCGGCTCTTGTGTTCTTCTCAGCAATCGAGTTTGATAGCTGTCACTTTTGTTCACAGGAAAAGGGGGCAGGTGGAAATTACAATGTGCTCCGAAACCATCGCCCAGATCTTTTTCCTCTCTCCAGTTCTGAATTGATCAATTTGCCTCTTTTTTTTCCTTTTTTGCCCTTCCACTTACAAGCGCCAGAGTCCTATAAAACCGCTCACTTAGGCGCGCGCGGCGGCAGCGGGAGAGAGGTCAGTGTTATCCAAACAGTGCCATCGGGCCATTTGCTATAGCACCCTCCAGCCAGCAAGCCGGAGGAATCAGAGCCCGTCACTTCAATCAAGCTTACAAGCACAAGCTGTGCACAATGAATTTATAATGCCAAGAGCAGAGGAGCAAAATCACACCAGAAGAGCAAGGGAAAGGGAGATGGAGAGGAGTGTGTGGGAGGCGAAAAGCATTACACACACACACACACACACACACACACACACACACACACACACACACACACACACACACACACACACACACACAGAGAGAGAGAGAGAGAGAGAGAGAGAAAGAGTATTATGCTATCGGTGTCAATGGCTCCTATTTTGCTTCTGCGTTTGCTTGTTTACAGATGGAAATAAACAAGTGATTGTCGAAGGTGAGAAAATAGACTGTGAGCAAAGCCAGCAGTAAACAGGGACCTGTTGTCATTGTGTATGTACATGTATGTGTGCCAACAGTGTTAATGTGCTATTCTCAGGTAGCTGCTGTGTGTTGTCTGATGGAGGTTAATTTCAAGAAGTGGCTGTGTTTTCTCAACGCTTTATGCAACAATACTGACTATTTGAATATGGTGTGTGTGTGTGTGTGTGTGTGTGTGTGTGTGTGTGTGTGTGTGTGTGTGTGTGTGTGTGTGTGTGTGTGTGTGTGTGTGTGTGTCAGAGCTGTTTGCTCATTTTGCCTGGCTGGTGGCCTTTGACCACATTAAGTTCTTAGTTATTATGGCTGCTCTTATCAGGTCCAATCAAACATCCAAAGAGAGAAACGCATACATGTTTACCTAAAGAAATCGAATGGGGGGGGGGGGGGGGGAAACTGAATGAGAATGAAAGAGCACAATGATAAATAAGTGGTGGAGTGAAAGTGTGAAAGTCTTGAGAAAAGGGATAGATCAAGCTTGTATGGTGCAGTTCCTCGTCTGTCCACTAGTTTTAAAAGGAGGCTGATCAGCCTTTGGCAAACAGGATGTTTTTACGAGACAGCACTGCAGTTAGCTGTTACCTTGACTGTCTGGGGTTTTAAGAGCTCGTCGGCCTTGGGGTTACCTGGATACACCTGGGGGAGGTGATAAAGATCTTAAGTTAATGGAGCCAGTGAGTTCAAATTAAACCCATTCTAAGATAGTCTCCGGGTTCTCCGTCAGAGTGAGTCTGAGGCCTATTACCTTGTTTGTCTCCAGGGTCTCAGTTAAGGACAATGCCCTTGATTTGTGCACATCTGCATCCTCAAATAAAGCTAAACGCTGTTTCCATGGTGTCGACTGCACCCTGCAACACTTTCTGTGACATTTCAAACAGGTGTTTGGATACTGACTGACGGGAAAACATTTGATCTCTTATCTGTGCATGCTTCTCATCATTTAAACATCATTTGCATATGTATGTGTGTGTGCCTGTGTATGTGCATGCATGCGCAGTGTGTTTGCATAGTGAGCATTTAGCATCAGTTAGCAGACAAGCCTCACAAATACACATACACCCCCCTATTAGCAATGTTTGATCAAATTTAATCCAGGGCCATTTGACCTCCACCTTCCCTATGACCTCTAGCAAACTCCCCGGGGAGATGAAGGCTAAGGTGTGTGTTTGTATGCCTTGATGTCTGACTAAGGAGTGATGGTCAAACACACATTCCCTTTTTCTTTCACTCTCTGTCTCACTTCCAAATCCACCCATTCCCCTCCTCCTTCTAACATCCACCTAGGGAAAGAAAAGAAAAATAATTGTTTTATGGCTTAAGTTACAAAGTGTGAATTTATGAGCTTGAAAATTGCACAGATATAAATAATTACACTAAATCGCTCCTTTAAACAAGTCTGCACACAAATGATGAAACAAAGGCAAAGCATGACATAAATCTCCTCACATAACTACAATTCAGATCATTAAGGTTTTTAATTGATGTAGCCTATATGTGAGGAAAAAAAGTTAGTGCTGGGCAATCGATTAATCCTGATTAATCGCATCCAAAATAAAAGTGTGTGTTTACATATGTGTGTGTAGGCTACTGTGTATAATTATTATGTAGCCTAGGCTATATATAATTACACACACACATGCATGTATATTTAAGGAAAATAGGTTATATTTATATATAAAATAGGTATATTTATATACCCTAAGATAAATTATATAAATATATATATAGGCTACAGTATATACATGCAAATATTTCTTAAATATATACATGAAGGAGTGTGTATTTATATATACATAATAATTATACACAGTACACACACATTATGTAAACACAAACTTTTATTTTGGATGCGATTAATCACGATTAATCGATTGTCCAGCACTAGTTATTTTACAAACCGACAACCTCGGTTCTGGAACATTATTTGGTGTGAACAAGGCTTGTTGATCTCCATTTTTGCGGTCAAATGGTGGCTTATTTTGCTTTAGTCAATAAAAAGGTATCAAAAATTTGAATTAGTATCCATTACGGGGAAACTATCTTTGGATAAAATCATATTTGTTTCACTCTTTTTTTACTCTCTCGCTGCCTCAGACAAGCTTTCATGAGTATGTAATTATCAAACATCATTATGTGGTGATCATCTCTGGAGCATCAAAGCTTGGGATCCTCGCGTGCGTGTCAGTGAAGTTTACCACTACTTTCCTCCCTCTCAGCTCTCTCTCTCTCTCTCTCTCTCTCTCTCTCTCTCTCTCTCTCTCTCTCTCTCTCTCTCTCTCTCTCTCTCTCTCTCTCTCTCTCTCTCTCTCTCTCTCGATAGTTCCATTTATTTATTTATTTATTTATTTTGAATACATTTGTTAGCGTCTGTTTTTGAGAGCACTCTCTCAAGCTTCAGTCCGTATCAAAGAGAGCGCGTGCAGTGAAGTGCCCCTTGTTCACGAATAAATGAATCGGTGCAACGTCGAGAAAACCTGTGAATCACTCTTTTCTTACCTCACTCTCATTCTGTTTGCCTATTGAAACACTTTCTATCTAGGTGACAAAATATTTATTCCATAGCGCGACAATGCGATGTGATATCAGAGACCAGAATTGTTCTTTAGGCTAGCTATTTAATGCAAAATGTCTACTTAGCCTACATTGCAGTTTAAGCACAGCGGAGACCGCGTAACTTTTTTGTAGACATATTTTTCGTTTTTCGTACTTTGATATGTGTCTGCTGGGAATTAAAATAGTCTACTTTAATTGTTTCTAAATTGAGCGGGGTTAAAACACTAACGGAAAACATGGACATTTTAAATTGTGCACTACCGTGGTTATCAAGGCTACTTATTCAATATAATTATTATGCTGTCTCATATCTCAGTTTCATCAAAAAAAATTCTTAATTGAACATGATAGCCTAAATGTTTAATTCGAAACAAAGCAAATTCAATTGAAAACAAATACGTATAGCATAAAACATATGCTAACAGTGCTAAAAACATTAACGCGTGTGTGTATAAAGCAGATACTGTCCTTTTCTGTGCAACCTTTGTGCATGTTATCAAATAAAATAATAGAACCTACAGATTAAAATGCACAGTTTTTTGTGTGATCTACTATTAAAATTAGGGCCTATACGCGAAATGTGAAACTTTCTTATATAGCCTACCTTTAAATATATAATAGGCCTATATATATTTTGTCAATCTTATAATTTTTTTGCAGGGTTCCATTGTCTGTCACCTCAGGAGGGGGGGGGGGGGGGTCATATATAGTGACCTCAGTAGTTAATTTCTAATTGGTTAAACTTCCTTATTATGTACATATAATGACACTATCTTTAAAAGCATTTACAGATCATGTGCAATATAGTGTTTATCATAAGGCTTTTAAAGCTTTGAAACTCTTGTAAAAGATATTGCATTAAGACAGTGGATGGTTTATGCTTGCATGGCTCTTGCTTTATTATTTGACACCCACACAAAGGCAAACCAACCTCAACGGAAACACTAGCATAGTCATATTATATATTTTGTAATAAAACAATATTTGTACAATGGGGATGTATTTTTTCAAGGTGAATATTGATGCACTAATGTGTTTATCTCAGACGTTCCTTTTGAAGGAACTGAAATAATAGCTTTAATTTGAAATAATGAATTGTCCTTTATTTCCAGTGATCCTTTAAGAAGTCCTTCCAATGGCAGTCCCCGGTGTAAGGAAACAAAGCCCCCCTCTTATTTTGTGTGTCTTAGAAACATGTCCCTGAATTTTTTTATTGATCAAATGGAACATAATAGCCTGAATGAATAGTGTTGTATTTGAAAGACCTTGAGTTGATAACCATTGTGTGCATGTTTTATCTTTCACTCTACTCAATTAAAACTGCTAGATATATTTCCAGAAAGCATTTGAGGGCCCCAAACAAAACTATACACAGACAGAAGATAAGTTATATAAATACATTTTGACTGTTCTCTGCATCTTCTGGTGTGTAGCCGTAGCCTAGACAAGATGCTGAAACCGCGCCATCTTTGTCTAGCCCTGGTGGGCCTTAACCTTGGACCATATGACCGTGCAAAGGGAAGCTTTAAAGCTGAGGGGGTCCTGGAGGTGTGTGGGCCAAGTCATGCCTTCCACATTATATGCTTTAACATGGATGGCAAATCCAGCTCGGTTAAACAAACTTAACCTTCATTTGTGAAACGGTGCAACTCAAAGGGCAGAAAACGACTTGTGAAAGTAATTACCGCTGGGGAAAAGCAACAGGGGGAGAGAGAGAGAGAGAGAGAGAGAGAGAGAGAGAGAGAGAGAGAGAGAGAGAGAGAGTGGAGGTAAAGAACAGAAATCATTTACGATAAAGAGGCATTTTTAATGAGTTTGCTCAGACATTGATTTTCCCCAGTAATCTTTTATTAATATGCAGTGGGTGTTCTGTCCCCAAGCCCAGGGAGGGGTCACAGCCTGTCAGGACCCCTACTCCCTCAAATAACACCCCAAAGCCCAGGCAAAATGGTATTTTAGCAAAGGCAAACATTGTCCTGTCTTGGCTTAAGGGGCGAAATAGCTGTTTATTTTAAAACTTGTTTCTCTCTGCCTTGATAAAAGAAGTGAAATGAGGTGCACAGATATAAAAGACATGCATAAATTTGATAGGCCTATAGGTTTTTATTTTGTTTTATTTCATTTAATACTTGAGATGTGAAGAGTTTAAACTTCACTCAGTTGCAGTATTAATAGTTTAATCGCCATTGGTTATAAGAAGGCAAACATTTATACAATTGTGCAAGATAAATAATCATATAAAAATACATTGTAGTAAGGTAAGACATGGAATGTATTAATTTGTTCCCAATTATATTTATTTTAACCAATTACCATTTATATTAACATTGTTTTGTCAGTGCTTTTAGTTTCTTTGAAGTTTAAGTGTAAAAAAGAATTTCCAGGTAAAGATGAAGGCGTGAAAAATGGTCAATCATGTTATTGATTTTTCTTAAAATATATTGTATTATAGGTTTTATATTTAAAAAATATATACAGCAACTTAAAATAGTTTTATCTTGTTAGATAATAATTTTTTAACCCAATTATTGAATTTAGACAAACCATCTTTTGCAAAGGATTTCTGGAATTTGAAGATTAGAATGCAACATTTCTTAAGGTAGGCAGGCCTACATTCGGTTACAAAGGTGTTGTCTGCCACCTAGTGGCTCAAACAGGATGGGTTGATTGCTTTAAATCCTTTATCTACGACATTCCAACGCAATAGCCTACCTATTTTTTTCCTCCTTGAAACATAAAGGAGATAAAATCAATAGGCCTTCAATGAAAGCTATTTCTATCTTAAATGCCAAGGCACAAAAGGAAAGATAAAACGTAGGCTATTATAAAAAAATAGTCCTAAAACAAGTCTTATAAACATATAGTTTTGTGTGAGGAATTTATAAAATTCAGTATTTATTGACTAGCTTTTCCCCGTGTGCACCGGCTCGCGTTTTAAAACGCATCTGTTGCGATCGGTCACATGACATGCGAGAACAAATGGAGTTTGTCGTCATTTACGTCCACAGTCTATGATCTAAAGGCGCCATTTTTGAGTTGAGCACGACGGCGAATTACTTTTATTACCTGTCATATAAGGAATACTTTTATGACAGTTTTTTTAATGACACTCAAAACGTGTCATTTAACATAGCCATTCGCTTTTATAGTATGGAAAAGCTGCCTGAGAATATTCTGCCTTCTCATGTTTCACGGAAGAAAGAAAATGATGGCGTTGGAACTATGAGGGTAAGTGATGATGACAAAATTATAACGTTTTATAGGAATATTCCTTTAAATTACATGCTGGAAATAAACTGGACATCTTTGAAAATGTGTATAATAATAAAATGTCGACCATATTTTCTCCCTCCATTTAATAAATAATGTTAATAAAAAACCGAAATGCTTTGAGTGCCAGTAGAGGGCAGTATGCGTTCAAGTTTTACCAATTAAGGGACAGGCGTCAAGATTGTTTACATAACTCTGTTAACTTTAATACTTGAGAAATGCATGAAAATATACTCTTCATGAAATAATAAATATAAAACTTCTGTATGAACAAATGCACAATTTACAAAATATAAGTGTCATCTCTGTGAACTATTTAAGTTAGTCAGTGACCATATCACATAATAACAGGCTCTATTACATTAGGTTTTTAACCTTTTATATGATACTGATAATTTGATATATTTTCTTTTGCCCCATTTCACTTGTTAGAAAAAAAAGCACATTCATGTTTTGCTGTCTGCTCTGATGGGGCAGGAGGGAACAGTCATGTGGGTATTCACATCAAGGTACAATCTTAGCTGATTCTTATGAATCAACTCTGGGCAGAGTCATTGTATAAGTATAACAAAATGTTCTTGTTTTTCTCTTATGGTTATTCTTACAGACTACCATTCTGCCAGATGTAACAATTAGAAATGTCTCACATATGTCTACTGTTACATACTGCGGCAACTTATTTATTGTAGGCACTAGGCAGACATTCAAAATGTATCTAAGCAGTACCTAAATGTACTTTACTTCCATTTTTTTTTTACCACAGGCAAAGTCACTCAGATACAATTCTGATTGAGTTGGTTTGTAAGCTTCCTGGAGACCCATTCCCTTTTCAGGAAGTGAAAAGCAGTTGTGTAATGAGACAGGCCAAAAGGCAAGTCAGCGCATATGTTGGGTTTGGAGCAGCGGACTCAAGTACGCTGGGATTTGTGGGAAGGCTTGGGGGCTTCAGTTCATCTCCGAGCGGCGTTCGTCTTTGCTGTTGTTCTTGTCGCGTTTGAGGAGGTTCCACCGTCACATAGCCATTGGTTATCCTTATATTCAGGTGTGGAGTCGTGCTACGGTCAACATGAAAACAAAAACGTGGGGTTTGTTAGTAAAAAGCAGCTTTGAATTTCCTGCTGTGGAAATGTGGTATGTGTCGTGTCCTCACCTGTCTCCTATGCGCACCCACAGGTCACTGAACAGCCGTGGTCGACTGTGTGTATGATGGGTTTTACGAGGGCGCTTGTAGCGGCCAAACTCCTCTAGCTGACTGAGGCTGTCTGGCAGCAGCATGTGTGTGAGTTCTTCCTGGCTGAGCTCTTCTAGCTCAGGAGGTTCTGATGTCCATTCCGTCACTGACTCGGAGCTGGGATTCACAGTAGTCCCCTCAACCTCAGGCCAGCTCCTTCTGTGAGAACATGTGGAAGTTAACACATTTATGGGATGTAGAATTTGAATGGGAAATTGTCAAAACACAAGTTCTATCTATCTATCTATCTATCTATCTATCTATCTATCTATCTATCTATCTATCTATCTATCTATCTATCTATCTATCTATCTATCTATCTATCTATCTATCTATCTATCTATCTATCTATCTATCTATCTATCTATTAGGGGTGGCACGGTTCACAAAACCCACGGTTTGGTTCGTATCACGGTTTTAGGGTCATGGTTTTCAGTTCTGTATGGTTCTCTTTTATAGGAATTTAGTATACAGTATTAAAAAATTGTTATATCATGTAGAAGTTGGTTCCTAACTGGCTGTCTCCTGCTTACGCTGTCTACCGAGTCCGACACATTGGCATAACATTTTTCATGTTAATCATGTCAATTTTGATCAGAACAATGCACTGTGGCTTTAATTCAGCGTGAGCAGCTGACCTGATTAACATGAAAAATAACAAATTTCACCATGAAATAATGTAGTGAAGTGTTCCGTGTGTTTCACAATCACCATATGACATCCATCGTTGTGAAACAAATTAAATACTCGAAAACACAACACTGCCAGACGTTTTTTTCCCAAACTTCAAAGGCCTGTTTAAATTATTAAAACTAGAAGCATATTTTAACTTTAATGTTACATTTATCATGTGAACTACTTGTATACAACATGTTATATGTGTGTTTGGGACAGAGGGGAACACGGTCGCATTTGCAGCAGATATGCTGGCCATCATAAATCAAAGCATGAGACAGACAGGGGTCGGACGAGAACACCGGAAAATGTTACAGAATGGACAATATTCGTCTGTATTTGCAATACAAGCTGTGCGAGAGAAAAACACTGCCAGTGTGTGAATGCACGTGCGGTGTGAAGTCGGCGTTTGCCTTCCATGTCTCTCCCACTTGCCATTTCTACACGTGACTTGACCTGCAGCACTCCACTTTTACTGTATTTTACTGTATGTCCACACACACCTCTTATTTCGCGCGAAAAGGACACCCACTGTCTGAGGTGACATACGGGCATGAGGCTACATTGTGCATGTGTCGAACCGTGCAACACACCATGTCTGTCTGTCTGTCTGTCTGTCTAGAGTTTTTTATAGTATTTGTCAATATTGGATATATTAGCTGATATTTGATATTTAATTGGCATGATAATTTCACCATATTCATTTTAAATTTAGATTGTCATCGAGTGCTCACGCGTCTTTTAAACATTATTACATTTGCAGCATTTAAAATGATTCATTTTCAGTTTAAGTTTTGAATTTACCTAACGTTTTTTCAATTAAAATTACTTTTAGTAACTTACTAATAATACATATTTTAATAGCCATTTATATCATAAAAAATATTCAATTTGGGTCAACACATTTTGTTGTAGCATTTAAAATGATTCTTTTTTTATTTCTCTTTGATGAATATTTTAATATCAGCCATTTATAACCTGAAAGCAATTTTCTGATTGTTGAGCTAGGTCAGAATTTTAGTATCGATGCATCCCTATTCCCAACTTAAAATAGTGGATTAATATATTTGAAGGTTATATGAGAACTGGGCAGTGTCAGGAGACACCTTTGAAGTACTGGAGATAGTGTTTCAGAAAAGCTCTGGCTTAGGGTGTGTGTGCGTGTGTTTTAGAGATACTTTGGACTTCAAACAGCTTCATATCAACCTTTCGGCTTGCTAAGAATTTACGAAGAGCCAGTGAGGTCAAAACTACAACCTCAAAGTCTTGAGCTCCCTTACTGATATCCAAATTCAGGCTTACATACCAGTCCATACTGCTATTCTATGCTAGTATTACACAGTCATGACTCTTGTTTCAGCATTTTTTAATAAATAATTTGAGATGATAGACAATTAGGACATAGACTTTACCATAATGAACCAGTAGGGCGTAGCATCGCTCAAGATTATGCCACCCTATACTTATCACCTCCTGCTGGTGAGTGCCCTCTAGGGCATTTCACTGGGTAACCATGACGACATTTGGTATACCGTACTTTATTCCAAACTGCCTCATTGTGGTTAGGCCAACCCACTGTGTTTAGTACATCCATGAAGTGTTTTGTTTAGTTTGAATCTCGTAATCACCCATATGTGAACCACAAACACACTACAGGACTGGTTTGGGGCCTCAAGTTTGTGGTTCATGAGCTTTTAGTAAACACATGTCCAGCTGCCATTGCACGTTGTTTTACTTGCCCATCATATCACCTCATTTTTTTCGCTTTTCAGAGGAGAGAAAAGTGAGCTGGAGGGAGCAGGCCTAAGAAAGCTAGGAGGTTCATGTTTCTAAACCACAGTCAGTCCGTCATTTAGCCAGTCCATCCAGCTGTCAGCTTGTTACCACAGCCACTGTCATCATCTCCAGCAATCTGAGAACCCCCCCCTCTGCCTCTCCGACTTCCAGTGCCGCGAAGTGCCAAAGGAAAACGTTTGCACTGAAATTTTCAACAGGAGATTTTTCAAATGACACCGGCTGGATGTTGTGGCAGTGGTTGGTGCTGTTTGAGTTCTAACTGCCTTTCTGAGACTGTTCGCTTGCTCGCCGTTCTCATTTTTCCAATTGTGCCTTTGTTAGGTGTGGGAGCCATTACAACAGCTATATAACGAGTACAACCTACACAACCTTTGGATCACCTGCTTCCAGCTCCCCTAAAGGCCTGTTGAGTAATGGTACGAGTATGCCAACAATGGAGGTGGGTTTTTCTTTGAGCAGGCATAGCACCCCTCTCTAAAACATAACCGGGTGAGGACTGTGTTTGCCAGAGCGCTGGTCTGGCCCACCACGTCATGGTTAGCAAGGGGAGATAAAAGGCATAGTTTAGCACTGTTTGCAGTTTAGCACTGTAAGTGGAATATCCTCCTGGTGATTTACAATGTGCTTGGGGTTTTTATGTGGTGAAATACGATGCATTACTGAGTCTGTGTATATAGTACGCATCATTTTATTCTGCGCCACGGAATATTCAGGAATGTTTGTAGTTTGAATAACTTCATAATTATTGTGTGTGTGCATGGTATTGG
The DNA here is from genome assembly GCF_949357685.1 of Gobio gobio. Lineage (NCBI taxonomy): Eukaryota > Metazoa > Chordata > Actinopteri > Cypriniformes > Gobionidae > Gobio > Gobio gobio. The sequence goes on along the minus strand of NC_137116.1, from coordinate 44,705,471 downwards.
CATTGGAGGAAAACTGAAGATTAAGATTAAAATCTTAATGGTGAGGAAAAGGCGAAGAGGAGCAGTCCTTAGATAGCAAACAGGATGCAGAAGTGCAATACAAATTGGAATGCAAGTAGAATTACAATGAATTATGAAGAAATTCATATAAGTGAAGTTTTGAATACGTTTTCAAACATGGCTTTGTCAATCTAACATTAAATGTATGGATGGATGGATAATTTAACTTCAGTCAGGACCACTTAAGTCAAAAACACAATTTTTATTGGCATATTTTGCAAAAGTTACATTTGGCGATATGGCTCTGTTCCAAATTCCCCATCCTTTTCATAAGCTCCATGAAAAGCCAAGACAGGGAACAGCAGCAGATTTTGGGGACAACCTCCTATTTTTAAACTGGGAGAGCAGCGTAAATCCCCCCCATTGAGAACAGAGCATGCATCAATGACAACAGAATGACATTGATTAAGTTAAACACAAGTTTAAGGAGGAGCTGGGGAGGAGGTAGGTTGCAAAGCTGTGTGCAGTGGAAGCAGCCAAGCAGGCAGACTGAACTTAAGCTGCGAACTTAAGAACTTGAAAGTTGCCAATTGAGTGCATAGGAATCGGATCAGCTGATATAGGCGGGGTTGGAATTTTGATGTCAGCTGATAGCGGAGCTTGACTACATGGCCTGCCTGAACTAACGCAGAATGCTAGATTTTTGTGGCCCTGGGTGGTAAAACACCTAATTTCCCAGAATGCATTGCCTGTGTTGCATTTCTTTACATTGCAAAATTCACCCTTCACCGCAAGTTTGATTGACAGGCGATCTGACCAATCACATCGCCGACAAAGCAGTCAGGAGAGTTAGGAGATTAACGTTGGTGGATTTGAACTTGGAAAAACGTGTGTACTGACCAGACGTCTTTCCGCGGTTGAAACAACATTTCTTTTAGTGTTCATTCATGTTAATTTCATGCTTATCAACGAACTACAAGGAAGAGATTGGTTCACGAGCAGCTTTAACTGAGGCACTACGGCAATCATGACACATTAAAGAGCCACAAAACGGTATTTGTTTAAATTTCTTTAAAAAAAATTACAATTTCAAAGTTGAGACTTTGTTTATATACATATCAAAAGTAACTTGCTCTGTCCTGTCTGTCGGCGTGTTGTCAGTATCCTCTTTGCTCCGTGATGTATTTTCTCTATGTGAGAACGTGTGTGGTGTGAGAGTGCCATGGCTTGTCGGACATAGCAACAGTAACTAAAGGGGGTGTGTCTTTGTGAACGGTCAATTCAGTAAAATCCACTGCATTCTAATTCAAATACCAATTCAACTTACTAGGGTCAACTGAAAGGGAACCAATTGTTCAGTTCTGAATTTTGCACAACCCTGGTGTGTGTTTGTATGTGTGTGTACTCACTGTGTGATGAGCTCTTGCGCTGGTGTGTGCTCCACATCATAGCCCTCCTGCCGTAGAATGTCCAGTACACTATGATTCCCCAGGAAATGACCTGTAACACACAGGAAACAGCCTTGTTGATGGGGATAGGTTTCAGGTGGGCATGTGCAAATATTAAGAGAAAGCAGATAAGTAGATATAGTCATGGGCGGACGCTGTCTCAAGAACCCTCAGTTTCTCTTGTTCTTGATCTTGAGGTGCACTTGTTCCTTCAAGAATGCCCCTGTGCTACTGTCTCTCCGCCTCGGCTCTCACATATAATACAGTCATAATTCCTTCACTCTTGAGACATCAAACGCACGCGCTCCAGCGCCACGCTGATGAAAGCTGTTTCACTTGTCCGCGTAGCCGATAATCCTGTGTGTCACTCAACCCAGCAATAAGCGCTAATACAGCCTGACCTCATCGCCTCAGCATGCTCCGTGAGCTTATTAACGGCACGCTGAAAATCTTCAAGGCTGTCTCTTTTCATGCTTCTTTATCATCATTATTTTGCTGATCACTCGTGAAGACAGGGAGGGGGAGGGGGAGCGATGGGGCCCGCAGCGCTTTCTTGGCCGCCTAGTTCAAAGGCTGCTGGGCCGACTGGCACGGAGCGTGAAGAGGCTACCGCTGAGCGTCGGTCAGATCAGACGGCCAGATTATGCCGCTACGCCCTTCAGCGCGGTGGGAAGGAACAGGCGGCCCATTGAGGCCGGTCCTGTTGTGTTCCTCACCTCGTCTCCCATCCCAGTGCTAACTCAGACAGGTTCAATGACTCGGCGGCGTGGTCGGCAAGCTATCACACCCACATACTCTGATTAATGTTCATATTAAACTCGGTTAGAATAATCTTTAATGGAAATTTTGAGCAGAACAGCCATGCCTCTGTATTCTGCATGTAAAGTCGAGCGGTTCATTTCATGTGCTGTATTTATTTGCAGGGTTTCAGCCACATAAATAACCCATCTGGACAGAGCGTTCTCACAGACATTTGGCTACTGGAGGAAGTAGTTACTCGAGAAGTGTTTGGTTACTAGAGGAAGTAGTTAGATTAAGTTTCAGGCTGCGGTAAGGTGCGGGTGGTCACCTGGCTACTAAATTGGTGAGCTTTTTCTTTGTTGGGACTTACGTAGGCCGCATACGGAGGTCCTTCTGAAATGCTCTCCTTTAATTCATGCAAGGAGGCAGATGCATGCTACAAAACAAATTAGCCTGAACTAATCTCTTGCTCTTTCTCCGTAGGCACCCACACCCAAAACACTGGCACTCGATAAATAAATATACACACCAGAAACAAACAAACAAACCCGTGCACCGTACACAGGCTCGCTCCACTACAGGAGCTTCAGCTCTCTCCAAATGCTGATACAATTCTTTATATATATTTCTGGTGTTTATTTTGTGACCGCAGTTAGTATACTCTGATTACCAAGAGCAAACTGCTGTTAAGAAATCCTGAAAACACGTGCAGGCCTTAAACAAATCCATTTGAGGCTTAGCAAAAGCTCTTGGCTTTCAGCAACGGTTACGCTCAAAGCCCTCGTCCAAATCATCCCTTTCTCAGAGACAGAGACAGGTGCAGTGACTGTCAGTTTATTCCCTCTTATTCAGTCAGAATAGAGCACATGTGGTGTTTCCATAGTTTGTTTTTCAACCCCTAGCTCAGTTGGTAAGGCATGGCGGGAGCGATTTCATGGCTATGGGTTCGATTCCCAGGGAGTATGAATGCATTGAATTCACTGCAAGTGGCTTTGCAGTGTCTGGCATATTAATAAATGTAAATGTTTAACTAATGTCCTTACGGCCTGGCTTTTACTGTAATGCGTAAGCTCTGAGCTTTCTCTCTCTCTCTCTGACTTTCATCAGACTTGTTCTCGTTTTCTCTCTCTGGGTAATTAGGGTTCTCAATCACTTTTTAGCTGGAATTCTTTGGTGCATTTATACATTTTATGAACCCCCTCTCCTCTCACCCGTTCTCCGTACTCAGAAGATGTACTGTGACTGGTTCAGGGGTTGGTTTGAGTATTTTGGGTTGTGTCCAGGTATGTCAGCACCTTTATGATACATTATACATAACACAAACCACACACACACACACAGCCATTCAGCCAATATTTTAGACTTGTGAACAGTGTTTTACACAGCAGGATTTTTTTGTTTAAGTCATAGTTATTGTCCAATTAAATGTATTTAATATAGTTTTTGTCATTTGTCAATTTTATTATAATTAATTTAACTCCCTCTAAAATAGCAAATTATTTTATATGCCATTAATATGTTAAAGCAAACAAGTTCCGTTACAATTCAGGCATTAAAATCTATGATTGAACGTATTATTGACATAAACCTTCTTTATTTTACTTCATATTTCATCTTCTAAAAGCATTGTTAGTGCGTTAACACATACATTGCAGTGTTACTGACATATTTTCTTCAACAGCATGACTAATTGTTTTAAATCTATAATCATAATAATATTAGTTAATATTAATTATAAACACTTATTATAATTATCATTTCATCAAATTTTTGTTGTTGAAAAAATAAAAAACCCTGTTATCTGCTGTAACATTTTCACCAGTAATCAAACACTATTGGTGTTTGTCTGTCTTTCTTGGAGAGAGGGAACAGTTGAAAGAGAGGATAAAGCATGTATTGAGACCTGTGATATGAAATTGAAAGGCATTGTGGGCCTCCTGGCTGCTGTTGTCTTTGATCCTAGAACTACTTTTGTCTTGTTTTTTCTCTACTTGCTGTCCATTATTATGAGCATGTGTGTATCTGTATCTGTGGCTGTGTGTATGTGTCAGAGGATGCTCAAGGGAAGTCTCCACCTTTTGAGTCATTCGTTCACTATCCCCTGTGATTACCCTACAAACTACTGACCTGTAAAGCAGCACCGCTCTGTCTAATCCATACACACATACCCTCTGCTAGTTTTTACAGCAGCAGGAAATCTATAAATCTCAACATGGTCTCTGAGTCAACAAAACCTCTGCGCCGCCCTGAGTGTGCGCGAGAGTATATGACCACAGATCAGCGAGGAGAGCAGCTCTCACACCTCCTATAAATCTCTAAAGATCAGGAAATTCCAGCCTTCGGGCCATCCCTGGGATCTGAACCGAGAGATTAGTCAGAATTAAGGGGGTGCTTCTCTCTTTTACCTGTCCACAGGGACTCCTCTGGTGGTAGTTCAGCAGACTCCGTAATGAGCGGACACTCTCTCTGTGGCGCTGCCGTTGGGCCTGTAGGGGTTTGGGGACTGGACTGCTTTAAGGTCTGTTTGGGGTTCAAGGGTTTGATGCAGAAACATTGAAACTGTTTCCTTTATGGCTTTAAATATTTACATTTCTCTTACAGTGACTGCGGGGTGGCGGGCAAGCATATTTACCAAAGAAAGAGAGAAAGTCAGTCCAATGGATAGGTACATTTTCACAGTTGGGGAAATGTGAAAATGGAGGAAAGAGACAAAAACAGGGAGAGCAGGAGGACATTAACAGTCAAAGCTCACAGGGGTTAAAGCATTTAGGGGAAATTGCCCCTACAGTTTGTTTTAGTTTCTGACAGCTGGGGTCTCTACTTCTTTTTTCGGAATGCTGAAGTGGCTTTGTGAAGCATGGGGCATGATTAAAGAGAAAGAAGCCTTTCTTGCACATAAATACACATGTAACAGTACTGACAAGGTAGTGCACAAAAAGTGTGTGTGTGTGTGTGTGTGTGTAAAAAAAAATTAATACAGCCAATGTAGCATAATAATTGCATATATATATGTATGTATATATATATATATATATATATATATATATATATATATATATATATATATATATATATATATATATATATATATATATATATATATATATATATATATATATATATATATATTAGAGGTGGGCATAGATTAATTTTTTTAATCTAGATTAATCTCACTGTAATCTTGGAATTAATCTAGATTAAAATGGCTCATTTGAATTCTGACGAAGGCATTCAGAATATGTGTGCTCGTAAGTGATCGTTTGTCTTTTTGTAGTTGGAATAATAAATAACTTCTGTCCCTTTAAGACCTGGCGCACACATGGATCCCAAACACTGTTCCTGAGAGTTGGTTACGACTGTGTTTACGCTAAAACTCACCAAGATGGGCATTGAGACATTTTTGAGTGTATTTGACCATTAATAAGCTGGAAAAAGGAGCTAATTTTTGCACCTGTATGTCAGAGGTGGCTTTATTACGGTATATGTGTGTGCGCTTCAGATGCGAGCGGGAAATCTGCGGGAATTAGTAGAATTAACGTTATGTGCAACCCCGCGCGAAATTCAGACCGGTCACACCAATACTAACAGAAAACGCGTTCGCCATGTTCAGAGGGTTAACCGGCCTGAATGAGAGGAGGCGGGTGCGTGTCAACTCGCTGTCGGTCGGAGAGGAGTGCGCAGCTGGTATCAATACTATAGAAAATTTAAAGTATTGTATCGTTTCAGATATTTCAGTATCGATATATAGCGAAATATCGATATTTTTGACAACACTAGTAGGCATACACACAGGTTCGAAGACTCGTTCTCTCGCCCCCTACAGTGTAATTCGGCTAGGTATACATCTGCGCTAAACTATCAAGGTGAAAGTCATCATAGCTTGCGTAGTATAGACCCAGCTCCCAACCCAACTTTGAGAATAGATTAACAGCGATATTTTTTTTAATCGCCCGATTAGAGTCTCACGTTAACGCAGCACGTTAACGCCGATAACGGCCAACCACTAATGCAGCCTATATAATTGCATCTATAAAACAATTTATGAAGAAATGTATATATTATGAATATATATATAAACAGCATAATTTATGGTTATCATGGTGATTTATAAAATACTGTATTGCTCACACACTGAATGTTCTTTTTTCTGTTGTAAAGGGACACATGGCAGCTTAAATAATTTGCATAATAAATCACAGACTGCACTTGGTGTGTTTTGGATGAAATCACTTGTGCAGGTAGAAGCATCTGTGTAAGTGTGTCACAGTCACAGTAAAACTGTGTGTGGGTGAAGAGAGATCATATGCTATGTGTGTAATGTGAGCTTACATTCCATTAACGCCCAGATCAGTTGTTTTAGTAGCTAATGAGGCGTGTAATGGCAGGGTCTGATAATGAGCTCTGCTGATCTAATTAGCACTGAGAATCACTTTAGCACAAATGTCCTCAGAGATGCAGACCAACACGACACCGCAGCTCAAGACAAACAGACTCCAGTTTTCTCCAGGTTCCCGAAAGCCATTCGTTTTGATTGCCATTTAATAGTTGAGATTTTTTATTTTGTGTAACCATTTAATGACTTAGACAAAACACTTCCTGCCTGCCTACGTTCCTGCCTAACACCGGCGCTACGTCATATTCTCGCGCATGCGTCGTGGAGGCGCACACGGAAGACAAGAACAAGTTGGATAAAGGTGTTATTTTGATTTTTTTTTGCGCACAAAAACTATTGTCGTCGCATTGTATGATTATTGTAGAGCCACTGTGGTGAGATAGACTTTGTAACGACGTTTTAAGTGCCTTTCATGGATCTTGGAAGTGTCAATGTACTGAATGCCAATGGAGGCCTGTGTGAAGCCTTTCTCAGCCATCAGCTTTCAACTAAAATATCTTCATTTGTGTTCCGAATATGAACGGAGGTCTTACGGGTGTCCAACGACATGAGGGTGAGTAATTAATGACAGAATTTTCATTTTTGGGTGAACTAACCCTTTAAATGATTAAAGCAAGAGGCATATCTTAACTTTAATGTTACGTTAATCATGTAAACTACCTATATACAGCAAGTTATTATGCATATGTGTTTGGGACATAGCGGAACCAGGTCGCATTAACAGGAGATATATGCAGCCCATAATAAATAAAAGCACGAGACGTACTGGGGTCGGAGAAGAACCCAGGAAAATATGACCGTCTGTTGCAATACACGCGCCACGGTTCAGCTGCGCGAGAGAACACTGGCAGCAGGGTTGCCAGGTTTACACAACAAAACCCACCCATTCGTTACTCAAAACTAGCCCGAAACAAACCCAATCGCGTTTCGGGGAGGTTTTCTGGTAAACATCGCGTTCGGGGGGTTAAATATGTGTGTTTTTTTGCTTCAACCCGCGGAAATGAGACACAGCCCGCGGCAACAGTGTAGAAGTAGTCCAATTCCGCAGAAAAAAGCGGACTTGGCAACACTGACTGGCAGTGTGAAAGCTCCCGCTCTCCACGCGCACAGCTTCTGCTCTGCCACCGCGTGCAGTGTGAAACCGACGTTACAGAGCGAACAAAGCACAGTTTTACTCTGCTTCTGTTTAAAGTACTCCCACACTTTTGAATGTCGCGGTCTGGCTTTATATGATAAATTATCATTTTCACTATGCCCGGGAGCAGAAGCTGCCATTATTCTAGATCTTCTGTTCCATTCTAGAACGTAAATAAATAGTGCATTTCACGCACGTCGACGTATTTTCGTAGTCGACGTCATCGACGACGTCGACGCGTCGTTGCAGCCCTACTTTGAACATATCCAATTCTAATGAATGATTCATTCATGAAACTGAATGTGTCCGGTAGAGCTAAGGTTGATTTTTTTGTGGTGTGTGTATCAGTGATGCGCGGGTCAATGTATAAACAACCCGCACCCGACCGACGTTTTCAACTAACCCGCCCGCAACTCGGACCGCAAAAAAAAAGAAGAAAATATTGTACCCGACCCGCTTCCTGACCCGCATTTTTTAAAAGTAGTAAATGCTCATCGTAGCTCATTGGGCCATTGAGAAAATGTTTCAGGCCCTGGCGTGGTGCGCTCAGAGGTGCAGCAGCGAGAGCAGGAAGTTCTTGCGGCGGCCCATCATTTTCCATTTCAGCTCCAGATGCATATTATTGATGAACGCGATGTTTATGTTTCGACCCGGCTTGAAGAATTCATCAGCCCACATTTGGAAAACATTTGGAAAAGTGTGAAAGCCCTTAGGAGCGCAAACTGTTATTTTTCTGAATGCTGTATGCAGGGCCGGCCCTGACCAATTTGCTGCCCTAGGCAAGATTTTACTTGGTGCCCCGTGTATCAAGGTTTAGCACTACATGTTTTCAGTCTACGTTGCGGAAACACTGGTACTGTTTTTTTTTTTTTATGTATTGATGTTTTTTAATTTGTTGTTGTTTTATTTGATGTTCAGTCCATTCTACCCCGTCATTATGTTCATGATATTATTATTATTTAATTTTTTTTTTAAAAGGCTGATGATAGTTAAACTATACAAAAATAGCACCTACGCCACATTACAGCCTAAACACAAATAAAAAGTAATTGCATCTAGCATTCATGCACAAACTATTGAGAACTAGCAAAAGTGTTTGTTTTCCAGTAGATGGCAGCAAACTTCCACTAATATGCACAATTATGTTTTCACCATGAATTAAATTGAGAAATTTAGATAAAATGTTGCTATTTTAAATAAACCTGTATATAAATATCATTTCTAATTTCGGCAAATACATTTTAAAATGTCCATATGTCCCCTTAAAACTGCACAACTGTAGAGTAAAAACATTAGGCTATTAAAAAAGTGATATTACATGCGTTTAAAAAAAGAGATGATATATATATATTTTTTTAAATACACTATCTGTGGCCACTGGAGAACCCAGAACAGCTGCTTGCATATAGTTTAAGGTAAAACTGAAATTAATTAGCATACATTAGTATTTTACTACTATGCAATTAAATAAACTGTTCATTCATTACATCACTTTACCTCTGTCTTAACACTGCAAAAAATGCTCTTCTTATTTAGTAATTATTTCTTGTGTCCAGTCCAAACATCAAAAAATTCTTAAATCAAGATGTATTTACTAGTAAAATGACATTAGATAATTTTTTCCTTGTTTTCTGGGGAAAAAAAAAATCAAAATTAAGTGAGTTTTAGCTTAAAACTAGCACAATTATCTGCCAAATGGGGTGAGAAAAATTCTTATTTCTGTTTGGGACAGAAACAAGAAACAAGATTTCAATCAGAAACAAGATTTTTTTTCTCACCCCATTGGCAGTTAATCTAGCTTGTTTTAAGCATAAACTCACTTAAGAAAAAAAATTATTTTACTTATCTAGTAAATGCATCTTGGTTTAAGAATTTTTAGATATTTAGACTGGAAACAAGACAAAAATACTAAATAAGAAGAGCATTTTTGCAGCGTTTCCCTTATCTTGCCTGCATCAGAGGGCTTCTGTTTTTTATGACACTACAATTCGGCCATCTGTCATAAATTATCAGGAAACTTTCACCGTGTCTACAACTGGCGCGAGCGGCCAAGCACCCTAAAAAATAAAAGCAATCCTGTCTACATCAGATGCGGCGAGAGGCGACGCGACACAACAAGTTCCCAACGTTAAACTGATCGCACGTTATATTTCTGACGCACTTCAAGTAGCTCGGCGGGGGAGATTGAGGCGGACCGGGAATGCGGATGACTTAGTTAAGTTTTTTTGCGCTTTATTTGGTAGCTAATATTTCAAATTAATATGAATAAAATAGTACCAGTAATACATTTTGGCGCCCCTATGGATGTGTGGCGCCCCTAGCATTTGCCTATTCCGCCTATGCCACGGGCCGGCCCTGGCTGTATGATATAGCCTAGTGTTATGTAATACAGGCTTGATTTATTCATTTATTTCGTTTAATTTTCTTAACAATTAAGATGCTGCATGTGTTTATCCAGTCTAATCGAAGTGTGCGTCTCTCCCCCGACTTTCCCAACAAAAATCCCGCCCCCTCTCAGAAAATACATAAAACTGACTTTAAATGCGTTTAAAAGTAGCCTGGTACAATGGCATTGCTCAGTTCAACGTTTTGGGAAATCGGGCATTTTGTCCCGCGTCAGCATTTATTCAAAAGTTAATAACGCTCCACATTCAAAAGGTAAATAAGGATTTATTGACGATCCGACCGACCGTGACCCGAATATCATTAAAAATATTTTTGGATGACTCGTAACCGCGGGTAACCGCGGGTGGCCGCGGGCACCCGCTCATTTTGGATCAACCCGCGCATCACTGGTGTGTATGAGCACACGTTTATGTTTGTGTGACGTTCATTAGCACTAGATTTTCAATGAACATGGATGACTTTTAAGAAACTTTTTACAAAAAGGTGCTTTGGCATTCTTTTTAAGAGTCAGGGTTGGGGGTATGTGTGAGTGCACATGTATGATTTTCCAAAAGAGCCTTCTAGCCTGTGCCATAGGGGCTTCCTGTTGAATCAAAACATGCTATTGGAAAGTCTACAAAGCTAGGGTGGCAGGTTTGCTGTGGAGCAAAGATGGATGGCCTGTTTAACCACTTTACCAGCACGGTGTGTAGTTTAATCACCCCTGAAGAAACTTGTGGAGCACTCTAACTGTAACCGTCCGAGCCCAGGTTTACAGATGCTATTTTTGCTTTCTGTCAGTATTTCCGACTAGGCTCTGTGTGAAATGGTTCCAGTGAAACTGAGCAACTCAAACAAGAGCTCTGAGTAAACACAGTTAGAGAAAGGACTAGCACACCAGGGACAGACAGACAGAAAAACTAACACTGCAGTTGCCCAACTATTAGCGTGCTGGAACACAGAGTATAAGATATATTTGTCACAGTCCTTATCTTTTACTGATTTTTTTTGAGCTCATTGTAAAACAAAAAATGAAAGGGCATCATCATTTTAGATTCTACTTCCACTTAGAAATTGACACAGGTTCTTCTCACACACACACACTTGTCCAGTATAAAACCTCAGATTCACCCCATCAGTGCTAATGAGCGTCACACAAACATAAACGTGAGCTCATACACACACACCACAGTTACCCCTCAGGACTTGATGCAGTGCTCAGAAAACATTAGCAGCATTAGATTGGAATGCAAATTAAAACAGACCGCTCACACTCTCACAGATGAGAGTAGCTGTCAGCCCTCTCACCGGGTCTCATTCACTATTAAATGCATTCAAGTGTTCTTAGTTACGTGTGTACAAAACGTTATTGCTCAAAATTTTCACTAGATTTAGAACAGGTGTGTACACGCATGCATTTCTATTCTCATTCTAATGAATCCAGGTTATTCTAAAGTGTGTGGAGAGTTAGTAATTAGCATACTACACACCCAAACTTGCACTATATGCAACCCCTTTGATGATTCAAAATTTCATAATTCATCATTTTCAGGAATGTATTTTGTTAGGTATGCATTTGTCAAACTGACAGAGAATCACACACAGGTGCACACAGAATAGGAATGTAAGTGATGTGTTCTCAGTCGTGGGAAAAGTTCTGAGGGCCGTTTAGTTTTACTGCCATCTGGGGGAGTTTGTGTGTGCGCGTTTGTTTTGTATGTGGAGCTGGACCTATTCCTAGTCAGTGTCAACTGACCTCATCTTCATGCTGTTAGGAGTGTGTATGTGTGTGATGGTTATACGTTTTGCGTGACTCACCAGCTCCAAAAGCAAAAAAGAAGCTTTGGGTGGGGCTTCTCTGAAGGAGGGCGGAGACACGGCGGGCCATTCGCTCGTTGCGTTTGTAAATGAGCTCCTGCCGCAGGTAACTGTCAATCTGCTGCGCTGTCAAGCGCTCGTGAGCTGGCAGGGAACTGTTGATGAAATGCGGAAGCTGAGAGAGAAAGAGAGAGAGAGGTGTTACTAAAGGCCTGGCATGAATCTTAGTCTGTGTATAAGTGAGAAACTGGGCAGCTGAGAAGATTATGCCACTTTATGGAACGTGACAGCCACACACACTTACAAATGCTGTTTTACTGTCTTGGACTCCATACGCACTGATTGATTTGCTGCAGGGTTAAGTGTGTAGAAAGCTTTCCACAGCTGGCCGGGTCTCTCTACACAGTCTGCTATTAATACAGAGGGATGGACAGAATAGATGGATGGAGAAAAGGGAAAGTAGACTTCAAAGAAGGAATAGAAGAGAATCAGAAAAGGAAGATTGGGGAAAGACAATGAAGACGCCATCTTCTAAGTCCCCGTGAATTGGTTTTCCAAAATTAAGTGACGTATTTCCGATTTGAAATGATTGAGTTTGTCAATTTTTTTATTAATGGAATAAAAAACTAATTGATTTCCACTTTTAGATTTAAAATGATACTATAACATTTCTGTCCTAAACTAAGGTAAATCAAAATCATAATAAATTATTGCAATAGTAGTTTGAAAAGCTTTGCTTTTATGGTACAAAGTTGTCTCCTATTTTCCTTTTCAATGCTGTTTGTAATGTTGAGGTTTTCTAAGTGAGATTTCTAAACTCCACAGCGCTTCAAAGTAGAGTTTTCTGTATGATTTCATTGGCTCCTGTTTACATTTAGTGCATTATGACCATGTTAGGAAAATGTGTGGAAAATTTTCTAGACCAAGACCTTTTTTTCATAGAGTGGAGAAAAGAAATATACTACACCATGTCTCGATTTTATGGTTTGTCACAGCAAAAAAAAATCTTCCTTGGTAGTAGTGTATACAAACCATTGTAAGACAGCAAGTTGCCGCCTCAGAGTTAAAAATAAATAAAGTTAATTGTGAGACAGTTTAAAATAGGCCAAATGTTATACTTTTTATACATTGTATGAGTTAGAAAGTCACAATTATGAGATAAAGAGGCACAATTATCGTAAAGTCACAAATGTCATACATAAAGTCACAATTTTACTTTTCTTTCTTTCTTTCTTTATCACTATTAACCACAAACAAAGTTGACCTAAGTGCTTTATATAATCATTCACAAAAGAACACATTTAATAAAACAACATTTAAGAACATTTAGACAATATATGCTCCCATCATTAAATAGGCTTTGAGCAACTTCTTAAATATCGGCAGGGATGTGGCAGACCTGATGGTAACTCATTATTCTGGGCACTACAAGGAGGTTTCAGTTTTCTGAACAAATTGTTCTTTTATGATTATATGGAAGCAGTAAATTTGCGAGATATGGTGTGGCCTGGTTGTGTAAAAATGTATAAACAAATAATAGAATTTTAAACCTTATTCTAAGGTAAAATGGAAGCCATTGTAGAGGCTAATATTGGGGTAGCATGATCATATTTATTTGCCCTTTTTAAAAGCATCGCCGCAGCATTTTGTACTTATACATTTTAAGTCGCAATTACATTTTATTTTTTTAAACTTAGGCTTCTATATGTTTGGAATCCATCTTTAGAATTGGAAAAGTGTGTAGAGAGATTTGGAAAAGAGCAGGGCATTAGGGAAATATATATGGTTATGCAGCTCAATTCTGGACCTTTCGCTCTAATTGATGGTCGGAAACACAAGGTTTCCCATGTCTTGACTGGCTATACATACACCAGAAATGGGGGGGATAATGGATAATGGTACAGGGACAGAGGAAGCGAGAGAGACTTAAAAGGGAAACCGTGAGGTGGCCTCTTGTTAGAATCCAGAGCTCTGGAACGTCTAAATACTATGTATGTGTGTGTGTGTGTATTTATCCATTCGCCCCTCTAATGAGAGAACAGTTTGGAAATTGGGAGGCAGAGATGGTAAATATGGCTGTACACGTGTGTTTATCTGAGAGATTCCTGCCTGAGCTGTGCACTAAAGAACTGAAGTGCAGCGGTGTAGAAAGCCATACGTTTGGCTCCACTGTGTGTGTGTGTGTTTGTATTCAGACACTGATAGATGAACTGCTGTACCCCTGTAAGCATCCAAACCACTTTTACAGAAGGCTTTCCCGTAATGCCCTCTTATACTCTCTTTCTTTCTCTCTCCTCCTCCTCTCCTATAAGACAGTTTAGAAAACCTTCAGTGTGCTAATGATCTGAACAAGGTCCGTACAGAAACCAGAGTATGGACGGATAAAACCAGGATCCAATATTTTTATTGAATTAAATTTTCATGACCACCTTCCTAATATTGTGTTATGTATATCCTAATATAGGTCCTCCTTTTGCTGCCAAAACAGCCCTGACCCTTCAAGGCATGGACTCCACTAGACCCCTGAAGGTGTGCAGGAAAAAGTCAGGATGTTAGCAGCAGATCCTTTAAGTCCTGTAAGTTGCGAGGTGGGGCCTCCAGGGATTGAACTTGTTTGTTCAACATATCCCATAGATGCTTGATTGGATTGAGATCTGAGGGATTTAAAGGCCAAGTCAACACCTCAAACTTGTTGTGCACCTCGAACCATTCCTGAACCATTTTTGCTTTGTGGCAGGGCTAAAAGAGGCCACAGCCACCAGGGAATACCATTTCCATGAAAGGGTGTACACATTCGGTCTGCAACAATGCTTAGGTAGGTGGTACGTGTGAAAGTAACATCCACATGGATGGCAGGACCCAAGGTTTCCCAGCAGAACATTGCCCAAAGCATCACACTGCCTCCGCCGGCTTGCCTTCTTCTCATAGTGCTTCCTGGTGCCATGTGTTCCCCAGGTAAGCGAAAACGTGATTCATCAGACCAGGCCACCTTCTTCCATTGCTCCGTGGTCCAGTTCTGTGCCCACTGTTGGCACTTTCGGCTGTGGACAGGGGTCAGCATGGGCACCCTGACTGGTCTGTGGCTCTGTTGCCCCATACGCAACAAACTGTGATGCACTGTGCATTCTAACACCTTTCTATCAGAACCAGCAGTAGCTTGTCTGTTTGATCGGACCACACGGGCCAGCCTTCACTCCCCACATGCATCAATGAGCCTTGGCCGCCCATTACCCTGTCGCCGGTTCACCACTGTTCCTTCCGTGGACCACTTTTGATAGATACTGACCACTGCAGATCAGGAACACCCCACAAGAGCTGCAGTTTTGGAGATGCTCTGACTCCGTCGTCTAGAGACCACAGCCATCACAATTTGGCCCTTGTCAAACTCGCTCAAATCCCATTTTTCCTGCTTCTAACACATCAACTTCGAGGACAAAATGTTCACTTGCTGCCTAATATATCCACTCACTAACAGGTGTCGCGATGAAGGGATAGATTAGTCAGTGTTATTCCCTTGACCTCAGTGGTCATAATGTTATGCCTGATCGGTGTGTGTGTGTGTGTGTATCTCAAAATACTTTTCAAAATTACAGGAAATGTTACGGAAAAGTCAAGGAAATTCAGTAAAAAGAGGGAACCTGACATTAAATAAGATTATATATGTATACATTATCCTTGAATGCAGTCTGGCTTTCTGTCTGTAATGAAGAGACTCAAGCAGAAAACTCAACTCAAGCTCTAAGTCATGTATTACATAATTTCCGAAATGGAGAGAGAGAATGAAGCTGAGAGGCATAAAGCACTGAAAGGGAGAGCACAGATACCTTATCAGATAGTAAAGCCATTAGCTGCCCTGCGTCTGATCTTTGCAGGAAATATAGAACAACAGAGAGAAATTCCCTCCCTCCTTCCTCTTACTGCTCCCTCACATTTTTCCTGAAATGTTCGTTCTCTCACTATGTGTGTGTGGCGTTGCTTTAATCTCTTAGCATGCAGGGTGAATTGGAGAATTATAGGCCATCCATCAGAAGGAACCTGTTGCTGCTCAAACTTTAAGCTCATAATGACTTCAATACATCACATGCATGCAGTTACACTACACACATACTCACATGATGCACAGAACAGGTGTGTGTGTGTGTGTGTGTGTGTGTACCTGTGATGTGTCATGATTGAAGATGATGGAGTTGAGGTCTCCACAGTTGTAGTGTGTGATGAGGTCCTCAGTAGTGAAGGCGTCCTGCAAAATGCCTGCACGCAAACTCTCATGCTGCAGCAAAGTCTGGTTCAGAGCAAACAACACCTGCAGACACACACACAGAGAGGGTCAGTTTGTCATTTTTAACACATAAAATATACAAGTTAAGTCATTCTCACTCCCTCGCACACAATATAAAGTCACAAACGCACTCTTCATTTATTCACACACTATAAATATACGCCATATGAAAATTTTTCCTTTTGGAGGCGGCCAAATATTACGCCAACATACTGCCATGTACAAATATGTTGTGTAAAGCAGGCGGTTTCTAGAGAAACAGGTATGTTAGAGAAACAAAAAAGACAGGGAGTGCTCCTTTAAAAACGGCTCTATCTCCAGGGTCCAAGGGTCGTAAATTTACAGCCCCCATTAAAATAAAAAGTAAACTCTCTTTAGAGAGAATTTATGGTGTGCAACTAGGGTTGGGAATCGTGAGAAATTTTCCGGTTCCGGTTCCGGTTTCGGTTCCGCCTAACGATTCCGGTTCCGATTCCGGTTCCATTAAAATTATTACACAAATAGTGGTAAAGGAAAAAGGCACAATACGCAACTCAAACAATCCATTTTGTGTTTATTACTTGCTCTAAAATTAATTTACAGGTTGGCAATGTCAAAAAAGTCCTGAACTGTACATATATTACAGTATTAATTAAGCCATTCTTGCAACACATTGTTTTTCAAATGAACACCTCTGAAATTGTCTTATTACATTTTATCTCTCTGTCTCTGAATAAAAACAAGTTATAAATTATATTTATTAGTTATATTTATTAATTAGTTGTATATTAATTTAATAGTAATTCAGTTATTCAGTCAGTGAACTTGTAAATAATAAATTGCAATTCAGCATTACAAAGGTAATTGTGCCTAAACGCTTACCTAAACCATGGTGACTCAACGGTTGACATACATATATATATATATATATATATATATATATATATATATATTTAGGCCTTACACTATAAATCTGGTATAAGCCCTGAGGCACTCTGTGTTGTAGCAAATGTTTTGTCAAATTGCTAGTGCAGCCTCCTTTGCATGTTATTAACTTTTCACATTTTGCTTCATTATCATTCATTCTTTGGAAATGAATCCATACTTGTGACTTTCTCTTCGCCATGCTGGTGGTCAACGAGAAAATATCTGACGCAAAACCGTAAATGTGTAGCGCGAGGGCTTTCAGGCTGAACTGCTGCACTCCTGGAAGCGGCAGGCAACGTAATTAATATTCATGAGGAGGTGAGCCAGGGTTGCCAGGTTTTCACAACAAAACCCGCACAATTGCACAATCGCTTCAACTCGCGGACATGAAACACAGCCCGCGGCAACAGTGGAAAACGGGAAAGCGGGAAAACCACGGACTTGGCAACACTGGCTGTCACTCGCTATGAAAGGATACGCTTCCAGCGCTTCGCACACACATTGCACCAGAACCGTTTTCGGAACCGAAACTTAGGAATTTCGCGCGGTTCTGGTATTTTTCAAAAATCAGTTTCGGTTCTGAATAAGAACCGGTTCTCGGTTCCCAACCCTATGTGCAACAGCCACAGACCACAGTGACACTGCAGCTGTCCCAGACTCCTGGGGTTAAACTTCACACTCCCGCCCTCTCCGCTCCCACACCATGCCTGATTGGCTGACTCGCTCGACTCTGGCTGTCAATCAAAGTTAAGCGTTTTGACAGCACAGCCCGTTAGAGATGGGAGGGGGTAGGTTTTCTGTTATTTTGCATGGAACGGTAGATCGAATTTCACACTGCCGTGCATTCTGCTGGCTAACACGTCCATACCCGATCCTGTGTGGTCAGTTGATTTGTGTACTTGATTACACCTCTCTATTCTGGCTGGATCCCGTCACACTAATTGCCTTGGAGATTTACAGAGAGGATGTGTTTGTGAGCGTGTGTGACAGAAATTCAGTAATGAAAATGGTCAATGAAAGCAGTGATGCTGATTGATTTATGTACTAGCTTAAAGGCTACAGAAGATTTAGTCCCTGCCTCATGCAGAAAGGTTGGAAATGAGAGTCTATGCTGTTCTCTTTAGCACTGGGAATGAAATACAAAATGCTGTTCTGCTCACTAGTCCGGTGTGCTTGGTCTACACTGTAAGCATTGCCAATAGCAAACCAAGCTTAACATCACTTTGTTTAAAAGTTTGAGAATCGTAGCCTAACCCTAGCATCTATCTGTCTGTCTGTCCGTCTGTCTCTGTCTGTCTGTGAAGCAATGCCACATTGTTATGCACAACATATGGCCACATGTTTTTATACCTATTTTGAATATGTTTTAACTAAACAGATTTGCACACTAAAATTAAAATGATAGTTATGAAAAAAACATTAATTTGCGTCATTGTAGTAAGCTACTTTTCCCTGGAGTTTATAGTGTAACTCAGTTTATTTTTTGTTTAAAGTAGTTTTTAAATTAGCTAGTTATACCTTTCTTTGAGCATTGCTGTTTTAGTATTATTAATATACTATCATAGTATTTATTACAGTTTTTCTCAGTCGCTTTGGAACATTTCTCGAATCTTCCTCGACATTTGCAAAACAGTAAGTGCATTTCTCAAAATAATTCGTACAAATAGCAAAACACCATGGATTACCTGCAAAAGCCAGTCTCTTGCTCAAAATCCTTAGTTCATCGTTCAAAAGTAAATATCTGTGTCAATGAACATGTCAGTGCCATCAGAACGACAAGTCCTTGTGTCATTGTGTACGGATAAGACAGTCAAATTGCTTAGTCATGTTGTCAATATAACTATACTCTGGAGGGATGTTCTGATGTAAACTATGGCTAAAGTTTTGATGACAATTATTGTAAATTGTTGGTTACTCCTTAGTGTATGTGGGAGTTTGATTGCAAGAGACTGGACAAGATTCACATTCACGCTTTTACTGTTTGTACTGTAATTTGTTGACAGACCATGTCATTGCGATACAGAAAGGAAAAGACAGCACTGCATGGCACAAAGAAAACAAAAGTAGAAATGTGAACATAGGACAATCTCCTTAAGCAAAAGTGCACATGCAGTGCTGTAGGAATTACAGTGCAGTCTTCCTACACCTCCTGATGTTCCTGTCTGTTGGGCCACAAATTCTCATCCACATCACAATGAATATCTTTAGAAAAAAAGTCTAATGGAAATGTATAGAAATGTGCTTGACATATTATGACAACTTGTTCAACCATTTTGCATGTAAAGGCTTATGCTATGAACTAATGCCTAAATGTTGTGGGGGGGGTGAGACTATTCAACAGAGACCCATTATAATACATTTTGATCAACATGACATAAGCATTTGATAATGTAGGAAACAGCAGAGAATTGTACATAATAATTTGGATGAATGTACCACAGCATTTGCCACTTGTTCAAAGAAATGAGAAACTGCTTTTTTGATGTGCACAAGTGACACAAAGAGGTGAAGATTAAACAGATAGTTTTGAGAATTTAAATTCTGATCTGAGAAATGTACCAAAGAGACTGAGAAAAACTGTAAAATTTCTTTTTTTTTATTTCAGTTTTCATTTTAGTTAAAGTTTTAGTCATTTAACAAATTACTATAACATTTCTATTAAAATATTTCTATATATTCATATTTTTCTGTTTTTTTTTCTTAAGTTTAAGTTTAACATTTTTATTCTAATATATATTTATATTTTATTTAAGCTTTATTTCAAATAAAGAAAAATATTTTGAATAGTATTATTTAACTATAACAACACTGTTTGAGTAGCTTTCCCAACCTGGGCATGATGTCAGTGTGGGGTAATGGATACTATTTAATCTATTAAACATTTTTTAAACAATTCTATTTTCAGCCTAGTGCTGTGCAGATCTTTGTCACTCCGCCAGTGCGGTAATCCCGAAATGGACCACGATCAAACCAGCACCAGAACAGCACGAATGCACTCCATCTATCGCACTTCACATCCAGCCAGCGCTCTGAGCCGACCCCCTGCCGGCCTTGTAATCGCCGACCATTTATTTCGGTAT
Source organism: Gobio gobio (assembly GCF_949357685.1). Lineage (NCBI taxonomy): Eukaryota > Metazoa > Chordata > Actinopteri > Cypriniformes > Gobionidae > Gobio > Gobio gobio. The sequence goes on along the minus strand of NC_137116.1, from coordinate 44,685,286 downwards.
ATTGCGTGTGTTGTTTTATTGTCTTCATTTTTTACGTTGCCATGTCATGTTGGGTGTTGCCCTCCTGTGCAGATGTGCTCTGGCTCCGTGTGCTAGGGTATGTGCCCACACATGGGAGCTTTATAGTGATGCCAGCTGCTGCAGCGGCCATGGCACGTTTAGATTAGGAGACGGGTGTCTGACCCATCTGCCTCTCTTTTGTGCTGGCGCCAAAAAATGAGGAGTTTCCCTTAACCTTAAGCATATTCCATGTGAGAAATTGAGAGATGAAAGGACAACTGGGATGTGATAGATAGAGGGATTAAAGGATGGGACGGCGTGGACGAAAGCGAGCCAGGAAAGAGAATTGGCTCATTCTGCGCCCCTCTGCTGTTCATTTGATGGACGGAGTGTAAGAGAGCGCAGACATTAAGGCCTGATGTTTTGTGTGTGTGTGTGTGTGTATGTGGGATGAAGGATGGCTAAAGTGTGTGAGAATGTTCCATTTGTTGAAGTGTGAACACCCTTTAGCATTTCTTGGGCTAAACAAAAGCATATTTTCACATTGCTTTCTCTCTGGTAATGGAGATTTCACAGGGTGGTAGGTGTGCGATCTACCCAGATGGACTCTTCTGTGTGATTCTTGACATGTGAGAGGCCCCGTTTACATCTGATAATAACATCCGTTTTGGAGGTCAGTTTAAAACAAGATGACGCTGAATACAAGTGTTAAGATTTAGATATAAATAAATCTAAAAGGTATATTTGGAAGAAACAGTGGTGATAACTTCCTTTTTGTGATCGGCTCACTCGAAACGGATAATAGGTGTAAACGGGGCTAGAGTCTCACGGACTGATTAAACACAGAAAGTTTGGAGAACCCAGCCTGCTTTTGGAACGTCTTACCTTCTCCCAAGCATTGCATTCCAAAATTTCATTAGCGGTTTGGAGAGAATAAATAAAGAAAAAGTCCAAGTGAGGGAGGGTAACACAAAAGAAAAGAATGTTAATTCCCATGTAATGTTCCCAAATGAGAGGAGGAAAAAGAAACATGCTATTTCATTGACACGTGTAAGCAGTTGACTTCTTGTTCACGTCAGTGGTCCAGCGGACTTCTTTTTTAGGTCAGCTGGCCAGATCTTCTACATACAGACCAACATACAGCTCTCACACCTTAATTTTTTGGGGTCTCTTTCTTCATTCAATTTTTCGACTCGCTTGTCTTCATTGTTGTTTATGGAAAGTTCTGAGGTAGAACAGAGGGATGGAGGGAGAGAGGATGGCAAAATAAATAATAGCTGGCTGCAAACGCATGTGCACCACAGCTGGAAGTGATTTCATCTTTTTTACTCAGAGGCATTATGGGAAAAGTGCAGATGGGCACAGGTGCAGTTGGTAGGCAGTGCGAGCCAAAATCAGCACAAAGTATCCAAACAGAAAAGGAAAAACAGCACAGCTGACCGCTTCAAACCAACATCTTGTGGATGACACTTGCTCTTTTATTGCTCATTAATTAGAGGTTCTCTCTTTCTTGCCATATTTATCCCTGCACTTTTGTTCTCACTCTTGACTGCCCCCTACATGTCACAGAGATATAGTGCATTTCGTTTTGATTAGTTTGGGATAACTCGAAACATAATATATGGCATAAAGTGTTTAGTTTCTAATCTTTCAGCAGAACATGTTTTTCACAGCAGGGCTGGGGAAATTCAGATGTAAGCATTGTTCGCTTTCAATTCTTGAGTGTGAATTTGAACTGAAAAAACAATACCCCCACAGACAAAATTTCCACCACATTGTTTCAGTTAACTTTATAAAAATATCAAAATTGTAATCTATTTATTTTTTTATATTTAATGAACTATTATAATTATAATATCATCAATTAGTCCATTAAAATGTACACCGTTATATTAATTTCTTTGCATCTACACAAAAAAAATTGTGCTATATGGCACTAAAAGTGGTTCTTGGCTCATAGGGGAACCACTTTTGGTGCTATATAGCACCATATCTTAACAGGTTCTGTATATGGAGCGGTGCTATATAGCACCTCAGTCATCCCAAAGAACCAGTGAAGAACCACTGAAGCACCAAGATTTGGTGCATACATACAGAACCAAAAGTGGTTCCCCTATGATTACGAGCCAAAGAACCACCTTTAGTGCCATTATTTTGTGTGTGTATTTGTTCCATTTTAATCGTACTTCCTAAAATTCAAAGTTGAATTCAATTAGAATTTTAATTCTGCTTGCATTTTAATTTGAAGTTTAAAAGGCATTCTTATCTCCTCATCATGGCTTGTTTCTGCCACAGAATAAAAAATAAAAAAGGTAAGTGCTTCTTTTTATCTCGCAATTCTGACTTTTTTTCTCAGATCTGCTTTATATAAATTCGCAATTGCGTGTTATAAAGTCAGAATTGCGAGATATAAACTTGCAATTTGGGCTTTTTTCTCACAATTGCCAGTTTATATCTCGCAATTCTGACTTAATAACGCAATTGCGACTTTATATCAAGCATTTCGGATTTTATAACACGCAATTGCAAGATATAAAGTCAGAATTGTGAGATATAAACTCGCAATTCTGAGAAAAAAGCCTGAATTGCAAGTTTATATCGCGCAAATCTTTTTTCCCTCTTTTTTTTTTATTGTCTTTTTTCCCCTCACAATTCTGACTTTCTAACTCTTAATTCTGACTTTATGTCTCTCAATTCTGAGGAAAAAAAAGCCAGAATTGCGAGATGTAAAATCACAATTGTGAGATAAAAAGTCGCAATTGTTTTATTCTGTGGCGGAAACAAGCTTCCATACATTCTCAATTCAATTTCCAATGACACAATCCTGAATCAAAGAAGGTGAGATTTTAATATTGTTTTGACATTCTTCTAAACCATTTTGTGTAAATTCTGCATTTTTTTTCTTACTGTTTGGAAACATCCCATCAGATGCAAAAAAACATCAAAAAGTTGATTTTCGTCTCCTTTTGACTGAAAAATATATTTTTTTCTGTGAGTATTTAGAGGTAAGTGGTTCATGCATTGCCTTAAAGAAACCGAACAGACTCTTTGCAGCATAAGCTTCCTAATTTGACATGCTTCCCTTGTCTTGTCTTTTCTTTTAGTCCAGGAGTCTATAAATTACTGCCAAGAGAAGTTTGGTAGCACATTGGTGCAGTTTGGTTTTCCTCTCCTTCCTGGCTTGCCAGACAAATCTCTTCATCTCTCTGTCTAATCTCTCCATGATGCAGTCGTCTCCATCCTGTCAGTCTCTGTCTTGAACCCGCTGTCATCCTGCAGTGGCCATCTGTGTCTGTTTAATAAGATCATGGAGAGAGTTTCTCTTTTCCTCTCTTTTATTTTCTCTCCCACACCCTCTCTCTCTCTTTTTGCACTTGTCCAAAAACAAACTTTGCCATTTGACTTGGCAGCACCGGTAGCGGAATCTTCAGCCATTCTTTCCCTTCAAACAAAAAAAAGAAAACAAGACGAAAGAGCAGGAAAATAATCAACTGTTGCTCAGCGCTCCAGCTGCTTCTGTGCTGTGAGGAGAAAAAAATGGAACGAGAGAGTATGAAACGTATAGAGAAAGTGAAAGGGTACACCACTGAGAAACAGGAAAACGCTCAGGCCGGTCTCTAGGAGCTGAGGGAAAGATGGAATGGAGGGATGAATAAACAGAGAAGGAGAGGAGCATTGTTGAGAGAGGTCAGAGGTCAAATAAAATTCAGCCTCCTGAAAGCCCAGCGCTCTGAATAAACATGCCAGTAGAGATGAGCTGAGCTGCATGGGGCTTTAGGACATTTATTAACCCCTGTGTGTGAGAGAGAGAGTCAGGTTTTGCTTGACTTGTAGTGGGGGAGCACTGTTGGGACAGGATTGGTTTTCTAAACGACATTACAGTTTAACATACAACGCTTGTGTTTTCATACTGACTCGGGCGAGATTGCGATCTGTGTATCTCTGGATGTGGGTGTTATGGAAGGTCAAGTGCCATGGATGTGCATGCATCACAAAGCCCTGAAATAAACAGAGACGTATGACACTGTACCACTCAATATTTTGTGGTCGTTTAAATTTTTTTTTTTTTTAAGTCTCTTATGCTAACCAAGGCTGCATTTATTTGATCAAAAATACAGGAATATTGTGAAAAATGTATATGCAATTTCAAATATATTTTTTAATGTATTTGAAATTTTGTAATTTGATGAAATTTATTTCCTGATGGCAATTTTTTTTTTAGCAGCCATTACTCCAGTCTTCAGTGTGACGTGATCCTGCAGAAATAATTTTAATAGACTGATTTGGTGCTCAAATTTCTTATTATAAATGTTGAAAACAGTTGTATTGCTTAATATTTTAATTGAAACCATGATTTTTTTTTCAGTATTTTTATGAACTAAAATTGTAAAAGAACTGCATTTATTTGAAATAGAAATATTTTTGACATTACAAATTCCTGTAATGTCATTTAATGCATTCTCGCTGAATAAAAGTATTCATTTATTTAAAAAAAAATATTACTAACACCAAACTTTTGAACATTACTAGTGGTCAGTGAGCTTCCTTTATTGGTTTAAGTACTTTAATTTTAGTCAGAAAGTTGCCAAACATGCCTTAATCCGTAATGAAGGTGCACCAGGCCACATAATGAGAACTGGGGGGAAAAAAGCACACTGAGGGGAAAAGATGACCACCCCCCCACCCCAAAAAAAAAACTGTTGGTAATTTGCACAATACACATGCTTGATTTGGATGGTATTAAAATCACCAAGTAATCACCAAGCACAAATTTGGTTGAAATTAGTCTCTTGTCAGAATAGGGCTAAAGACCAGATAAAATACTAAATCTGTTTAATGTAAATATATAATAATGAAAAAAGGCTCAGTATATAGACAATAGAAATCAATGAAAATTCCTCATGATTGATAAACTAAATTGATAAAGTGTGCACGTGTGTGCACGTGTGTGTGTGTGTGTGTGTGTGTGTGTGTGTGTGTGTGTGTGTGTGTGTGTGTGTGTGTGTGTGTGTGTGTGTGTGTGTGTGTGTGTGTGTGTGTGTGTGTGTGTGTGTGTGTGTGTGTGTGTGTGTGTGTGTGTGTGTGTGTGTGTGTGCGCGTGTCCTGCACTCTTGCATTGATCCTTTCACATTCTAAAGATAGTGGCCCCTCCCACTGAGAGAGATAACTGACTCCCACTGCTCTTTATCAGACCCTGGGGCATCTGATAGCATCTAAACCATATGATGCTCATTCCTGAGCAGAACGAGAGAGAAAGACAAAGAAAGACACTGAGAGAGTCCTTCCAACTTCTCTCTTATCTACAGGACAGGCTTTTGTCCGTTTAATGCCCTCAAACAGCGTAATTCTCCTTGAGGGATTTGTAGCTTTCACAAACTCTTGCTGGAGGGTGTGCTGAAACATGAGTGCAACCCATAAGTTTTAATATGAAGATAAATGTGCTGAGGAAACTGAGGGGAAAAGCCTCCTACTGCTGCTGTTCATTCATAGACAGACCTGTGTGTGTTTGAGAGAGACTAAATGAGAAGCAGACAGTGACAGTGTGTCATGTTCTCCTGCTCAGAGTCACAGTCACAGATGAGATCTGGAGCGCAGATGGGCCGCTCGGCCCGCTCCCCATCCAAACCTGCAGTCTTATCAACATCACGTCCTTTCTCCCTCTCCTTCTCTCTATGATTCATCCTCATCATAATGTTTATTCTCCTTTCATCTACTCTCTGCCCTTCCTGTGCCATTTTCCTTTCATGTGTGTGTGAGTGTGTCCAGTAATGTTGGCCGAATCTGAGTGTGATTGTATAGTCAGCACATGTGGTTTTTACTGTAGGATGCACTGATGATTTTCCTTTTCGGCCAAAAATGCCATAAAATGCCACTTTAGTTTTGGCTGAAAGAGAAAATAGACCAAGTAGTTGAAAAGAAAGCATTGCTTTATTCAATAACAGTATCATTAAAGACCCAAAAATGAAAGTTCTGTCATCAATTACTCACTCTAATGTTGTTCCACTTCCAAACTCTTTCGTTCATCTTTAAAACAAAGATATTTTTAATGAAACCTATGACATTTCTGTCCCTCCAATGAAAGTCCATTCACCCAAAACTTTGACCTTTCAAAAAATTCCTAAAAACTTTGTAAATTAAAGGCCCACTGAAGTGCCTTGAAACGTGCAGCATTATTCAATGTGTTGACGTAATTTCCCCTGAAACGGCTCCAGCTGTAAGCAGCTCCTCCCCTTTAGCGTTTTGTTAATATGACAGTTTAATTAAAGCCTTTCTGTTTGGTAAAGCCACAGTTTCCTCCTAATCTCTAACCATTTATCAGACTTCATTCACCTCAACTGAAAGCATATTTACACTGTCTGAATCGATTCCTATCGCACGTATAGTGCGCTATGTGCCTTTCACCATGTAGAAATTAGTAAATGTGTGAACAACTGACCGATTTCAGCCGCAGCATCAGCGTCTATTTACAGTGTAGGGGGCGGGTGCCTCAGATTCTAGAGAGCATTTGATTGGACAGAAGATGTGATGAGAAGCTGAAGTCCGTGGCTATGTCATAAAAATCTGCGATCCATTTTAACGGAAGTGAGATACTTGTAAGTTTTGAATGCTTTATCTCCTCAATGCAAATTTTGACATTGTTTTGGAACACACCAGCTTATTCCTAACCTTAACACCGTGTCCTAACTACACGCGACGCAGCACGCGATAAAATGTATATTTTCCATATTAATTAGAGTTTTTGTCCTTTTTGACACGCAATGATTCTATTTTAGAAACGGTTTCTATTTCTGCGACGTCGCGGCTGGAATAATAACACAAAACATGGTTATCTCAGGTAATGTTTATGTACTTTATTTAATGTTAAACGCGTGTAATGTGACTTTGAATATCATTTAGTGCTCAGCTTTGTAGTCGTACTAAAAGCAACAATGGATAATTTACCTCAGATCTAGAAATTAAACAAATGGAAACAAGAACGTTCAAACTGTGATCAAACAAGTATATTCTATGACAAAGATTGTTTTAGTGACTCAGTATGTATTTTAGTAATGTTTAAATGGTGTAATATTAGTGAATTTGATCATGTACTTATCCATTTCCTTGTGAGTGCCGTCAAGATTAATCTCCGGTGCCGTACACTTGCTGCAAGAGCTCCGCCCACACGTGGTTCTGATTGGCTGTGGTTTTTGATTGATTTGTCGCATCTCGTAGTCGTGTCTGGTGTGGACAGACAAGATGCTTATCGTTTGAATCTTATCGCGTTGCGTGTAGTTAGGGGGACACGGTGTAAGGCTAACATAGTCATACTAAAAGCTAAAAAACGTCCATTTTGATTTTCAGGGGGCCTTTATTCCACAAGTGAGTGATTTAATCCAATGATCAATTCATATTTCTTTTACAGTGTTATAAGCTTTTTGAACTGTCAAAGATTTGAGTGAATGGATTTTCAATGGCGGGAAAACAAATTATCACAATAAATATAATATTACCCAGCAAGCAATTTTGCGTTTAAATAGCCGTCCAAACACAGCCCTGGCGTCTAGGCTAAAACAAGGCAATATTTGAGCTGTCACTGAAAATGTCATAGACGTCTAACCATAGACCAAGAATAGACTAGTCATCTAGAACCTGAACATGTCAAAGAAATGAATCCAAACACCACTGATCAAAACATATCTGATCTTTATTGTATACTTACTTGGAGCATGATTATGGACCAATAAGATTTCACTGTGGGTGGAGCTCCACAGCATTACAAAAAATAGAAACCAGGCGACCAACAAAAGCTTTTGTTGCATGTCACGGATACAGCTGTTAAGGATAAACTCAGATGGAGATTGAAGACAGAGGGTTTGACACTTAGGACAGCGTAAGACTGTCTGGATGTGACTTTGTGTCATACCAGGCGCACTAATGCAGCCTAAGCCCAAACAAACACAGCATTTCACGGCAAATCTTTGCAGAAAAGTCCAATTTCACACATGGACTGTGCCAGCACGGCCTGCAGGCCACTGTCTCTCAGACTAGAGGAGAGCCAGAGAAAATGTGTGCATGTTTGGCTAATGGCAGGCATATGTTGTCTTGACTGAGTCCTGTGTGTACAGTACGTGACCTGATGACAGAAAACATGGAAGTGTGTGCTGTCACATAAGGAGCATGAACATGTGTGTTGAATGCATATGAGTGTGTGTGTGTGTGTACAAAGGCAACTTCACTCATCCAAAGGGGTCAGCCTTCTCTGTCAATTTCAATGTATTCCGTTACAGCACGAAAGGTTCCTGTCAACATGTGCGTACAGACTGCAACAAGAACAAGCTGTCTGAGCCGGAGTAGATATTGATGGAGCTTTCACAGACTGGCGCACAGACGCACCGTGTGATTCGGTGGAGGAGCCAGCGCTCGCTCAGTGCTGGCTGGAGTGCATTCAGAGTCTGAAACCAGAATGAAGTGACACTTTTTTTCCTGATGGAAAATATGTACAGAGTGCTTGAGCAGTCTTATGTCATACATTTCTCGTGCTTTCGCTCTCTGTTGGCTCTGGGTTGGCTCTCACCATCCCAAGGCCCACTGTGTAACACACACTCATGTGTATTTATACAGACGCATACAGATAAAAAAACAATACATTTTCAGGGGGTCCCATTCTGTGTCACTGGATTAAAAAAGAAAGAAAATCTATTTTATTCTTTATTTTGGTGCGTGCGTGTGTGTGTACGTGTGCGTGTGTGTGTGTTAAAGCAAAATATGATTTGGCAGATTTATGAACATTTCTATTAGTGAAATCCCAAACCTGTTGTTATACAGGTTTCAATATATCGGTGACAACATATATATATATATATATATATATATATATATATATATATATATATATATATATATATATATATATATATATATATATATATAAAACACAAAAAAAACACACATATAAAACACACGCGCACACACACACACATATATATATATACATATATAAAATATTAAATCATTTGTATTTTATTTCAAAATAAACAGTTTTGCAGAAATAAAATACTTTTTTTAATTTTTATTTTAATTTAACGTAAAGCCCAATAGAGTGATCAGGACGCAGATGTGAAGAGGTGGGTCCCAAAATGTCCTTACTATTATAAAAAAATAACAAAAATATGTTGTTACCAATATATTGAAACCTGTAGAACAACAGGTTTGGGATTTCATTAATAGAGATGTTCATAAATCTGCCAAATCATATTTTGCTTTAAATCTAATAATGTCAACTGTAAGGCTTCGGATTAGGTGTATAGTAAAAAAAAAAAATTCATGAAAACCATTGCATCTATGAGACGTCTTCACTAAAACGGCTTCAAAGGTTTGTGTGTGAGGTGCATGCCGGCTCGGGCCGCCTTCTCAGACAAAGCCCAGCTCTCTTTCAGATCATCAGAATACATCATGTCAGCTCTTTCTCTCTCCTCCACACCCATCACTACACAGAGCGAGGGAGCGGGTAGCTTGGCAGAGGAGAGTGTGAATTAGAAGCAGATGAAGACGGGGAGTCACAGCCAGTGTTTCGGCAGGAACAAGAGCATTTTTACTCTCTCGGAGTCCCACATCCAAGAACACATCCACTACGCACACACGTACAGAAATAGACGCACACACATAGACAGACAGTGCTTCCGTTTCTACAGCTGGCTGGATCCTTATCTTACCCTGTGTATGAGACGGAGAGAGAGGGAAATGGAAAGAGGGATAAGACCGACATAGACAGACAGACAGACGACAGGATGAACTCAAGGAAAAGAGACCGAGAGAGCCAAGCAGAGATTGAGCCAGGCAGACAGACCCACACACACACAAACAGAGCGCCTCTTTGACTATGTGCTGGTCTTAATTAGAAAGTGGGATTCAAAGTTTCTACCTCTTTCTCCTACTATTTCTCCTTCTCTATCCCCTTTTTTTCATTCTTAGTGTCTCTCTCTCTATCGTACTTTCTCTTGGCCATGCCCAAGTCTCCAAACCAAAAAGACGTTTATTACTTTATAAGAATGTTCCACAGGTGAGGGCAAGGCCAATTTGTAAATAAGCCACTGGGCAACTTGCAAAGTGAAACATGCCAAACTGCAGAGATCAGCTATATTTGCATTCATTTAAGTCTTGTTTGATTTTAGTCTTCATTAGCCTGTCATACCATTATTTATTTGTATATTTATGTGTTTTGTGTATTTTTGAATCACTTTGAATATGATGCAAGGTTATTGGAGAACTCCATTTAGATTATATTCATAATATAGTGCTGTTAGGAGCTTCGAATTCTGTTATTTACTTATCATGTCAATTCAAGCACATGTGGCCTTTTTTTCCCCTTCTACGGAACACAAAAGAAGTGCTGAATGTGTACAATGACCAACAACATGAGGATAAATACATTTATGTGACACCCTACCATTTAAAAGTTTCTTTTTGAATGATTGTTTTAAGAAATGTATACTTTTATTCAGCTAGGGTGCTTTAAAACAATAAAAAATTACAATAAAAACAGTTGCAAAAATTGTATATTTCAAATTAATTAAATGCTGTTCTTTTAAATGTTCAATTCATCAAAGAATCCAAAAAAAAAAATGGTTTCTACAAAAATATTAAGCCGCACAAATTCTTTCAACTGTAATAATAACAAGAAATGTTACTTGAGCATGCACTAAATCTTCATATTAAGGATCATGTGACACTGAAGACTAGAGTAATACTGAAAATGTAGCTTTACCATCACAGGAATAAATTACATTTTAAAATATAATAACATAGAAAACATTTATTTAACATGGTAACATTTCACAATATTTTCACTGTATTTTTGATCAAATAAATGCAGCCTTGGTGAGCATAAGAGACTTTTAAAAAAACATTACCAACCACAAACTTTTGAAGAGGAGTGTATGTGACAGATTTTCAAAAGTATTAGTTGTGGTGGTGCTGTAAATTGTACATTGTTTCGTGTGTGTCTGTAATTCAAGTTGAACTTTATAGGTGTTTTCCAGCATAATTAGCAGCTTTCATATCATTCATATGATGTTTAGTTCTGGGCAGTCCAACAGCTCATAGCTGATTTCATTTCTCTTGTAAATTTACAGCTGTAGTTGTTTTCCCTGAATGTTTTATTGTTGTGTTGTGTGTTTGTAATTGTGTGTGTTTATTTTTATGGCGGTTTGTGTGTACGTGCATGTCTGTTTGTTTGCCTTCCAGTAGTAGCATGCATTTGGCAAATTACAACAGCATTTGGTTTACTACATTGTGTGTGTGTGTGTGTGTGTGTGTGTGTGTGTGTGTGTGTGTGTGTGTGTTTCCTTTGTGGCTCTTTGCTTTGAAAAACAAACATTTTATTATTTCATTAGATCCTTTAATAATGTGCAGCATTAGGAAAAACCAAGATCTGAGGTTTGGTTTCCTAGTAGAACTAACTAAAAAATGAGGGTTGTTTTTTGTCTTGTGGACATAATGGGCCAGCAACCAATCACAAACAATCCTGTCTTCCAGCTTCTGCCAGCGACCAATCCCTGCCTCAGAACCCTTGGAAACCAAAAACCTATTTTTGCGAGCATACATAGACAAAGATAGGTTGTCATATAAACTTTTTTACCTTGATAAATGTAAGCTAACATTGATTGATAGTCATATGTACTACACAGAGCATACAAAAACACTACACACACCTGTGCTCACACACTTTTGTGGCATAGATTTGGATGGCAAAACCCTGGGGGGAAAAGTGCTGATGTTAATGGAACAGCAGGGAGAGGGAAAGTTTTGCACCATATTTTAACCAGTAAAAGCAAAGAATTACAGCTCAAACAAACTCCATGGCAACTCACACTCACGACTACACCGGAAACAGAGTCTTTATTAAAATCATGACCCTTTAATTCTACTGTGATGCACAAAAAAACCCTTTTTTTTTACTAGTGCTTTAAAAATACAGATGACAGATGCAGGAAAAAAAATATTTGAAAGTTTTTCTTAAATTATACACTTTTTGCAAATAAATAGATTATGGTGAAATAATGAGTGGTGTATGCTTATTTTGAGTTGCAGGGACTTTGATTGCTAAAGCCTCTAGGCAATTGGTTACTGGCCTAAGTCGAAAGAGTTCACCCCTAAGTCTCTATGATATAATGGACCATAAATATGGCTTGGTTCCTTCCATCAAGTAAGTCTAGTGGATTTTTCCGCTCGTTTAATTGTCCATCAGGCAAAATCGTAAATCCGATTGCTTAGAAAAGCAATAGCACACCTCTCTTCAACAAACCACATGATTTGAGGTATCATTCATGTCTGTATTTGCGCAAATGCAACAGGACAAACTACATGCCAAAGATTTGTCCAAATCCCAAACCTTAAGTATGAGCCATAGTACTAATGATGATCGTCTTAGCAAGCACCACTAATTCAATGCGTGATCGAAAGCATTTTAACTTTCACAGATTGATTCATCCTTGTGGGACATAGTGCCATTAATGTGAATCAATCCTGTTAATAAAGTTTGATAAGTTGTGATGGAGCAGGTGAGGAAGAGGGTAATTTTGTGGTAGCCCTAAATGTTACTTCTGCTGGACCAGCTGTGAGCAGTAAATCCAGCGGTGCCGCCAGGCTGATCTCAGCTGATTTAATTCAATGAGTCGTCCCTTTCCTGCTCTGGACAACACGGCCTCCCATCACATTAGGGCCGTACAGAGGCCTCATGGGAATGCATACAATGGAGCTCTTTTATTGGACTCTCAACTACTATTCTTTCTCTCTCACTCTCACTTTCTCTTACTTTACCTCTCTAATTTTGTTCATAAATTTGAATGGGGCCGCTCTGTTTGGGAGCAGAGGACTTTGTAAAGCTGGTTTAAAGTCTCCTGTTTCTGTAATAGATGGTGCTGATTAAGTCTTTAGGGGACCAGGCAGAGTCTTTTACAGCTGTGGGAGGTGTGGAAGAGAGGGCAAATATGTGTGAGGGGATATGCAGTGGTATTATGTAGCAGATTATAGATGCAAGGCACCATGGGGCACAGCTAAGGATTTAGTAACAGTTATAACTGCATGGGGGGAATAGAAATGAAAAAGTTCCTTATGTTTCGGGCAGTAATGATATGCTTCAGTGCCATGAAAAGTCACCAAATTAATATTCATTACCATGGCTGATAATAAGGTTTATAAAATGTCCCAGTTTCTAATATGAGCCTGGAGCCAATAATTTTTTCAGTGATTTATTGTTGTCCAGTTTTAAATACCATATCTGAAAGTCACACTCACACACTGCCTCAGATTGGCCGTTCTGTGACCCTACATTTATCTGTTGTTCAGATCTCTCTGTGGGACTCAAGCTACTGTCTGGTTTGGCTATGCCCCAGGTCATTTAACCTTCCCTCTCCCACGCTTTCTCTATCTCTATCAGTCATATATTTAAATACAGTGAATTTTATTCACTCACTAACAGCGTGTACAGATGTATGCAAGCATAAAACTGCAAACATTTTCACACAAAAACTTGTATACAAAAATGTATATGTATGTATGTACATATGTATATACATGTGCTTTGTTTAATTAAATATGAAGCAAAGTTTCAACTTTAAAATGTCTGTCTATTTTATTACGAAATTAAAACAATAAATGTTGTTTTTGTGCTCTTTAAAACGCTGTGACAGACTGCTGTAGTTGCCTCAGTTCAAGAGGCAGCTTGGATCAACCGATCATCTCATCTTATTTTACCTAGTTATAGCACAAAATGAACACCAGAAGGTATGTTAAGATACATTACACCTTACCAAAATGAATCATGTAATCACTAAATCAGTGTTTCAAGCGAGGAATGACATCAATAAAACAGCGTTTAGGCAATACAATGCCACTTAAAGTTACATTTACCTCAAGAAAGCTACTGAATGCACATAAACTCATTATAGCTAGAATTAAATACTCAAGAGAAGAGCATGTATTACATATTAATTATATTTTTACTTAAAGGAGTAGTTCACTTTAAAATGAAAATTACCCCATGATTTAGACCACATCCACACGAAGCCAGAACTTTCCCTATCCAATCTTTTTTTTTCCTCGTCTCAAGAAATATCTGCGTACACACGAAACCGACTCAAAACGATGTAGTATACATGCCAGACCAGTATGTGGCGCTGTAATTCTGCCACAGAAATGCACTAAAAACGGAGAAGAAGAGACGTGGCTAGAAGGGGTAAAGCAATGGTAGGAAGTGAGGCAAAATCTCACGATAAAATAACAATAAATAAATTTGCTACTTGCCAGATTGTGTACCTACAGCTTCCTCAACCCTAAACCATACCTTACAATAATGCAAATACAGTAATTAAATGACGCCAAATTGATGTTCGCATGCCCAGTGCCCATAGTTGTATCCCTTCTAGTCTTTACCATGCGGGACGTGGTGTGATCACCATTTCACAAAATATACGGTTTGGCTGTACACAAGAAAACGGAAGGGTATCGGTTTCAGATTTATCCACTTTGGGACCCGGTTTAAAAAAATACCGGTTTCAGGCTCCCAAAACGACGGATCCGTGTGGACGAAACGCTAATACGATACAAAATTTTTACGTATACAGCTAAATGTGTCTCCGTGTGGACGGGGCCTCAAGCCATCCTAAGTGTATATGACTTTCTTCTTTCTGATGAACACAATCTGAGTTGTATTAATAAATATCCTAACGCTTCCAAGCTTTATAATGGCAGTGACGGGGTCCAAACAAAAGAGCACATCCATCCATAATAAACGTACTCTCGTAATAAACGTAATCGCTGCTCTCCCTGCTCTTATCCATGCTAGGCTCCATGGATGGGCAGGGAGTTCTTGTCCAGAACAAAACCATACCGTCAATCCAAACTGTATGCTATATTGATCCTGTCAGAAAGATAGATAGACGTATGACTGGTATGACTACAGAAAATGCACCTTTAACATTGTGGAGAAATTCTTGTGTGTATGCACCTGTTCTGACTCTTTTCCTTTTCTGCCAACATAAGCAAGAACACTTGAATGCAATTATTAGTGAATGAGTGAATATGAATGACTTTGACAGTGGCAAAGCCTCAACCTGAGTGTCTATGTCAGTGACACAAAGCTCAGTTTCACCCAGACCTCAGGACCCAGTCACTTCTCATGAACCTTTTGTTTTTTTAAATTAATATTAGAATTGAAATAGACATTGGACTTGGACTCGATTCCTGTGTTCGGCCTATTTCTATGAAAATGTTTGACAGACATCTCACATTAAGTTACGAGGAATGTGTTTTTTGTTTGTGCTTGAGAAGAGAACGATAGCAGCTCTCATCTTTCAGTTGAGCCACTGCTCTTGTTTCATTTAGTAACAGATGCTCCGGGTGAGTGGTTGTGGTTTTGGTATCTTTTGGCGTGTGTGTGGTGTGCTGTGCCTCCTAGACACAAACTAACCACATTTTTATCGCTGTGTGCGCATACGTCGGTGCCTTTATTCATAATAGGAATGGCAGAACGAGAAGAACTATTTCAGCAAAAATAAGCACTCTGTTCACCGCAAACACAGACACACTCAAACTCTTGGCTGTGTGAGGAAATTCTTCATTTTCAAGGCCTTTCCACATAGATTACAGGCAGTGAATTCTTCACCCCATAAACAGTGTGAAACCAGAATCCTTGAGAAAGGAAGATGAGCTCTTTAGGTTATTTCAGGTCACACCAGACCCAGAGCTCACACACTTGCAAACACTGCTGACGGCTGCAGAGGACATTTTAAAGGTGTCAACTAGACAGACCACAACACACACATAATAAAGTCCGGGTTGTGGGCAGTCCAGCGGTGCCCATGAGTCAAAGCATCACAGCTTCAAAGGTAGCCTTGAAAGCCATTTTTAGAGAACATTTAGACATTACTTCTCTGTCTGTACATTTAAACAAACTCAAAACAGCTTTCCACAGTGTAGTGACTGGACCCACACACCTAGAACATAATGCTTAATGGCATATACAGTAAAGCTGAGATATGGTTTGTTTTTTATAAATGATAACATTACGTTTGAATTCTAAGATTTTAGTATCTCACCTATTTCGAGGACATTTCATGATTCACACTATATTTGGGGTGACGTGAAGTGGGGTGAATATATAAATTGTCCATTTTATTGACCTAACACAAATTGTCCAAACTGTTTTATTGATACTTTTCATAAAATGGCCGCTGACAACACGTTTCTGTGTGAGTGTGTCTGTAGTGTACATGTGTGTGTTTGAGTGGGAGAGGGAGAACGGAAGAAAGAGAGTATGTGCTTTTTGTACATAATTAAACATAATTTTGTGGAGAAAACATGGAAATAATGTGTTGTTTTTAACCTCTTGTTAACTATTTATTTGCTTGATCAGTGTCGTTGTGTGTTTTGCTGTTGTCGGCTGTAAGGACCTTTTGAAATAACTGAAATCGTTTGGCGAAGTGATATGGAACTGTATTATGGGCAAGACCTGCCTGGAACTACTTCAGCCGTGCGTTTCCCTGAAGATATTTGCACACTTTAGAACGTTCGCCAGCCAATCAGATTCAAGCATTCAACAGCCCCGTAGTATAAAACACACATTAATGATGGACAAATCCTCATATATGAATAAATTAGATGTATCTATTTTATTCATACGTTTTGCTTGTAGAACAACATTTATGTCTACAAATGCTGTCTAGTTAGGCTTTGGTCAGTGCTGATGTGTTTCTTCCTCCGACCAGAGCAGGGACCCGGACACATGGTTATCATTGAAGAGGATTGTGGATTCCTTTCATCCGGGGGTGACTGTCTGTTTCCTAAACCCCGCTCTGACCTCCCTACCTTTATCTCTCCCTGTCTCTCTCTCTTCCTTTCTCTCTCCATTTTCACCCCCTCTCATCTGCTTCTCATCCGTGAGTGAAAGTGAATCTGGGGGTTTGGAATCAGAGCATGTGTAATGTCCTAGCTTCCTTGGGGGGGCCCATTCACC
Organism: Gobio gobio; assembly: GCF_949357685.1. Classification (NCBI taxonomy): domain Eukaryota; kingdom Metazoa; phylum Chordata; class Actinopteri; order Cypriniformes; family Gobionidae; genus Gobio; species Gobio gobio. The sequence continues at coordinate 44,668,293 of NC_137116.1, read as the reverse complement.
CTACCCAATTGATTCTATACCCCCAACTGTATTATTGTAATGTTTGAAGTGGTGTTGTGAATCACTCATACTCATGGGACTCATACTCAATGTATAGAGCTGGGTATCGTTAAAACATTTTCAATATCGATACCAATATCTTGACTTCGATACCGGTTCGTGAACGATGCTTTTTTCGATACCAAATAAAAAATAAATAATTTGACAAGATTACATTACCTCAAAAAAACTTTTGGTTTTATTTTTTCAGTTGACTTTTTTTTTTACATACTCAAAGACTCATATAGGGTAGTACTGGGGGATGGAATATATGCCTCACGCTAAAGCGCACACATAAAGCTTGACGCAAAGCACTGGAAAAAGTAGCCTACTGAGGGAAATGCACATTTCATTTGGATTACAAAGTATTTGTTTTCGATTTGAATTGGTTTGCTTAAACATAGATATTTTAAGCTTTCTATAGGCCTATTTAAAGTACTGTATATGCTGAATTTCGGTTCATTTATGTGACGCTGCAGTCCTTCTTGCAGTCGAATACGGAGAAACGTTCTGCTCTTTTAAAAGTACCGAACTCGATACTCAGCCCTAGAAATGTATGTCATTGCTGGACTGTTTTCCCATGTAGAAGTGGAGGTTATCCATTCCCATAAGACGACAGCACTGAGTATCTGCTGCAGATGATAAGCCAATAGATACACATGGATCACCAGTCCAAACAGTGGTTTGTCAGGGTAAATGTGTGGGCTGCTTGCCTTTTGTGGGGGGAAAAAAACAAATTGAGATTTGACGGGGCAGCCTGCCATTTCAAAACACACATATACAGACATTCTGTAAGGCTGTCAGTGCCTGTTAAACTTGGCATCCTGATTAGCAGGCGGTTTGGATCCGCTTTCAGAAGACCTTTTCCCCTCCACTCCTCTCCCATACACAGAGAGAGAGAGAAGGCTTATGGGAAAGCCTGAAAGGCTCACTGAAAGGGAGAATAGAAATATATTCTTTTTATTCATAACCTTCTTTTACAGAAGGAAAAAAGTCATTTTCATAAGGAATTTTCATTTTTGGGTGAACTAACCCTTTAAGTGTGCATGGTCGTTTGTCCTATTTTTACATTTAGATTACCTTTGCCATTATCTAACACTCACTTAAATTAAAATTAAAATCATATTTTAATATCACTTTTAATTGTATTATTTAGCAATGCATTCTCAAAAGATACTGTACAGTATATAATAATGTTGTGATGCATAAACTTGAACATAAACTAATAGGGGTGTAACGATTCGTTTTAACAACGATTCGATTCGTATCACGATTTGAGGTTGTCGATACGATTCAAGGACGATATTGGTTCATTTAGAACGATACGATCCGAAACGATTCAGTGACTTGAAATCGATTCAGTAACTTTTTAGCCAAAAATTGTGTGACTGAAATAAATATCTGGATACTGGTCAGTGCAGGTGAAGTTTCCAAGATTCCTGTTGTTTCTTGTAAGGGAATCAGGTATCAATTAATTATGGATATAAACAAACAAGTAAACAACAATTAATGGCAAATGCATTCAAATTTTATTTGAATAAAGTGCAACCAACAGTTTAGGTTGAATTAAAAGGAAGTTAACCTTTTCTGCTCTCATTTTCAATTTTCAATACATTTTCAATAAAAGCACAGTAAGTGCAACCAACATTTCAACAGTAGGTTAACCTGCTACTTCTGCTTTTGTTTTCCAACATAAAAATATTACAATATTAGTATAAAAAATAAAGTGCAACTAACTTCTCTTCAGGTTTAATTAATAGTAGGTTTACCTGCTACTTTTGCTGTTGTTTTACAACATTAAAATAATACAAATACAATATTAATATCAAAAATAAAGTGCAACCAACATTTCTTCAGGTTGAATAAACTGGCTGAACCTGCTACTACTCTCAGTTTAATAAACAAACAATATTTAACAAAGATAAAATGTAACCAACTACTCTTCAATGACTCTACAGATTTCTTTTTCAAAAATATCAACATGATCTGACCGCAGAACACTTCTCTGTGCGTTCACTATGTCGCCAGCAGTACAAATACTCGCTCTGCAGGCACACTGGTGTCAGGAATTCACAGGTAACATTTAGCAAGGGTTGAAAGTACAGGTAAAACGTTACTAACTTAGCTCTTTCTCCTGGTGGCTTGATAATTTCTCGCACGTTGGCTTCTCTGTCATCCGCCATGCTATGTTTTGTTTTCTTAGCGCTGCTGCTGGTGCGTGCGTTGCGATGATGTCACAGATAGGCAGACTTAATCGAGTAACGTTTAACGGCTTTATCATTAAAAGTGCTAAGAAAAAATATCCATATAAAGTCTGACGTGCTTAAATCCAATGCGTTATTTCCCATGATCGATACAATCGATTGATTACCCTTTAAAACGATGTTAGATCGATATATGTCGTCCGGAAGGCCATCTTGCCGAGCACAGATCGATGTAGTTAGATCATAGGAAAATAAATCGATACATCGATGTAGTAGATGAATCGTTACACCCCTATAAACTAAGCATTACACTTTTTTCTTAGTGTTTCAAATGTAATTTTTTAGACAAAATTGTATAGAATTGTAATATTGGCTGTATCTGTTGTCAGCCATATAACATTGACATAATTATAGACTTATTGTTTCAAACAGAAGTTATCAGAACATCGTTACTTTAATTTTCACTCTTTGAAACAAAATCCTAAGCGAATGGAGCTGATGATGAGTATTTATTTCTGTTTAGGAGTTCTGAGAATGAAGATTGAACCAAAAGTCCTGTGAGTCATTAAATCCACAGTAACATCAGCCAGATCACACACTCAGCCAGTAATGACGCAGAATCAGAATGCACTGATGATGTCCATCACCACATTAAACGTTTTATCACCATGATAAACAAAAAGGCAAGACCGTTTTCCTTGGATGCAAAGTGTCCTGCAGAGACCAGTCCGCTAAAGGTGCTCTTTTTCTCTTGCTCTAACCATCTCCCGTTCACCCTCAGAGGAAAATCATTAGCTCCTACTTTTCCTCTATGGATAATGTGTTTCAAATGACTCCTTGCATCCCTTTCATCCCTCTTTGTCTCTCTCCTTTGGGGCAGGGTGCCTCTTGAAGAGCTTGTTTGGAAAGGGATGTTTCCTCCTGAGTTTGGCCAGGGCCCATGGCAGGTTCGAGAGGGGCCCCTACAGGCCTCTATTCTACAGGTTGATGGATGGCTGTTTCACCTTGGACAGCTCTAAGGGTGGGGGGAAACGTTGATGCTTTGTAACTGCGTAACAGGGCTCGTTCCCCCCCTGAGACGGATGGCACTCCAAATAGAGTGAGCGGCAGGGGGCCATGTGACTTGGTAAGTTAACAAGCTCCTGTGTGCTTTTCTCGCCAATATACGGAGCGCTGTCACACTCGACCTCTACACAGAGGGGTCACGGCTTCTGTAGAACGCATGGTGGGAGGGGGTCCGCATTTGGCCGGTAAAGACATTATAGGAGAGAATGCTCACGCATGCACAGAAACCCCCTGGTATATAGATCTCTTTTTAAACCTTTAAACCCCGTTCTTAGTTACTTGAACCTACTGAACAGAGAAAGGTTGTGCTTTAAAGACTACAACTAAACTAGAAACACCATGGGTTAACCTGATAAAGTGCATACCTTGAGTGTAACATAAGTTGCTTTTTGATTAAAAGCATCTGCCAATGCAAAAATGTAAATGTAAGTTTGATTTTTAATAATATAAGTCATTGGAATGAATAGGAGAGAATAGAATATTTGTGCTTTTATAAAATGGCAGAAACAGCAATATGATAAAAAAAGACATGTATATTGATTCAATAAATATTTTATTGTAATAATTACATAGATCAATACAGTTCATTAGCTTAACTGTAGGCTGATTGAAAAGCAACTTGTTGCATTAATATAGAATTACATTTTTAAAGGAACATTTTGTTCAAAATACTCTAGTAATAGCACAAGCTATCAATAGCACCTGCGATACACTGTCGATTACGACAGAAAAAACATTTAAGTTTATTAACAGTAATGTGTACAGGGATTTATATACAATGGAAGTCCTTTTCTTGTGTAGTATCCAAAAACCATGTGCAAAACTTTTACCTTTAAGGGTACAACAGTTTGTCATTGGGGCAGCACCCTCAAAAGGTACACCTTTATACCTTATCTAAGCTTAAAGGAACACGCCGACTTTTTGGGACTTTAGCTTATTCACCGTATCCCCCAGAGTTAGATAAGTCCATACATACCATTCTCATCTCCGTGCGTGCCATAACTCTGATGCACCCACCGCTAGCCTAGCTTAGCTCAAAGACTGGAGGTAAACGGCTCCAGCTAGCCTACTGCTCAATAAGTGACAAAATAACGTCAACATTTTTCTATTTACATGTTGTGATGTGTATAGTGACATCGTGTACTAAGACCGACGGAAAATTATAAGTTGTGATTTTCTTGACCGATATGGCTAGGAACTATACTCTCATTCCTGCATAAAAATAGAGGAACTTTTTTCCTCTAAAAAAAAACGTACCATGGGTGCAGCGGCGCAATGATTTTATGCAGTGCCTGAAAATGTGCACAGAGAGTGTGTGCTGGGGACTATTTCAGGCGCTGCGTAATATCGTTGCGCCTGCTGCACCCATGGTCTTTGTGCTAAGCTAGGCTAGCCATGGGTGCGTCAGACAGAGTTATGGCACATACAGAGATGAAAATGGTATGCATCTATGGACTTCTCTAACTCTGTCAATAAGCTAAAGTCCCAAAAAGTCGGCGTGTTCCTTTAAGGGTGCATATTAGTACCCTAAGGGACCATTTTTACTCATTAACACATAATGTTTGTTTTGGGGCTATAATTTAGAGTATTTTTTCAACATTTATCCGAGAGCAAAGCCTTGCAACTTACACTCTAAAAAAAAAAAGGTTCTATATTGCACCAAAAATGGTTCTTGGCTCGTAATCATAGAGGAACCTTTTTTAGTGCTATATAGCACCAATTTTGGTGCTTCAGTGGTTCTTCAGCGGTTCTTCAGAGGTTCTTCAGCGGTTCTTCAGAGGTTCTTCACCGGTTCTTTGACTAAGGTGCTATATAGCACCTCTGAAGAACCGCTGAAGAACCACTGAAGCACCAAAATTGGTGCTATATAGCACTAAAAAAGGTTCCCCTATGATTACGAGCCTTTTTTTTTAGAGTGTAGACTTCTATTGTGAGTACTTTAAAATGAATTTTAGAAACTGAGGGATGAGTCCAAATAATTTTTTGTGTCAATCAACAGCATGACAGTGATGCTGTTGATAGAGCGTAGCTTATTTTGAACCTAGAACATTCCTTTAACTTCTCCTCTCCAAAGTGTATTCAATCTTATACTTGTATCTTCTGACCTGTTTCACCCTCCCCTGACCTGTTTTTAGGAATTTGTTGGGGAATTTAGAGCAGTTGTGGCTGTATACAGACCACCTGACACGGAGAGTGTGTTAAGCACACAGATATACAAACACAGTAAACAATTGTGCATGCTGAGCGGTATAGCTGCCATTCAAAGCTGTAGAGACACTGAGGTCATCTCAGGGCTGAAGTCAAAGGTGCTGAAATATGTAAATCTTGGGATGAAAAGCCTGAAAATCGGCAATTGCTTCAGCTGGTGGGCCAAAGTGACGCTGTAATAACAAGACTCCCAGGAATCACAACAATGTCCCAATACTTCTCCACACTCGTGTTTTTAAACTCTCAGCTAATTTCTCTCAGAATTATTCCAGCAAAAACACATTATACCATTAACTGAACCTCTCCAAGATGTTTCTTTAAACCTTTCAAGTCATTTTTGGCTGCCTTTATGTGTAGATCTAACTGAATCCAACAAGCATTGATGGTGGTAAGATTCAGGATTAGTGGACACCAAGGAAAGCTGACGTGTTCGGCTCAGTCATGGATGGTTGGAAAGACCCATCCCCGCTCTGTCGACACTCTCTTCCCATCTACAGTTCTCCACCGTGCTAAATACCAGGCCTGTTAGCAGGCATTAAAAAGCCATTCACACCGCAGCCATGTGCTTGAGTTGGCCGGCATAATAGCTGAGCTACGTCTGGAAGGTGTCCGTTATTCTCTCACTCATTTATTTTCTCCATCTCCCTTAGCTTTTGGCACACCAGACCGGTGCTTTGAGCACCTTTGCCGCTCATACACGGCAGATAAAGTCTCTCATGCAGCTTTTTTCGCTTAAAACATTGAGAAATGGTTGTTTTGTCTGTTACCTGTGAGAGCCGGAACAGAAAAACGTGATTTATGCGTTTGAAAACGAAAGGATTTGCTAATGCATGTCGATCGAATATCACGGCTAGCCACGGAAAAGCGCTCTCTGGCACGGACGAGTGCCTGAAGCCATATTTTTCACATTAGAGGTTCTGTAAAGTTGCCTTGTGGTGCACATATCCGCTGGCACCCTGCTTGGGGGACGATCAAGCCTCGCAGGAGCTGTTCTCCTACGGCAGTGTCCATCTGACCATCATCATAATCAAATATACTGCACATGGGCCCCGTGAATGATCCAGTGTAGCAATGGGGGCTGAATTGGGGGCATTTTGGAAAGTCAGGGAGGGGTTAAGAGCTTGATGGGTGGGATAGAGATGCTGTAGTGCAAGTCTCTTTTTCTCTCTCTCGCTCAACCTCCTCCCTTGGGCAGGTGGTCTGGCCGAAAACTGACAGGGGCATCAGAAACCAATTACCCAGACTGCTTACACACAGGCTTTTCGCTGCCAAACCAAACTATGCTATCTGAATAGGCCTGCATGTTCACTCCCACCCAAACCCCCCTTTCTCTCTCTTTCTCTGTGTCCAGCTCTCAGATGAAAGAATGTGAGATGGTACCGTATTATTCCCCTGTTCCCAGTCGTTATGTTTTTTCTCGTTTTCATTCATCACTGACATTGCTTCAAATGTCCATTTAAAAGTTATAAACACAATTAAGCTGGATTTATAAAATCATGGAGTTTTCCTTTCTTTTTTTCTTTGCTTTTATTTAAAAGTCATAGTAGTAGAAAGAAATATTTCTGTTTAACTTTAATTTGTATTTACTTCAGTTTTTATTTTATTGTATTTAAATTGAGTTAAGGTACTACATTTAATTCAGTTAGTTGAAAAAGGTAACATTTCTAGTTCAAGTTTTATTTTTTCATCTAATATTTATATTTTATATTAGTCCCCCCAACCCCCCACAATTAACTAAAATATTTGTACGTAAAATATTCGGTCTCGCCACAGTCTGTAATACACATCAGGCTCTCACTTTGAACCCGAAAACCTGAGATTTGTCTCACTCGCTCTCTCTATCTCTCTCTTCCTGTCTTTCTGTCTGGAGGGTGTAATTTCAGATGCCCATCATCATCTCCCATGGTAACTGGTTCCTGAGGAACCAGAGCTGGAATCGTTAAGCAAATTTGATTTCTCAACTCATTTGCCTTCTATAAACGTTGCCATGTGTTTGATATTACATATAAGTTGTTCCAGTGGGTGCAGAGGGAAAGCTAAGAAAGGAGAGAGGTGGAGAACAGGAATCGGAACATTAAATGGCAGGTGAAATTGAGCGAGATCTGAGGCACAGGAAAAACAGGGAAGATGAGAGGAACGATATGCCAAAACATCTCTTTTTTTGGCCACAAATAGGGAAAAAAGACAAAACATAGTTTCTTTCAATCAGTCTGTTTTTACATGCGTAAAACAAGAACATCCGAATGTTGAAAGTTCAAACGGCAGACAACCGTGGTAGAAGACAACGCCGTGTCCCAACTCCACAACGAGACTTAAACAATGCAACATTGAGTGACTAACCAGAATCTCTCTGCAGGCTGAGTCAAAAGTATATTGTTTCTGGGAAAAAAGATTGTAAAAACACGCAAGTATTTAACTCAAGGACAGCCTGAAGGTTGGACAGTTTTGTGCATTGTAAAGAATGTAAGCAAAGGAAAATTATCAAGCAAAGACAGACCTAAAAACTTCCAGCAAGGACATTAAGGGGATAGTTCTTCATGTACTGATAAACCCATACAAATTTCATCCAAGATTTTAAGCATATGTCAAAACTGCTTTCTGTCCAAACAAAGAAATTGTGAAGGGACCAGGGATCTGGAGTGCCAAACTAAAAAAAAATATAAAATTATTCATTAAAAGTGACTATATAGATAATTGTCAATGACTACATCAATGTCCAAAATGCAATTGACATGTTTTCCATCACAGGAAAAAATAGCATGTTAAAATATATTCAAATTCAGTTCTTTTACTTGTAATAATATTTAGTAATATTATTGTTTTTACTGTATTTTTGATGTAAAAAATGCAGCCTTGTTGAGCATAAGAGACTTCCTTTAAACAAATTTGTAATGTTTCCAAACTTTTGACAGGTACTTTAAATGAAGACAGAATTTTTTTGTATGGAGCATTATGAGCACTAAATGAGGTTATAGGGGCTAGAGTGAGAGCAGAGATGTGGTTATAATATTCCAGAATAAACGAGAAGGGATAAAACGAGACTGGGTGATGAGCTGTCAGTAATAGATATGTGTCACTGTTTCCCCTGTGATGTCACTGGCTCTAAACCAGTATTAGCGCAGTGCAGAAACCTAATAGTGTGCTAATCTGGACCTATCTGCTGTCGTCTTAGATGGACTGGGGGGGGGGGGGGGCTATCAAATGCCAAATGCCATCAACAAGTACTGTAGATGTAGCTATATATAATCCACTCTCGAACAGCCATGAACAGTGAGCAAGGCACTGCATTACCTACCCGTTTTATTGATGAATTGGGACTGAATTTGCCTGATCTCATTCTGATCCCATTAAAAAAATAGATGGAATGATATACAATCTTTCTCATCGTGCCTCTCTCAAGAGCAGAATGGCCATAACTGTGCATCCGTGTACGAGACGTTAATATCCCTGAAGCCTGTCTGCACCCCTCAGGCGCTGATGATCAGGGGTTGTTCAGACTCTGAGCCTGCAGAGGTTGCAGTGACAAAGTGAGGGGAAACCAGTTTCGAGGGGAAGAGGTTGACAGGGAATCAGAGGATTTATGTGGACGCCAGTAAAACTTTACGAGAGGAGCTGCATTTCAAGCGATCCAGCGGGCGTTTTTCACATCAGTCCCGACCCGGTGGGGGCGAGCTATGAAAACTTTGTCTGAGGCGGAGGTAGAAATGATAAAAGAAGAAGAGAGACGTGTTTTAGTCAGTGGCAAGCAGCATCTGCTCAAACAATAGCAGTCTGACAGAAGGTTTATGGTGCAAAACTGTCTGTAAGGATCATGAATATTGTGATTGTGATCATAGGCAATGAATGATTCTTACTCTGCATGCACGTGCCTGCTTGTCCAAGGGTCACAGAAGTAGCCATATTCTCATCTTTACTCATCTCGTGGGGTTTGTGCAGACATGTGCGGGCAGGACCCAGAGGAGTGTTTAGGGAGAGTATGGATCGTGTTAGAGCAGAGGTCACCGAGAGGCTGCTCGTGTGTGCTGTGGACCTGATAAGATTCAGAAAAAGATCTTACACGCTCAGAAAAAAAGATACAAAAGCGGTCACTGGGACGGTGCATTTTAAAAAGGTTCTTATATGTACCATTTAGGTACTGATATGGGACCGATAGGTACCTTTGATGTACTAATTTGCACTCTTTAGGTACAAATGTGTAACTTTTGAAAAGGTACCGCCCCAGTGACAGCTTTTGTACCTTTTTTCTGAGAGTGTAGAACCAAGCGTGGAGGGTCTCTGGATTATCATGAAACACATTTACCTTCTGTAATGACAGATTCCTGAAACTGAATATTCAGCGTAAGGTGGGACTTGATTTTATCGATTGAGATTGAAATGTGATAACACACACTGCCATTCAATGTTTTTAAAAGAAGTCTCCTGTGTTCGCCAAGCCTGATGGAAAAGGGTATATTTTAAAATGTCAATAATACCTGTGATGGCAAAGCTGAATTACTCCAGTCTTCAGTGTCACATGATCCTTCAGAAATCATTAACCTCCTAATATGCAGATTTTGGCTCAAGAAACATTTCTTATTAAAAATGGCTGTGCTGTTTAATATTTTGGTGGGAACCATGAACATTTTTCGTGATTCTTTGACGAATAGAAACACGTTTATTGGAAATAGAAAGTCTTTACTGTCAATGTTGATCTATTTAATAAATACATCCTTGCGGAATAAAAGTATTAATTTATTTTCTTTTTTCGTCATACTGACCCCAAATATATAATGTTCAATTTCTCATATAAAGGCAGTGTCTTTCAGTTCATGTACTTTCAAATGTGACGAAGTCGACCACACAAGTAGATTTCCTCTAGTTTTGTGTCCGTGTATGTACATGACAAAAATGTTTCAGTCTGATTTCAATCTTCTTTGTTCCACTAACAAAAGCACTGCTGGAAAGTCTCCTCATATTTCTGAAAGGGTGCCATGTTTGTGGTCAGTCGCCTCGGAATCTTTCCTATGAAGAGGGAACACTCTCCAAACCTCTTTATCTGTTGACTGTTTGAAGGGTGTTTGTAATGTGTTATCTGATTTAGCTCTGTTACACCCATTGGTTGTATTTGTGTGTGGTTTTGTTGTTGTAAAATAGACCTTGATAGGCCACTGATAGGTAAGACAGCCGGTGGGCGACCTCTCGCGTGACGTGAGGCCATTAAAGCAAAGGTGAAATGACTGTTCCATTCTCAAGGAGGAATGCAGCGAAGAAGATGAAGAGAAAGGAAAAGAAAGGTGGATCTTGGCGCTGGGATCACAGCTGTGTGGAATAGCACTCTGTCTTGTGCATTCCCAGCTGTTGGGAGCTCATAGCACGATCTAGCCCCAATGTGCAGAATTCATTAGCGCTGGAATACTGTAGCACAACAGACTTAGCAAGACAGGCCATTCATTCAGTCATTGAGATGTTTCATGAATCACTAACAATAGGGAGCACCAGGGATCATTCACTGTTCATGGCAACTTGAATAATAAAAATCAGACTCGATTTCTATGTTAAGTGTTTTAAACAGGAGCATCTAATCCTGTCAAGCGTGATAAAATAAAGTGTGGTGACCCATACTTGGAATTTGTGCTCTGCATTTAACCCATCCAAGTGCACCACTGATGGGGTGCCATCTTTCCCCAAAGCAAGCATCTTTCCCCATTGCTGCGGTATAAGTAAACGCCCACTGCTGTGATTGGCTAACATCTTTGCATAAACACTCATCTAAAGGATTATTAGGAACACCTGTTCAATTTCTCAATAATGCAATTATCTAATCAACCAATCACATGGCAGTTGCTTCAATGCATTTAGGGGTGTGGTCCTGGTCAAGAGAATCTCCTGAACTCCAAACTGAATGTCAGAATGGGAAAGAAAGGTGATTTAAGCAATTTTGAGCGTGGTTGTTGGTGCCAGACGGGCCGGTCTGAGTATTTCACAATCTGCTCAGTTACTGGGATTTTCACGCACAACCATTTCTAGGGGTTACAAAGAATGGTGTGAAAAGGGAAAAACATCCAGTATGCGGCAGTCCTGTGGGCGAAAATGCCTTGTTGATTCTAGAGGTCAGAGGAGAATGAGCCGAATGATTCAAGCTGATAGAAGAGCAACTTTGACTGAAATAACCACTCGTTACAACCGAGGTATGCAGCAAAGCATTTGTGAAACCACAACATGCACAACCTTGAGGCGGATGGGCTACAACAGCAGAAGACCCCACCGGGTACCACTCATCTCCACTACAAATAGGAAAAAGAGGCTACAATTTGCACAAGCTCACCAAAATTGGACAGTTGAAGACTGGAAAAATGTTGCCTGGTCTGATGAGTCTCGATTTCTGTTGAGACATTCAGATGGTAGAGTCAGAATTTGGCGTAAACAGAATGAGAACATGGATCCATCATGCCTTGTTACCACTGTGCAGGCTGGTGGTGGTGGTGTAATGGTGTGGGGGATGTTTTCTTGCATCGTTTAAATGCCACGGCCTACCTGAGCATTGTTTCTGACCATGTCCATCCCTTTATGACCACCATGTACCCATCCTCTGATGGCTACTTCCAGCAGGATAATGCACCATGTCACAAAGCTCGAATCATTTCAAATTGGTTTCTTGAACATGACAATGAGTTCACTGTACTAAAATGGCCCCCACAGTCACCAGATCTCAACCCAATAGAGCATCTTTGGGATGTGGTGGAACGGGAGCTTCGTGCCCAGGATGTGCATCCCACAAATCTCCATCAACTGCAAGATGCTATCCTATCAATATGGGCCAACATTTCTAAAGAATGCTTTCAGCACCTTGTTGAATCAATGCCACGTAGAATTAAGGCAGTTCTGAAGGTGAAAGGGGGTCAAACACAGTATTAGTATGGTGTTCCTAATAATTCTTTAGGTGAGTGTATATACATAAATAAGTATTCGGAGCAGTTGGGGGCTCGGTACCTTGCTCAAGGGTCTCACCTCAGTCATGGTATTGAGGGTGGAGGAGAGCACTGGTTATTCACTCCCCCCACCGACAATTCCTGCCGGACCTGAGACTTGAACCCCCAACCTTCAGGTTACAAGTTCGACTCTCTTACCATTAGGCCACGACTGCCCCTTTGAATGCTTTATAAGGAAGGGGCGTCTCTACTGTGAGACTTAGATGTTAGCCAATCACAGCAGTTTACATTTTTGCATATATATATATATATATATATATATATATATATATATATATATATATATATATATATATATATATATATATATATATATATATATATATATATAAATAAGTATTAGTATTAGTATTACATGTGGAACTCTCAAAATCTTTTACTACGTTTTTACTATTACAGCTATTGAGCATTGTAGCAGATGACTGATTACTCTTGAGCGCATGAATGCAGTGATCTTGGTTTTGCTGATTTCTGCACATTCACGAATGCTTTCATCATAACTAACAAATATGATGTAAATAAGATTCATTGTGCAGTGTAGACAGCATCATTGATTATAACGGGAGATTTGGTGAGAGTCCAGAACTCCGTCACTGATAAACATGCACTGTGTGATTGACAGCTCCAGCGATTATAAAGTGATAACTTTCTGCTTATAATTTAATCACAATTTAAATAACAGATTATTTTTGTGTTTCTAAGAGGGGGCAAAAGATACAATGGTGTAGAAGTAGATGTTGTTTTTATCCTGCTGAGGCTGTCTTTCATCGCACTATTACGTCAAATTGTGACCATTCCAAATGAGTAATTTTCTAAGCTTGGATTCAATAAAAGCTGTTTTTGGACTAACAAGGAAGTTCTGAGTTCTAAAACTTACAGGATGTTTTTACAGTACAATGACCTCTATGTTGAAAGATCAAGGAAAATTTGGTTTCTCAATTCATGACCCATTTAAGAGACTTCAAACACAAAATAGCAATCGTACCAAAACTAAATTATGAACGGTAATGTACTCTCGCAGACACACGTCTTTTGCTATTGAGTCAAAATAAATTTTGTGTATAACATTATCCACTTGTATTTTCAACTTGACAGAAAGCTGAAAAGCCACAGGACAGGATGTTTGTGGGGCACAAACTCCTGTGTGTACTGCATGGATAATTACCTCTGCGAGGAAGGGCGCACCCTCAACACAGACACAGAGTTGGTCTTGCTGACCACTGCTTCCTCACTGTGTGTGTGCCACGCTTTGGGGAAAGATGGCACTTTGATGTAGGCCACTACCTCCCATTTGATGAAAGTAAACATTCACGGTATCCATGGCTTGGCTTTTCCACTTCAGTAAATTCCAGAGCAAGCCTCCTTTTCAGGCCAATACATAATTGTCTAAGTGGTCCTGGACAGCAGGGGGCAATTTAGTCATTAGAAAGGCCAATTAAGTAATTAGGCCAGCGGTTTGACTGCCGCGTGTACGCTCACAGGCCCCGCAGATTGCCTGATTTGGCTCCGGTGCCACTTCTACGCACATTTGCTCTTGATATCATTGAAAGCTTAAGTCCCCTAGTGGACATCCTCCAAATGGAAATTGCATTTCTTTAAGAGCATGATGGGTAATTAAGAAAATGAAGTCATGGATATACAAACCAAAGTCATTCCTGAGTGAGAAGCATTTATGAAATGGAGAGTGCCAGAATCTTGGGTAATATTTAAAGACATGCTTAAAACATCAATCCAATCAGCCATGCGCAAACACCAAGCTCCAATACCATCTTGAAACAATGAGGAAAGAATTTGATGATAACATCTTTGCTTCCACTAGACTGAAGCTCGTGTGTTCACATGCCCATATTCTGAGATTTGTAATTCTCCATTTATTCTAATTCCATTGTGTGCTGACATTAAAATTCCACTCTGCAGGTAGAGTGTCATAGAGGTGTGCAAAAAGCCTCCACGAAGAGGACGAGAGAGAAAAAAAAAGAGGAGACGGAGAGGCAAGGAGAATATTTTGGGCTAGGAGGTTATCCAGCAGGAGCAGAGAGGTGGCTGCTTTTTCCATCACGCCGTTGCTCATGCCAGCAGATCATAGCGCCCAGTTCTTACACATGAGACATGGAATGTAAATATTTAAATCCGGAAAAAAGTCAGATTCTCCTTAATTCTATCATTTGAATATGCATTATTTATCCGAAGTCCATCAGATGGTTACAGCATGGAATATTGAGTAAATATTTGTAGCAGAATGCTGATTATAAACTCTCTTGAACACAAGCCAGTTGACCATTTGCTAAATATATGATGGAAATGTTACACACTTTTTCCATCACTGTATCATTCCTAATAACATTTCTAATTAAGCAACAAGCATAAAAGCAAGAGTGCAATTGTGCACTGAATGGCTGTGATTCGGTAAAGAAGTCTATTCAAAGCTGTATTTATTAGATTAAAAATGCAGGGGAAAAAACATTCATATATAGTGAAATATTTTTGAACATATTTTTTCAGCAGCCAGTACTCCAGTCTTCAGTGTCACATGATCCTTCATTAGAAATCATAATAGGCTGATTTGGTGCTCAAGAACATTTCGGTAACGCTTTACAATAAGGTCCCGTTACTTAACATTAGTTAATGCATTAAGTAAGGAATAACTGACAACGGGCCGTTGATTTATTAGGAAATAATGCACACCTGAGGTGGTAATGCATTAGTGTTGTATTTTAAGATTTGTCAGGTTTTGTTCTTAAAATGCTCTTATGTGTAGGGCTAATTTCTTACGCA
This sequence comes from Gobio gobio, assembly GCF_949357685.1. Taxonomy (NCBI): domain Eukaryota; kingdom Metazoa; phylum Chordata; class Actinopteri; order Cypriniformes; family Gobionidae; genus Gobio; species Gobio gobio. The sequence goes on along the minus strand of NC_137116.1, from coordinate 44,653,034 downwards.
TCTCATCCCACGCCTTGCTAATTACAAAACGTCATTTTAGAACTAATGGAGGCTTGAGCCATTAATTGCAGACTAATGAAATTAATGCTGGTATTAGAGAGAGAGAGAAAGATTAAGCATGTGTGAATAACCTTATTCTGTGCGTCTCTACTAATAGCGAAACTAAGTTTATCTGCTTCAAGAACAGCGCTGTTATCACCTCACTAGTGAGAAATGTCATGAAGCTTTTAAGTTACTAAACTATTTTACTGATAAAATCATCAGAGCAGCGCTAACAACACGTTTCTGTGTGAGTGTGTGTTCGTACTATGGGAGAGAGAGCGGAGAAAAAGAGCACTTTCCGTAAATAATAAAATGTAATTTTGTGGAAAAAACATGGAAATAATTCGTTTTTTTTCATCCTGTTGTTTACTATATTTATTTGCTTGGTCAGTGTCGTTGTGTGTTTTGGTTGTTTTTCTGTTGTCGGCTGTAAGGACCTTTGAAATAACTGAAATCATTCGGCGAAGTGATATGGAACTGTAATGCGATCAAGACCTGCCTGGAACTACTTTAGCCGTGCGTTTCCCTGAAACTAATAGAATGTTCATCAACCAATCAGATTCAAGCATTCAACAGCCCTGTAGTATAACTAATAATGAGCAATATATTTGTTACACAATTTGTTAATGTAAAAAAATAATAATAATACAACTGTTCAACTGTAAAACAAATTTTGATGTTAATAATGTATAGTAAATGTTAAAATTAACATTAATTAACTAAGAATAATACATTCTTTAGAAGTATTTTTCATTGTTTGTTCATAACTGTTTACTAATGTTGACAAATGTAACCCTATTGTAAAGTGTCGCCAACATTCCTTATTATTAATAATCAATCAATTGTGCTGCTTAATATTTCCACAAAAATATTAAGCAGCACAATTTTTTTCTTTGATGAATAGAAAGTTCTAATTTATATGAAATAGAAATCTTTTGTAACATTGCAAACGCCTTTACTGTCACTTCTGATCAACTTGTATGTCTTTGCTAAATAAAAATATTTCTTTTAAAAACTCCAAACTTCTGAACAAGAACAATTTTTTGACAAATTTAATAAAAGGTAACTGACATTTTATTCTCGATATGGCTGGCCATGTTTATTTTTGCGCCGCCAACAAAAATACATTAGCCAATACAACTGGAATTCTCTGTAGCAAACAGAGAGAAGCAGCGATACAAACAAATTAGTGGACTATAACTAATTGCTGTATAATAATATGGCGAAAAGCTCATGACAACTTCACAGTGAGTACAAACATTTCCGCTGTATTTGACCTATATATTTCTGTTAATCCCATTTTAACAGACTATATCCCTCCAAGGTCCATCAACACTTTAGCACTTCTTCACAGCTGAAAACAGATGTGGCTTCTGCTAAAGTGTGAGATCCAACAACTTTATGCTTTGCAGTGGGACTTTCACTCCTTACGTACACACAGAGAAATAGGGTGTCAAAATTGTACCTTTAGGGGTACTACAACTTGTCGCTGGGGCAGTACCCTTAAAAGGACATTTTTGTACCTGTTTTACTCCTAAAAGGTGCATATTAGTACCTTAGAGTACAAATACGCACCTTAAGGTCCTAATATGAACCTTTTTGTGGTAAAAAAGGTACAAATGTGTCCTTTTAAGGGTACTGCCCGGGCGACAAGCTGTTGTACCCCTAAAGGTACAATTTTGACACCCTATTTCTCTGTGTGTAGAGCCTAAAATAGCCTTGCGACTTTCCCTTTCTGCTGGTCAGAATCACACAGAGACTCTAGTATACATGGGGTTGTCTGTGTCGTCAGCAAGGCTGTGACCTCTGACCTCTGACCTCTGACCTCAGCCCAGAAGAGGTTGGCGTACACATGTTTCTTGTACATTTTTTGTCTTCACCCCAATTGTCAAATGCTAGCTAAGAAGTGACCTCAAAAGAATGCATAAGTTGCTTTAGCATAGACATGAGGCATTCAGCCCACTGATGCATTATGGGAGTTTTTCTCACGAAACCAGAGATAAACAGCGTGTCCTCTAACCCTATAGACACCCTGTTCTGCTATTGGCAGTTGGTGTTTTCTGCATGCTTTAAGCTTTAAGTAAGTGTGTGTTGCTTCCTGTCATCCCCAGCTGTCTGTGTTCATCCACGTTTGCAAAGCTAGAGATGAACCATGCGCTCCATGCGGCCTTTGAAACTCACCATTCCTGCTTCAAGGAGAAAGCCAAACCCTCCCCAATGCTCTTCAACTTCCCCCTGCACTCCATCCGAGAGCCAGACATGGATCCGTGCCAGGCCAGGCAAACCGCTCTATTCTCCAGGCATCACACTCCATTATCCCCCAAGGAACCACATCAGCGCTGAGATGGGACCTGTTTTTCTGTAGCACCTTCTGAGCTCAAAGCACTTCCTGAGCTTTTGGCGACGATTCCCAGCGAACAGAGAGGGAAAAGGTCAGGCTAACTGCTTTAACCTAAGGTAAAGGCCAAGGCGGTTGATGCCAGTGACAACTGATGACTCACACCACAAAGCCCAGAGAAAGAGAGCGGCGCAAGATTGAGGATATCGTAGGCAGTTACTTTTATTGGGAGCGATTAATACGCTGGCTAGCGGCATTTGGAAGCATTCCCAACTCTGATCTCCCACAATCCCGCGGCTCATGTTTCAGATTAAGCCTCGCAGCGACACCACAGCCTACACATCATCCGACCCCTTCCTTCTTGCTCCACGCATGATCTTGCCGTCTGACCTCACTCCAGCTTGAGCGTTCCAGGCGAGCACAGCGCTCAAATTATCCCTCAGATTCTAATACAGCATAATCATTTGCCTGTCATTTTCATTTCATGCTCTTTACTTCTTCTGGGACTATTTTTGGGCGGAAAGCTGTAGGAAATTCAGATGTTCAAAAGCTTGCTGATTAGCCCTGTGATTAAAATGGATCGCTGGCTGAGCCTTCGCCAGAATCTAAAGCAGAGACTTCTACAATCATTAAGAGCACTTTGTAACAGTTCACATTGCAGTGCCTAACTCCGTCTGTTCTGCCCATTCTGATGACATTTAGTGTACGAACGCTATTCGGTGAAAAATAAACTCATACTCATACTCATTTGATGCAACAAATATCCAAACCCAAAACCCATTCCGTCTGAAAGCATTATTTTCCTGCTACATTAGAAAAGATATTTCGACTTGCTCAGCCTGGGAATGAGAGTGGTATTTTGACCTCTCCCAGATTAAAGACGAGAGAGAGCTGTCACCCTGTGCCGGGTCCACATTTCCCACGATTCCTTACAGGGGGTGCGCTGGATGGCGGGCCCTGAAGGCATGTTCTTTTTTGACAGCATAGTTAGGAGGTGCTGATGAAAGTGGAGAGGCTATGTTGCCCCTGTACCCTCTCAAATTAGCACAGGAGCCCTGTTGCCTGTCACACGGGGGGCCCGGATCACAGATTCAGTTGCAGTGCGAGCGTTTATGACTGTGTTGCTGCCACTGATGCAGGTTTTGTGGTGTCGAGGTTGTGGATGTATAATTTTTTGTATGTACGTGTGTGTATATGTGTCACACAACAACTCTCTCTGCCTTTTTCGAGGTGTTGAGTTTGTGGATGTGTGTGTGTGTGTGTGTGTGTGTGTGTGTGTGTGTCCTGGTAAACCCTATGTTGTGGGGATATTAGGGGTAGGGTTAGTGTTAGTGTAGTAGGGGGATATAATATACAGTTTGTACAGTATAAAAATCGTGTGTGTGTGTGTGTGTGTGTGTGTGTGTGTGTGTGTGTGTGTGTGTGTGTGTGTGTGTGTGTGTGTGTGTGTGTGTGTGTGTGTGTGTGTGTGTGTGTGTGTGTGTGTGTGTGTGTGTGTGTGTGTGTGTGTGTGTGTGTGTGTGTGTGTGTGTGTGTGTGTGTGTGTGTGCGTACTTAACCATATTTGTACCCAGAAGTGAGCAAAACCTGACAAAATCTCCAAAAACCAATCCTCATTTGTAAAACTGGTATAAAAATAAAGTAATTCAAGTTTTTTTTTAATGTAAAAATGCAGAAAGTTTTCTGTGATGGGTTCAGGGGTAGGGTTAGTGTTAGTGTAGGGGGATATAATATACAGTTTGTACAGTATAAAAATCATTGCATCTATGGAATGTCCCCTTAAAACATGGAAACACAACGTGTGCGTGTGTGTATGTGTGTACTTAAACATATTTTGGGAACAAATTTGTACCCAGAAGTGAGCAAAACCTGACAAAATCTCCAAAAACCGATCCTCAATTGTAAAACTGGTAGAAAAATACAGTAATTTTAGTTGTTTTTTTTAATGTAAAAATGCAGAAAGTTTTCTAGGTTATAAAATTTACAATTATCTGTTTTTTGTATATAAAAACATTAGAAGGCAATGTCCCCATTCAGATAGAGAGTGTGTGTGTGTGTGTGTGCGTGTGTGTGTGTGTGTGTGTGTGCACGAACAAAAACAAAAATGTTCTATCTGTTTAATTAAGTCCTATGCTCTATCCATATCTCTGACCCACTCCTTTTTCAGTACAGAAATAAAAGCTGGATACCCTCCACCTGCATATCATCAAGCAATTAGGTAAGTTTGTCCATCTTTCAGTCTAATGTTACATTCAACAGGCAGCAATAGGATAATCAAGACGTGTCAGATGACAGCGCGACCCCACAGGCAGACAGTCATTCTCTTTCCTCCCTCTATACCTCATAAATTTTATTCAGCATTGATTTCCACACCAATCTATCAACCTGACAGCTGCTCTCCCTCCCCCTCTGATTTAACTTAAGTGGCTTCAGACTTTTTTTTGGTCATGCTTTTATCTCATTTCCTCCCTGCTCTGGTCTGTCGGTGGATATTCATAATCACTTAATCCATAACAACACCTTATTTTAACCACCGGATCTCCCTTGCACACTTGCCAAAACACACACACACACACAGGCCTCTCTGTCTGGTTGCCTGCTCACTGACCTGTGAGAAGTTCAGTCCATTCAGGGGATGACACTGCTCCTCCACCTTCTCCACAGCACCTGTCTGCTTCCCGAGACGTTCTGCCTCCTGCGCCAAGAACAAATCGAGCACCGGAGTTCCCCTCGACCGCACGTCTGCTTCCGTCAGAGAGTTCACCATCAGCATCACCCATACAGGCCTCTTGCGTTCCCAGTTCCCCGCAATGGCATTGAAGAGGTAGTCGGCATAAAGTCCCCGGCCGCGCTGATCTGCCGTCATCCAGAAGGGCATCATGTGTTTGACGTAGTCCAGGTGGCGCTTGAGGCGGCGGTAGAGGTCGCGCGGCAGTAACGTCTGAAGGTTTCCTCCGTTGGGCAGCAGCTGGCAGCTGGTGAGTTTTGAGATGGTTAGAGGGTCCGTGAGATCCAGTTCAAAGAATACATTGGTGCTGATCTGGAAGGCCCGTTTCGAGCTCTCAGGGATGTAGTCCCAGACTCGAGTGTAGGGGACGTGGATCGTCCCAAACAAATAGGACGGAGGGTAAGGAGGAGGACGTTTCACAGTCCACAGGAAGGAGTTCATGTCTTTTTGCTTGATAAAGAGAAAAGGAAGAGGAGATTATATAGAAACACTCAAATAGCTTTATATTTCGTAAAGTAGCCTATACATTTTAATTATCATTTTAAAAATCTAAATCCATGATTTTAACTGCATGAATCGAAGTAAACCACACTGATATAATAATCTTAACTGGATTCCACCGAGTCAGACATAACTTTTCCTTATTCACAGTCAAACTGAGGGGGGAAAGCACCGTATAGTAGCTGTATCACAGAGGAGTCAGTTCATGCCAGTGCACTGATAGAGCTGGCGTATTAAATCTGTGGTGGAAATGTTTAACTGGGGTTCTTAGTTTACAGTGTGCCTCTCCTCGTAAAAAGGGCCTTTACACTCCGCAGAGCTGCAAACCTCTGCTGTTCTGCAACCTCTGAAACTGAAGTATTTACTAGTTGCTGAGGCTGTCAATAGCTGTGCCCTTGTAAAATCTAACCTTCAATGAGCTGCTCACTCTTAAATGGTCAACTTTTAAATGTTATGAATTGTTCATCCACCTCAGATCAGGAAAGAACAGTTTAGAGTATTAATCACTAGTCAGAGCTGACGGTAATGAGAGCATAAAGAACTTCAAGGGATGTTTGACTATATTTTTTAAGTGTTTTCCCCCGTAGATATCTTATGCTTGCACATAACACTCTTTTTTTTTGACCGGATCTACATTAAGAAATACAATTATTTAGTCATTTTTATGAGGGTGTTCCATGCATAAAGCCATTTTGTTGTCATGTGACAAAAAACACCTTAAGACCCTCATGCGCTTTTTTTATGAAAATGTATCTAGGCTATTTGTTTATATCACATGGAGTAAATGTAACTCTCTGTGCTGAAAGAAAAAACATGATACATGATATATAAAGAAAGTTTTTTGAAAATAATGATTAAGGTATAGCCTACATAAAGTATTTTAGTACTGTAAATATGACATTTTAGGGTTTATGGTATAAATGTTGAAACCAACATGAATACGAATGCAATTCTAAGAACTTTACACTTTATTTTAAGGTGTCATTGTTCCAATGTAATTACATATTTAAGTGCTGTGTAATAATAATTAACTACACGTACTTACTATAGGGTTAGGGTAGGATTACGGTTTCGGTTCATATTTAGTTGCATATAATTATGCATAATTTACTGTTATTAATAGCCTACATGCAACATATGTAACAAGGACACTGTAAAATAAAGTCTTACCATTTCTTCTTTTTATCGGACATGCTTATTGTTGTTATTGTAGCTAATGTGCCTCGGCTGTCTTCAATTATTTATATTCCATTATTTCTTTTTTCTCTGTCTCGACGCCTGAAATCCGTGTACGTAAATGGCCACGTGCGCGCGACGGCTCTTGTCACCGTATTAGCCTATAACATGGACACCTGTGAAAATGACTCGAACACTGACCAGCTTTACTGGAGAGAAGCTAATGTACTAAAGTAATATTCTGTATTAGCAGGTCACATTCGCAGACCCTCTGCTCTGTTTTATAGAGTAATTTCTTAACCAAAAACAGGCCTCGCAGTAGGCTACTCGCGCATTATGAATTACATAAAGAATGCACAGGTCATGTCCTGGACAACGGGTCAATTAATGATCTAAATCTCCAGGAAAAAATAAACATTAATTGTCAAAACAAATAGAAAGGTAAATTGGCAGAACTTTGCGTGCATAATGCATTCATTTTGCGATTATTTTTTAACAAAGCCTGTTGTATTTTTGCCTAAATATACACGCAAACTATTACACGTGCGATTCTTTTTTTAAGACTTGGGTTAGTCAACATGTTTAAGGGAATATAATGCATCTTTCCTTGTGATTTCGTCCTCGACCGATGATGAATTCTCTCCTCAACACACTGTACGGCTCAGATGAAAGCGAGACATTAATTGCGTTAAACAGACTCACGCACTTGCCAAATCATAATGAAGTAAATATGCTCGATAACTACTTTAACAGTTCTCGTCTCACTGAAACTTGATCAGTTTATGGGGGTCAGTGAATTTTTCCCATATAAATGCATTTGAAGTCTGTTCACCCGTGGGCTTCCCCCTTTTTCCTTTGACACATAAACTGGCATTGCACTGGCAAGAGTTTAACAGTATTTCACTTGGCACAAAAATTCATTTTTCAGGCCCAGATTTCAACGAGTATGACAAGAAGTGACACGCGGCTGGCTGGACGCCACTAAAATAATTGTTTTAAAACAATATATTCCGCTATGGCTCAATTATTAACTGGAATGCAATAAATAATCATATACAAATTGTTTCTATTGCGATTATAATGCCACTAGAAATGTATATGATAACTATTTTAATTTTTAATAGCTTATTGGGCTATATTTGGTGTTGTTAATAATAATAATACGAATATTTGCAATATCGTGTAGAATAATAAAATACACTTTTACTCTTAACAATTTTGCTAAATGAATGGATGGATGGATTAGTGAGATGGAATTTTAGTTTAAGAAAAAGGTCGTACAGATAACATAAATGTAGCTATCTATTTTTAATTCATTCAATTTTCTTATCTAATTATAATCAACTTAAAAACGTAAACTAAACTTTTATTATACATGCCTATCCATTCTAATAGTTTTGACTCAATGTCTTGACACTGAAAAATGTGTGATAATAGTTGTTGATAATAAAAGCACCTTTTTAAACTAGCCCACAGAAGATCAAACTGCGAATCAGTCTGTTTATAATATGCAAGATCTTGTTAACATGTCATTTACGAGGATCTCCAAAGGTGCGTGCATTGCGCGCGAAGCAACTGCAGAAAGTGAGACAAACTCACCGAGACGGGCTTGTCACATTGCCGCGTGCTCTCGTGCGTGTCCCGGTGTGAGCCCACTTGAAAGAAAGCGCATAAAGTTACCAACCATCGTAGTCCCGAGTGACAGTTCATTTCGAGATGAGAGGGCACAGGACACCTCGCGTTTCCCTCCGCTCCGTTACCTCTGTTGTTTACTAGTTTTTCCTGGTTTCACAGCACAAATGAAGTGTTTTCCGCCGGTTATGATAATGGGCTCACATTTGCCGTCTGGAAAGGGAAGCATTCTGCCCCTCCGCCATTCTACTGCCCCAGACTATCAAAGAGATTTGCGTTGTCTCCTCTCTCTCTCTCTCTCTCTCTCTCTCTCTCTCTCTCTCTCTCTCTCTCTCTCTCTCTCTCTCTCTCTCTCTCTCTCTCTCTCACACACACACACACACACACACTCTCTCGCTCTCTCTCTCTCTCTCTCTCTCTCTCTCGTTCTCTCTCTCTCCGGCTGCCCAGCTGTGGAGAGCACAAACGCTGCGCTGCGCCCCTCAAGTTTCCAGTTTAACTGCGCGAGAACGTGAAACGCCTTGAATGTTTCCCCCTCTGCTTGTTTTACAAGAGGAGGGGAGAGCAGGTTCTTTTGGAGGACGAGAGTGTGTAGCATTTCCACGGTCATGGAACAGCCTGTAGCTTTATTGAAAATACTACATTTCTCATTAGATGGATGAAGACTTTACACTAAACCCTGTTCAATTTGCTGTGAAACGGACAGCTCCTGTCGCCAGACATTCACCTGACGACGTACGGAAGACGTGTTGTGCTCTAGCCCATATTTAAAATTTCATACAGCTACATCATCTACTACTGTAGTATAATGTTAATATTCCAGACTTAGCCTACTTATATTAAAATATAGCTTAGGCCTACTAAATACCACTAATGTTACAGACAGCATAATTTATAAGGCCACGTGATGAACAATGAATGCTCTCGCGTCAATACAATATTCATGCATCGTAGTGCTCTTGTGAATGCACGTCGGAGATTAATATTTTTTAAATAAAGTGGTAAATTGTGTTTTTTTGCGCAAACAAAGCACTTATGTCGCTTCATAAAATTGAGGTTAAACCACTGGAGTTACATGGATTACTTTAATGATGTCTTTACTACCTTTCTGGAGCTTGAAATTGGTAGATGCATAGGTTATCAATGGAGGGACAGAAAGCTCTCAGATTTCATCAGATTTCATTCATTTGTGTTACGAAGATAAACCAAAGTCTTACAGGTTTGGATTGACATGAGGGTGAGTAATTAATGACAGGATTTTTATTTTTGGGTAAACTAACTCTTTAAGATAATTTGTATGAAATTATTTTCCACAATATACAGCACACTCTCAGAAAAAAAAGCAAAAATTTTACCTTTAGGGGTACAATAGGTTGTCACTGGGGCAGTACCCTTAAAAGGACAATTTTTTTTTACACCTAAAAGGTTCATAGTATAGTACCTTATGGCACATATTGCTACTCAAAGGTACTAATATGCACCTTTCAAGGGTGAAAAAGGAACAAAGTTGTCATTTTAAGGGTACTGCCCCAGGGACAAGACATTTTTTCTGTGAGTGCACAAACTGACATTCTTCATGAATTTGTGAAGCATTCTGTATAGAACGCATGCCATCCGGGTCTTTTAACGCTTAAATATTTAGTTTCTGACATATTGTACTGTTTACCCTCAATTCATCACTGTCACCATCTATTTGACAGTAATGCGTTTTGGCTATTGACTCTAATCATTTTTGCATTGACGTGGTCTGGATCGCAGGCGTAGCTATGATTAATGGATCCAAACATTGTAGGAAGTGATGCCTGCAAAAATATATTTTAAGTTTGTTTTTCATTCCAGGTCTTAAGGATGTGTCATTCCGGCCAGTAACACTGGTGGATGAATGGCGGTGCTGAAAGCCAGTTGTCGTGTTTCCGCAGTGCCAGCTCTGGTGCCGTGACCCATATTATTGTCCGAGTGGACGGCCGAGTGACAGTGTCAAGTAGTGGGCAATTAATCATACGGATCCTTCAAAATGAGTGCTACATTGAGCTCCGCTGGTGACAGCAGAAAGGGTCGACACAAGAGCCCCTTTGTGTTTCCATCACGTCTCATTCTCCAGACTCTCCACAGGTCTTGTATGGGGCTCAAATGCGGGCGTACTTGCGCTTACCTACTGTATATTTTCTGTCGGCTCAGTGATTACACCACACTGATTACAAGCTTATATTTGTTTATGTGAGTGTGAGCCTGCTCAACCAGACCTTGATGATGTGCAGTATCAGTATGTTTTAAAGCAGCACGTTTCAATCACAAGCGTTGATGAACGATTAAATTATATATCTGGTTACAGTGATGTAGCTAATGAACGGCTCTAGCTAAAAGTTCCTCGCAGTTTACCCCATGTGCTCTAGTTACAGTAAGAGCTTCAGTGAGAATCCGTTTTCAGTCTGAATGATAGATAATCCCGTTTAATAGTGTTATTCTACGGCTCATTGACTGTAGGTGCCGTTTAGCGGGTTTATTTGACTGTTACTCTCATGGTGAATGTCAATTTGAGCCCACATCTGCCTTCTCTCATTGTGCGTTCTGTTATTGAGAGCTTTTCCCTTCGTACGTGTCTCCAGTATCACCTGTGGCCACCTGCAGATGCGTTTACCTGTTGAAACGACGCCTGGGAAGAGCTCGGGGTCCGGGGGTGATTTTCACATTCTTGGCTGGTGAGTGCGCGAATATTCCTGGATCTGCTCCAGAACTTGAAGCGCACTCGGATAGTGGAAATAAAACAGTTAAAAGTTAATGTTCTGGTTGTTTCTTTAATGGATGCCTTGGGAAGCATAAGCCTATAAGAGCGTGTATGTTTTTATGGTCACAGCGCTGTCATAGTTCGTATCTGCATTCATTCACCTCATCGTCAGACTGGACGTTCAACCAAACAAACACGCTGACAGACCAGTCTGCGCTCTCATATGCCGTCAAGCTGCTTTTTATGATGGAGTGGGTAATGTCTTTCACCTCAAGGTTCCTCGAGGCGTGTGTTTTTGTGTTTCTGAGGCCGAGAACTGACGCTTTGACATTTCACAGCTCTCTCCCGAATGAGCTCATGAATCATGATTAAGTCAAGACCAAATGTCTTCATTTATATTTGAAGGTCTTGTTTGCAGATTTTGATCTCTTTTGGGTTCCTTACCTGCTGTGTCCATTATAATACAGTCAATTTCTAACTTGTTGATCTTTAAAACGGTGCCCTCTATTGCCCACTCGTGATATTGCGAGGGTTTGTGAGAACAAGTTAAGAGAAACGGCCATTGTGCTACTCTCAGTAACTCAAGACAAAGGCAAACAAAAGGGAAAGTTCCCAGTGAGAGGGTTATGAAGAAATAAAAAATAAAAATAACCTAGCACAGAGCGTACTGCTCATCCTGACAGATTGAAAGAGTCTGTTCTGTAGCCGAACATGATACAATACTGCAGTCAACGGTGACCTTCAGCTAAAATGTTAAACTGTCTCCCTAACACAAAACAATATAACACAGCCTTGCTGTCAATATTGAGGTATTGTTGTGGTTTCCGGCATTCTGGATTTCCTAGGACAGTAGGGGGCAAGAGTCGTTTAGGGGTCACTCGAAGAAACACGAGGCTCTGAGTTAGTAAGTGAACTAGTAATAAGCCTGTGGAGGGAAAAAAAAAGTTTACGGTTTCTCAATTTTCATGCCAAAACATGAAGAACTTGTGTAGTTTTGACAGCAAAGTGTAGCAAACTACAAAAACAATAAAGGAGAACGACTCCGTTTACGACTGTTTGAACTATGCGCTTTCCTGGCGTGTGCTCACACGTAGACAAAGACTGTCAGGCTATCTCATGAATCAGTATGAGAGGGATGGAGAGAGAGTGAAAGTGAGAGGGGGGAAGTGGAGAGATTCAGATGATGATAAGATGGGAAGGCGACAGACGGATGGTTGTTCGCTTTCCGCGAGATTATGATGGAATTTCTCACAGATCGAATTTGAAAGGGTTGCTGCTTCCAGGGAATATCGTAAAACTGTGGATGGAATTGTTTAGCTTTGTTTGTTTGATGTTGGAAGGCTTAACTGGCTTGTTAGTGTATGTATATCGGAGAGAGAGTGGAAAAAGAGCGTTTTTGTGCACATTTCTGTGTTCATAACCTCGGAAGACACTCAACAATCACATCAAAGAGCTTGCAAACAAAGGCTTCCCATAATGCAACAGTGCTTTCTTTTTAGATCAGAGATTATGTTTGTAATTGCATGATGATCTGTGTGGGACCCCTGCTACGGCTTCATCTGTTACTGGGGTCTCTCACTGTTACAGTCTGAATAGACTGCCTAACTGCGTCTATTCATGATGCAACTGTACAAAGAGCTCCAAAATTACTGCTGGTTAAAGATTGTGGTGGTTTAATATACTTAGACCTGGAAGTCTAGATTTGAACAAAAGAAATCATAATATTATGGAAATAACAACCAGGGCATCGTTGTCAGGCAGCGGTTCGTTCTCATTCACCGCAAATCGGCTTATCTTTGTCCAAGAGATGCTAATACATAGCAGACTGGCAACAGGGATCCAGAATTTCCCACAGGGAAAAAAGGTACTCCATACTGAAGCCGGTGCAAATCATATATTCTCTGACCATGTAATTATAGGGTTTGCAAAAGCACTTAATCTGACCAAAGCAGTCAAACATTTATTGTCATAAATTTGCTAATCACAATGTACTGTCTGACACACCATTAGATGTAGTAGATCATCTTCTCTGTTTTAAGTGTGTGTGTGTGTGTGTGTGTGTGTGTGTGTGTGTGTGTGTGTGTGTGCGTGTGCGTGTGCGTGTGCGTGTGCGTGTGCGTGTGCGTGTGCGTGTGCGTGTGCGTGTGCGTGTGCGTGTGCGTGTGCGTGTGCGCGTGTGCGTGTGCGTGTGTGTGAGACAGAATTGGGTGGGGGGTGGCCACAGAGCTGCCTAAGAAAATATGGAGAGGCCAGTTTCCTGGCTGCTGCGTACTGTGTGGGGTTTTTATGAGTGGTGAAATCTTAACCATGTTTATCCAGCGTTTTTCCAGTGTTCTTAAAGAACATCTTAGTTCCTTGACCTGGATTGCTTGTCAGATTTTGAAATGTTTAGGCATTGGGTGGATGCTGTGTACTTGGTTAAAAATATGACAAGGTAGCCTAGTCTTTTTGAATCAATAATGAATACATTTATTATTAATACATTTCTGTCATGACAACTCTTGGAGTGTTTGGCATTGTAACGGATATGACTATATTGACATTTGGAATAGATCTGCTACGCTGCTGCTGATGATGTTGGTTACTGCAGAGAAAGTTCAGGACTTGCTACTGCTTATACATATACAGCATGCTGCTATGAGCAAGTAAGACATGCTTCTGCTGTAAATAAAGCATACATGAATTACCCGTAGCAGATCTATACAGGTGGACCTGAGGTTTACTGCAATCAGCCGGATCCGGGCCGTATCCAGATCAGATGGTGGACCTGCGCTCAGACATGACCAACGCATGGCCCTGAAGTGTCTGCAGAGGCCGTGTCAATTAGACTCCCGCTGAAATTGCCTCATCGACACGGCATCCTCGATAACCCCGTCTCCAGGGTGATGACTCCGATCTTTCGGATATTCCTATTTTATAATTGTTTAATCGACACGTCATCCTCAATAAACCCGTCTCCAGCGTGATGACTCCGATCTTTCGAATATTCCTATTTTATAATTGTTTAATCGAAACATCATCCTCAATAAACCCGTCTCCGGCGTGATGACTCCGATCTTTCGAATATTCTTATTTTATAATTGTTTAATCGACACGTCATCCTCAGTAAACCCGTCTCCGGCGTGATGACTCGTTCACTAAATGAACGTTTTTTTACCAACATTTTCCACTTCTAATGTTATTTCTAGCGAGAAATTACTACTGTAGTAATTCAATATTTGTTTAGTTCTCACCAAAGCTCTCTCTATTTTGTTGTAGATCATTAAACGTTAACACTGCCTTAGAAGTCTGTCCGAAATTAGTTTCGTGAGGTGCCTTCATGCACAAACCCTTCCTTACAAGCCATTGTCTGATAAGACAGCGAGGCAACGAGTCAGCTGCCTTGGTTCTCGGATGCAGTCATTATCTCAGAGCTTTCTCATTCTCTGTAGAGCTGTCGATCATCTTACTGGATTCAACATGACCATATTCCCTGCCCCTTCTGGTCACGCTGTTCTGTACACTTCCTCATTCTCATCTCCGAGATAAACATGACGTGAAACGAAGCTAATAAACGCACAATTACGATGGCTTATGGTGTGATTTTCATGCGATTTGGTGAATTTTCATATGAATAAATGTTTCCAATATACATGCTAAGCAGATGTAGCGAGTAGCTCCATATAAAATGCTGAATATAACATATGTCAACATCATTATGTGACTAAAATCCACATTAGATTGCGATCGGACGTAAATACAAACACTCGCTGGTTGTTTAAAGTGAGTTTTGTGTTAAAGTGTAATATTAATCTTTTATATTGTGTTATGTAGTTTGATGCTAATGGTGGCTCAAATGCACCTGTCACGCCCAAGAGGGTAATCCAGCACCCGGAAAGCGTACTTTCCATAGGGGCAGCCATTCCGTTTAAAGACTCCATTTGTCCATTGTTTATTTCTAAAGAAACACGACAATGTATAAAAGGCTCCATTACCTTGTATCTCACGCTATCGCCCCGTAGAAGCCATTTTTGCTCTCTGACTCTCTGTCGCACAGTAGAGAAATTACTGTATGGGCAGGCAATTTTTTACTGTCTATGAGGCAATCGGGGGGACGTGGAGGCATAAAGTCCTATGACAAAATAATTAATCAGAATACTTACTCCTTAGTTGCTCCTGCTCAGGCTCTCCATCTCTGCAAGATTCTGTGATTTCATATTTGACTTTGCACAACTACTAGAAGACTTACAACTGACTGACAGGTTGCTCACGTCACAATCTATTTCATATAAGGTCCCAAGAATATGCTTTTTTGTTTGTTTGTTTGCTAGAAAGACTTCAGATAATAAGTTTTGATGTAAAGTGGGATGAATGTGGTGTTGATGGGCAATCCAGAATGCCCGAATAGGCTATAAAGGCTGAATACAAACAAATTACTATAAAAGAATAATAAAGATTAAGCCATTCATGATAGACGTATAAACAATAAAGCATGAATTGAGCAGTTAGAAGACTAGCTAGAAGACTGCAAGTATGTGTTTTTACAGGGCAATAACATAATGATTAGCATCTCATCTGCCTTCTCTAAAAACTCACATGACATGGTCTTACAATATGCTTCATAAAATGCGTAGTTTTAGAGATATCATCCTCAGATTTTAAATGAAGCATGACCACACTTGTGGCTTCACTTTAGTTGTGGTTATAAGTTGTTATACAACATAATATTTTTATACATTTAAAAAATATATTCCTAATATATTTGTTTTTATGATCTCCATATTAATAACAGTCTTTAATTCTGAGTCTTGAACTGTAAACTCTCAAGTGTTGGCGTTCTAGATATATGTTGGCTATGTGTCTATTCAGAGTGACTTATGGGCAGCAACATTTTTATTTTGGGTATGTAATTTATGACCCACTTGCCAAAATGGGGGGTTACAGGTAAGGGGTTAAGTAAGGAGAAAGGAGTGAAAATTAACATTTAGTTGCATCTGTTATGTTCCGACTTTACAAAGAGTTAAAAAAATGAGTATCAAATGATCAAAACCGGTAATGGAATGTCTTTTTTCAACCTCTCTTTTGACATGTTTTGCAAAATAACCTCATATGTTGGTATAAAGATATCTCTGAAGTCCTGAAGCAAAAATGGCTGATGGTTATCTCTCTCATGTTGGCACCTTTAAATGTTTGTGTGTCTGCGCTGTGATTTGAGCTTGTGCTGATTATTTCTGTCTCAGCAATCCTAGATAAATCAAAGCAGGCCAGCAGGCCATGAGAGAGAGTTGTGGACTGCTTCCCCAGTCTGTCAAGTGGACAGAATTGAAATGCAATTTTTAAATGCTTGGAGAAGTGCATTACGAGTACTGTCAAACTACATCATTTTCTTGTCTTGGCATAATCACTTACTTGTCATGTCTGTGTAATTTTGCACTAGAGATGATGTCCTGTAAGTACTTCACTGGATAAATAAAAGTCAAATAAATATCCTGTCCAGCATTTTTTTAGTCTTGAATAAATGACTGTAAGGGTATACCAAAACAAATTCAATGACTCAAAGCTCTCAAGGGATACTAAAATGCAAGTAATTTTCACCGGAGGAAAAAAGGATGTTGAAGTAAAAAATAAAATAAAAAAAAAGCTCTGCTTTTGGTTGCCATGACAGATTCTGCACTCTCTGACACCACAACCGTGCTTTCCTCTACAGTTTGTTTTCATCCAGTGCTGTCAGTAAACAGCACAATCAGATCCTGCCTTTTCTTCCACTACATGTTTTCAATTCCAGCTCACAAACAGTTGTTGCTCTCTGGCTCAACCCAGAAGCAAAGAGAAGCTGTCAGTAGGGACATGATAGAGCATAGGAAACATCCTAGCCTCCTTTCCTCTTAGATGATCATACCGCCACTCTTCCCAGCAAACGATAACCGAAAAAAAGACAATGAGTGTGGGCGCTTCCAGGAAAAGCTCAGCTTTCATTTTCAGGTTCTCTTGCTGATTCCGAGCATGTGTCTGAGCTTTTACTGTAATCTACAGTACGCCTATGAAAAGGAAACATGAGTTATGCTGATTTGTTTATTGTCCTGCCAGCGGCCGTGACCTGACGTGCCACATGTTTGTGCAGACGCATTTCGCACACAACATATGTTTGAATGGAAGAAATTATACAAGTATGTGAATGAATCATTCACGTCACATTTCCAGGCACGAAGAGTAGTGCTGAAACCATTATCATATTCATTATAAAATCATATTTATCAATAACTTTGATGAGGAGGTGGTCATATAGTCTTAAGAATGGCTGTTCTTCCAGGTCCTGATGATGGATGTCAAGCTCATGTCAATCAAAGTCTTCCCTGTAGAAGTATTCCTATTTGTATTGAATGTGCACTTTTAGTGTACTTCAAATCTCAAATGTTTAATATAATATAATATTAATGAAATAAAAAAAGCAGCGTCAAGTGGTTCCACGCAACTATATTGAGTAATTTTTACAAATAACAATTTAGTTATATGAACAAAAGAAAGTCAAGTAAAGCTGAAAAAAGTAAATACAAACCATTGAATTTGTCACTGTTACATAATATTTATATGTGCAGTTTACTTAATAATGTTATGTTAAATTTATAAATGTATATTATGTTAGGTGAACACATTTATCAATTTAATTTACCTTATTAAATTAACTACTTGCTCTACAATTGTATGTGGAAAACTTTTAAATAACAACAAGCATATTTTTAGAAACAAAATGCAAAATAACTTAATTGAGGGCAGGAAGTCCATCCAATAAATGTGTGTATATGAGTGTCCTAAACACAGGCTAAACAACCACTCTTCTGCATAATGGTAACCACAATGACAGAAACTCCTCTAAATGTCCAACATAACTGAACATTAAACACTAACATAAATTAACAACATCTTTCCCTTTACTGAAAAACATTAAATAACACTTTAATCCCTAACTTTACTTTCCTAATGCAATCCCTTGCAAAGAATGCTGGGAACTACAGATCCACTGCCCAGATTGTTCGTTTCACTCAGCAATGTTAAGTTGACCGAACAAACACCTTTTAAGTAAAGCTGACAATACTCATTTTTAGTAGAAACAACTCAGTACATTAAGTTAATTTAGTTACATGCGTTTTTTAAGTAATGTGAACAAGGATGATTTGAGTGCAACTAACAACAGTGAAAGTTCTTTTTTTTTTAATGTACTTAAAAAGAGAGTACACTTTCATGTTTCTTACACTTAAAGGGTTAGTTCACCCCAAAATGAAAATTCTGTAATTATTTACTTACTCTCATGTCGTTCCAAACCCGTAAGACTTTCGTTCATCTTTGGAACACAAATGAAGATGTTTGTAATGAAATCTGAGATATTTCTGTCCCGCCGCACTTTTACGCTTCAAAAAGTCCTTCAAAGGTCGTAAAATGAATCCATTTGAATTTAATGTTTAGTCCGTATTTTCTGAAGAGACTTGGTCACTTTATATGATGAACAGATATAATTTAGGCTTTTATTCACATATAAACATTGATCAGTGAACATAAACAGAAGCTCAACCGAACCTGCTTGACACACAAGAACAAACCTCATTGGTTTGTCATCTAACAAAAATGCTTGAACTTCCGTTTACCACAACTGATGAATGTTCACATGTGAATAAAAGTCTCAATTAAATCTGTTAATCATATAATGCAATTGTGTCTCTTCAGAAAATTTTGACTTTAAACCGCTCAATTCATATGGATTCGTTTTACAATCTCTTTATGAACTTTTTGAAGCATCAAAGTGGTAGTTGCGTAGCTGTCAATGGAGGGACAGAAATCTCTCAGATTTCATTGAAAACATCTTCATTTTTATTCTGAAGATGAACAAAAGTCGTACAGGTTTGGAATGACATGAGGGTGAGTAATTAATGACAGAATTTTCATTTTTGGGTGAACTATACCTTTAAGTATAGGCTACACTTTTAAAATGAGATGCATTTATAATAATATTGAACATAGCCTATACAAAAGCACATATAAAACTTGTTTATAATTTTTTTAAAATATATTTGATATTACTTTTAAAGTTAATAAGTTTTAAATGTACTAAACTTTAACATTATCATTACAAAAATGTAATTGCAAATGTATTTAATTACGTGACAAGATAAAGGTGATGTTAAAGTTTTAGTTTCAACCCACGTTTGGGTCAAATATGGGCATACCCAACCATTGGGTTTAAAATAGTTACATTTAATCCAATGGTTAGTTTTGTCCATATTTAACCCAAACATGGGTTGAAACAACCCAACATTTTTTTAGAGTGTACCAAAAATGTTTGTTAGTATCAGCAGTACACTTTATCCATATTTCAAAGAAAATCAAAGTAAGTATGACATAAAGATGTACTATTTAAGTGGGTCAAAAAACACTAAAGTTCAGCTAACTGCTTTTAATATAAATTTAAAATATAATACTGCATGCAATTTACCATTAAATGAAAAAGCAAGTGTTTGAAAACATTACATTCAGTTTGCACTTTATCCCCCGGTTTCACAGACAAGGCTTAAGCTAGTGCTAAAATGCATGTTTGAGCTGTTTTAACTGAAAGCAACTTGCACTGAGATATCTTAAAATATGTCAGTGCCATTGTTTTGTCTCAAGATGCACACCAATGTTTTTTTTTCTACGGCATGTTTATAAAAGTTACTTAAATGTCCTAATTGAACTAAGGCCTAATCCTAAGCCCTGTCTGTGAAACCGGCCCTATATCTTTTAAAGTATCATTTGCACGAGTACTTCTTTTTTTAAAGTATGTTAATGTACTTATTTTTTTCACAAGGGTTTGCTTCTAAAGCTTCAGCTAGACTGAGTTTCACTGGGCTGGACTCCACTAAAGCCTGTAGGGGTTTGTTTTAAATATGTGGGCAAAGGTGAAGAACTATGTTTGCCTAAAACACACACCACTCAACAGGGGGTTAAAAACACAGCAAGGCCCGTACGAAGGCT
Organism: Gobio gobio; assembly: GCF_949357685.1. Taxonomy (NCBI): domain Eukaryota; kingdom Metazoa; phylum Chordata; class Actinopteri; order Cypriniformes; family Gobionidae; genus Gobio; species Gobio gobio. The sequence continues at coordinate 44,632,910 of NC_137116.1, read as the reverse complement.
GAAAGCTTGATTAATGGCCGCGTTCACGGTCCAGCCAGATTCATGTGGCATCAAAGTTGAGATTCCTGATTCCTCTTAAATCAATCTCAGAGAGTTGCAGATTTCGCGGTGTCGAGTTACATCATATCTCAGATGCTGTACGTGATATAGCAGCGATTCCCTCAATTTGATTTCAATGAGATGAGTGCCTTATGCTCAGACATAATAAACAACAGTCATCCTCTTCTGGGGTTTTTTCCACTCTACTGTCAAACACAGATTCCATCCACATGGAGACATGTTATGAAACCCTTTTATTTGTTTCTTGTTTGCAGAACTCCCTTCTCAAGACAAGCCACAGCCGATCAGAGCATCATCATGTTGTCTTATCATCATGTGTCGGGTTTAAATGATGCATGGATGGATGAGAAGCATGCTGGTGCACTGCAGTCTGACTCTCATATTCTGAACGAGATGACTGCTGAACCGCCACCTATCATTGTTAAGTTAAATAAACATTTTTTCCATAAAAAAGGAAGAGTTCTGAGAATATTTTCCTAAACCCTGTCAAATCTGTAATTAGAGTTATTTCAAATGATTAAGTGAATTTAGCATACTAAGATATTTATATTACCCATAAAGCCACAATTGTAAAAATAGTCAGAGTTTTTTGTGTACATGAGGTTCTTTGGTCAAACTGTTTTACTTCTGTAATTTGATGGATTTCCAAGTGAAACAGGATATTCATTGAGAAAAAAAAAAAAAAAGGAGTTTGACTCTTGATTATATCCATGAGGAATTGATTGGCTTGTGAAAAGTGCATGGGTGTTATATACTGTACCAGATTGGAGCCAGATTTAAAGGAACACTCCACTTTTTTTGAAAATAGCTCATTTTACAACTCCCCTAGAGTTAAACAGTTGAGTTTTACCATTTTCGGATCCATTCAGCTGATCTCCGGGTCTGGCGGTAGCACTTTTAGCATAGCTTAGCATAGATCATTGAATCTGATAAGACCTTTAAACCGCGTTTCCACCGCAGGAACTTTCCCCAGGAACTAATAACTTTGGGGTGTGTTTCGACCGCAGAAACTAGGGTCTAAATGAAGTTCCGGGTAAATATTTCCCCCTCCAAACGGCCCTGCTCGCGAGGTAGTACTTTTTCAAAGTTCAGGAACTTTCGGGGGTGGGACTTGGGCGCTGAACATGCTGATTGGTTGAGTTCACGCATCATTTTATTTCAACCCAAGTCTTTTGCGAGGTTCGTTCAGCGTTCAGTAAATATCAATCTTGCTCTTTCTCTCCGATGGCGCGCGTTGTCTCAGCAATCTCACGGTCAATGTCCGTAATAGCTGATAACAACATACGTTGTCTTATTTTAAATCTAGCTTTACAAGCTTTCAGAATATGCTTTAGTATCAGTGCTCGTCTCTTTTCCGCCGTTTTGTTAATTACCTCTTTAGTAAACCAATACATAACCAGCAAAAGTGGCGCTGCCTCCACTTGTTATTGTTGCAGACAGTGTCGCAAAAGTTCCTGCTACAAATTGTTCTGTGTAATTTCGGTGGAAATGGGGCTTAAGAGTCGTTTGCTATTCGAATCAACAATGGAGTTTAAAAAATATGACCGATGGACCGACGACGAGGTTCAGGCTTTATTAAGTGTATTTGCGGAGGACGAAATCCAGTGGGCTCTGGAAAGTCGCGCACAGTCCTACGTCACCGTACTAATATTCACGGTACTTTAGACCATGATGGAAACGCAGACAATAACAGGTCTGGGGGAAAAAAGAGTTCCTGGGAAAAAAGTTCCAGGTAATTTCGGTGGAAACGGGTTTTGATATTTTTCCTATTTAAAACTTGACTCTCCTGTAGTTACATCATGTACTAAGACCGATGGAAAATTAAAAGTTGCGATTTTCTAGACCGATATGGCTAGGAACTACACTCTCATTCTGGCGTAATAATCAAGGAACTTTGCTGCCGTACCATGGGTGCAGCAGGCGCAATGATATTACGCAGCGCCTGAAAATAGGCTAACTTCCGTCAACATAACCAACATGACAACCTGCTTGCACAGGCAGCGTGCTGTGGACTATTTTCAGGTGCTGCGTAATATCATTGCGCCTGCTGCACCCATGATTGGCTGAATGGATTCGAAAACGGTAAAACTAAACTGTTTAACTCTAGGGAGTTGGAAAATGAGCCTATTTCCAAAAAAAGTGGAGTGTTCCTTTAAAGGTGGGGTAGGTAAGAATGATCTAAAACACTTTTGTCAAAATTTGTTTAAACTTTCTTTATATATCAATACATAATTAAAATTTAAGTACTCTGAAAAAGAGAGTATAAAAATCGAGTGACTCTAGACTTTTTAATCTGCAATAAACACGACTGTCGACTGTCACTCTCTCTCGCTACCATGGCTACCACCGCTTTTGCTCCAGGATCTGCCCACATGCGTGCGCCCCAGTGTTGCCAAGTCGGGCTACATCAAACAATGTTGCCGCGGGCTGTTTTTCATGTCCGCGGGTTGAAGCGACCCCAATTATGTGATATTTTTCCCTGGGATTTGCGAATTTTAGCAGGCATCCCTACCAAAAAGACACATATGCTGCGTCCCAATTCGCATACTATCCGTACTAAATAGTATTCGAAAAAAGAATTAGTATGTCCCAAATCTTAGTATGTTGAAAAAAGTATTCCAAAGATTCCCGGATGGTCTACTATTTCCGGTCAGAATCCGAAGTGCTGATCGATGCGCACTCTAACGGCTGATATTGCCCACAACCCATTGCGAGATGGACGAGGATTCGATTAGAACTACAAACGCGGATAAAAAGTGTTTAAAAACTACAAACATGACGGTTACGCGAGTCTGACGGTTAAGTGGAGAGGATTAGATAAAGTGGTTTGAGTGAGCAATTATCAGTATTTAACCTGACGAAAAGATATTTATTCAATATTACCCACATTATATTTCTCCTTCAGCAGCATTGAGAACTTTTGTAATGATACGTTTGCCCATTAACTTTGCAAACACATGAGAGGAGTCTCTGCATTAAAGACCGACGAAAGGCAGATCAACGAGCGACTACATTTCTCTCCGATACGGTAGGAAATTAAATTGAAAGTGGAGGATATGAACTGTGACGATGATTGACAGGGCAGTTTAAACGGTGACGGGACGCACGTAACAGAGTCCGTTAAAGATGACGAAGTAGTATGTCCCAAAGCTTGCATACTCTTCTGCTATACACTCAAAAGTATGTACTTTTTCTTCACAAAAAGAGTACATACTTTTAGGACGTAGTATAAGTAGGCGAATTGGGACGCAGCAATATTTTACCCACCAAACGCGATTTTTACCGGAGAATCACGATTGGGCTTGTTTTGGGCTAGTTTTGAGTAGCAATTGGGCGGATTTTGTTGTGAAAACCTGGCAACCCTGGCGCACCCGTTTGATTTGAGTTCAAGAGGCTGTATTTCTGCTGGACAGGTAATCTTTCATTTTGATTATACATTTTTTGGTTTATGTTTTCATGAAGCATGTCTCACTAGCACATGTAGCTGCCTAATATAGCTAACATAACATTACTTAGCATAAAGCTACAATGTTATACACTTAGCGAACCATTAGTAGAGATGATAAATAGGCTACTCAATATGCTTAGCTCAAGTTGATCGCTGTCGTGTTGAATTTCGCAAAATGTAACTTTAGATAACAGAATGCATGTGTAAAAGCTAGTACACCGCATCCAGGAACTTTTTTTTAGAACTAAGTTAGCTTTAGCTACTACCCTCGGTCTAAACTCTTCTACCATGTTCACCGGGAACTTTACCTGCACGTTTATTTCGGCCCTTGGTTTGTTTTTATATACTCTACCAATGTTTATGTTGATATTTTTATCTTGTATCTGTGTGTGTCGTAGACACTGTGTTGTGTGTGTATTTTAAACTTTACCAGTATTGTTATTCTAGCTTGATAGTGAGTACTACAAGACATCTTATTTGTTTATATTCATAATGATAAAGTTAGATTTTTTATTACATGTGATTCTGACATGATGTCACTACATGCACTTCTTCTCCGCTCGTCTCAGGTAAATAATGCGTCTTTCAGCTGAGCTGATCGTGGTTGGCCTAGCGCGTTCATGTGTTTTGGGGGCGTGGCTTTGGAAAGAGCCCAGAAGGGAGAAGGTGGAGTGAATGGAAATAATGAGCTGTCTTTAAAACAGTCCTGAGAGGTCTACAGACACTCAATTTTTATACTTTCTTTTTCTGAGTACTTACATTTTAATTATGTATTGATATATAAAGAAAGTTTAAACAAATTTGGAAAAAAAAGTTTTTTAACCAAATCCTACCTACCCTACCTTTAAAGGGCGGATTGAAAAATAAGAGAGATTTGCAATATTATATTAAAAGGAAAGTTGTTTAGGTAACAAAACAAGTTATTCTATTTTTAGTTTACGAAGTTAAATAATCTTGGTGACTAAAACATTAATGTTTTAAATAAATGACTTCTAAAATAAAGAACCTAGATGGAACAATACAATGTATATACAGTGTTCCTTTTTTTATCAGATACCCAGTGAACTGCTTCAATGTGTTCGCCTCTCATTTACTCGTCATATAGTGCTTGGAGACACAACTTCTGTTTTGAAGATGCGGGACTCAGACGGTAAATGAGCCGCGGTGTAGGTAATTGGGGAAATAATCCCCCTTGAGCTGCAACAGCATTTTTTTCTAAATATTATTAAGTGGAAACAATTTCATAGCCTGACCACCACTATGCAAGAGGAGGAAAGACGGAGATGAAAAATTGCAATAATCCCTTCTTTCCTGTTTATCCTGGCTCAGTTCGATGGTATGTGATACACTGATAAAAAAAAAAGGAACTGATGTTTGATGCGGAGGGAAAGGGTTCCTAATGTCAGACGGACCCTTAGATGTTGTAAATTAAAGTAGGAAAAACTGTTCTTGCTCATATGAAATGTGATGTTAACATAAAGCAGCACTATAATTTGACCAAGAGCTAAAAAGTAGAGCGCTTTAATCAATGTAACACTAAAAAACACTAACGTTAATTTGTCTTGCGAAACTTGTGAAAAGATGAAAGATCCCATCCATGCATACTCAATACTCATGTAGTGTATAAATGATGAATCAGCCCAACTCTATGAGAAATCACAGAGGTTCCTGTTCTTTTCCAGTTATGTTAGATTTTTTTTTTTACGATTACCAAACAGCTATGAAAGCAAAAGAGCAGACCTGCCCTTCAATCAGTGCTCAGAGTCTGCTGAGGCTTTGTTCATGGGATTTTGCACATGGTTAATTACATTAGATTAGCACAGATTCCTCTGCTATTCACATTAATAAGCTTGTCTGTGTGGGTGTTTATAAATGCATGTGTGTGAGAGTGAAAGGGACTCTCAGTGTTTTCCATGACAGGGGCCAGACAGACCCCCAGGCCCAAGTCTCTCTCGACAGAGCCTGTGATTTATCATCTAGTAAGCCCCTTGCTTCAAATCTACACACACACATAGACTGATCAACCAAGTTCTCATGTGGTTAACCACTCCTCAAAAAGACAAATCTCTCAATAATGTCTGAACTCGCTTACAACAGGCACGGCCCCTCCAAGAAATGCAGTTGGTGCAAAAACATGACACGTAAGCAGGAGCGTCATACACCAGAGGTGGTTCTATCATACTTGTTTAATCTAAAAATAAAACTTCACTAACAAATAGTTATTTTTATATGCTGAATTTATATAAATACACTACTATTCAAAAGTTTGCAGTTGGTAAGATTTTAAAGGGTTAGCTCACCCAAAAATTCTGTCATTTATTGCTCACCCTCATGTCGTTCCAAAACCCTTCATTCATCTTCAGAACACAAATTAAGATATCTTTGATGAAATCCGAGAGGTTTCTAAACCGGCCATAGGCAGCAACGTCATTGCAACTTTCAAGGCCCAAAAAGGTAGTAAAGACATTGTTAAAATAGTCCATGTGACTAACAGTGTTGGGCAGTAGCGTCGCTACAAGTAGTGACGTTACTAGTATGACTACATTTCTCAATAGCGTGGTGGTAGCGTCACTGTTTTCTGAATCAAATAGCTTTTCAGTAGGGAAGCTCTTTTGTTGATCAAGTAGTGCGGTAGCGTCCACACAAGCTACATATTCCCAAGCATTTCTGAAGATCAAGCTCAAAATGGAAATACAACTGCTAAAGTCGCCGGTATAGTATACTTCACTTTCTAAGTTTTGCACAGATGCATGCGCGAGCCTTTGAAACTATTCCTTTGGCCGTGAACGCCAAGCGGCAACCTCCCGCAGTTTCTCTTGAAGCCAATACGGAAGTGCCTTAAACTGCAATTCATCAACTGGCCGCTAGGGACAGGCTCCAGAAGGAAGCAGAATCTCATTGAGCCCCATGTTAAAATGGCCAACTTTACAGCAGAATAAAACATGTTTACAGCCTGGTACAAATTGTCGTTTTGGTCTATACGGCTAATTTTGTCCTTCATGACAACTGTGAGGGGGGGGGGGTGATTTTTTTTATAACTCATTCGTTTACATTATATAAAGCATTAAAGTTCTGCATAATTAAGGGCTTGGCCACTTCGAGTGACAGTTGGATAGCCATTTATCAACATATGCTGTATGTTAGTCATAGCGTCACTTAAGCTCCGCCTACGTCCCGCCTTTTTGCCCATTTTCTGTTATCCGGGAGAGACGCGCGATGGCGACGGCCATCTCGTCCATACTTTGCGCTTCAGAACGGCTCATCATTATCCTATGGGTGACGTCACGGACACTACGTCCATATTTTTTTACAGTCTATGGTGAGCGCGGAAAGACTGGTTTGGTGCGTGCGCAGAATTTTTTCAAGCGCTCAATTCACTCGCGCATGTGACAGATTGAAAATGAACATGTGTATATATATATATAATTGCTATTTTGAATATGTAGAAAAGGTAATAAAATGTAAATATGTAGTTTATTGTTATTCTGAGTTTATCTGCGATCAGTTAGTTGGCATGATAAGTTAGATGATCGATTGCTCTGGTCTGCGCGAACACTAGGGGGACAGTTTGCGAGATTTCTCCATTCTACATAAAGCTTGCAGTGGAGAAACAGTGCAAGTTTCCTGTTATTCTAATATTCTCCCCTTTTCAGGTATGAAGTATAATAATTAGTCAAAATACTTTGAAATTTAGTTTGTTCAGAAATGCGTGAGCTCAGGACTCCATTTTGAGTACGTTGGAAATGGCGTTAGGCCTATATAATGGTGTGAGGCTCGAGTATGTTCGGTATTTCGTATTATTTCAGATATATTTGTGTATTTAATGTGTATCTGTTGACTTGCTGAACAAAAGTTAAAATATGGAGAATGAAAAGTGAATTGAGAAGGTCAGATGCATTTTCAGATAAAATAACTAGCTGAAATAGTACACTGAAAAAAATGGTGTGTTGGATTTACATGATTTAATCATGTACATCAGTTCCACATGATTCAATTAAGTTAAACAAACATAATTTGTTCACATCATTTCAACATAATGGAATTAAGTAATTTTGAAGTAACCAAATTGAGTAGTCTCACAATTATTTGAATATGGCTCCCTAACAACAGTGGTGCACACGGGGGCTTGAGACCCTGCCTTTTTAATCAAAACACTTGTTTATTTTTTGTATTTTTTGTATTTTGTATTTTTGTTGCCACTTGACTGATCTATAACACAGTACTCAGTAGCTTTCATTATATATGCCAGCAATAGCACATCATATATGTGCTAAGTGTGAAATGCTCTTTATTAATGACATGTGCTGAGTTAGTCCACAGCCTAAGCAATTGCTCCGCTCTTCTCCACTATGGTAACCCAGTGTAATTTAAATGGTTAGAATAATTCCAACATAATTAAACATTAAACACTAATAAACAATATAAAGTCTCCCCCTTTTTCTAATTTTGCCCAAAAACACATAAAATAACACTTAATTTCAACAATTTTACTCTAGTCGTCAAGTCCCAAGCAAAGCATGCTGGGAACTACAGTTTCAGCAAAAATCATTTTCGAGTATTAATTGGTTCACACTCACCCCAAATAATTTAATCTAGTAGATTGCATATTTTAGAGAATTACATTAAAGGGGTGGTAAACCACGATTTCACTATTCTAACTTTAGCTAGCGTGTAATGTTGCTGCTTGAGCATAAACAACATCTGCAAAGTTACAACGTTCAAAGTTTAAAGCAAAGGGAGATATTTGCTTTTAAAGAAATCAGTTTCTAAGAACTACAGCAAACGGCCAGTAGGCGACTACACACATTCCTCCAGGGTTGGTGACATCAACAGGCTCAATATTTACATAAACCCCTCCTCCGAGAATATTAAATAAGGGGGGGTGAGGCCATTTTGTATCGCGGCGCTGTTGTGGTATAGTTAGGCTGGAGTGTTGTTGCCGCGATGCCAAGGAAACGCTGTTATTTTCATCCGGATTGCAGGTCTGGGGTACTTGCTCTGTTCAGCCTTCCTTGGGACGGGGGTGCGTTGCAGAGCTTTTAACATACAGCTTGTTATATGCACGTGTGTTTGAGACGGGGAACAGGCGCGTGCGGGGCTCCCTGCAGCACATCTCACGGAGGAAAACATCCACCGTCTTCGCGATTTCAATACAGGATATGCACAACGTCAGCTGCGTGAAAAAAACACTGCCGGTGCGTGGATGCACGACGCGCGCGCTGCACATTCAACGGAGGACAACTTCCAAAAACTTCGCGAGTTCAATACAGGATATGCACAAAGGCTTGTCCTGAAAGCTGGATTTACAAACAGAAGCTGTTTACGGGCCACAACCTGTAAGTCTGATTTATTTTTCATCGATGTGTTTTCCTGTAATAGGTTGTAGCAAGGAAGTAAACAGATGACAGAGCTGTTCTGCAAACCAGTCTTTTAAATGCTCATTCATACTTAACGTTATCCGACGAACACCTAACGTTACAAACACTAACGTTAAAATCTCAACAGCGAACCTGGCATTAGTGTAAATGATTCTTTGATTAGAGCTTTTATGTATTGTTTATCTACAGGCATGCTAAACATGGTTCTGTGTGTGATTTGGCTAACTTACTAGTTAAAGCCAGTGCTTAGTGTTCGTTTTGGGTTAGTTCTTGCGACAGATATTTGGCTATAATCGTTCTAAAAATACAAAAGTTAAAGTGCCATTCAGTAGCGATCATTATAGATCCGCAGTCTTTACTCTTGAGGACTGAACAGGTTCTGCTCGATCATCTTCACTCAAATGTTCTGGGTCTGATTCGGGCTCATATGGTTTTATTGACGCCGTTGTTTCTATTACTGACCAAAGCACAGCCTCCGGTAAAGGTAAGGGGCGTGATGTTTCCGACAAACGTGCACTAGGGCGGTTAGCGAATCACAACACACTGGGCCAGCTAACCAATCTGAGCCCATCGCGTATTTTTGAGGGACTGGCTTCATACAACCCGGAAAGCATCAGACCGTTTTACAAGGAGGGACAGAGCAGTGTAGAATAAAGGTCAAATATATGAAAAATAAGGCAATTTTTTTTAAAACGAAGCATGAACACATGTTACAGTGCACCCCACAAACACAGTCAAGCCTTCAAAAGAATGTGTTTTACCACCCCTTTAATCGAAAGCAATGAAATCATGTTTAGAAGAGAAACACAAATTTGTTGCGTAGATCACATATAATACGATTAAGTAAATTGGACAACATGTGTTTTCCTGTTTTTTCAGTGTACATTTATGTGTTTATGACTTATTAGTCATAGTTAATATGCAACTATGACTAAAAAGAGAAAGATTAAAAAGAGTTGATCCTCAGGTAATTGTAAAATGCCTTAAAATGCTTTATTGTATTTATTTTTCAAGTTTTCCGTTATTCTAATATTCTCCCCTTTTCAGGGGTACAACATGGATCGTCCGTGTGGTCACAAAAGAGAAACCATCTTTTTGATGCAAATTTTGAAAAGCCTCTATTGTGTCGCGTGAATAAACACCTCTTGCTAAAATGATTGGGGTCCAACCTGGCCACCTCTTGATACAGTATGTGGTGGCAGAAACTTGTTTCCATGGAGAGAGATAGAACTCACTCACACACACACACACACACACAAAAATATATATAAATACTTGTTTTTTTGTGACATGTTGGTACTGTTTAAAGCAGGTCTTAATTCGTTTGCTACTGTACTTTGAGCTGAGTTGAGTTTTAAATTAACTAAGTTTGTCCTGCCAATGTGCCCAAGTCTAAATTGAGCATAAACATGCAAACACAGGTGCGTACACACATACACATACAGATGAACACACTTTCGACACTTGGTTTTGTTATTATGTGGATCACATGTTTTTGTTGAAATTGGTTTGGGACAGTTGTTGATAAAACAATTGAACTGAAAAAGTATGCCTGCCTATCTGTTTGACTTTTATTGCTCACTGATATAGCATTGATTGGAATGAAGTTGGTCCAATATAAAAATGTAATTAAAAAAATAGCTTGGATGTAGTAAACTACTTTTGCCATGTTGCTATAGCTTAGCTTGCTACATTTCCCAGTGGGGAAGCTTCAGTGTAGTGAAGATTAATTTAATGTAGAGTAACTGCTAGCTTAGCAGCAACTACATTTTCCGAGTAGCTTGCCCAACACTGGTGACTGCAGTTGTTCAACCTTAATGTTATGAAGCGACGAGAATACTTGCGGTGCGAAAATGACAGATTTATTCAACAATTTTTTATTTTCTTATCTGTGTCAGTATTCTACGCTGTTGACGTAGTAAACACTAGGGATGCCACAATTCTCAATATAATATTGAACCGTTCGGTAAGGCATTCACGGTTCAATACGCGCTTTTTTCGGTTTCGCATTTAATTAATTATTTTTCTACAAATTCTATAATTTGCCTCCATCCCAATACTGAACAACGCAACATACATTCACATCACACGTTAGTGGTAGAGTTATACTCACGGAACACTATAGTTATTCACAATCATGAAAGTTCATTATTTGCATGCGTTTTTCAGAGCGCGCGCACTATAAAAGCCTGTCAAACACGTGAATACTGAACTAAGTAGTCTTACTGCGTTAATACTGTTAAATACACACAATGTTAACATAAACACAGTCGGTTATGTCTAAAGTGAAAGTTAAATCGCAATCGTGTCTGTAGATGTGTAGAGGCAGCGCAGACAGTGAACACGCGGTCCTTAAAGGGACAGTTCACCTATAAAATTATGTCATTATTTACTCACTCTAATATTGTTTCAAACCTGTATTAATTTCTCGATGACAGAATTTTCAGTTTTGAGTGAAATATCCCTTTAATGTTAATACAACAACAAAAGAGAGAAAATCACTCACTGCTCTTGACTGAAGAACTAATACAGTAGCTTTAATAAGAATAATGTATATTTTATAGTGAAGTCTGTGTAGTGTTTTATTTTTACATTCATTCATTCAATTTCATACTTAAATGCTGCGGTACAGCTCTGAGCTGCCAGTGTAAATCTTTATATATATTTATTTTATATTATCCAATACACTTGGAATGTGTACAAGGGTTTTTTTAAAGTAAAGTTTTAAGTTTAAGTAAGGTTTTTCAATTCTTTTAAGTAAAATAAAGAAAGAGTATTGCAATAAAAAAAACGTCTTTTTTCTCTTTAACCTCTTGCGGTTCCTGTCGCCTAAGAATAGAATAACAAAAAAATTATGTGACAAGCCATCAGAACCGAACCGAAAACCGTGGGTAAAAACCGAGGTATGTATTGAACCGTGGACTAACTGTATTGTTGCATCCCTAGTAAACACACATCAAGTGAACTCTTAAAAATAACTGTTCTTTGGCCTTTTTGGTTCTTCCTGGCTCACTCGATCTGTCCCTCACAATACTCTATAATACAGTAAGCTATGTTTGCGTTGCTAAGAATGGTTGCTAAGGGTGTTGTGTACTAATACACAGCTATTGACCAATCAGAATGTAATTTAGTTTACTGTGTTTTTAGCGTGAAAGGACAGCTGAGGTAATTTTTTTTAAATAAACCAAATAAGATAAGCTTAAACCCTATTTAATTTGCTATATTATTTATTTTAAGTTTAACATTTTAAATACATGACTGTACATTTACACAACAAACTCTAAATCTGTATTGCCCTCCAAGAGGAGTGGATCAAATTTAGTGTCAGTGTGTGAGACTGGCCTGCATGACGAATGTCAGCATTTGTTTTCCCATCAGCAGTGAGGCAAGTTTCACCCAGGAGAGCTCTCGGTCACAGCCTTCACACTTCCACAGCTTTCAGGGGTCAGCGGAGTGTGGAACTGACCGCCCTCGGCAGCCTCTGCGCCACAGTAAATCAGGCCTTCATGAAGCTGCTGCTGCACTTTTCAGGTTCAGGGGAGAGGAGGAGTATCAGATGAGAGGGAAATGAGATGAGAGAGGAGGATTTAGTGCGTAGGAGGACTGCGGTCTGAGGTTGATTTGAAGCTCTCCCAGGTTGCCTCGGATCTCCGTCATCTCCATAGTTACTTTTCTGTGTATGAGGCAGAGTTTTGTTTTTCTTTTCGAGTTCTTTTGGTGACTTACTGCACGCTTGAGACTCTAGTAAGTCTTTGTTTCATTTCAGAGAGCCCGCAATCGGAAAAGGCATATATTTCTTTAATATTAAGCATCAAATCTAAAATTATATACCTTTTAAACCTATCTTAAAAGTAAAGTGTGTAAAACATTTTCTCTTGAGCATCCTGGCAACACTGATTCCAATGGTGTCAGTTTAGGGCAGGCCTATATGATTGTCTGAACAATGGAGAACCTGTTTGAAAACAGACATTATACCAGCTGGTGTCGCTAGTGAGCAGATAAAAGAGTTCAAAACAGTTTGTTGCTTACCATTTAAACCTGCTTCCCTGCTTGCTATGAGGAGGGAATTAGAGGCCAAAACTCAGAAGCTGAAGGAAAGAGAGCGTGAAACCACAGATCAAATGATAAAGGCAAAAAAAGTAGTCGCCTGGCACAGGAAGCCTCTGCTAAGCACTACAGGAAGTCATCGGTACAGAGAAGCTAGTCATTCATTTGAGGTGATACCTGCGCTAGGTTGGCTGTGGGCCAAACCAAATACAGGTAATGGCGGGGGGAATGCAGCCCTTTTCCTCAGGCTTTGAATGAGCTTTTCTAATTAATATATGGGCTCTGTGTCATCAGGAAGCAATTAGGGGGTGTTGAAGTTGTCACTTCTTGTCTTCATTGAAAAACCTCTCAGTCAGAGGCGGTTACTTCAATACACAGATCAATACACGGTTTTGCTTCACCTAGATTTAACCTTTTATCTAAAAACATCATTACATATTCAGTGCAAAGTATGTTTCATTGCATTTTTGGAGGTAGTATTCAGGATTTGACATGGGTCAAAAATTCTCACTGAATTTTTCCTGTATGAGGAGGCACATTCGCCCTCTGATATTGTAAGTGGATTTTTACATTTAAAAATACATACATTCAGATATACATATTCATATTTGTGTCTGAAAATGATGGTTTATTACAGTGCCCTTTTTTATATTAAATTGCATGCAGTGTGTTATAGCTGTTTGTGAAAGTAAAAGTTCTGCAAAGTTTTAACTGAGTCATCTGCAATTCCAGTCTCACTTCCTGTTGCATACTGATGTAACAAAGTAACACAATGTCTACTTTGCCCTCAAACACTGTCGATGTAGGTGAAACCTGGAAGAGTTTGTTTGGTGTTGTTGGCATGTCGAGAGAAGATGCACTTTGCATGCACTTCAAAAGAATGAAAACTTGCGCTGGAATTGACACGGAAAAACCGACGCCATTGTTTGTATCGCTGTGTATCAAGCACTGAGGAAGCTGAAATTGGTAATAGGCGTCTCACACACTTGTTGTTTTCCAACAAGCTGACCATAATTGCAAATACCCAGCAAACGTTTATATGTGGGGCCCATGTGGGTTTGAAATGGGCTGAAAAATGGGCTCAATATGGGATTGTCCGAGGGTTCCATAATGGCCCCATGCCAATTGCCCACATGGATTTCATATAGGATGGCACTTTCCACTAGGTGGGATCCAAGTGGGCAACATGCACAAGACCCATCTCGGTCCCAGCTTTAACCCAGACAACATTTATATGTGGGGCTGAAAAATGGGCTCTATATGGGATTGTCCACGGGTTCCATAATGGCCCAATATTACTTTCCCTCATGGATTTCATATAGGATGGCACTTTCCACACATAGATATTCAATAAACACATAGGTATTTTGCTGTGTGGAGAATACTAATTGCAAATATAAAGAAATCAATTTCACAATAAGTAGTACAGAAGCTCATTTGCGCGTGATTGCGTTTTAGTGGCTTTGTTGCCATAGCGACAGAGTCTCGAGAACATGCGCTGTAAATTTGCGAGTTTTTTTTAAAACATGTCAAGCTCAAGATTCCAGAACGCAAAAGTCCAGATATAGGACTGAATAGAAAAAAGGTATCAATGGGTCTGTCCAGTAACTCATGATGAACCTAAGGCAAACTGCACACTTTGCAGAGAAACATTTCAGTTGCTCAGACTGTCTTGACTTAAAAGAACACTCCACTTTTTTTTGAAAATAGGCTCATTTTCCAACTCCCCTAGAGTTAAACAGTTGAGTTTGACCGTTTTTGAATCCATTCAGCCGATCTCCGGGTCTGGCGGTAGCACTTTTAGCATAGCTTAGCATAGATCATTGAATCAGATTAGACCGTTAGCATTTCGCTCAAAAATGACCAAAGAGTTTCCATATTTTTTCTATTTAAAACTTGACTCTTCTGTAGTTACATCGTGTACTAAGACCGACAGAAAATGAAAAGTTGTGATTTTCTAGGCCGATATGGTTAGGAACTATACTCTCATTCCTGCGTAATAATCAAGAGCTGTGAGCCGTCCCATGTGTGCAGCGGCGCAATGATATTACACAGCGCCTGAAAATAGTCCCCAGCGCTCCCTGTGTAAGCATTAGCATGTTGGCGGAAGTTAGCCTATTTTCAGGCAAAATCACAACTTTTCATTTTCCGTCGGTCTTAGTACACATTGTAACTACAGAAGAGTCAAGTTTTAAATAGAAAAAATATGGAAACTCATTTTTGAGCGAGATTCTGGTCTAATCAGATTCAATGATCTATGCTAAGCTATGATAAAAGTGCTAGCGCCAGACCCGGAGATCGGCTGAATGGATTCCCAAACGGTAATACTCAACTGTTTAACTCTAGGGGAGCTGGGAAAAGTTCCTTTAAAGCAGCATGCGATGACAGACACATCCATGCTTCTAAAGGTATAGGCCTATTGTTTTTTTAATGGATAATATATTAATATAATATTCCATACATTATCAGAGCTTTGCAGACATAATTATTATAATTTTTTAGACATTAGACAGGTTAATTAATAGATTATAGCCTAATTAATGTTATTATTAATGTATAATTTAGCTAGGCTATATTAAGCATATATAATAAATAATCCTGTCATATAAAGTTTGACATTTAAAAAAATAGATAAAAATGGGACATATAATTACATAATAATATAGTCATAATTTAAGTAAATGAATACAAATTATTTGTGATTAAAGTGATTACTGGTTCAGAATGACTGCTTAAAGGGATAGTTCACACAAAAATGAAAATTCTGTCATCATTTACTCACCCTCAAGTTGTTCCAAACCTGTATAAATGTCTTTGTTATGTTGAACACATAGGAAGATACATTCCTACTATGGAAGTCAATGGTGCCCCCAAAGCAGCCTGGTTACAAACTTTATTCAAAATATCTTCTTTTGTATTCAGCAGAACAAAGAAAAATGTTGCCACACTGAAGGTGGCAACCCTGAGTGTAGTTAAAGATTTGAAATAAAAGGTTTGGCAGCAAAAAGTATTTTACTGCATTACATCACTGCCTAAGCAATTTCTAAATCCTTTTTTTGTTTTTTGTGGTCTCTCTAATATTTGCACTGGCAGCCATCTGGATTGGATAAGAATAAATGTAACGATGTGTCTCCCTGGTGGTGATGGAAGACATGGCAAATAAATCAATAAAACACCGCTTTGCTGACACTCCCGCATTTCACATTTGCTCCATAAATAGATTAAGTTACATTTGACTTCATTGGTTTTATTAAGTATTGCATATAGTTAATCATTTTGGCATCCAGCGGCCCACATTCATCTTACCAGTCCTTTATAGGGAGCCTGAGCCCTCTGAATGCGGTTTTGTTCGTGGGGTTACACACTCAGTGGCTTGTCTGGCAGTGACATACTGGACACTTATTGGCTTCATTGTTTATTATGGGAGTGCGGTCTCAGAGATGCCAGGTTGGTCAGTATTTACGGTGCTCTGTGATCCATGCCGTGGCTTTGTGGATCGGTGGGGTGATAGAGAGGCTAAGGTCTGGTTCAGGTGAGGCTAGGGTTTCAGTGCGACTCCCCTCCATTTACCCTCGCTATAGGATCCACGGGCCAATTCACCCACCGACCTCTTTCAGCCCTCCAGCTGTAAATGTCACCTGACTCTTACCACACCAGCGCTTATTGACAGGCCTTTTATTTCTGCCGCTTTAACGAGGTTCAGCACTCCTGTTTCATTCCCTATGGTTTTACAAGTACTAAACACCATTGCCCCCAATAATTTGCTCATATCGAAGCAGCAAGCTGGATGGCTGTTGCTTTTAGACAGCAGTTCAATATACAAGAGGTTAATATTGAATCGTTTACATTTTATACACAAAATTGCCAGTTACTTTTCTTTTTTTTGCTCCCCATTGTTTCAAACAAAGCAGCAGTAGCAAAACTGCTGCGTAAAGCAAGTGGCGTTTCATTCCTTAACTCAGATTTTAAATTAATTGGTTGAGTGAATTTATTAATGACTCACTTTCAGTATAAACACAATTACTTGTTTCATCTGAATGAATCAGCATTTTTGAACGAATTGCTTGAATAAATGATCCAATGACTCACTCACAAAGAAATCGAGACCTGCTCAGTGACCCGATAGTGATGTGTAACTCACAACCAAATTGTTCCCATTCTTTTCAATGAACCGGATTAACAAAATGTATTGAATGATTCTTTGGCGAATTTGACTGAACTGATCAGTTAACTCAGTGTTTCCCAATCTTTTTTCAGTCATGGCACCCTTTGAAAATGTTCTCCATTTTGTGGCACCCCCTCGCATACGTTACACTAGGGGTATAACGGTACAGATTGCTCACAGTTCGGTTTGTTTCACGGTTTTAGGTTCACCGTTTCGGTACGGTTCAGTATTTGCTATGTTCAGGGAAAAAAGGACTACTGTCAAATAAAATAATAAAATTTAAATAATTTAAATACAAGCAGCAGCACAAATAAATACTATTGAGCAAGGAAAGGCCTACTAATAAAATGAACGATGCTTTTCAGGTTTTTCAGGTAGCCTACGTCTAACATTAGTTTTCAGGTACAGAAATTGATCAAATGTAAAATAACATTGCATATTTGACTGTATAAATTAAAGATTAATCCTATTAAACTTACAAAAGCTATTCAATCAAGAGCAGTGAGTGATGTCCTTGTCTTTTGTTGTTTGACATTAAACAGACAGCAGTAAAGGCTACTGCCTATTTAAGACCTAATGATCGGATATGCGTCGTCTTTCTCTACTGTATAAAGTTTACTTAAGGCATATACAGACTATGTCTGCTAGAATACTCATCAAGATGGACATGTTGACATACTTTTTGTGTGAGTTTGTCCGTTCAAGAGCAAGACTTGAAAGAGAACTCAATATTTGCGTGCTGTGAGACGTGCGCGCGCTTTGGGATGAGTGCACAGGTAATTTTCTAACAGCGCGCACGCGTCTTCTGGCACTACACCCGGGTGATGACGGCGAAAATGAGAGGTCATATTCGAACATACGGCAGCACTCGCATGCATTGAACAAAGTTTACAAAGAGAGAATTATTTGAAAAATTAAAAAAAAATATATATATTTGAAGGACTTTTACGCGGCACCCCTGCTTTTGTCAGACGGCACCCCGGTTGGGAAACACTGAGTTAACCAATTCACTATGAACCAAAAACCTGGAGAGAACTGAACTCTGTTTAAAGGGGTACTTCACCGCTGGAAAGATGAATATGTATTTAAATTGGGTCATTTATGTAGCCTGGATGCCAGCCGAATTTAGCCCCGCCCACATTTTTTTTTGCTCGGGCAATTCGGTCTGGACTCGCTCCATAGAGGAGTAATTATGCCCGAACAGAAACTGTTCGGACCAATGAAATTGTCAGGGCGGGCTTTAGACGATGATGGACAGATGATAAACAGTAACGTAATCATCCACGTCATCGAAGGCGCTTGGGTTGAATTTGCTCTTATCCTAAACGGAGAACTTGTTCGTATATGCATTCACCTTCACTATTTCTCACAGAAACGATGATCGTGTTGGTAAGTACTCTGTGTATCCTTAAGTAATTTTATTACTGGCAAAGATCGTTTACACTCATCTTTTTCTTGTAACGTTACTTAATCCAGCGTGCGTGCAGACAGGGTTTCCAAGTGTTTTTGCAATGTCGCGCACAATTGCTACTCAAAACTATAGCCCAAAACAATAACTTTCCGGGGTGTTCTCCGGAAAAAAATGGCGTTTGGTTGGCAAAATATGTTATTTTGGCAAGGTTGCCTGCTAAAATTCGCATTCCTGGGTTTATATAATCACATAATTGGGGTCGCTTCAACCCGCGGACATGGAGAAAAACACGGACTTGGCAACACAGTGCAGTTGAGTTCTGTTGACATTTGACAACTAACGTTACGCGTCGCTCCTTTGCTCTGATTGGTTGTGGGTCTATCCAATTGAGGTCTTTCCTGGCTCGGTTGAAACACGCCCCATAATCAAAGCTCAATGGAGTGGTACCAGACTCAAATTCTGACTAGAATTGAGTATGGCCACGCCAGGCTATAATTTATGTAGTAGAAATTTGAAATTATTTTAGAAGTTGGTGCCTTCTAGACTGAGAAATGCCAGAAAATGTATTTTTGGCTCATGTGGATGAAAGACAACAACTCCCAGAATGCACTTGCTTTCTGCTTTCGAAGCAACTCCCAAAGTCACGGCCACTGGTTATCACTTGCCCACCGTGGCACCGCCCCCACCGTCGTGTTCATTTTTATAGCAATAAAATCATTTAGATTAAAGAACAGACACTACAATTAAAAACTGAACGTGTCTGTTCAATACAGCGTGAGCCGAACGAGAGTCGCAGCACAAACGCAGCAGGAGTCAGATTTCATTCATCACGAGAGCGAAGAGCTGAGATGAGCTAAGCACGGCAGTCATTCACTGCACGTGTCCAGTCTGGCGTGTTTTCAGTTCATGCCTATGGATGCTTAACTTTCATAGGAATTCATTAAAAACACTCGCGTTGCTCCGACCGCTCCGTTATGAATGCCCGAGTGGCCGTGTGCATTTACATTCCGTGAGTGAGATCCCACCCCTATGGGCGGGTTGAAAACATGCAGAACTAGCTCTGCTTCTGGCTGTACTCTCTAGCCTCTGGCCCAAAAATCCTCCGAAGACGCAAAATGACGATATTTGCATCATCGGAGGCTTTTTTCCAGACGTACAATACATAAATCTCTCGTCTCATGGGGATATGAGGGGGGAAAGCACGATCATTCGAATACCGGGTTTCTACTGATACAAAGCTTACTGCCATTCACTGAAGTAACCCTTTAAGTTCTATCCTATCTGTAAAAATGTATTTTTGAGCAGGACAGTGAGGTCTATCAAATAGGAAAAAATAAATATCCTATTAACCACCACTTGGAACACCCTAGCAACTGCATACCAACAATTTTGGAATGACTAACATCTGATCAACCACATGAAAATGTCCAGAACGGTTCCAAACAGAAACCCCTTTCAGGAAGCTCTATATTAGCAGTCATTTGAGAAAATGGCTGTAAACAGAGAAGAGGGAGCAAGAAAAAGCAGCTTCTGTTGTTTTGTGACAGCAACATATTTTAATCCAGTCTTCCTAAACCAGTAAAGAGAGTTCTAATGTAGCGATGACAACTTGATTTATAAGCTCAACGCTTACACACGTCTTCCCAGCCACTGCGCTCAGTTCCTCTTCCCTTCGTTGTCTCTCTTGCTCTTTCTCTTTCTCTCCCATTCGATTTATGAGAGAGATACTTAAGGGCTTTTTCAAACCCTCAGCACTCAAAATGGGATGGAAAACAAACTACAAAATCAAGTTTTTGCATTTTTGAGGTTCTAATGAGGGATTTTCATATTTGGGAGGAGGAGTGCTTTCGTGTAGGTCAGTTAATAGTATTGCCAGTGTCTGAATTCATGCCAATTATGGTAAGTGACTGTTAGATTAAGTTGCCACATTCAAATCTAAAGTTCACCACCACATACTGCACGAGTGTTTGTCCACTCACCATGGGAGGTTCTTGCAGTTCATGACTGTTCGTGACTGTTATGGTGTGATAAACATCTTGATCTTTGACCCATCCTCCCAGAAAGCAGCTGTCATCTCTTACCATCAAAGAGCATTCTTTGAAGATGAGAAGGCTTTTCCTTAAGTTACTGCCCATCTGAACCTTGAGTAACAGTGCAGTCAACTGACAAATCAAGGGATCTTGAGCAATATATATATATGGATGTTCCCTCATGTGATCTTGCCACGCACACAACAAATAAACAGGCTTCTGTACAATCCTATTAAAGCAAGAAAATGATAGTCGTGTTATTCTAACCCTTTTTAATGTTTATTGAAAATGGTGTTTCTGTAATGGATTGGCTATGAAAACACATGGTATTAAGTTAATTAGGATCTTGCGTTTTTTTAATAATTGAAACCTTAATGTAATAACAGTACATTAGTAGCCTTTACAATACCAAGAGATCTTCTCAGTGGCCTGCAGTGATGTATGTTGGTTTTGTTATGCTAGATAATCACAAGAACAAAATTAAATTCATATCATAGTGAGCTTGAAGAAGAGACTAGGAATCTTTGTCCTTAAAGGGTTAGTTCACCCAAAAATGAAAATTCTGTCATTAATTACTCACCCTCACGTCGTTCGAGACCCGTAAGACCTCCGTTCATATTCGGAACACAAATGAAGATATTTTTGTTGAAAGCTGATGGCTGAGAAAGGCTTCAGATAGGCCTCCATTGGCATTCAGTACACTTATACTCCCAAGACGGATAAAAGGCACTTAAAACATCGTTACAAAGTCCATCTCACCACAGTGACTCTACAATAATCTTACGATGCGACGACAATAGTTTTTGTGCGCAAAAAAAATTAAAATAACACCTTTTTCCAACTTGTTACTGCCTTCCGTGTGTGCCTCCACGACGCATGCGCGAGAATATGATGCAGATCCGGCGTTCGGACAGATGACCCAGAAGCAATTTGTTTACAATCAGAGGAAGACGCGCGTATCTCAGCTGTTGGATTCTACATTGATCGTGCTTTAGGTCTCGGCGTAGTTCTCAAAATGGGGTTAGAGTGGCATTTCATGGATTCCCGAACCCCGGCGCTACGTCATATTCTCGCGCATGCGTCGTGGAGGCACACGTGGAAGGCAATAACAAGCTGGATAAAGGTGTTATTTTGATTTTTTTTTGCGCACAAAAACTATTGTCGTCGCATCGTAAGATTATTGTAGAGTCACTGTGGTGAGATGGACTTTGTAACGACATTTTAAGTGCCTTTTATTGGTCTTGGGAGTATAAGTGTACTGAATGCCAATGGAGGCCTATCTGAAGCCTTTCTCAGCCATCAGCTTTACACTAAAATATCTTCATTTGTGTTCCGAATATGAACGGAGGTCTTACAGGTGTCCAACGACATGAGGGTGATTAATTAATGACAGAATTTTCATTTTTGGGTGAACTAACCCTTTAAATTTTATGAACCATTTGTAACAATACTTTTTGTTTTGTTCAGCATGTATTAGAATAGATTGATCAATGTGACATGATAATGATCAAATCAAATAATATCATGAACATATTGCTATAGATTACTGCATAAGAAAATATGGTTACCCTTTATTTCCATGGTCCACTTTAGACATACTAACTATAGATAACTTTGCAACTACATGTCAACTACCATGTCATAGAGTATTAGGATAATTCCTACACTTTGGTGGATTTTGGATTGAACAAGAAAAAGAAAAAAAACTAAAATTCAACCATTTTTAGGCTTGTCAGAGGAAGAAAATGTCTTAAAAACACACTTGTATAACCTTTGTATAACCATTTATACAATGCAATGTGTAACAGAATGGGCATTTTAAGCTTAATATGCCCTTTATTAGCAATGAAAGAACAACATGCTAACAGAAGATTTACATTTAGGAAGAATTTTAAAAGATAAATAAAAAATAGGAAATGTCCGGTATAAATCGACACAACAGGGTGGACATGTCATGTTTTATGCTATTAGATGCGTCTTCTAAAAATGAGAACAAGAGGAAAAGATGATTCATTCTCTGTTCTTGGAGTTGCTTTCCCTCCAAGGAAATTATGTCACTTCTAGCATCATGTGATTTAGGGCATATGCTTAAGATTAAAATAGTAACAGGGTGGACTGGAGTTTGAGGGACGTAAACTAATTTAATGATTTTATGTATTTTAAAAAAAAAAATAGGTATCCCAACAAATTGTATTTTATGTCAAAGAGAATAAGTAAATGTATATAAAACTCACAAACTCGCTAATTTAGAAATATAGATGTAACCTTTATTTCAAAGATACTTATAGTTCGTAGAATGTCTCGTAAGCAATAGCATTTGTAAGACTTTTGAGTGCAATTTACATTTTCTAACATGACTTGCATTCTGAAGGACCTAAAAAGTTTATTCTGAAACAAAATACAAAATTTCTAAGTATGACTCCTTCCATGCTATTTCTGTCTAAAACAGTGGTTCTCAACTAGGGAGCACACTTCCACGGCACTGCAGAATGTCTTAAAAGTTATAGAGTTTTTTAGGATTTTAATTTAGAATATTTAGACATATCTTAGGGCTTTTGAATCTTGTGTTGGACAACGGAGGACCTTTGAGTCAAGTTTGAACCATTCTTTTATAACCTTCATTTCGCTTGAGGAATGTCACCTCTTTCACACAAAGAGTTTCGTGTGACATACTGAACAGTACGGCTTCCCTCCCTGCTCCTTAAACACACCCTGACTCAGCTGTCGAAGGCAGAACGCACACACAAAATGGTCTGGGTGAAACTTGCGGTCCAGAGCAGAGATGCAGCGACCTGAGATGGGCTCTCCGCAGGTCCCACACAGAGTGCCCTGTCTAGAGTGATAGTGCAGGGAACAGAGGGGCCGCCCGTTCAACTCAAGGAAGCAACCATCTGTAAAAGGCTTCAGACAGTCCTGGAGAGAGATGCAGAAAGAGGGATACTAGATTGAGCAGGTGAAGAATTCACATATGAAGCTCACCACAATAGTACAGACTGACTGACTCCATATTCCTTAATTATAAGGAGCAAGTCACATGACTGTATTGCATTCCAGTCTTCAGCGCCACTAATTCACTCACCGCACAGACAAAGCAGTCGGGGTGCCAGGTTCCATTGGCTGCGGACAGATAGTTATCCTTCACTGGTTCTCCACAGCCGGAGCATTTGGGTGCAAAGAGGCGGTAGAAATCCCTAGGGCAAAATGGTTTACCATCTCTCTCCAAAAACCCTGGCAAAGACGAATTTATTAAGTACAAAAGATCATTTCTCAAATGAGGAATTGTCAAAATTGTCTGTTTAATTGGTGAATTTGCAGCTGTCTCACCATCAGGTCCAAACAGATCCCCACAGTGGGAGCAGAAAAAATGTTCTGGGTGCCACGTTTGATCCATCGCTGTTAGAATGTTCTGTGCAAAACACACTAATTTACCACCTGCTTCATTGACTGGAATAAGTTCATTTGTTGAAAAATGTAATTCCAAATATTATTTTATATGTTAATTTAAAATATTAAATCAATAAAATTGTGTAATTAAATATATAAAATATAATTTACAGAAATTAAAAAATCTAAAATGTTCTATTTAAAATAAAATCTGAATAAATGTGTACTATAATATTTAATATATATATATATTATAATTTTTTTATTCAATATATTTTAAATATTACATTTTATATATATATATATATATTTGACATTCTATATTATGTATTTTAATATATTTAATTACATTTTATATATTTATATTTTTGTAAATTACATTTTTATGTATTTAATAATAATTGTATTTATTTAATATTTACAATTAATTCATAAATAAGTCTAATATATAAATAAAATAGTATTATATGCAATATATTACAATAGTATTGATATATGTATTCTTGATTATTATTATTAATAATAATAATAATAATAAAAATATAAAAACCTTAGAAGTATTAATTCATTTAGTTTACTTAATAATAATTTGTTTAGTTTTCTAAGATAAACAATTTTGTTACTGGATTGGGCCATGACTTGTCCAATGTAAAATCTGGGTCCTGAAGCAGAACCACCTGAGAACCACTGGTCTAGATTATCTTGAATTTATTGTCTAGAGCCAAAAATAAAGTGAATACACTAGTGTTTTATAGAATGCAATGCAAATTTAACTAAATAAGAGGGATTTCATGTTTTAATCATTTAAATGTAAAAAATCATTCTCATTTTCAATGAACACCGAGCTTTTAGAGAGTAAATACAGATGTGGCAGGTCACCTGAGTAATAGGACCCTTGCAGTAAGAGCAGCGAGGGGAGAAGAGGTTCTGGTAGTCTTTCTCACAGTATGGCTTGCCGTCTCTCTCAAAGAAACCACAGCTGCCGAGTTCTTCCCTGCATGCCGTACACACAAAGTGTTCTTGGTGCCACACCTGACCCAAAGCTGTGATCATCTGCATGGGCAGAAGAAAATAGACAGTAAAACTGAGATATTTGTTCATTCAGAAAACTCACCAGGGATTTGCAGAGGATACGATTTTATTATAATAACAAATGTGTTGTCTTCATCTTGCTAGTACCTTCCCAGCTATACACTTGCCACAAGAAGCACAATGGCCTTTGGCAGCTGTGTGGACCCCCATTTTCTCCATGTCCGAGCTGAGAGAGCCCAGCAAGTCGTCTATAGCATCCACACCCTTGGATACTTTCTGTGACAGAGGAGGATGCTGTGGTTTCTTATCCTCTTCCTGCCTTCCACTACCACTTTCTTTAGTTTCCTCAGTTGTTTTGCCCTTTACTGACTTGCGAGCCACTGGAGGTGGGTTTGATGGAGGAACTGGTTCTGAAACCTACAAAATAAAGTATATGTGGTCCATTTTAAAGCATGAGTTAGGCATGAATTAGGAGCGTTAATTTGCTTATACTGCCCTCTTCTGGTACTACTCATTGTGTGCACTGGCGGTAAAATGCAAGTAGCTAGCTGATGTCAAGCTCGTGTTCCCCTCACCTCCAGGCCGAGGCCTAGCAGCTCATTCATGATGAAGTCTAGCTCTCGTGTAGCTGTGCCGGGACTCATCACTCCTGCCTCCACAGGGGCTGGAAGCATGCTACAAAAAGATTCTTGATCTTAGTGAACAGCTGCACCTCACCACGCATGGCAAAATGTTTTTTGACCCAACAAATGATCTCACAAATAAGATAAATGCAACAGGCAGACTATTTATACTCCACATTTTGCAAAAAGATGAATGTGCATGTACCTGTAGGCATTATCAAATGTCTTTCCTGGACCAGCAATAAGAACTGAGGTTTCAGTCTGTGACGAGAGGAAAAAAGCATTCGAATTAATCAGTTTGGGCCTAAATATTGAATAGCTATTTAAGACAAATAACTACACTACTGTTGAAATACTTTTATTTCGCAAGGATGCATTGAAGTGATTGTAAGGTGGAAAATAATCAAAGATATTTGAAATAGAACAAAATCATCTGCTTTGCTGCTTTGCTTTGCATCGTCGTGATCAAGATATTGAAATTGACTCAACCCACTCCCCCTTAACGCCATCAGAGGGGCCAGTTGGAGATAGAAGAACAAAAGAATGGATGGCCAAATGGTCCACACCTTTGATACAATGGGGGAAGTTTTGTCTGATTGGTTATTTTCAAATGCCTTACGGTTTGGTCTGATTGGTCAGTTTTAAAAGAGTCAGATTTGAATTTGGTGACATCAGGGAAAAGGATAAAAGGGGATTTCATCTGTAGCTCGCGCTCTTTGGATTCTCTGGCTTTCTCTGGAGAGAGCTGTTCTTTAGCTCTCTCTTTCTTTCTCTCTCTCTCTCTCTCTCTTTCTCTCTCTCTATCTCACAGGTAACATTCTAGGCAGAGGCCTACTGAGCATAATTAAAGGTTTTATGTTTACATTTATTTGAAACTATTTTAAGTGTAACCATAACTAGAATTTGTGTTTCCTTTTAGAAGAGATTTCTGTCTATGATGTAATTGACATTTTACATTTACTTGATTGTTAATAAATTGTTACATTTTGATCCTTTCTGAATTAATCTGTAATTATTAACTATCTCCAATGTGGAACGGTATAATTGCAACAAAGGGTTAAAACGGAACGATCAAATGTATGATTAACTATCAAATATAGATGACCAAACAACCGGTTGGGATTCTCTTCTAAATGCGACAACTATGATAAATGGAGTCAGATAAAGAATATTATAATCAAATCCATTCTTCCAGCTGAAACACTGAACGCGTGCGGCCTTCACCGCGGTTCGCTACCGATCCTTGGAGCGAATTCATGCGGTCTTACATGATCAACGATCAGGCATAACATTATGACCTCTGACAGGTGAAGTGAATAACACTGTATAGCACCTGTTAGTGGGTGGGATATATTTGGCAGCAAGTGAACATTTTGTCCTCAAAGTTGAAGCAGGAACAAATGGGCAAGTGTAAGGATTTGAGTGAGTATGACAAGGGCCAAATTGTGATGGCTAGACGACTGGGTGCTCTTGTGGGGTGTTCCTGGTCTGCAGTGGTCAGTATCTATCAAAAGTGCTCCAAGGTGCTGGGCGGCCAAGGCTCATTGATGCATGTGGGGAGCGAAGGCTGACCCGTGTGGTCCGATCAAACAGACGAGCTACTGTAGCTCAAATTGCTCAAGAAGTTAATGCTGGTTCTGATTGAAAGGTGTCAGAATACACAATGCATCACAGTTTGTTGCGTATGGGGCTGCATAGCCGCAGACCAGTCATATAATGGGGGTGCCCATGCTGACCCCTGTCCACAGCTGAAAGCACCAACATTGGGCACATGAGCATCAGAACTGGACCACGGAGCAATGGAAGAAGGTTAACATCTTGGTGCCTGATACCACAGCACACCTTCAAGGGTCTAGTGGAGTCCATGCCTCGACGGGTCAGGGCTGTTTTGGCAGCAAAACGGGGACCAACACAATATTAGGATATTAGGTCATAATGTTATGCCTGATCGAAGTATGTTTCAAATAAATGCTGTTCCTTTGAACGTTCTATTCATCAAAAAATCAAAAAAAAAAAAAAAAAAGATAATTTACACAAAAATATTTCATAATTTAATAATAAAAAACCTTGCTTGAGCACCAAATCAGCGTATTAGATGATTTCAGAAGGATCATGTGACACTGACGACTGGAGTAATGATGCTGAAAATTCAGCTTCGCCATCACAGGAATAAATTACATTTTAAAATAGAAAACAGTTATTTTAAATTGTAATAGTATTTCACAATATCATTGTTTTGATCAAATAAATGCAGTCTAGGTGAGCATAAGAGAAAGATCTTACCAACACCAAACTTTTGAATGGTATTGTATGTTTTTGAATGTTTGTACTGTAACTGTAATTTGCTTTTCAAAGTTGTTTCAATACAACTTGAAAATGAATTAGCTTGCATGAAATGTAATTACCTGTTCAGGCCGAGCTGTCTTGTCGCTTTTAACTGAGGCTTCCAGTGAGAGAGTACTGGGTGGAATGGGTGCAGGAACATCAGTCTGGGTGGAGTTTTGAGCCAACTGCTCTAAAAGCATGTCTGCAATATCAAAATCACCTTGCAGTGAAATCAGTGACACACACGAACTTTCACACATGCAATGCTAAAAAAAACTGCACTGTTAGAAATCATGGTTATGTAGGTGTAAAACTAAAGGTGAAGCCACTGTACGTTAGCAATCCGTGTCATTTCCTGAGGAAGTGAAAAAGCACATCACTGTCATCGCAACGGATGCAGAAACACAGAACATTTAAAACAAACACATGAATTTCAAACTTTTGCCACGCTTTTTTGCTGACATACAAAAAGTCACTTAATATGGGCGGTCTGACTCACAAAATGCAAGCTCTTAATTCTTTCACAAGAGCATAATTTTATTCTAAATAGTGACAGGACTTCACAACTCGCATTACTTCTCACAGGGAGGAAAAACTGAATTACAAATCCTCAGTATACCAAAATGTCACCAGTAAAGAATAATATGTTTACATATTTATTTATTCATTTTTTTCCGAATGTCAACATTTCTGACACTTTTCCAGAATGGCCTGGTTTAAATAGATATAGGCAAAGAAATACACAATTATTACAAGAGGGGAAAACATTCACTGGTGCTCCAGAAGGCAACAATGCAGTAAGAGCCGGGGGATGTACACTTTTTGAAATTGTACTTATTTTGTCTTCTGAGAAACATGTAAATATCCTATGTATATGTAGCTTCTGAAGGGCAGAAATAAGAAAAAATCTGATATTTAATCAACCTCCCGTTCAAATGTGTACACCCCCGGCTCTTAATGCATCATGTTTCCTTCTAGAACATCAGTGAATGTTTTCACCTTTTGTAATAATTGTTTACGAGTCCCTCAACGTTCCTCGTCATGAAAAGATGGATCTCAAAATCATACAGTCACTGTTGGAAAGGGTTCAAATATGTAGAAGATGCTATAAAACAAAATAATGTGCAGGACCATCGTTTATGTAACTCAGCTTGTTCAGGACAATGATAATAATAAAAAAACATGACATCTTATTTTGTTACAGTTATTAACATCTTGCATATTCTTCAAGGGGTATGTAAACAGCAGGTCATCTTTAGAGACTACACTGATTAAGACTTTAGTGTTAAAACAACTCACCAAGTTCATCCATGGTGATCTTGGGTGTGAGATGAGAGGTAAGCAGCACACGTTGCGTGTTCCTAGTGAACATGTGTGGTAGGTTGATCTGATACATGCAGCTGTGGGTTGAGCCCAATCTCACATATGAAACTGATGTTGCTTCCTTTTTGTGTTCTCGCTGTTTCAGTCCTTTTCTCGTGTATTCCACCCTTTTGCATTTTGCAAGTGCACTGTGAATGTTTAGAGTGGCCTTCATAATAAAAGTGAGATGAGTTTACTTTAATACTTTAATTTTGTTAGTATTAGCTGTAGGCCTATACAATTAGTGGTGTTACAAAACCAGTGAATTTAGACTGTGTTTTAGAACATTATTGATTCTTTTATTTTTTACCAATTTGATTAAAACATGGTAAATGTGTAAAATAGCCTACAAAGGATTGAAGCATTAGGGCTATACACATTATGGTAGTTTGCGAACAATAAACAATAAAAATGTGTGTAAACAAAATATAGCCTATACATCCTATTATTTTATTTGCAGTTATAGTTTTGTATAAATGGCTTGAAACACAGTTCTAAACGTATAAAAGGTATATATCATTTACCAGGGGTTTTCAAACTGGGGTCCTCCAGAAGGTTCTAAGGGGTCCTCAGAAAATTTCAGAGAATAAAAAGACAAAGCAAAAATGGATAAAGTCTACTGAACATTCAAACTGTTTCAGTTATAAATGTTTCTCTCCTTTCTTGACGTATACATACTTTCCAGAATTGTATATGTTTGTTTTGTATCTTTCTAGTGAGTATTTCTCACTATAGTCCCCTTTATCTTGCTCACTGGGGATGTAAGGCAATATTCTTAACGCAGTTTGTAAGCTGCTTACAAACATTTATTGTAAAGGTTGCCTATACAAATAATTTTTAATTGAAAATATTCTTCTTCAGGTTTATACATCCAATATTAAGTATAGCCAATTTAAGTTTGGAAACAATATGTTGCATTTATAATGTCACACTATCTATCTATCTATCTATCTATCTATCTATCTATCTATCTATCTATCTATCTATCTATCTATCTATCTATCTATCTATCTATCTATAGAGAGAGAGAGAGAGAGAGAGAGAGAGAGAGAGAGAGAGAGAGAGAGAGAGAGAGAGAGAGAGAGAGAGAGAGAGAGAGAAAGAGAGAAAGAGAGAGAGATGGATTTTAGGAAGGGGGTCCCTCATAAAATGTTCCTCATATTTGGGGGTCCTTGCCATCATAATGTTTTTAAACCCCCTGTCATATAGGCCTACCACTCAGTTGATCATTCTCAGACTACATTTCCCATAGATCCTAGCTATGCCGTGAAGAACTCTGGGACAGGAAACTTCCCATTCGGTTTCTGCAGCTCGCCTGTAACTGCAGAAATACTTCACATAACCATATTGAGCAGATTAATTCTGCTGATGTTCATAGTTTTCTATGTAGCATCTCTTTCGCACACGAGACAAATTGCATGCTCTTTAGTTTACACTGAGTTGAGCGATAGTCTGTGGTTGACTGAGCGGTTCCTCCTTAAAAGGGCAACAGTTCGAGCGAGTGGGCCCCGCTAACGCGAGAACACTATCGCAGGGTCTTATTTAAGGTATGTCCGTGGTTCCCTGTGGTCTGTTACTTGTTATGACTTTTGTTGTTGTACCCTAAAATACACTGTCAGCTTATGCGCATACATTTAAAATGAGGCACGGGAGCAGCTGGTGGTGGCACTTTCCACGAAGACTGAAACTTTTATGTTATGAAATAATTTTTTTCTGGTGATTTGATTCCACTTTTCAAAAAAAGCAACCTCTCTCTCTGTCTTCAGTGTCGTTTGTTTAGCTCCTGTCAGTGTGATGTCGTCCTCTACCGATGCTCTTCGCAGTCAGCGGCGCAGAGAGTTGGATGCCCGCAGGAGCAAGTCTCGCGTGCGGCTGGGCTCGTGTCTGCAGAGCTGGGGTCAGCTCAAAGAGAAACTAGGCTTCTCTCTTCACTCAGAGCTCGCTCAGCATCTGCTGGAGAGGTATAATACAGCCAGAGAGATACACACTAGTTGACAGTTCGTTGGATGTGCACTCTAGAATTCCAGTTGAATTACATCTGCAGTTGTTGATTCTGGTTTTGAAGAGACTTCATTTTTTGTGTGATCCAGTTCCAAATCATACAGGGAAAAAACAGCATGAGTGAGCTTAAAATAAAGTATGAACTTGTGGTTTATGGAGTTCAAAATATATTAAAGTTTGGCCGACAGCCAAGACTTTTGGTGGTGTGAAGCATTATAGATGATATGTGGTCTAACTGACGAGGATGTCTGCTTTCTGTTTTACAGCTACGTTTCAAGAGTTTGTATCAAGTGCTCAGGTAAACCAGATATTATCTCCTTAAAGTTAGGTAGCCGAGAGAGCTTAAACGCACTGCAACTGAAGAAAACACATGCATATAGAAAAAACACCACCAAATTAAGAAAACATCTTCATCAGTTTGACAACACATGTGCTGCAAAAGTTCACAACACAATCAAATACAGAAACGCGCTCCAAAAGTTCACAACACAACCAAATACAGCACAACACAACTAAATACAGAAACACACTCCAAAAGTTCACAACACAACCAGTTACAGAAACACACTCCAAAGGTTCACATCACAACCAAATACAGAAACACGCTCCAAAAGTTCACAACACAACTAAATACAGAAACACACTCCAAAGGTTCACAACACAACCAAATACAGCACGACACAACTAAATACAGAAACACACTCCAAAAGTTCACAACACAACCAAATACAGCACAACACAACTAAATACAGAAACACACTCCAAAAGTTCACAACACAACCAAATACAGAAACACACTCCAAAAGTTCACAACACAACCAAATAGAGCACAAAACAACTAAATACAGAAACACACTCCAAAAGTTCACAACACAACCAAATACAGAAACACACTCCAAAAGTTCACAACACAACCAAATACAGAAACACACTCCAAAAGTTCACAACACAACCAAATAGAGCACAAAACAACTAAATACAGAAACACACTCCAAAAGTTCACAACACAACCAAATACAGAAACGTGCTCCAAAAGTTCACGACACAACCAAATACAGAAACACACTCCAAAAGTTCACAACACAACTAAATACAGAAACAAGCTCCAAAGGTTCACAACACAACTAAATACAGAAACACACTCCAAAAGTTCACAACACAACCAAATACAGAAACGCACTCCAAAAGTTCACAACACAACTAAATACAGAAACAAGCTCCAAAGGTTCACAACACAACTAAATACAGAAACACACTCCAAAAGTTCACAACACAACCAAATACAGAAACACGCTCCAAAAATTCACAACACAACCAAATATACACAGGGTTCCTACGGGGTTTGGAAAAGTATGGAATTTGATTTGAGTAATTTCCAGGTCTGGAAAAGTATGGAAAAAATAAATCAGAGTATGGAAAATATTTATGTTTCCAGACTATTGTCCCTATTTAATTTTCTAAATATAAAATTAAGAATTTCTAAATGTATATAATAAATATATACACAATAGTTTTTTTTTTCTATGAATGAAAAACTTGTAGCCTAGCTATGGCAGTAAAGGTCAGACCTGTGTGTTCCTTCCTCTTCACAGTTCAACAGTGGTTAACACAGCACTTTGTATTTTGAGAAAGCAAGTTGGGTTTGAGGAGTCGATGGTGGAGTTCTTAAAGGAATAGTACACCCAAAATGAAAATTTGTCATTTATTCACCCCCATGTCTTTCAAAACCATAAGTTTATTATATTAACATTTTTAATATTTTAAATCTGAGAGATTTCAGTCCCTTTATTAAAGGACTTGTTCACCCCCAAAATGAAAGT
Organism: Gobio gobio; assembly: GCF_949357685.1. Classification (NCBI taxonomy): domain Eukaryota; kingdom Metazoa; phylum Chordata; class Actinopteri; order Cypriniformes; family Gobionidae; genus Gobio; species Gobio gobio. The sequence goes on along the minus strand of NC_137116.1, from coordinate 44,599,824 downwards.
TCATTTACTCACCTCAATGCCATCCAAGATATCCATGACTTACTTTCTTCAGTGAAAGATAAATTAAGTTTTTGAGCATCCAACTGAGTTGGTTGCCATTTTGGATGGCATTGATGTGAGTAAATGATTAGGACATTTTCATTTTGAGGTGAACTAATCCTTTAAATATCTTCATGTGTCCAAGATTTCCAAGATTAACAAAAGTCTTATTAGTTTAGAATGACATGAGGGTAAGTAAATTATGATAGAAATTAAATTTTGGGGTAAATTAATAACCCTGTATTATAAACCATTGTGACTGATTTAGCATTGTGATCGTTAAGGTCACAAAAGGCAATATTTTAATATAGGATTTCTAAATATTAGATAGCCTACATAGAGGTTTTGACTCAGAGTGTAACATACTTGTCGGTGCCGATAGCATTGTGGGTAAGTGGTTCGCCAGGTAGTGCTGTTGAGCTTCGGGAGACCCGAGTTCGAGTCCTGCCTCATGGACTTTTCCCAATCCCGCCCCCCTCTCTCTCCCACCTTACTTCCTGTCTAGCTACTTTCCTATCCTAATAAAAGACAAAAACGCCAATACTAAATCTTTAGAATGTAACACTTGTTTGCAGTTGAATTTGAAAACATTTTATCAGAACAAGTTAAATATGGTCGGAAAAATCTGCAGGAAGTCTGGAAATTCGAGTCTGGAAAAGTATGGAATTTTGAAATGAAAATTGTGTAGGAACCCTGTATACAGAAACACGCTCCAAAAGTTCACAACACAACCAAATACAGAAACCCACTCCAAAAGTTCACAACACAACCAAATATACAGAAACACGCTCCAAAAGTTCACAACACAACCAAATACAGAAACACGCTCCAAAAATTCACAACACAACCAAATATACAGAAACACGCTCCAAAAGTTCACAACACAACCAAATACAGAAACCCACTCCAAAAGTTCACAACACAACCAAATATACAGAAACACGCTCCAAAAGTTCACAACACAACCAAATACAGAAACACGCTCCAAAAATTCACAACACAACCAAATATACAGAAACACGCTCCAAAAGTTCACAACACAACCAAATACAGAAAAGCGCTGCAAATACTCACAACACAACCAAATACAGAAATACACACACACACACACACGCACACACACAATGTCTACTTTATTTTTACATGTCACTATGGCTCCTTTAGGTGATGGGAAGGGAGATATCACAAGCACCCTATCAACTACCAGGGAATCTTTGCAGGAACTTATCCTGCTGGTCCACAACCATGGGCAGATGTGCCTTTCCCCCCCTTTCCTGCATTCTCGGACTGTCACAAAACCAACAGAGCCAGATCAGAGTGCTCATGCAGCAGGGAGAAGAGAGGTTGAAACCGATTCCAAGGATTCTTCTGAGGTGGACGTGTGTCTTAAGTACACCTGTGAAGACGGACATCACTTTTTGTGGTCTCCTATTAAGATGAAGAAGTTAATGACATCTAAAAATGAAAGTGAAATAACTGCATCCAGCCCAAAGAGACTCAAACAACGAGGCAGGAAGCGGTTGAAGGAGGAAGGAAAGATAGAAAGACAAGAGGTGATGACTAGATTAAGAAGACAGCAACTACGAGAAAACACTGAAGTAGCCACAAATGACATTGAACAGAAAAACGAGACAAGGTCTCAAACATTCAGAGACAACAAGAGTGCAGGTGACTTTGTTTTTAAGGATCTTTCTCATAAGATGCTGTTTTTGTTTTTCAAGGAATAACTAGAACCATGTGTTAAGGTGTTACAGTGACTGAAATTCCTAAGACACAGAAAGGAAATAATGTGGCAGCTGACGTTTCGCATTCAGAACATGGGTATGTATTTTTGCATATTTGGTTGTTTAGCTGTATTTATAATATTTAGTTAAATTATGTCTCCTCAACCTTTTTCTGATTGTCAGATCTCCCACAGACAGTGATGAGATGACTGGAGATGATCCTGCCAGGGTTTGCATTGAAAACCAAAGCTCCCCATATAGGTATTTATTCTATTCATCTATGCTCTTAATGACTCAATTAGACATAAGTTAAGAGAAGTCTCTGTCTCCTAGCAATGAGGAAGTTGCAGTGCTGAATTTAACCAACAGAGGGATCCAGAGTAGAGCAGATACTACTGAGAAACACAATGCCATCAAAAAGGCAGGAACACTAAAAAAAAACAGGTGATTTTTGTTTTTGTTTCTTTTTTCTAACGGCACACATTTTTAATATACATTTTCATATTTTAGGATTTCTAAAAAGTTAAATAAAATCCTAAAGTTCTTTACCTTTTTTTCTCCAGTCCACAGTCTTTGAAAGATGACGTGTCCCAGATTGGTGGCAAGAGAAAACGGTTTGTTCTTTAATTTTACCATTACTTTACCAATATAAATATGGTTTCTAAAATGTTTATAGTACTTTACATGTATATAAAGTTTTTTATAGTTGTATAAGTTTTAAATATTATAACAGTAATGCATTTGTATATTTGGTGATGTTTTCATGGTTTTATTTTGAATACCCTATATGTTAATTTCATGTTACATGATACCGATCTCTGTGTTTACAGAAAATCGACATCCAAAGTGATTTTGCCTTGTGAGTTTGAAGGCTGCGATAAGATTTTCTCTAGTCGGCAATATCTCAACGTGAGTGCTGAGTCAGTATTGAACGTCCATGACACATTCATTAGTCTTTACTGGACCAAAACACCTCTAAGAGAGGATAGACTCTATATCCCATTATTCTGCACTGATGTGTAAGAAAATAAATGTTATTTAAAAGGTCAAGGTTTTATGGAAAAGCATCAACATTGCGACAGGATGGCAATTCATCTCACAATCTGTTCCTCTCCTCAGCATCATGTTAAGTACCAGCATCTCCAGCAGAAGACCTTCACCTGTTCGCACCTGCCCTGCGGCAAGTCATTCAACTTCAAGAAGCATCTGAAGGAACATGAAAAGTTACACAGTAGTGAGTATTCAATCCATATTGATTTATGTGATAGATATCATCTAGTGAAGTGCATCCAGAAAATATTCACAGCGCTTCACTTATTCCTGATTTTGTTATGTACAGCCTTATTCCTAATTGAATTAAATTCATTATTATCCTCCAAATTCTACAAACAATATCCCATAATGACAACGTGAAAAAAGTTTGTTTAAAATCTTTTCAAATTTATTAAACTTTTTTTTTTTACAAAATCACATGTACATAAGTATTCACAGCCTTTGTTGAAGCACCTCTGCCACCAATTACAGCCTCAAGTCTTTTTGAGTGTTATGCTAAAAGCTTGGCACATCTATTTTTGGGCAGTTTCTCCCATTCATCTTTGCAGGACCTCTCGAGCTCCATCAGGTTGGATGGGGAGCGTCGGTGCACAGCCATTTTCAGATCTCTCCAGAGATGCTCGATCGGGTTCAAGTCTGGGCTCTGGCTGGACCACTCAATAACATAACACAGAGTTGTTCCGTAGCCACTCCTTTGTTATCTTGGCTGTGTGCTCGTTGTCCTGTTGGAAGATGAACCTTCGCCCCAGACTGAGGTCCAGATCGCTCTGGAGTAGGTTTTCATCAAGGATGTCTCTGTACATTGCTGCATTGATCTTTCCCTCTATCCTGACTAGTCTCCCAGTTCCTGCCGCTGAAAAACATCCCCACAGCATGATGCTGCCACCACCATGCTTCACTGTCGGGATGGTATTGGCCAGGTGATGAGCGGTGCCTGGTTTCCTCCAGACATGACGCTTGCCATTCAGGCCAAAGAGTTCAATCTTTGTTTCATCAGACCAGTTTCTCATGGTCTGAGAGTCCTTCAGGTGCCTTTTTGCAAACTCCAGACAGGCTGTCATGTGCTGTTACTGAGAAGTGGCTTCCGTCTGGCCACTTCACCATACAGGCCTGATTGGTGGAGTGCTGCAGAGATGGTTGTTCTTCTGGAAGGTTTTCCTCTCTCCACAGAAAAATGCTGGAGCTCTGTCAGAGTGACCATCGGGTTCTTGGTCACCTCCCTGAGTCCTGACTAAGGTCCTCCTCCCCTGATCGCTCAGTTTGGCCGGGCGGCCAGCTCTGGGAATAGTCCTGGTTCCAAACTTCTTCCATGGTGGCCACTGTGCTCATTGGTTTGCAGGCTCTCTTGTGCATCATCTTTAGAAGAGGCTTCCTTCTGGGACGACAGCCATGCAGACCAATTTGATGAAGTATACGGCTGACGCCCCCCCACCCCTTCAACCTCTGCAGCAATGCTGGCAGCACTCATATGTCTATTTTGCAAGGCCAACTTCTGTATATGATGCTGAGCATGTGCACTCAACTTTGGTCTACAATGGCGAGGCCTGTTCTGAGTGGAACCTGTTTTGTTTATTTCCTGTATGGAGTTGGCCATTGTACTGCAGCTCAGTTTCAGGGGGTTGGCAATCTTTTTATAGCCTAGGCCATCTTTATGTAGAGCAACAATTATTTTTTTCAGATCCTCAGAGAGTTCTTTGCCATGAGGTGCCATGTTGAACTTCCAGTGACCAGTATGAGAGAGTGTGAGAGCGATATCACCAAACTTAACACACCTGCTCCCCATTCACACCTGAGACCATGTAACACTGAGTCACATGACACCGGGGAGGGAAAATGGCAAATTGCGCCCAATTTGGACATTTTCACTTAGGGGTGTACTCACTTTTGTTTCCAGCGGTTTAGACATTAATGGCTGTGTGTTGAGTTATTTTGAGGGGACAGCAATTTGTTGCAAAGTGTCATTTCTTAAGTGTTGTCCCATGAAAAGATATAATAAAATATTTACAAAAATGTGAGGGGTGTATTTTTGTGAGATACTGTATATATTGCCAAAAGTATTGGGACACCCCTCCACATTATTGAATTCAGGTGTTCAAATCACTTCCATGGCCAAAGGTGTATAAAATCAAGCACCTAGGCATGCAGATGCTTCTACAAACATTTGTGAAAGAATGGGTCGCTCTCAGGATCTCAGTGAATTCAAGCGTGGTACTGGGATAGGTTGCCACCTGTGCAATAAGTCCATTTGTGAAATTTCCTCACTAAATATTCCACGGTCAACTGTTAGTGGTATTATAACAAAGTGGAAGCAAAAGGGAACAGCAGCAACTCAGCCATGAAGTGGGAGGCCACGTAAAATCACAGAGCGGGGTCAGCGTATGCTGAGGTGCACAGTGCGCAGAAGCCACCATCTTTCTGCAAGGTCAATAGCTACAGAACTCCAAACTTCGTGTGGCCTTCAGATTAGCTCAAGAACAGTGCGTAGAGAGCTTCATGGAAAGGGGTTCCATGGCCGAGCAGCTGCATCCAAGCCTCACATCACCGAGTGCAAAGCGTTGGATGTAGTGGAGGGGGGGGGGGGGGGGGGGGGGGTTGTTTTACAGGGGTTGGGCTTGGCCCCTTAGTTCCAGTGAAAGGAACTCTTAATGCTTCAGCATACCAAGATATTTGGGACAAAATCTTTTTTGCTCCCAACTTTGTGGGAACAGTTTGGGGATGGCCTGACTGGGATGACTTGCCACCAGTGCACGTTTGGTGTGGAGGAGCTTGACTGACCTGCCCAGAGTCCTGACTTCAACCCAATAGAACACCTTTGGGATGAATTAGAGTGGAGACTGCGAGTCAAGCCTTCTCATCCAACATCAGTGCCTGGCCTCGCAAATGCGCTTCTAGCAAAATGGTCAAAAATTCCCCTAAACACACTCCTAAACCTTGTGGAAAGCCTTCCCAGAAGAGCTGAAGCTGTTATAGCTGGTGGTCCAACTCCATATTAAACCCTACAGATTAAGAATGGGATGTCATTAAAGTTCATGTGCATGTAAAGGCAGGCGTCCCAAAACGTTTGGCAATATTGTGTGTGTGTGTGTGTGTGTGTGTGTGTGTAGGTCTGTATGTGTGGGTTGCAGGTAAACGACAATGCTAAATGCAAATAATAAAGAACAATTAACTATTGTTGTGCATTGGTAGGATTTTAATAAAATAGGTTTATACTCTTTAATAAGGAGAAGAAAAAACTTCCCAAATCTTTTGTTGTTGGTGACAAATGCTGGGTATCTAATCAAAGTCTACTGTATTTTTGTGCAAATTCATCTACATTTCATTGAATTTATGTGGTAGAATCTAAATTAAGTAAAATTAATGAATGCATAAAAAATGATTTATTTGGTACAATGTATGTACTTTTTGGAAAAGAACTGTAAGTACCAAATAATTTCTTTTTACTGCTATTGAGATGGAACATGGGTAAGGTTAGGGATAGGTTTGGTGGTATGGTTAGGTTTAAGTGAGTTAAGGGGTAGGAGTAGAGTCAACAGGGCACTTATAGATGCAATTACAAAAATTGGTCACACTTTACATTATCAAATTAATATTTTAAACGTTAGTACATAGTAGTTTAAAATACTTTAAAATCATGAACAATTACAGAAGGTAAAAGAAAATCCAATCCAGACAGCAGTAGTAACTTGCAGTGAGTATAAACATGGTTTGTGTCGACCACATTGTGTGTTTACTGTTAATACTATTATATGATAATATTGAATGTAATATGTATTAATAATAATACATTTTAGAGTAATTATGACAGTGTTGTTTAATTTGTATGTCTTTCAATGTTAAAAATCTGTCCAGAAGCAAAACCACTTGACAAGTACATTAAGTAGTAATGATGTGTGATGTTTTTCATGCTGTGTTTGGTAACATGGTTCTCTCTATATGATTCTTTGTGTCTGTGAGATCAGAGAGACTATATCTGTGAGTTCTGTGCCCGGGCGTTCCGAACCAGCAGTAACCTGATCATCCACCGCAGGATTCACACCGGAGAGAAACCACTGCAGTATGAGTTTCACCACACACGCGTGCACTAGGCCCTTTGTTTTTACCAAAGCTTGCATGACTTCCAAACTAATTTCTGCATGAACATTTACCAATATTTACCACAACAACTGCTTAAGGCTTTGCTACTTCAGTTTTCAGCTCCAGATATAACCCACCACTTCTCTCTTTCACAGGTGTGAGGTGTGTGGCTTTACCTGTCGACAGAAAGCCTCTCTGAATTGGCATATGCGTAAGCACAATGCCGAGAGCACCTACCAGTTCCCCTGTGAGATCTGTGGTCGTCGCTTTGAAAAGAGAGACAATGTCACAGCTCACCGTAGCAAGAGCCATCCAGACTGTAATACACCCCCTCTTGAGCTTCCTCTTCCTCCTTCTGACCCAGTCCCGCATCCCTCGGGGCAGCACGGATCTTCACCTTCTTCTTCCAAGAATCACACTGCTGTGGAATAACATTTACGTCGTGTTTTGACTAAATACGTTACAATTTGTGCATTCTTGACACTAATCAAACTCTACAATGGGACTGATTGGTGTCAATAAACAAACTGAGAAATTGCCATGTGACGCCTACATGTGGTATTAATTCTCATTTTGGAGATTTGTATAATGTAAATAGATATTGTTTTGCCATCATGCAGAGGCTGGACTTCTGTAAAATGTCCTAAATCAGCATAATCAGGTCATTGTGTGTTGGAATTGCTTTAGGGCATCTAAATATGTATGGTTTTGTGGTGAAATTATGTGCTGCTTTTAGACATTTTTGACATTTTTGGCTCTTATGTTTTTTGTTTTTTTTCCCCTGTAAAAAATCCATACATCGCAGTTGTCAGGAATAAAAATGATGCGCACATTGTCAATTTTGTAGTTTGCCAGGTTTGGACAGTGGTTTGTCTTTTAGGTAAAGAAATGAATTTGCATACATTATAATAATCGAACTCAAAGGGTTCCCGCCTTTTGTAAAGCCTTACTTTGATTGACAAACACTTTAACCAATGACTCTTGTCTGTGAAAATTGGGCGTTGCCTCTTGAAATTGAACCATACTTTATTGGCTGGGAAAAGCGGTATTGGAAACGCAGTTGCCATGCCTACATAGCTTTGCTCCGGTGACGCTTGAGTGACGGGAGACGTGAACCAATAGGAACACAGAGAGGCGGGGCTTTTCGAACACTGTCAACTGTTCGTTCAAACCTTGTTACTCTCCGTAACACATTGGACGCGGCACGGTCGGAACAACTACCGGCGATGAAAATGAGCCTCGTTGCTTTTACTGAAACCACAACCAGGTAACATACTTTTTACGTTTCTTTTCACAGTATGTGAAGTTATTGGTTAAGCTGCTGAAACGTTTTCCCTGGAATGCAACATAATGCGTCCAGCACTAGGCAGTTCATTGTATGTGACACTGACAGTGAGGCTTTCTCGGCGGAGCATCTCTGTTTCAGTGTGTCAGCATTGTGGAGCAAAAGCTTGATCATTTGCAGCAAGGTCAATTTCAGTTTGGGCTGCAGCGCACGGCATGTGTGGTTCTGTTCCCCATCAGTGCATATATATTTCCTCTGTCTAGAACAAAGACTTTAGACACGGTGCTTTGTGGAAGGAAGTTGCTGTGACAGATCCGAATAACGATGGGCAAAGTAGTGGAGAATTTTTGTCTCAAGTGCATTTTAAAAGTTGAATAAATCATTTTGTTTTTTAAATATGATGCTATATATTTCTTGCCTATTGCTTCAGGTCTAACTAGTATCTACATTTATGTTGCTAATACTTTAAGTATTAAGTATCTTTTTCAATTTAACAGCAACTATTAATTTAAATACCAATACAGTATTTATGTGACTAGTATCAATCCACTAGTAGCCTACTTACATACTAGTACTTATTTCATTGCCATTAGCCACCATCCCAATACTGGAATGCAACTATTTTAGTAACAAATTTAGGTTACACTTTATTTTAATGTGTCATTGTTACAGTGCAATTATATATTCAAGCATTATATTTAAGTATTGAGTAATATTAATTAACTTTTGCGTGTAATTGTACATAATTTACTGTTATTACTAGAGTAAGTACATTTGACATGTAGCAAGGACACTAAATTAAAGTGTCCCCCAAACTTACTAATTACAATTTCTATTGAATTCTGTAACCATTTCAAATTTTTGGTAACACTTTATTTTAAGGTGACATGTTACTACATGTACTTACTATAGTAATAACAGTAAATTATGCATAATTACAAGTAAATAAATAACCCTAAACCAAACCTTAACCCTAACTGTAACTCTACATGTAGATAATTAAAGCTGCTGTCCGTAACTTTTTTTTTGTGTTCAAGATTTACAAAAATGATATAATGAGAATGTTCAACATGAGTCCATTTTCCAAACCATGTTTTTCTCTTACCCTGAATCATTATGGTACACTTATTATAAGTGTTTATATTGGGACTATTTCAGACCAGACTGGTAGGAAGGAACTGCGGAGGAGGAGCACAGTCCCTGCATGACTTGTCACAGACATAAACAGAGAGAAGTAGCTCCGGCTGCAATGTTCTTCCGCAATACGCATGCAATTCTGTTTATTAACCCCCAGAGTGCAAAAAGTTACGGACTGCAGCTTTTAATCGCTAGTTTTAGTCGCTTATTCAAAACAAAGGCGTAGCTTGATAACGACTTGATTTCGCAGAGCTTTTATTATGCCGCAGACGACCGCTTCTGCTTTTTCTGGTCTTGCGTACGCTGCGCTGTTTTATCATATTAGAAACATTATGAGAGTGTTGAAAATTATGTTATAGCTAATGCTTCTCTGTGCGATCGCTCGGAGGCTACTTTGAGACACTTATTGCACACTGCAGTAAGCTAGATTTATATTAGGCATGGTAAAACATGGTAAATCATTAAAAAAGGTATTTAAAAAAATAAGACTAATGGTATTGAGCTATATAACAATGATTTGTTTTCTGTCGATGAATGTATCCAAACAGTTGCTCACCTGTCTAATAAAACACATAATATGTGACCCTGGACCACAAAACCAGTCTTAAGGGTCAATTTTTTTTAAATTGAAAAATTGATAATCGCCAGTATGATGTCATTGATAGACAACACATGGTAACGGTCCGTGTCCTGGTTAAAATTGCTTATTTCTCTGGATTTAAACATTCTTGGAAACATTTGGGATAATGTAAGTGCACAAGTCAACAAAATATATAACATTGTTCTAGTGGTTTTTGGACATTTTAATTCAGAAATCGTATATATTGTCCCTTTAATATTACTTAGTACTTACGTCACCTTAAAATAAAGTGTAACCTAATTTTTTCTATTCCTTAGGCACTATGTGTTACTATCCCAGTATCTATTCCAGCTTTGCTATTATTTATTTATTAGATTCTAGAACCCATTTATGAGACAGAAGTGTCTGTTCCAGTTAGAAAAGTTAGTAAAACTGGATTAGATACCAGCAGCAACAATCAGAAGTGAATAGTTATTTTATGTGCTAGAAATATGAAATTACATGTGCAATTTGTTACACGAAATTTAATAGATTTGATGTCACTGTGATAAAAAGTCCTAGTTTGTAATAGATATGGTCTAAAATCCTAAAAATCTAAATTGGATTACTTTCTTGTAATGAAAAAAAATATACTGGACTGGTTAGTTTTAAGGAATACATTTTAGAAAAGCTTAATGAGATTATATTTCAGCAATATTCTGATAGCTGCTCTATTTAGACAGTCGAATGTCATGCCTTGAAAGACAAATCATTTGTTGTGCAAATTTCGCAGATGATTAAAGTTCCTGTCATTGTTGATGAAGTGGATAAGGACAAATATTTCTAGAAGTGGCCATTCGCCTGTTTGGAAGTGTGGCAGGTTATTTCTAGAAACGCTTGCACGATGTCACATCCTGAGCTATGTGGTTGTAGACTTGCAGAAAATGGCTGCAGGTTAGTTTTTCATATTTCCACAAAGTCAAAAAAGTGTGCAAAGCTATAACCAAACGTTATTAAAAAGTTATTGTGCAACACAGATCCCGGGGCTCATATACACTGTACTCCACTATGTAACTTCTCTGTGTGATCTCTTGCAGCTTGTGTTGTAAATGCTCGTCATGGTATTCCCACCTCATGATAAGAGTCTTGTGATGCAGATGCAGATTGTCGTTTGCGTGTGTGTATTGACTGTTGTTCTTGTTTGGTCTATCCTTAAAGGAACCCGGAGATTCACAAAAGTCTGTGTATGTACAGTACACAAACATATCATTCTTAAGACAATTTTAAGATGCACTTGAGAGCACTGAGATGTGACTAAGATAGGAAAGAATGCTGGAGTGCTTTTAAAAACAAATTAACAAACCATTGAACCGTCTGATTCTTCTAATTGTGGTCCGTGAAGAATTCCAAGTGGTTCTCGAGTTGAGTGTCTAGTTAAAAAACATTATAAAAATTGTTAAGAGACTGATTTATGAATTAACCGACTGTGTTAATTTGATGATAATATGACCCATATTAGCTAGAAAATAGTCACCTCCTTTAGGTTTATTATGAAAAGATAGCAGTGTTACTTAAAGGGATAGTTCACTCAAAAATGAAAATTAGCCCATGATTTACTCACCTTCAAGCCATCCTAGGTGTATACAACATTCTTCTTTCAGATGAATAAAATAGTAGTTATATTAAAAATGTCCTGGCTCTTCCAAGCTTTATAATGGCTGTGAATTGATGTTTTGTTTTTTAAAATCCATAAAAGTGCATCTATGCATATAACTGCTCCACACGGCTCCGGGGGTAAATAAAGGCCTTCTGAAGCAAAGTGGCACGTTTATGTAAGAAAAATATCCATATTTAAAACTTTATAGACTCAAATAACTTACTTTCGGAAAGCCGTATGCAATTCGACTTAAGGCAATAAAAACCAGAATGGATTACTTTTGATGGACAAAATAAATATGATTTCATATGAATAAAAATTGCTCATAATGCATAGAATAAACATGTCTAATGTGTTTTAACCAAGCGGCAACCTCCCGCAGTTTCACTTGAAGCCAATACGGAAGTGCCTCAAACTGCAATTCATCGACTGGCCGCTAGGGACAGGATCCAGAAGGGAGCAGAATCTCATTGAGCCCCATGTTAAAATGGCCAACTTTAGAGCAGAATAAAACATGTTTAGAGCCTGGTACAAATTGTGCTTTTGGTCTATACGGCTCATTTTGCCCTTCATGACAACTGTGAGGGGGGTGAATTTTTTCTCATTTGTTTACATTATATAAAGCCTTAAAATTCTGCATAATTAAGGGCGTGGCCACTTCGAGTGACAGGTGGATAGCCATTTATCTGCTGTCTGTTAGTCATCGCGTCACTTAAGCTCCGCCCACGTCCCGCCTTTTTGCCCATTTTCTGTTATCCGGGAGTGACGCGCTGCCAAGATGGCAACGGCGAGCTCGTCCCTACTTTGCGCTTCAGAACGGCTCATCTGAAGCCTATGGGTGATGTCACGGACACTACGTCCATATTTTTTTACAGTCTAGGGTTTTAACAAGAACTGGAGTTATGTCAGAAAAAACATATTGTGGTTTGCTGTCTTGTAGTGTAAACATATCGAAGTATGACTGAAACAACATGATCGGAGCTGTTTTCTTGGTTGTGTTTGTTGTTTATCATTTACATGCTAATGTTGTAGCCTACACCTCCCCATGTTTGCAAACTTTCAAGACTATCAAGTCATGACCAACTTATAAAAACAAATATAGTTGTCTTTGTAAAGAAATTCTCACTTATATGTAGCTTTGGAGCCGCTGCTGTGACGCTGTACAAACACTTCCAGTGTAAATACTCTTGTGTGCTGCAGCTGCAGTGATGATGTAGTTACGCTGACGTGAAGCTCACGTAGTGTGAAACAGCCATGACGTTAAAACCATCATCCTTCCCTCGGGTCATTTTGGACTCATTTTAGTTCATCGAAGTGGTCCAAGATCCTTGGACTTTTGTTGCACTTGAACCACAATTTAACTGGATTCAAGGAGTTTTGTGGTTGAAACTTAAAAAAGTAACAAATCCTTCCCTCGCGGGTCAATTTGACCCCCATAGGAATGAATGGAATGCAAGGAATACTTCAGTACACATTGAAAAACCTAAAAATTACCATAAATTATTTGATAAAATCACTGTATCTGAATTCATACTCTTGCCATCTAGTGGGTGCAAGTCATGAAATATCATGTTATATAATTTTTTTCCCACAACAGGTCGGCAAAGACACCCAATGTAAGATATTTTGAGCTGAATTAAAAGGGCTATGCATGAAATTGTGAGTTATTTTGAATTTAAGTTGAAAGAATGTGCTTAAATTATTATTTATTTATTATTTATTGATCAAATCTAGTCATTTAACGGTAAATAATACAAATAAAAAATCTCCCCCCAAAAGGGAAGGATTTGTTTAAAAATGTGTGAAGGAAGGATGAGGGATAAATCAATTTACATTACAGGCTATAAAGTTGCATAATTGTATACAAATTTAAACAATAAGTCATTGGTAGTTGGTGGTTTCACTTCCTGAAAAAGTGCTTCATAGTTTCTCATCATTTCCAAATTTCAAAGCTTTTAAAACTTATAGTATTGCACTTATCTCAATATTCAAATATCAGTATTTGATTATCAATATTGGCTGTACTCTCATGATGAGCATGCACTTAAAGGGACGAAATGCATTTAGTAGTAGTCGAGGCAAAATGAAAGTATGATACTACCTTATAATCTGGTTTTCTGAGTAGTAATGACATCTGAAACTCACTTGCAAGCACAGTTTAATATTTGGGCCAGCAGGACTGAAGACAGTTGCTGATACTGTGTGTGCTGCATTTCCTCTGTGTGCTCAGACAAAGATATATACACCACACTGTCCTTCAGTGCTGCTTGGCATTGGCAGTATGCCCTACACAGAATGCATTGTTTTTTGTTTTGGACAGTAAGCTTTTCTATCTCTGTCAAAAGTTTCATACTGAATTTGGATTTTGGAGGCTGTTTTAGGGTTTCTAACCTGTCTCGTTTTATGCTCTGAACTCTGTAAGCATCTGGATGATTTTAAGTCTTACTCAAGGGAAGGGCTGTACATCTCATCCCCATGCTTTCAGCTTCTTATACTGGAGGTCATGCTGAAGATATTTGGACACCACATCAGGCCTGTTGAGTTAAAGTCGGTCTGGCACTTTTTAAGTCGAGGTAGATCTATTATCAGACCAAAAAAGAGCTGAGAGACATGAAAGCCAGTGCAGTTTGAGATTAGAGGGATCACCCCCTGACTCTGAAGACCTGCAGAGAAGGATGGAGAGACTAGAGAAGGAGTTGGGGGATGCACAGTATGTTCCATTTAAATTTGAATCGGCTTGAATTGCTCCTGTTGATTAGACTTTATTAGAGTGAACCTGCTGCATTAGCATGGACTCCCTCATTGTGAAAGAACATCAAACTAACAGAGAAAAGCTCATTTTAGAGTTTCGAGGAATCTGATCCAATTCTCCTGTCAGTTTTTTTATCATCTGCTGTTAACTAGTGGTCGTTAGTAGCAGCATTGAAGGATTTGTAGTTTTGTGTCAGTGCTGCTGGCTCACCTAGATCCCTGCCAAGCAGGACAGCGCCTGTGGGCAAAGCTTGGCAGCCCGTGGCAGATGGAGGATTTCTGTCTGTCAGGCTGTCTAGAGGCACATAGGCCTGGAGAAGGGAACGTGGCTCTGAGCCTAGCCTGATTGTGGGTCATTGTTACATGAAATGGATGTGGGACTTTTCCATAAGTATCAGTTTATTTCAGCATGTCTATAATTAAATGTTTTTATAGAATAGTTCACACAAAAATGAACATTTTGTTATTTGTTCACCCTCAACTCATATTAATTTCCTTCCATGAAGCACAAAAGGAGATCTTTGGGGAATGGCTGAGCTCCTTCCAAAATTCCAAAATTCACTGATGATCTGTGCTGTAGGTTTCAAGAACCAATGGCGTTTGCTGTCAATAATGCACAGTAAATAATTATAATATTATAATAATACAGTAACTTATGGTTGCCAACTTGCCGTATTTCATCAAATTGTATCATTTTTATTTAACAATATACTTGTACAATTGGCAGCCACATAGTTAGGTGCCTGTCCTTAAAAATGATCAAGACTCAGGTCATAAGACAAAAAATATCTCTAAAATAATGCAATAAACAATTACTAAATAACATAAAATGGAATAAAAACACCATAAAGTATATTATTGTTAACAAATAAATAAATAGTCATATGTGATGTCACACAGGGACTTGAGTGTCCTTTTACTGTTTTCACCATAAAATATTCCTCCAAAAACCCTTATTTTTACATTATTTTACATTTACAGTAAATGGTTACTTATATAGTTGTAAAATATACGTGAGTTAAGTCATTTACAATTTTACACCATATCTAAGGTAACTTGTAGTTAACAAGCTTTTACTATAGCATTTTTACAGTGTTTTTGTATTGAAGAAAAAAATATTTTTTTAAAATAATTTTAGTAACTAATAACTCTGTTCAGAAGACTTGGAGTATAAATTGTATAGTCGTTTTCAGAGCTTGACTATATAAATTAATATATTGGCTAAACATAGCCTATAAAATAGAGGCTAAAAAAGGGTATTGCCTGAAAATATGTGGAAAATAGGTTAGTAGACCACTAGCTCCAGAATAGTGCTGCACGATTTGGAGAAAATATCTAATTGGGATTATTCTGGGTAAAATTGCGATTTAAAATGCGATTTGGGATTCTTTTTTTTCTTTTTTCTTTTTTACAAATGAAAAGTGTGTGTGTGTGTATATACATAACATTTTATGCTTGTATATTAATATGCTTCAGAGAGAAGTAATATAATAATAATTATAATAATAATTAGTTACATTTATATAGCGCTTTTCTAGGCACTCAAAGCGCTTTACATAGAAGGGGGGAATCTCCTCAACCACCACCAATGTGCAGCATCCACCTGGATGATTCGACGGCAGCCAGTGGGCAAATTTGGACAGGATGCCGGGGTTACGCCCCTACTCTTTATCAAAGGACATCCTGGGATTTAAAAAAATAATAATTATGACCACAGAGCGTCAGGACCTCGGTTTAACGTCTCATCCGAAGGACGGTGCTTGTTACAGTATAGTGTCCCCATCACTATACTGGGGTGTAAGGACCCACACAGACCACAGGGTGAGCATCCCCTGCTGGCCTCACTAACACCTCTACCAGCAGCTACCTAGTTTTCCTAGTTGGTCTCCCATCCAGGTACTAACCAGGCTCAGCCCTGCGTAGCTTCAGTGGGAAACCAGTCTTGGGCTACAGGGTGATATGGCTGCTGGTATGTGAAGCTTGCACTGTAGCTGGATAAAAAAAAGATAGACACGCTTTGGCGGATTAAACATGAAGACAATAAACACACGACTGCATCAAGATATGGTGTATTTGAGTTCTTCAAGCCTTCTCGGGTATTTTCATAATAATAATAAAGTATATTATAATGCAGTGCTAATCGACATAGACTCACTGTATAGAATACTATAAAATAATACATTGTCTGCCTCATTCTGTGATAAGAAGCCACATCAGCTCACAAAAGGACATTTCAAACACATGATTGACGATATGAAGTGAGTTAAAACATGTTATTAAAGCACACACAGTAGTTTCTGCCAGTCTCATGTTAATCTTGAGTACCTATAGAGTAGCATTGCATCCTTCATATCTCAGAAGAGTCTTTAGATTTATCAAAGACAAATGCGCTGTACCAATTCTTTCCGAAAACAGCCGAGCTCGTGCAGTGGGCAGAGGTAAAGAGACACGAGCACACACACACACACACACACACACACACACACACACACACACACACACACACACACACACACACACACACACACACACACACACACACACACACACACACACACACACACACACACACACAAAATACATCATGGCATTATCCCTAGATAACTTTCGATTCTTGTTGTGGACATTATATGCACTTGCTTTGGTTGATGATGTGCGCATGCGCTCATTCGGGAGAAGTGTCCATTATTCCGTACTTAATGAAGTCATACAGGGCCATACTCGAAAAAAAAAACTTTATGAAACTTATTAGAATCCTGAATCCTGAGTGTATTTGGAACAGAAATACTCATACGTCCAACTCGTTTTTTTTTGGCCATGTTTAGCATGAACTTTAGCTTTAAACGTTGTCTTTTGTTGGACAACAGGTTTATGAGCACTTACTAGTTTGTGAAGATGTTTGATGCATGTTTTTTCAAACGCATGTTATAAGTGACTCAAACTCACAGTGCTTTCAGACGGAGCAGCATTTACTACCGTCACAGAGCTGCTCTTCAATACCACGCTGTGCATATATTTATTATAATTAAAATCACAGCCTTTACGCTTTCATAATCGCACATAAGCCAAATCGCGATTGCGGTTCGATTTCGATTAATCGTGCAGCCACACCAGAAGTTTGAAATTTGCTTGACTTAAAAGTTCTGCAAAACTTTGACTTATGGTCATATGTAAAGGCAAAGAGCCATTTAACTGCTCTGGGTGTAAAGTGCCAGTTGCATATTTGCAATGTTTTATCAGTGTTTCAATGAAATTATCAGCTGAATACAGACCTCACGGCTACATGCTGTGTAGCATGATAATAAAAGATAGTTTACAGGAAATCTCAGTGCTGTGTAACTGCGGCATTGAGATGCAACTGTCCCCGAATTCAGGAGACCCTAATCAAATTTGCTATCTAGGTCGTCTATGAGGCGCACGCTGACCCCAAAAAACCGAGAAAGCAACAGCAAGTGATGGCAGAGAATAGACTGTTCATCATTAGTATTGCTAATGCACCTCTGTCAGTGTCTTCTAAATGTGTTTAAATGTGCTGTTGGGCTGCAAAACATGGTTTAATGATCTGACTAGATGTGTACACTAGTTGATTCTGCATGTGCTTGCATGGCTTACGCAGATGGGTGATGTACCGAGTGGAGGTGAGTTCTGGCCTGCTGTCATAGACTGTGCTCGAGCACTTCTGGCAACAACAACAGCATTCAGCACAGCACAATAGCCAGCAGAGACTGTGGTTTCATTCTGCTGGGCTCTGAACAGATGATCATGCTGAACTCTGTTGGTGTGGAAGGATGGATGGCTGTTGTCCACATGGTGCCTGTAATGTTCAGTGAGGTGACATTAAGAGCTGTCTTAATTGCTAATTAGTCTTTTAGCTGATCATTTATTATCCAAAGTAACTAACACTTACTTTAAAAGGGGGAAACCTGGGGTTTAAAGACCTTGATCATGACCGCTTTAATACTTTTAAACTTTAACCTTTGGGTTACCAGTCCAAATCTTTAATCATGATGCATTTTCAGCTGGTAATAAACAACTTTATTTTATAAAATGTAGTTCTGGTCCTTGAATCGGATTGGTCGAACGGTTGTCTAACAGCAATGGTACTTTTGACTGACTCTTCCTGCATGTTTTACCAATCCGCCTGTAGGTGGCATCAAGTGAAGTGACTGTCTATATGAGTGAGCCACTGTCTCATTCATTCAACTGATTTGTTTGAAGCATTGATCTGGAGTGTTTTTGTCAAAGACTACATCATATTCAGTACGATGATCAAAACAGATGGATTAGATCGAGTCCATCAACACCCCCAGAGCTTGCCCTATAGCTCATCCTGGGTCAACATTTCATTAGGGTTGGGTATCGTTTGGGTTTTTTACGATACCGGTGCCAAACCGATACTTTTAAAACGGTACCGGTGCCTAAACGGTGCCTGAACTGATACTTGGAAAAAAGGGAAAAAAAGCCACAAAACAACAGTGGATGACATTTAAAGAATGGCTTTTTATTGAAAAAAAGAATAATTAAAAATTCTTTAAATGGAACAATTTATTAAAAGTTTAAAGTATATTTAAATATATAAATATAAATAGATACAAAACACAATTTACTTAACAAATTCACAGTAAAACCGAAAGCCACCTAACCCAACTACAACAGGCCTAATTTAACACTAAATAACAGTTACAGTAATAACAGCAGTTGTCTGTATTCTTGGTATGCTACAAACCAGCTTATTTTGAAATATATCCATATTCTCTGGCTAAATATTTTAGAACGCATCGCCTTATTGTTTCCATGGTGATGCGTCATGCTTTTCACATGACACACAGCAGTCACAATAGCTGTATCGGTTTTATTTAATTTTTTAATTTTTTATTCAAAATATTCACAAACTTGTTAACTATGTCATGAACTATCTGATATTCTGATTTTCAAATATGTGTGAGTGAATGTGTGTTAGTTGATCTATAATGCGCGATGGGCGGCGCCATGTAAGTTTGCGCCTCAGAGAATCGGATCTGTCGGATTTACATCACGTAAATTCATCCTCGTCTCACGAAATACATGAAAGTGAGTGACCGGTGAACTGGGAGAAGAATAGAGTAAACGATATAGTTAACTATATAATGTGTATCTGATATGAATAAAACGAGTAGTTAAATTTTAACTGTCTGAAAGGATTGTCATTGCCGCTATAGACACCAGTGTGTATTTTCTGCTAGTACTTATGTGCATTTAAATGTCTGAAACCTAAAATAAATATTATGTGGTTGAAAACACTGACTAGTTGTGATCTGTGACGAGTGCTGAGCGCAACTGTCTTTGGCTCTCTCTCTGGCTCGACGCCAGCCAAAGCGTGAAAGCACATTTGAATTTAGGTGGCACCAAAATGAGTGATTTGGTCCGGTTCGGTACCCAACCCTACATTTCAACCTACATTTTTGATTTATATGCTGTTTAATGTTGATGATCGTGTTATTTTACATACGAATCTGCTTGCATATGCTATCACTTGTTTCTGCTTCTTCTTCACATGTCTTTTGATCAGGAGATTCAGTACTCTTTCTGAAGATGTCATAGCGCCCCTACTGTATAACAGTAGGGTTATATTTCTGTCAATGGCGGGCAAGTGTTGCCTCATAAAGGACGAAAAATTCCGTCAATGGCAGGGAAAGAGTTAAAGATATGGCGGAAATAAGTAGTATGTATGATATTTCGAATTTAGCCGCTGACTTTCATTCATTCAATAACGAAAAAAGTGACTGGCTGGATTTGCATACTTTTTATGGCAGAAATTAGTAAGAGTAGTGTATGGTAGTAGTATGCAGTTCGGAATTCAGCAACTGTCTTGTCTTAGGAGTGAGTCATTGAATCATTCACTCAAACGAAACAAAAACACTAATACATTGAGGTAGGAATTAATCTGTTGTGGCTTTGTTTGCAAATATTTTTAATGGCGGAGCAACAATAGACTGGTATTGTGTCTAAAATGTAAGTTACGGAATATTAACATGTTCAATTAACTGTTCTATATAAGCAATATCACACTCTCAGGTGTGCTGTTGTTAATAATAATGGGGATATTCGGAGCAACAACACTATTGCTCATATGATATTGCTTAATTACCATGTTTATTTCCATTATGTTGTTTAATACCTTGGTATACGAATGTGGTAATCATTCAGTACCCTGCTCTATATGATATTATAACTGAATTTTTTGTGTTAACTAAATATTTCATCTAACATTTTGTAGGGACTTTTTGTTCATGAGGAAACAGCAGAAACCTCAGAATGTCCATAACCCCTCCCCCATTTATTTGTAATCACACCAAATCAAGTTGTGGGTATTTTGATGACGCTCTGACGCTGACGTACAGACAGCCTGGCTTGCTGTTGGTGGGTGGGGGATTTGGCATTGCACTGCAAAAACCCCTCTGACAGGATATTTTCTCAGCTCATTTTCTTTGCCAAAGCAGGTTAGGAGGAAGGACACAAAAACACACTCTCTGATTCACACTAACCCACACGGCAATACGTATTAAAGGCTGAATTCACCAAACAGCCATAGTGCATGTTCATCCTTCTTGTTCATCCTTCTTGTTCATCATTTCGAATTAAGTAATGTCATTTCTTATAAATATTTTAGGCGGCCACTGTTGCTCCTCTTAATTTATTTTCTAATGGCCCTGAAGTTATACATTTTTTTTTTTTTTTTTCGAATACCATCTTCCTCATTTTGAGTTTCACTCCCCTCAGTGTCACACTCATAAAATCACTCTCAGACTTTGACAGATGGGGCTTTAGCAGCCAAGCAGGATGTCTACTGTTGATTCTTGGCTCTGGAGCCAGGCTTCACTCCTGGAGTGAGCTCAGCTGAGGGTTGATACGCTATTGATACTGCTTCTGTTTATACACAGCACCATATGAAGCTTCAGATCGAAAGCGAGAGAAAAGAGATCAGCGTCTCCCTTCTGATCTGCATCTGCCAATAACTCTCTAACAATCCTCTCAGCCACAGCAGAATGAGAAACAGAAGGATGCTAAGCATTGTCAGATTTTAAATCTCCTAATTTTGGGGGGTCCTGTGCCGGCTAAGCAAGTGCAAATGAGATGAATGCGAATGCTAATGGCTTTAGAGAAACCGGCTAACATTAACAGTATGGTGGTCCTGAAAGACTCACTGAGCACCAGATGGATCCTCCAGGACTCACTCCACAGTGACCACAGAATCAGCTCTAGGAAGCTTATAGTCTTCAATGGAAAATTCAGCTGCCGGCGTCACTGTGTTTTGGTGCCAAACCCAAAGGGTAGATTTGCCATGATCCCAAATGGCTGGAATTTAGTTATAGCTTGTTATTTAACTAAAACATCTAATTTCTTTGTGTATTATCATCATATGCCATTAGTTGATAGTAACAAGCACATGTGATTAAATTAATATTTTAATGGTTATTATTATAAGACTTTAGTATCACTATATCATGTCTACCGAGATACATGGTTGACATGTAGACCTAATTACTAGATATGAGAAGCCAGTCTTTTTGAAATTCCTTCTAGTCCCAGCTGGATCGCCTCTGCCAGGTTACGCCCTGACGTCTGTTTGGAGATCTCTGAACCGACGGCTGAGTCTTATTTTTGGAATGAGCCACGCTGCCAAGCTTGTGTCATCCGTAGGGGTGTAAGGTTTGGCGGGTCGAGTTAATTAAAGGGGTGTGAGAGAAGGAGATAGAGAGCACTGCGTAAGCATGAGTATTTCCCTGTCCATGAGAGGTCGTGCTGTGCACCGGCTGATGGTCGTCAATGGTGCCAGGAGAGGCCCAGCCAGCCAGAGAAAAGCCCTGTGGTCAGCACTCCGTGGGCAGTAGATCCTGCCAGCATCCAGCTCTCAGAAACATAACAGGAATCACACCTCCAACCGTCTCTCTGCTGGGCTTACGCCTGGCTCCCACAAACACATCTTCTCAAGGACAGCGCTCTCATTTTGGCAGTTGCCCCACTGCTAATCTCTATAAAACATGTTTTAAAGACAGTACTGTAGACCAAATATTTGTCAGGAATTTATCAGCAGAAAAGTTCTGAAAATGAGTGTGTAAAATTCATAAAACATACACTATCATTCAAAAGTTTGGGGTCGGTATGATTTTTTAAAAATGTTTTTGAAAGAAATCCTTTATGCTCACCAAGGCTACATTTATTTTATCAAAAATACAGTAAAAACAATAATATTGTGAAATAATATTATATTATATGGGTTTAATATGTACGCTTATAATGTTAATAAAATTTTTTGCACAAAAAAACAAGTACTGATTCACATTCAATTGGTGCCACATTTCGGTACCTGAGAATGCATCTGGTGATATCACCACCAGAAAAAAAGGCTATTTAAATACGAAACCGGCATGTCCTGCGTGTCTCTGTATGAATGAATGGTGCAGACGCGTGGTTTAATTTACCTCACACACACACACACACACACACACACACACACACACACACACACACACTGAATTGTGCGTGATGGTCGCGTGTTTCCATCTCTTACGAATACATGAACGTCATCTCCAGAGCTGCTCTGAGTCATTTCATGAGCATTTTACCGTTTAATTTGAGAAAAACTACCGTCATATCATAAACACACAGTAACTCTAAGGTCTTCACGGCAACCCGTCAAAATAAAAGTTTGGTTTAACTTGACAAATATATTACTGTTGTTGTACAGTAGAATTTAGATACGTCTCAATGTAATAATAATACTAACCCTAATGTGATAATAATACGTTATCAAAACATTATTTTTTAAATAATAAATCACAATTTTTCTTCCATGTTTTAATTTGAACAGTATAAAGCTCTGTTTGCAGCACTTTGTTTGACAAAAAAGTTTGTTTAATTAAATTAAAAGATAAATGAAATCAATGTTTTATGTCTTCACTTGATTACCAGAAAATACACAACACAGAATGTTTGGGAAGTCTTTTCATAGAAATTAAATATAAATATATATATAATTGAACTTGCAGTTTCTTGACTTTACAGTTATTGAGGTAAACATCCCTAAAGTACCGAAAAAAGGTACACTGTAAAAAAAATCCCCGTAAAATTTACGGTAAAAAACCGGCAGCTGTGGTTGCCAGAACTTTAGCGTAAAAAATACGGCAGTAACGTTTTAGGTTTTTAGGGACAGCACCATATAATTTAAAGGTTTATAATGTAATAATTACGGTTTAAAAATGTTTTCTTTTACAGTTCAAAACCATATAATTTAAAGGTTTATATTGTAATGATTATTTTTACACTGTAAACAATTTACGGTAAAAAAAAACACATATTTCATTAACTGAAATAATGTTAAATTACCAACCTATTGAAATACTAATATCTGTTATGTACTTTTGATATATACGGACAACCACCAATTACAGTGGTGATGAGAATCACGTGATGAATCAAAGCTAATCACAAGCAGCTTTTAAGAGAATAATAATAATATATAGAAGGTGCTCAGTGTCATTCACACAAACACTAAACACCATCATAGATCATAAAAACTGATGAAAAAAATGCAATAAACATTAATTTAACAACATCAGATGTAACATAAAACCCTAATGTACATAACTGATTAATAAAAAAAAAAGAAGAAACATAGTTATTGCAATGAAAATACATCAAATGCAAATTGTCACGCTGGGAATTCTGGGAATGTCAATTTACGGGTTTTCACTGTAAATTACACAATGACTTGTTCTTTTTCACTTCCAAAAACTGTAAATTTAACAGTATTTTACTGTCAAATTAAATGAAATGTAAGGTTAGATCTATTACATTTATTCACTGTATATAGTAGGGCTGTAACGATTCGCCCAAAAATAAAAACCTCGATTAATTGAACATTTTACCTCGATTACGATTAATGAACGATTATTTTGCTTCTTTCTTTTTTTTTTTGGCCCTGTTAAGGTTTTTGAGTAAGTTCACTGATAAGGTTTGTACTGTAAATATGTTCTACATATTTATATATAGAACAGGTGGATTTTTTTTTCTAATGAAAAAGTGCATTTCTTTGTGATTTTAAAATACTTGAAGGAAACGGTTCACTTTCAGCAGTTATTGTCTATGGGGCAGATTTCTGTTTGTTGTACATCAGATACAGGTACATTAACACAGTAGGCCTACATTACATTTATCTGAATGCATTAATGAGAGAGAGATTGTGTGTGTGAATTACTCATACCGTCTCTATTCATTATGAAGCTGTGGTTTGTACTTCAAAGGTATTAAAATGTATGACTATAACTGTTGAGTTTCTAAGCTACTTTAGTGACTTTACTTTAGTCACAGGACGGCATTGATACTGCGTTTCTGCGCACGATCTTCGCGTGATGTGCGAGCTTCTGTCTGAGTGTTCGTTTGTCACAATATATCAGGCATTAGTTCAACATAATACACATCTGATGGCCGAAACTCGCTTTAATGTTCAAACTGGCAGTGCTTAAACCACATACAAATGACAAGCTTTGTGAGGACGCAGGTGAAAGATCTGCCTTCAGGGCGCTCGCGTTGTCAGAGACGCGACACGGCTCTCTGTGTCACAGAAAAAAGCTGAGCACTGAACGGATACGTTTTCCGTATTGTTGTTTTTGAATAGTGCACAATCGCTTTAAATGTTGAAACTGGCAAGCCTTTAAACGCATGTACTTGACAAACTTTATGAGCACGAAAGTGAAAACGATCTGGCATCAGGGCTTGCGCGCGCCGTCAGTGTGTGTGTATGTGTGGCTATATGAAGAACGGCAATTAACTTACCTGTGTAAAACATGCAGTTACTATAGTGATTCTGGGCATCTATAAACACAGATAACTGCTCCTGCATCTCTCTGTGTGCCTGCAAACTGCACTTGATGTGACTGACGGGGCGGAGTCACGTGAAAACCGAAATAACCGACATGGGAAAAATACGTCGGTTAGAGGTTCTGAATGTCGGTTTCGGTTATATTTCGATTAATCGTAACTGTTTTTCACCGTAGCATTTTTACTGTAAAATACCGTTAAAATCACAAAATTTTTTTTACAGTGTACTGTTGGGTACCGGTACTGAATTTCAGGTACCGGTACCATGAACAGTACCCATCCTTATACAGATAACGCATTATCAAATTGTTTACTTGCTGTTTGCAATGTAGCTGCTGCCAAATGCTCCGAAAACAAACATTATATATATGTATAGATACTTCATTAAAAAACCCTATCTTAAAGCATTTTTTTCTTGATGTTTCTGGCATCATAATGTCAGAAAGCCAAGTGAGTAGTGCAGCTAGTGCTCATCACTCATAAATAAAAAACTGTTGTGCTCATGAGGATGTGGGTTTGAAAGTAGCATATGTCCTGATCACATTCCCCTCTCCCTCCTTCTACTTTCCTGTCTATCTCCACTGTCCTGTCAGGCACAAAAGGATTGAACCTGGCTGCTGTCAGGATCCTCATTATGAGCCCCAGGTGTTGTGCTGTAGGCTGCTGGTCAGAAAGTAGGAACACAAACCTGCCAATATAGGGACACTAGCCTGGAAATGCCGCTCACATTTTGAGAGCCAGCAGTCACTGCCAGGATGTGTTTACGAAAGAGAGTGAGGAAAGAAGAGGATAGGGGAAAGGATGGCAAAGTGTGTGTTATGTGTCCTGGTTAACCCTACATTACGGGGACAAAATGTCCTCACAAAGGTGGCAATATCCGATATCCTTGTCCTTGTGGGGACATTTTTGTTCCCCATGAGGAATACGGCTTATAATAAATCATACTAAGTGATGTTTTTTTTGAAAATGTAAAAATTAAATTACGGTTTGTACAGCATAAAAATAGTAGTCCATGGAAAGTCCCAATAAAACATGAAAACACACAATGTGTGTGTGTGTGTGTGTGTGTGTGTGCAATGAGAGAGGCTGTATTACAGAAAGCGTTCTGTAGTGACTCAGCTATTTGCACCTGTTCTCTTACCTCAGAGAGACGTTCAACCATCTTATACACAGCTGCAGAATAGAGGCATTCTGAAACATTACTCAGTTCAACTGATCTGACATCTAAACTTTAAAAAGCTTTTCGTGTTTCGTTTAGCCCCAGACATTAAGGACAAATGTTACATTTGATTTCGTTGAATAGTGAAAGGAATTCAGTGGGCTGCTCAGGCTATTAGCTGAGGTGATGGTTTTATATTTCTGAGTTGGCTGACATTTACATTCACAAAGAGAAACTTTCACAGTCATCTCAGTGTCATCTGCTCTGCCAGAGCATTGAAACATTGAACCGAGTATGTTTGTGTGTGCACCTCAGCGTGGGTTTGGTCTTATTAAAATTGCTTTGAGTTCTTGCCAGTAGCCCCTGCAGGAGCCTGCTTTCATCAGCATTATCTGTCAGTCTACTCTCCTGGTCAACCTTATTTTTGATTGTGTACCTTGTTTCTTCCCCAGACGGTTCTCTGAAATGCATCCATTTAGCAGATTCACTAAGGCACATCTAATGTCAGTTGATTATGCATGGAGAAAGACGGCATCATTTGTTTTAAAGGTCCCATGGCATGGCATTTTTCTATTATTTTATCATGTTTTCTGAGGTGTACTTATATTGTTAGTATGATTTTTACATCATAAAATGTCATAATTTAGAAATAAAAGGCATTTTTTCTACACTGATGTTTGCCCTGTGGCTGAATGCTCTGTTTCAAGAGGCGTTGTCTGCTGTGAGACTTAACTAAAAACGCCCACTGTTGTGATTGGCTGACATCTTTGCATTTGAAATGAGTATCAGATCTTGTAGCGGAGGGGGCGTGGTTTTACAAGGTCTACCAGGCACGAGCAGGCACGAGCCTGCTGCCAGAGAGACGGATGGACCGGAGTTCACTTCTCATCAGTTTCTCTCAGCACGTCTCAGTTCAGTGAACTGTTGTAGTTACTAGCATCTACTTCAGGTTATTAGTTTATTGCTAGTCGGAGGGGCTGTCACTCATGTCAGAAAGTTAGTAACTTTAGTAAATTATGGATCAGTGCTGACTGGAGACGCGAACCGTTTAGAATGATTCAGTCCGATTTGGTGAACTGATTGGGTTCACTAAAAAGAACCAGTTCAAAAGAATGATTAGTTTGCGAACCGGACATCACTAATGTACCAGAGACGGAGCGATTGCTAACAAAGTTATTTATAATAACTACTGAGTTGTGAAAGCGCTGTCAGCGCGAGTTTATTTTGTTTGTATCTGAGAGTTCTGAATAAACACGAGTCCCAGTCACGCCGAGTCCGTCTTCATAATTATTCTACCAACTTTGTAACACATGCAATGTACCATTACAGCTGTCGAGATGAACGAGTAAGTGTTGATTATAGCATTATTTTTAGATATTTTCCTATCATATGAAAAGCGTCAGTGACACGCATTGAGTACACAGCACAAACAAATACACAACAGCGCAGTAATCAAATGTAATCCAGTTTATTGTGGGGCTAGGCTGGCTAGCCCGGATATGCTCACGCTTACCCCCCGTCTGCTTAATCTCGCGCAGCGTTTGGTGCCTCCGCTGTGGGCCAGATGCAGTACTGGGGGTCGGGGATGTTGAAGGCCGACCGGCCAGTGCAGCCCGAGCTTCAGCGTGTGCGTGAGGTTTATCTCTAAAGTGTGACTCTGCCGATGTTGAGCAGAAACTCAGGACTGCATGCACATTTTAGAACAGATAGACGCGACGAGGATGTACAAAAACATGGACTCACAAGATAGAAAACACGAAAACACCGTTCTGTCGGGAGAGAGAGAAGCCGCAGCGTGTTTACGAATAATAAATAATTATCTACACATCAGAAATCACTGATCACAGATCAGAAGGCACTGAAAAAAGACTTCTGTTTTCATTTGTACATCCAAACACTGAGAAACTGCCAGCATTCACTCGTTCACAAGCCATGATCTCTCGAGGACAAATATAGCGCTTGCATGGGCGTGCCAGATTCTCTGGGCAGAGGAAAGGGAGGTAACCTTTCCTGTTATGACTTCATAACAGGAAAATTCCAGATCAGCTTGTCTTGGCTGTCATTTTCTCAAAGACGGAGAAAGACAGCCAGAACTTGATCAAAATTTCTAGCCACTTGGGGACAATATTCAGGCTAGGGGAACTCATATTAATGTTGAAAAACCTCATAAAATGAAAATGTCATGCCATGGGACCTTTAAAGATACTGAATTAGTCATTGTGACTATCTTTATCTCTCTCTCTCTCTCTCTCTCTCTCCCTCTCTAAATGCTTATTTTTCATACTTTTGCATTTAGATTAAATTTGCTGTCATTTAACGGTCACTTCATCTTTTAATTACTAATAATTTAATAACCCTTTTAAATGTAATCTTTAGGAAATCAAAATATCCTATGTTTTTACTGTACATTACAATGTTGCAATTTAAAATGATTCATTTTAGAATTTTTATTTAAAAATAATTGATCAGTTACTGGCTATAAAATTTGAATAAGTAGTTCAATTTCTCTGAATATTAAACTGAGATAAGAGAAAAATATTTTACTAATTTAAAATTCATTTAATTCACAATTTCGCTGAGTTTTGGGAAAAACACCTCTGAATATTATATCTGGGACATAACCACCTTCTTCTCTCTTTCAGAACTCTCTAGGAACCCTCTAAATGGAGATGGCGTATTTCAAGAACAATTTTTGGGTAAGTCTGTCACATTTCTCATTCAATACTGCTAGTACAGTGAGAGCAAATGTTTACTCCGCGTATGTTTTATACAGTTGCCTCGTAAGCAGTTTGGGATTCATATGCTGACTGTTTCAGTCACATCATTGGAAGTATAGCGAGAGGAAAGAACAAAGAGAGAAAAAAAAGTGTAAGAACAAAAGCAGAGGGCCAGGGCTTTGTCAGCTTTCCCATGAGGACAGCCGTGCTCTGCACTTTCCACACACCTGGTAGGGCTATTTCAGGTGCGTCCTACTTTAATACCTAGCTTGTTCCTCTCAAAGAACGAGGAAGAGGAAAATCAAGCCAGAACATTCAGGAATTGCTTCTACTGAATGCAGGCCACATTACACCAGTACAGAAGCCTACCAGATAAAGACCTCCATATGTTAGAGGAGCTTACAACATCTGTGCCATCAAATTAGTTTTTTTTGAAAAGTAGTAAAGTGGCATTTCAATGTCACGTAAAAATAAACATCATACAATGATTGGTTCCCTCCTTTTTAGGCTGAACGCCCCTTCTTTCACTTGTAGTCTTGACTGGGGTTTTATTTTTGAGTTCCTCTGCTGTGTTCTTCTGTTTGGTTGCAGCCTCTGGTCTGCTGACCTGTTTCTGCCAGGTCATGTGGTTGTCTGGCTTTGTGTCGCAGGACTGTGGTAGATACAGAGACCTCCTCTATTGTGTTCTTACACAAAGCTGGTGTAAAACACCCCCCAAAACTCCCAAGCATCCATGCAGAACTATTATTCACTCAGGACCCCCCTCATCGCTCATGCAGATGTATGCAGACAGACGCTCTGGCCTGCACTCTTTTTCATTACTCCGAAAAGCAGTTTTTAAAGTCAACATAAAATCAACTTGGCCTTTAACTCTGTCCTTTGCCATTGACGGAATTTTCTGTAATTTATGAGAAAACACAACCCCGTCATTGACAAAATTTTCCATGTTTTCACTGTTCTAAGGTACGGGGCACTATTACGCAACTTCTGATAAAGTACTGAATCTCCTGATCAAAAGACGTGAAGAAGAAGCAGAAACAAGCGATAGCATATGTAAGCAGATGCGTATGTAAAATAACGTGATCATCAACATTAAAGGCCCACTGAAGTGAATTGAAACGTGCAGCATTATTCAATGTGTTGATGTAATTTCCACTGAAACAGGAAGATAGGACAGGACATATCGAACAGCCCCTCCCCCCTTTTAAAATAGCCAATAGCGTATCATTTATATCACAGCTCGGCCAGAGTAGTTGAGCTCGCTAAAGCCACAATTTCCTCCTAATCTCTAACCGTTTCTTCTAATCTCCTCCATATTGTTTTAAAATATATAATTCTGTGTAGAATTCAAATGGGTCCGATACATCAGACTCGCTCATATGATCCGCTCTGTGCTATCATGTCTCTGGACCGGAGCTGAAGGCCAATTTATACTTCTGCGTCGAGTGCACGCAGAGGGTACGGCGTACCCTACGCATAGACGCGTTGGATACGCCGTACCCTACGCCGTAGCCTGACGCGCACCTCTCCAAAAATGTAACAACGCGTCAATTCTACGCGGAACGCAAGCGCTGTGATTGGTCTGCCAGAACCCTTCCCTCAGGTCAATAAATAAATAAAAAATCTGCGATAGGAGTGTGTGTGTGTGTGTCCAGAAATTGGATGATAGTTCCTTACGTCTGCTATAACACACTATTTTGCAGTCCAGCGATTCTTTATGGTAGTAAATAAATACATAGATCCGCTGAGTATAGTTTATTTATTTTCTCATTAAAACCAAAGATGTTAATCAGTAATTGTATATCAAGAACAGGGACACATTCGGGTATATTTCGTGAATGAAGTCTCCGCAACAACAATCGCTTGCTGAGCCACCGCTGCTGAAAACAGCGGCCACGAGCTCCGCATAGTTTCACAAATGCATTCCAGCGCCAGATCGCCTTATTTAACTTTACTAATCAACTAGAGATGCTTAATTTGTATTAGATACAACAACTCAAGCTGCAAGAAAAGCCGCTCTCTCACTGCTGCTGATATTCCGACATGAATGTACAGATTCTACACATCAAGCTGCTTCTTCTTCGGCTGTTGTCTTGATTACACCAACATGCCCGAGGACACTGCCTTCTAGTGTCTGCATGTGGAATTGCACATTGACGCAGACAACAGCGCAGAAGTATAAATGCTCACGACGGCGTCGGCTACGCGCGTAGCCTACGGCGTAGCCTACGGCGTACACTCGACGCAGAAGTATAAATGGGCCTTGACTGTGTGCTGCGGCGGTTCTCGTGACACCAGACTTCATTCACCCCAATGGAAGTCATATTTACACTGTCTGAATCGTTCCCCATACCCTATATCAGGGGTCTCCAACATGTCGCTCACGAGCTATCAGTAGCTCGTGGCCTGATTGGAGGTAGCTCGCCAAGATGTACTTTTCATCTAATCAGAGTGAGCTAATATAGACAGGTGTCCCACCCCCTCCAATGCAAATCAAGTTTGACATATGGGCCGTGAGGTTATTATTTTTATTTTATGAACAAATGTAAATGTAAACATGCAAATGACTTCGGTACCATGTCGGTAGTGAAATTTTTAAAATGTGACGATACCAGCATTTCTGTAGTACCAGTAGTACCGACTCCCGCAGCTGTGTTCAGTCGCTTTCGTGTTTATCTAAGCGCGGGGCTCCATACTGTAGCCGAGTAAATACTACTCTCTGTAAATATTAAACTGCAAAATACTATTTAAATATCACTCCTGCATGTTCTGCGTCTCTGTGGACGCGCGCAGATTACTGTCTTTGTAATCTCTGCCGTGTGTCACTAAAAGAGGACCTAACCCTCATTTAAAAAAAAAAACTGTCATAACATGAACACAAACACACAAAGATCAACTTAAAGGCAACCTGTCAAAATAAAAGTTTGGTTTAACGTGAAGAAATTGACAGAATATATTTGTTGTATATTTGTACTGTTGTAGCCTACAGTAGATTTAGCTACGTCTCTATGTAACAATAATACATCTCTACTAATAATAATAATTATGCCTAGATGGTTGCTTATTTTTCACTGGATCTTTTTATTTATAAACAATGTTTACTTTTAAACAACATACAGCCTTTAAATGTTTGTATTATTTACTTATACTGATTATCATCATAAATAATAAATGTATTGAATTTAATATAATTTTTTTAAATAGTTAAATAAAATACCAAGCACCGTAATTTTTTTATGGTATTGGTACTGACTTCTGGAACTACTACTACACTCTTTCAGGTGTAAAACAGTTTGGATAGTTGTTAATATGATAATTATGATGCATTGTTTAAGAGTTTTGTATTAAGTATTGTTTAAGTATTGTATAACATGAGTATTTCTATGCATTTTTAAAAAGTAGCTCTCAAATGAAAAAAGGTTGGAGACCCCTGCCCTATATAGTGCACTATGTGCCATTCACCATGTAGAAAATAGTAAATGTGTGAACAAGTGACAAATTTTAGCCGCAGCTTCACCGTCTATTTATAATGTTTGGGGGCTGGACGCTTTAGATTCTAGAGATTGCATTTGATTGGACAGAAAATCTGATGAGAATCTGAAGTGCAGAGTCCAAGTGCGAGACTGTTTTGAATGCTTATATCTTCCTAAATGTGTATGTTGCCATTGTTTTGGCGCAAACTAGCTTACAGATAACAGTAAGGCTAACATATTCATACTAAAAGCCAAAAAACTTTATGGGGATTTTATATTAAACAGCATATAATTCAAAACCGCCTAAAGTTACTGAATGGAATGTCAACCCAGGATGAGCTATAGGACTGTGCAAGCTTTGGCGATGTTAATGGATCATCATCCAGAGACATATGCTGTGTTAGAAATCGCCCCCTATACCCTCATTCACTATTCCCTACATTACTCCACTAATATAGTCCACTTGAAGGAGTGAATGAAAACGAGTTAGTGAATTCGGACACTGAGTGCGCTGTTTAATAATTAGTTGAAACATAGCAAACCAACTCCAGTAAATTAAAAGATTTATCTTGAACTTGCGTGTAAACTAGTATGTATAAAACAAACTTATACAATTTGAAAAAATAAAAAAGGAATTTAAACCTGTTTTACGTTGTAGCCACAAAGTTTGGAAAAGCTGTTAGGCTTGTGGTCAGACGCGGGAATTCATCCGACGTGCGACTCTCACGGTGCATTATGGGTATTCTCTAGCTTTTGAGCATACATCAGTTTTGCAGTGAATTGTGGGATTGAAGGAGTGCACTCAATAAAATCCACTATGGTTTCGGACACCACTAAAAATGGCTGTCTCCTCAAATAGTGCCTTATTTAAGGGTAAAGGGGGCGATTTCGGATTCAGCCATAGTCTTTTGTCTTTGACAAAAATGCTATTTTCTTAGCTTTTTGCTCAGCTTTTTGCTCAAAATGTAGATTTATTTAATGAAAAGAAAATTAATGCAGGAAGGTAGAATAACAAATCATGTTAAAAGTAGATGGTCAATTCTTTTTTTTGTATATATATATATATATATTGCATGTTCAGATATTCATATAACAAAATATTCTGGGGGCCATGAAACTTTTGTGAAAATCATTCAAAATTATAGCGCTGGGTGGCAACTTTTTTCAAAAACGCTGGCGGGGAAAGAGTTTATTTAGATTAATAAATATAAAATATATTTATTTAATAACTTTTCACCAAGTTAATCAGTTAATTCATATTAAAGTCATCTTTTGTTCTATAAAATGAGTTTCTTTTTTGGTTGATGGCACCGAGGCTGCCTAAATTTCACCCAATGTGTGCCGACGATTTCAGGAGAGTAGTGACAATATAATCAATCCCTGATTCCAATTGCTGAAAAGTCTCACGGTCACTCTAAAAATGTCCTTGCTTTCCTTGTTTCATTCAGAACTAAAAATGGATTGCAAATACTGAGTCATGTTGACTTTAAAGAAATGATTATTCTAATGTGTGTCTGTGTGTGCATATAACGTGATCATAATTGTGCGTGTTTGTCTTGTGTGCGTTCGTCCTGCTCTGACTGTTTCTGCAACACTGAATAAAAACACCTGTGTGAAATGACTGAAGCGACACATTTGGGTAATTACTGAAAATGCTTGATTAATTAAGTCTCCGAGAGGGAATTCACAATCGCAGTGATTAAGCACATTCCTTATTTAGCTCATACGTCTTCATCCTTACGACTGTCTTCAATCTGGTTTCTCCTCAGATGGAAAACAGGGCGTTTAGCAGGCTGTCAGATGTTGTCTCACAACAGAGCTCATTTAGCAGCCTAATCAGTTAATTTAGTTTCACTCTTACTGTTCTGTTTCAATTTTGCCAGCTTAGATGCAGATTTTCTCAGTCTCACATTAAAGTGTTCATGAAGCTTTGATCTAGATCTTATTGGATCTAGAAAATTGTTTAATGCATGACCTTAGCTCAGGACTCTACAAAGCATGCATTTTCTCGCATTTGCCCGTGAAAATTACTAATCAAACCGCATGAACTTATCTAGTACCATCAGAGAACATTATATGCAGTTTAGCTTTCACAGTGAGATTTTTTATATTTATTTATGGACACATGCATAGACTTTTTTGTCCATCGTGTCTCATTCTGTTGGCTTTTATAAGTAATGTTTGATGTGAAATGCATAGTGTGAATATTTATTGCATTATTAATTTGGCCATGACATTGCTTAGTAACCCTCTGAGAGTGTCCAGTCAAGTAACTTTATATAATTAAGAATTCAATAGTTGCCCTATTGTTGAAATTGGCCACACTCCCTCCCGTTGCATCACTTCCATTTTTGGCATTTTTAAATGCGGAAGTAAAATTTTCTCACAAAATCGGC
Source organism: Gobio gobio (assembly GCF_949357685.1). Classification (NCBI taxonomy): domain Eukaryota; kingdom Metazoa; phylum Chordata; class Actinopteri; order Cypriniformes; family Gobionidae; genus Gobio; species Gobio gobio. Next base: position 44,564,940 of record NC_137116.1, on the reverse strand, counting down.
TTCAGAAGCATATTTTAAAGAAAATCTCTAAATAATTTTTTTATACATTGACTCACTGGGGGCTCTAACCTGCATTATGCCCTTTAAGGTTCATTATTATTCAAAACATAAGCCATGCCTTTATAATAGTAGAATTTGTTGATTTGTCACCTGATTAAAGGTTAGAACACACTTAACAGTGTCTTCCTTTCAGCATATAAATGATGCCTACTGAGCAAATGGTTATTCGTCCCCGTTCATTTGTGTTTTGGGTCACGGTCCATCAGTTTCCACCATCATAAAGAGGCTTTTATGGCTTGTGCGTCATTAAAATGCCTTTATTTTTATATACAAGTGAGAAAATTCCATTAATGTTTAGCCCCGTCTCCATCTCCATTTCAAGACAAACAACACTGATATAGTATATCTGTCTTATTATCCCACTTTGATTTAATCAAGACTTGTATATACAGGAAAAAGAGAGGTGGATGATTTACTTTAGGCCAGTGAATGATTTCCCTCTTTCTTACCTAAGAGCTAATGCAGTTATTCATCACAGGTGACAGGACTGGGCCATGTGAGTGTGTTTTAGCCATAATGCAAAGTCAGCATTAAGTCCTTTAACACTACAGCACCTTTGGAGTAGCCTGACGTCGTCATACTCAATTCTAGTCAGAATATGAGTCTGATTCTGCTCCGTTGGGCTGTGATTATGGGGCGTGTTTCAACCGAACCAGGAATGACCTCAATTGGATAGACCTACAACCAATCAGAGCAACGGAGCGACGCATAACGTTAGTTGTCAAATGTCAGCAGAACTCAACTGCGCTGTGTTGCCATGTCCGCTGGTTGAAGCGACCCCAATTATGAGACATACAGACCCAGGAATGCGAATTTTAGCTGCCAGCCCTGCCAAAATAACACATTTTATCCCCCAAATGCCTTTTTTCCCCCGGAGAACCCCCCCCCCGGAAAGCTATTGGACTTGTTTTGGGCTAGTTTTGAGGAACGTTAGCAATTGGGCGGGTTTTGTTGTAAAAACTTGGCAACCCTGTCTGCCCGCACGCTGGAATAAGTAGCCTAACGTTAGAAGAAAAAGATGAGTGTAAATGATCTTTGCCGTTGTTGTAACAAAATAATTTAAGGATACACAGAGTACTTACCAACACGATCATCATTTCTGAGAGAAATAGTAAAGGTGAATGCATATACGAACAAGTTCTCCGATTAGGATTAGAACAAACTCAACCCAAGCGCCTTTGATGACGTGGATGATTACGTTACTGTTTATCATCTGTCCATCATCGTCTAAAGCCCGCCCTGACAATTTCATTGGTCCGAACAGTTTCTGTTCGGGCATAATTACTTCTCTACCGATCAAGTCCAGACCGAACTGCCCGAGTAAAAATGTTGTGGGCGGGGCTAAGTTCGGCTGGCATCCAGGCTACCTTTGGAGGGAATTCTGGGAAATTAGCAAATAATCAAATATGCATATTGTTATGAACAATCTCACCCGGGATTCTGATGAAGGTTCTGAAAATGTGGACTTTATTTGATTCAATTCAGATAATTTCTATTTCAGTTCTAATGTAAATTGTGCTTCTATAGAGAAAGAAATACTCTCTCTTGTAATACTCTAATTTATAAAAGGCAGTATTTAAAATGGATTCATTCTTAAAATAATCAACTACTGAGAGTCATTTGTTTCAGGAATCGGATGGGCAGCGTTGTACATACAAGTTTTCACACAGCCAAAATAGAGTATAAACGATAGATCTACAAGAACACCATCACACAGTCCTGCTCCTTCTCGGGCCACGGTGAACTCATGGACCTGCACTGTCTGAGACACTAGTATGTGAAAAGGTTTTTCGAGGGGCTGCAGTGTTCTGTTCTGTTGCTTGTCGTTTGTGTGTGTTTATTGGGTCTCACATGATTGCCTCAGTGCCTTGAGCATCATGGCACTGGAACGCCCTACAATCATCCAATTACAACTTCCACGAGATGAGACATACGTCTCATTCATCAAACTCCATAATTAGTCCTTTCTACATGCTGATGAAGTTATCATCCCTGCTTGTGTGTTTACAGCATATAGGGCTAATTCAAATCAAGTGAGACTGGTTAGTTCTGCAGGCTAACACAAGTTGTCATTGTGAGGTGGACACTACTGTTGGATGTTCAGCCTTTCAAAAGAGAAACCCATAGACATGGCATGATAGGAAAGTTTCAAGTTGAAATGATTCCTGAAGAGATTTATAAAACTCTTGACATTATGGCTTAACAACACATTACAAAAAGATATTAGGGAATCCAGCTCTCTAAAAAATTGAAACCCTACTTATTTACTTTTAACTAGTAAATAACTTTTCTGAAACATTCTCTGTAGGCTATTATGTTTTCTTTTATTATTAATTCATTTTGTTAAAATGTGTCTGTACTGTATGTAATTACATCCAAAAAATAAGTACAATGTACTTAGTTATTGTGTTCATGTTGTATTGCAAAACACTTTTGTTGCGATTTAGGTGGGATACGTTAATAGGTGGGAGATTGTTAATCTTATATTATGTTAATTATGTTTTTTATTTGTTTTTATTTGCAGTACTTGGTGCTGCTTGTAAAGCACTTTGAGCTGCATTTCTTGTGTGAAAGGTGCTATACTAATACTTGTATTATTATTATTTATAGTAATATTCTATGAGACCCCCAGGTGGTCACAGATGAGTTAATGCATTTTTACAATAGTTTTTATTTTATTTATAATATCAAGAATACAGAAATCACATTGTATGATTTTTAAGTCATTCATTTGCATTTTATTGCTTGACATAAGTACTATTTGATCACCTACCAACCAGTAAGAATGCCGGCTCTCACAGACCTGTTAGTTTTCCCCTCCTGTTCTCCTTGTCCAGGCCCGTCTGAAGTTTGCCAATGACCATCTGGATGATCCAGAGGAGGAATGGGAGAATGCAAATTTGGTCTGATGAGACAAAAATAGAGCTTTTTGGTCTAAACTCCACTCGCCGTGTTTGGAGGAAGAAGAAGGATGAGTACAACCCCAAGAACACCATCCCAACCGTGAAGCATGGAGGGGGAAACCTCATTCTTTGGGGATGCTTTTCTGCAAAGGGGACAGGACGACTGCACCGTATTGAGGGGAGGATGGACGGGGCCATGTATCGCGAGATCTTGGCCAACAACCTCCTTCCCTCAGTAAGAGCATTGAAGATGGGTCGTGGCTGGGTCTTCCAGCATGACAATGACCCGAAACACACAGCCAGGGCAACTAAAGAGTGGCTCCGTAAGAAGCATCTCAAGGTCCTGGAGTGGCCTAGCCAGTCTCCAGACCTGAACCCAATAGAAAATCTTTGGAGGGAGCTGAAAGTCCGGGGTCTGTATGGAGGAGTGGGCCAAAATCCCTGCTGCAGTGTGTGCAAACCTGGTCAAGAACTACAGGAAACGTATGATCTCGGTAATCGCAAACAAAGGTTTCTGTACCAAATATTAAGTTCTGCTTTTCTGATGTATCAAATAATTATGTCATGCAATAAAATGCAAATGAATTACTTAAAAATCATACAATGCGATTTTCTGGATTTTTGTCTTTAGGAATCTTTAGATTCCGTCACTCACAGTTTAAGAGTACCTATGATACAAATTACAGACTTCTACATGCTTTGTAAGTGGGCAAACCTGCAAAATCGGCAGTGTATCAAATACTTGTTCTCCCCACTGTATATATATATATATATATATATATATATATATATATATATATATATATATATATATATATATATATATATATATATATATATATATATATATATATATATATATATTAGTGGTGGGCCATTATCGGCGTTAACGTGCTGCGTTAACGTGAGACTCTTATCGGGCGATAATAAAAAATATCGCCGTTAATGTATTCTCAAAGTTGGGTTGGGGGCTGGGTCTATACTACGCAAGCTATGATGACTTTCACCTTGATAGTTTAGCGCGGACGTATACTTAGCTGAATTGCACTGTAGTAGGGGCGAGAGAACGAGTCCTCGAACCTGTGTGTATGCCTTCTAGTGTTGTCAAAAATATCCATATTTCGCTATGCTCTCCTCTCCTCTCCGACCGACAGCGAGTTGACACGCACCCGCCTCCTCTCATTCAGGCCGGTTAACCCTCTGAACATGGCGAACGCGTTTTCTGGCGGATCATGACAGCGTGTTAGTATTGGTGTGACCGGTCTGAATTTTGCGCGGGGTTGCACATAACGTTAATTCTACTAATTCCCGCAGTTTTCGCGCTCGCATCTGAAGCGCACACACACATACCGTAATAAAGCCACCTCTGACATACAGGTGCAAAAATTAGCTCCTTATTAATGGTCAAATACACTCAAAAATGTCTCAATGCCCATCTTGGTGAGTTTTAGCGTAAACACAGTCGTAACCAACTCACAGGAACAGTGTTTGGGCTCCATGCGTGCGTCAGGTCTTAAAGGGACAGAAGTTATTTATTATTCCAACTACAAAAAGACAAACGATCACTTACGAGTACACATATTCTGAATGCCTTCGGCAGAATTCAAATTAACCATTTTAATCTAGATTAATTCCAAGTTCACAATGAGATTAATCTAGATTAAAAAAATTAATCTATGCCCACCACTAATATATATATATATATATATATATATATATATATATATATATATATATATATATATATATATATATATATATATATATATATATATATATATATATATATATATATATATATATATATATATATATATATTTATTTATTTATTTTTTCAAAGCTTTTCTCCACTTCCTTAAAGGAGAGGCCAAACTGAATTTTTTAACAATCCTGGGACTTGTGATGAACAAGACCGAATACTTCAGCCCCTCTCTAGCACCGACACACACATATGCCTGTCACCTTATGGAATGAGCTGTCATGTGTCTCCCACTCTCTCACAGTTACCAAGGGAACCCTGTCGCTTTAGCAACCGCTATCTTGGTAGGAGACTTTAATACCGAGCGGATTGGAGTTCCTCTTTCAACACCTGCAGCTCTGCTTAATGTCATCGCAGCCGTCCGCTTATTTTGTTTCTCGCTCCCTGTCTGTCATGCTCTCTTCACACATAAAACGTCCTCAGTGTTTTATTAGATAAGGTGAATTACGTTAGATAAGGTGAATGGCAGATACTGCTGTATGCTTTGCAAATGAACTTCAGGGAATGAAGCTATGAAAGAACAGACTTATTTTGGACGTCAGCAGATGGGCTATCAGTCCATTTGCTTTCAGCACTAAATTCTGACTGAAGTATCCAGGGGAAAACTCTGTCGGTTTAAGCCTGCCAGATAGTTGTTTACCATCCTGTATATAAAAAGAAAGAGGGAAGTGAGAGAAAGAGGCAGACGAGAGTTAGAGAAGGATAGACTGCTTTGAAAGGGGTGCTGTTGTACCTGTGCTGTGTGGGCAGAGAAAATCATAGGAGATCAGCTTTCCAAAGGGCTCAGGTTTCAACAAGCATACTGGCCACACAACAAACATCAGCTGTTGTTTTTCATTTCATTTTAACATTGAAATTACAACTGGTTGCAACTGGTCCACTTGTTTTGTGAGCACAGTTCTTTAAACAACATCATACTATACTGTGATCATGTACAACACAAAGGACTGAAACTGAACACCAGAAGTGTCCATAGGTAATTGATATAGTTTGGATTTGACTGTAGTGCCATAGGAACTACATAGAGCATATAAGTGAATCCCCCTTTTTCAGCATTTTCTTTTTTCATAGTGATTTAAAATAAATTTTCAATAAAGTCTTAAACTTAAACTATTCAAAGCAGAAATATCTGATATTGGTTTGTTTGGATCAGTTCTCTTTTGGCACTTTACAGAATTATAGCAGCTCTCTGATGGGTCAAACTCTATTCTGAGAACCTCTACTTTTCCCTGTGGAAAACTAAAGCTTGACCTCTGACCTCACTGTAAAAAATGTCACTGTAAAATACTGGCAGCAGAGTCGGCAGCAATCTACTGTAATCTTACGGTATGAATATTGTGAAATTGTAACAACGAAATACAGTATTTTACAATATTTTTTTATTTTATAGTAAAATACTGACAGTAGAGTTGCCCGCAATATATTGTAATTCTACAGTATGAATACCATTTACTGTAAAAATAAAAAAAAATACATGCAGTACATTTCTGTGATTATTTCAATTTACAATACACACTAAAAAGGGTGAGGTAAAAACAACCCAATTTGGGTAATTTTGGCAACACAGCTCTAGGTCAAAAAGGAACCCCAAAATAGGTTGGATATTAAAATCACACAGGAAATTACCACAGTAAGAACACAACAGTAATCGGCTAATAAAAAAAGTGAACGTTTATTTATAAGCAAGAACACTCAAAATGGACGTGAAAAAAAAAAGCAACGTGAACATTTGCAGGAAAAAGTAGAGTAAAAGAATACAAACTCAAACTGTTGTATAGCTTGGAAAGTTAAACGAAATTGCATTTTAAAAGTTTAATAATCAATGATGTTTAAGAACAAATTTTACACGTTTTTTTTTCTCCCGCCAACGAGCACTACAACCATCAGATTCAGTGCCACCAAGAAATAGATAGTCTGAAAGCCTTCATAAACACTGACATTTGGGAATAAATGATGTATTACAGTGAATCGACAGCTTTTCTCCCTCTCTGTTTAATGTGTTTATAATCATTCACTTCACTCTCAAGCGCTATTCCATCTTGTTCAGTTCCAGCTCATCAGTCACCGTTTGAGTGATTTGGATGTGAGAGAAAACACTCTGACACAAACCTCCAGTTTTAAAAGAATGTGCTCCTTGCATGTCAGTTGCAAATTTCTCTTTTAAGGGATTCGAAGCATCATAAGCGCCGTGAACATGAACAAGTTTGTTTCAGGCGCCACTTTTTCAGTTTCAGTTCTTTCCGCTCACCACAGTCACTGGTCCAGTTTTAAAAGAACGCGTTCTTCGCTGCAGTTTCAATTTTCTCTCTGCTTTTCCACATATATTCCTGTCATGAGCGCTGCGGACACGGATAGGAAGCTCGTCCTCAAACTCTCAGAATTTTGCCGGTTTTTTACAGCAATGTTTTTCAGTGCTGTTTTTTTGTATGATCTGACTTTTGAATTTTAGATTGTTGAACTTGGAGTTCTTCATCTGAAAACTTGAAGCTGCAGTTTTTTTGTAATCTGAATATTTACAGCTAATTTCACCTCAGAACATAAAAAATCTGCTGTTTAGAAACACAAATGTGTAAAAAAAAAAAAACACAAAACAATTCAATTTTAAGTTAATTAAAATATACCAGATTCTATTTCAAACTATAAAATATGCCAGAAAAAAATCTATTTTGTTAAATGTCATGTCTAAAATTTACATTTCTAGTTTCTTAAATAACATATGTTGACACCAGTTTTTTCACTTTCTTAATGGCATAGAGTTTAGACTTAAGTAAGTGAAAAGTTTTTAAGAGAGGGCTAATTTGCACAACTGTCTTCATCTGCCACACTCTTACTTGACATCAGCATTTGTGCAACACTTAGTAGAATGCTTTCTATTTTGTATGTTTTGGCCTTGTCCAGTTTCTATCTTTGGACGGTGGGAATTTTGTCAATCCGTCTTTTACCTGGGAAGTTCTTTTCTGTGGTTTGGAGGTATTATGGCCACTGACTGCTCTGGTTGTGTCATTTCGTTCTCTCTCTCCTTTGTTGACATTTTTCTGTTTGCTAAAAGAAAGGGGTTTATTTTTAGACTGGCTAACTTTGACCGCAGGATATGCCGTTACTTTGTTTCAAAGGTTATCATCTGAGGATCTCCCTACTGGGCTTTGGCCTTTGAGGGAAATCTGGGGGAAGTGTTGTGCTCCTTGCTCACGTGGCATGTCTTGCAAGCACTGCTGTGCTATTGTTGTTGTATTTTCACTACACCAGACATCCCCTGCTGAAAAAACTCATTTTCCGGAAGTTACCTCCCATTAAAAATAATATTATATTTTATTATATTATTTGTATGATTAGTTTTTTAATGTATGATAAAAGTATTATTTCTTCAAAAATATGTATTTCTGTAAATGACAGTTGAGATTTTCACTTGTATATTTCACAACCAGAGGGATGAGAGGCTGGCGGGTTATTCTCTGGGTGGAATTTTTCCCCTTCAGTGGACAGTAAAAGAAAAATGCTTGGTTTGTTTTTGTGTGTCTTTGAATCGATTCAGTGTCCTTTATGCCAACACCAAAACAAAAAATACACAGTCAGACTGTCATTCTTACATTGCATTTCCTAAAAACTGAGTAACCAAGACTAACATGGTTTTATTTACTATTCTTTGCATTTTTTGAATCGTTAAAAGTACATTTTGGAACCTGTCCACCCCAAGCAGATTTTTATTTATCCTTCTTTTGGTTAATTGTAGTTCTCCCTGACTCTGTTCTCTTATGTGTTCTGAAAATAATGAGAACTTTTTTTTCAGTATTCGTTTAGAAATACTGACATTCTGTGCAATATTTTGTGCCTGCTGTGGCCAATGGGCCACAATCGACAAGTTCCTCTTGCTATTTATATTTTAACACATGCTATTTGTTTCTAAGGATGATTCATTTCGCACACACTTCATGAATGTACCTTATGTTGGTGTTTTTGTTTGTTCACAGGGAGAGAAGAATGCAGGTTTTGATGTTCTCTACCACAACATGAAGCATGGACAGATCGCCACCAAGGAGTTGGCTGAGTTTGTGCGCGAGAGGTGAGGTGTTGTTTTGGGAGGAGTTGTCATGGTGATGGGGAGGAGGGGTGATATAGTGTAACTGGTACTGACAGGAATGTGATGTGGAATTTGTTTTCTACTCCTCACTTCTTGTGTTTTTAACTCAGCTGTAGCTGTTGTAGTTTTGTTAAGTTCAATTAAACGTGGAATATTCATGTTATAATATTTTAACTTTTACCTTATGCTTTATTATACTGGACGTTGTTGCTGTCGTATTTGATTTTATTTTATCTTGGAAAGTAATGTTACACGCTTACTTAACATTACATTACAAGGGATAGTTCACCCAAAAAGGAAAATTAGCCCATGATTTACTCACCCTCAAGTCGTCCTAGGTGTATATGACATTCTACTTTCAGACGAACACAATCAGAGTTATATAAAAAAATGTCCTGGCTCTTCCAAGCTTTGTAATGGCAGTGAATGGCAGTTACTGTTCTGAAGTCCATAAAAGTGCATCTATCCATCTTAAAAGTGTTCCACACGGCTCCAGGGTTTTCATAAAGGCCTTCTGAAGCGATGCAATGCGCTTGTGTAAGAAAAATATCCATATTTAAAACTTTATAAACTGTACGCATATGTGCGTTCACGACAGACTGGCGTCCCAACGTATGACGCAGGCATTATTATAGCATAAGTTCCGGTGACGTACGCGGAACCGCGGAGGATAGAGCAAAACAAAACTTGGTTCTCATGAGAACTAGCATATTCTCACCGGAACGTCCTACGCCGGTACGCCAGTCTCTCGTAAACGTGCATACGACAGTTAGCGGAAGTTAGAGGTTACAGTTTGTAAAGTTTTAAATATGGATATTTGTCTTACACAAACGCATCGCTTCAGAAGGCCTTTATTAACCCCTGAAGCTGTGCATTGTATGTAGTTACTTCAAAAGTAGAAAAAGATGTTTTAAATTGAGTTTCTAAGCTACTTTTGTGATACATCACAGGACAGCGTCGACAATGAGTTTCTGCGCTCCTCTCTGCGCGTGTGATCTTCACGTGATGTGCGAGCTACTGTCTGTATGAGTGTTTGTGTGTCACAATCGTCACAATGCATCAGCGCAGTAGTAGCTCAATATAATGATACACATCCGATGGTCTAAGATTGCTTTAATGACCAAACGGTCAAAAAAAAGGCAAGCCTTAAAACACATAAAATTGACAAAGTCTAGTAAAGGCGCAAGTGAAAGTGATCTGGCTTCAGGGCTTGCGCATTGTCAGTGACACAACGTTGATTGGCTCTCTGTGTCACAGAAAACAGCTTGCGAGCACTGAAGTGCCATGTTTTCCATATTGCTGTCATTGAATGGTGTAAAATTATTTGAATGTTCAAACTGGCAAGCCTTTAAACACATACAATTGACAAACTTTTGTGAGGATGCTGTCTGCGTGTGTTGACCAATTCGCACACTATCCGTCCTAAATAGTATTCGAAAATAGATTTATTATGTCCCAAATGGTAGTATGTTGAAAAGAGTATTCCAAAGATTCCCGGATGGTCTACTATTTCCGGTCAGAATACGAAGTACAGATTGACGCACACTCTAACGCCTGATATTGCCCACAACCCATTGCGAGTTGGACGAGGATTCGATTAGAACTACAAACGCGGAAAAAAAGTGTTAAAAAACTACAAACATGACGGATGTGAGAGTTCGACGGTTAAGTAGAGAGGTTTAGATTAAGGGGCTTGAGTGATCAATTATCAGTATTTAACCTGACGAAAAGATATTTATTCAATGTTATCCTCATTATATTTCACCTGCAGCAGCATTCTGCACTTTTGTAATGATAAGTTTGGCCATTTAACTTTTAAATGCATCATTATATTTAAATTGCAAACACATGAGGAGAGTCTCTGCATTAAAGACTCGCGAATGGCAGATCAATGTGCTACTACATTTCTCCCCAATACGGTAGGAAATTAAATTGAATGTGGAGGATTTTAACTGTGATGATGATTGACAGGACAGTTTAAACGGTGACGGGATGCACGTAACTAAGCAACAGAGTCCGTTAAAGATGATGAAGTAGTATGTCCCAAAGCTTGCATACTCTTTTACTACACACTCAAAAGTATGTACTTTCTTCACAAAAAGAGTACATACTTTTAGGTCGTAGTATAAGTAGGCGAATTGGGACTCAGCATCTGTGTTTGAGTTTGCCTCTGTGTTGCTTCCATGCCACTGACTGGACGGGGCGGAGTCACGTGACTGCACGCGCGGTAGTATGTATGAATTAACAGGATTTAAAACCGAAATAACCAATGGGTTTCGATTACTTTTCGATTACTCGTCCAGCCCTTGTTACATATGTTACTTATAGCAATAAGAGTAAAAAATGATGCATAATTGCAAGCAACTTACCTTAAACCAAACCCTAACCCTAATCATCTAGATATTACATAATAATTAATATTACTCAGTACTTAAATGTACAAATACGCTGTAACAAGGGCACCTTAAAATAAAGTGTAACCTAATGTTACATTACAGTAACAACGCAACATAGTGTATCACAATGTAATGCTATGACTGATATCATTGTATGTAATCTTATCATATGACATATTATTTTTTGCTTTTTTGCTCGAATAACTTTCTCTGTTCCATTGCTTGCTTTCTCCACACCACAGTGCTGTCTTTCAGCACACAACACTTGAGTGTCAAAACACACTAACCTGAGAGGAGCAGAGCAGTCAACAAAGTGCTCACTGTCTGCTCATACACGTCCGCCAATGCAAGGCAGCGCAGAAGTCTGAAAATGCTTTGTCTATATGCAGTCAGTCAGTGGATGAAACAGATGAGGAAAGATCTTTAATTTCACCCATCCATATGACAGCATATGTGGGATGTGTGAGCATTCCTTTTGGTCTGTAGTAGACACTTGAGTTGGAGCTAATTGCAATAATTAAAATGAAAACTCTGTAACGACACTCTCATTCTGCAGAAAGAACAGAGACTATTTAGAGCTCCGCCAAGCCTACTGCCAACTTTCATAGTCTCTTCTATCCATTATAATGGAGCTGGATGCAGGCACCCTCCGTCATGGACTAGAGGATTAAATTGGTTTTTGTTTTTGTGTGTGTGTGTTAGAAATCTGTCCAGGAAAGCCCTGAAGGAGAGTTCTGAGAAATTGAGAGAGACAAATACGGCCCTGATAAAAGCATAGCTGGTGCAATAAATTACATATATCAATTTTCTAAGGCCATTTTGTATCCACTCAGGACATTGTGCCTCAAAGTGTCTCCGTTCCTTGAAGAATCTGACTTGACTGTCCCAACAGATAGCAACGGTTCACTTTTAAGAATAAAATAAGATGATAGAGCCAACAATATAGCCTGGTGCACTGGGATAATAAAGACAACATCCTTTTTCCCATGAGCAGACTCTGAAGTCACAGCAAAAATCTTGGCTTATCGAGAAGGCAGATCACACAGTGGTGAAAAATATTGGGAAATAAATATTGGGCGTTTTTGGCTGTGATCGTAGCCCTCTGGAGAACTGCACTGGTTTTTCACTCTTGCATCAGTTTTTGTTCTGATGGTCCATGGTTTTCCATACAGAAACTTACCATGTATGTTACTAAACAGTAGTACAGTTATTACATTATTGTAAATTCACATGGGTCTTTTTTAATTTAAATGTTAACACATTTTTTATTTACTTGTTTCTGGTAATACCACGTTACCACAGTAGTAACTGTGACATTTGGGTAGAGACTGTGGTTATCATGGTTATATTTTGTAAGGGTTCTACCACTTCTACCATATTTTTCTTTCACAAATCAAAAAGTATGTGTGTACCATTGCGAATATAAACATTTAGCACCTAGCATTGAAAAACTGTTTGTGAACAATTGAGGCATTAATGTTGGTTCTTAATCACTTAAGTGTGAAAGTATTTTTGCGAACCGATTACCTGCTGACTCTGTGTGTGTGTGTGTGTGTGTGTGTGTGTGTGTGTGTGTGTGTGTGTGTGTGTGTGTGTTTGTGTGTGTGTGTGTGTGTGTGTGTGTGTGTGTTTGTGTTTCCATTTAAGGGCAGCCATTGAGGAGACTTACTCGAAATCCATGAGCAAACTCGCCAAGGTGGCTAGCAATGGAAGCCCTCTTGGGTGAGTGACATCATTGCTGTTATTATGTGGTTTTTGAAATATTACATGTGAGATTGATAAGTGTTGAATAAATCACCATTACCATCTGATTTGATGTCATCTGGAGATGAACAAAACATTGATTATTTTCTCTTGAAAAGTTTGTCCTGCTGCAGCCTTACAGATACTTATCAGCAGGGAGATTCAAGCGAATTGCATGCATGTATTTTTTTTTGCATGAGTATGTGTGGCTGTGTGTAAATGGACGAAAAGTCATTGCTATGGTTAGCTCTTTCCTCTGCTTCCTTCATCTCACTTCCTGTCTGCACAGCATGTGCTAGTTCAAAACAATCATGCAGTGCTCTGACACTGTAAAAACTGACTTTGCAAAGATGCAAAGTTAGCATAGAATCAAAATTTGTAAAGAAAAAATACAAAGCTAATAGCAATGTAAACTTTTTATTTGGCCATGCAGTTTTTATATAACTTTTTCCCTATGAACGTTATGTTTGGGAAGATGTAGACTTACAAAGACATGGTAGCCTGTTGTTTTTCTAATACTGCTGTGCTGTTAAAAAAATCTGAGCGGCTTATGCACTTCCATTCATCAGCATCTAACCACCTGCTTCGCTCCCCAGCACGTTTGCCCCCATGTGGGACGTTTTTCGTGTGTCCTCGGACAAACTGGCCCTCTGCCACCTGGAGCTAATGAGGAAGATGAACGACCTCATCCGTGACATCAACAAGTACAGCGAGGAGCAGGTCAAAATTCACCGCAAGGTAAATGAAGGGCTTTTAAATGGATAGAATCTTTGCGCATGACTTTGACAAATAACTGGCTTATGCACCCACAATTGTGCATTGCTGTTTTGTTTTTATCTATCCATCACAATATTTCTGATCCCCTGCAGTACTTCAGACTGATGTGAACGAGTGCATTGAGTTCTAATGTTGTGCTTGAAATCTTGATTGTAATAGGGGCGTAATGGTGCACAGAAGTCATGGTTCGGTACGTACCTCAATTTTGGGGTCACGGTTCGATACGAGTTCGGTACAACAGGAAAAAGCAACAAATCCCCAATGCTGTTTTTTCCCCATTTATTTTGAACACAGTAGTGCAAATTAAAGTTTGTTCCACCTAGCAGCATTTAGTCCCCTTGAGGTAGTTGGTACAGTCCAGTCCAATATTAAGCACTAAGAATTTAACAGAATGCACTCTTGCATAGGTCAGGTTTTGTAGGGCTGATAAAAAAATAACAAAAGTGATTTGGTCACTTGTGCAGAGATTAGTTTTTGCACTCCTGTAGTCTTTTTCTGCCTAGCTCCGGTGATTGGCACATCTGGATGATGTCGTCTGGTCACTAACCCCCTCCTTATAACAGCAAAAAAACGTAAAATACTCTGTCATTTACACTGTCGCCAACTAATTTTCAGGGGAAGTTGCTAAAGACAGACCGATTTGTTGCTAAAAGTTGCTAAATGACATTGTGACTTCATTGCGCTATGACGTCATTACATAAACCGCAAACCACGCCATTATGTACAATGTAGATATTACTTGAAATGCTAATTTAGATTTGTTTGTAAAATAAATATATACTTAAGTTTTTTCTGCAGTGAGTGCACTAGCTTGCATTAGCCCTTTTTGAAGTGTTAATGGTACTTGTGTAGGAAATTATAAATTGGTCTTTTTTTATTTTATTGTGACTTGCTAACCAAACAATTGTACTCTGAACTTAATGTGTTTAAATAATTTTGCCAAAGCAGACCTTATGTAGCCCCGCCCCTGCGCTCATTGTGTTTTGTCTTCCGGTTTTCCCAGCGATTTCCACATTTCCACAGCGATCTTAAAGGGGCACTTCAGACTGAAAAAAGACAGAAAATGTATTTTTGTCTCATGTGGATGAAAGACAACAACTCCCAGAATGCACTTGCTTCGCTGTCCTACGAGGCCACTGGTTATCGCTTGCCCACTGCGGCACCGCCCCACCGTCGTTTTGATATTCATAGCAATAAAATCCTTTCGTTCAGTTAGAGAATATACACTACAATTAAAAACTGAACGTGTCTTTTCAATAAAGTGTGAGTGAGCCAAACGAAAGTCACGTCACAGACGCAGCAGGTGTCAGATTTCATTCATCACGAGAGCGAAGAGCTGAGAAGAGCTGAGGTAAACGCGGCTGTCATTCTCGGCGCGTGTCCAGTCTGGTGCGTTATCAGATCGCATATGGAAACTTTCATAGGAATTCATTGAAAATTTGAAACACTCACTTTGCTCCGTACCGCTCCGTTATTAATGCCCGAGCCGAGCGGCAGCGGCCGTTCGTATTTACATTCTGTGAGTGAGATCCCACCCCTGTGGGCGGGTTGAAAACATGCGGAACTAGCTCCTGTAGTCTCTAGGCTCTGGCCAAAAATCCTCCGATGACACAAAATGACGATATTTGCATCATCGGAGGATTTTTTCCAGAAATAAAATGCCTAATTCTCTCGTCTCAGGGGGATATCAGGGGGGAAAGTACCATAATTCGAATATACTACCGGGTTTCTACTGATACAAAGCTTAATGCTAAATCACTGAAGTTACCCTTTAAGGAATTATAAGTGAACCACTCAGTCCGTTGAGCTAGCTTTTACGTGTGTTGTTTGGATTAGAGTCAATTTCCAAAAGTTGCTAAAAGTTGCCAAATACATTTTAAAAAATTGCTAAATTTGTTGCTAGGTGCTTTTTGAAAAAAAAGTTGCTAGGGTAGACTGAAAAGTGGCTAAATCTATCAACAGAATTGCTAAGTTGGCAACACTGGTCATGTATGGTCAAACAGATAAGAGTAAGATCAATTGAAACTAAAGGGTCTATTTTTTGTGTACACTCACAATAAAAACCAAACATTGTGCTTTAAAAAAAAGAAGAAAACAAACAGGATGCCACTTTCTGCCGTCCCAGTTTCCTTTCCGTGAAGTTAGTGGAGCACAAAAACTAATCGAGACTCTGCATATAGGCTTCTAGCAAGCTTTTGCGTGCCATCTGAACTCTTGTTTTGGGTTGTTGCGTAGATCGTCTCTTCTTCCTCAGCTCTTTTTCCTGTTGTGGTGGTTAGCAAACAGAGTTGTCCTTCTGGATTGTAGTGTGGATCGCCTGTGACTGACTGTATTCGCCGTCTGACTGTATGCACCGTGACGTCCGTACCATGGCGGTTTGGGACGAATACATGTACCGTTGCACCCCTAATATTTAACTGTGTTGTGTCTTATGTAGACGAAAGAGGAAGTGATTGGGACTCTGGAGTCAGTGCAGTCTCTTCAGGTACAGAACGCCCACCTGCAGAAGGCCAGAGAAGGCTATCACAGCAAGTGTGTAGAGCTTGAGAGACTACGCAAAGAGGGAGTGCCTCAGAAAGAGCTGGAAAAGGTGTGTTTGAGAGGGAAGACATTCAAGTCCAAAAATGAACGTTACTAGTCTATATGAATTCTGCACCATGTCATCTAATTCATTGAAAAAGTCTGATTCAAAACTACTTTTGGCAGATGTCAAGCTTTTCTCAGAATAATGACTTTGCAAGTTTGAAAGCATAAAACAAAGCGACCCACAATTTTTCATGAGTCTTGTGTTCCACTGAAGAAAGAAAGTCTATGAGTTTAAGTTTGGAATGACTTGAGGGCAGCTTTTCCATTTTTGGGTGAACTAATCCTTTAAGCTGGTAGCCTTCTTGCATTATCTTGAAGTGAAGGCCTAATTTCTAGCTAGACTAATATATTTTTTCATCTGCCTCTTTCTCTTTTCTCAGGCTGAGCTGAAATCGAAGAAGGCAGCGGAGTCATTTACAGGGTCTATAGAGAAGTTTAACCGTGCTGGAGGAGACTTTGAACAGAAAATGAGTGAATCGGCACAGGTTGGTGATTTGACAGTCGAGGGTTGTTTTTTTTCAGCCCTGCCAAGCGCATTAGTGCAGACTGCAGTCGCATGTGTGAAACATCTTTAAAGCAGATAATAATCTTGGTAAGTTCGCAACTTCTCACAATCAAGACCTTTAGAGCAAATTTTACAGTGTCAATGAGCTCAATAAAGCCATGTAAAGTTGCCATGGCTACGAGGGCCATTATTAAAGCAGTCTGTTTGACAAAATGATTACATGCCTACAGTCTATTTCTGCCTGGTGTCGACCTGCATGTATGAATAATTTGAGAGCGAAGAAAGGATGAATCTGTTAAAGGCAAGAGAAGTCCTTACCTCAATCCGAGAGCACTTCGGTCATGGTATCCCCTTCATTAGGGCATCAACAATAATCTTTAAATTATAGAGGCTGACCACTGTTAAATGCTAGGGCCAGTTCCTTTTAAATTCAAGCAAAAGTTCAACTATAAGGTCCTGATCTACTGAGATCCCAAATAAAGGTTGCAAATATACTTGGACAACCTAATAAGTAGCTTTCCTGCTCCATCTCATGAATTGTCAACACTGTCAGACAGAAAATAACCATATTTTTCATATCACACATGTATTCAATGGTGTAGCACTTATTTTGATTTCTGTTCCTACTTACTAATAGGATTATGTTAACATTTCCAAAAAAGGTCAATATTGAAACAAACCTTGGGAAGATTTTTTGCTTATTTGAAAAAAAAAAAAAAAGAATACAAAATATATATAATTAATATATGAAGGCAATGACATAGGGAGTGTAGGGAGTGAAGTTTATAATTATTTTATAAAATAGAGCAGTAAAAAAATTAAG
Source organism: Gobio gobio (assembly GCF_949357685.1). Lineage (NCBI taxonomy): Eukaryota > Metazoa > Chordata > Actinopteri > Cypriniformes > Gobionidae > Gobio > Gobio gobio. Next base: position 44,547,309 of record NC_137116.1, on the reverse strand, counting down.
GCCATGCTATATTGTGAAGATTCACATTATACACTACTTGGGATTAATAGTATTTTTTTTTTTTGTTGAGAAATTGACACTTTTATTCAGCAAGGATGCGTTAAATTGATCAAACAAGAAAGAGTTTTTTTTTTTACATTATCAAACATTTCTAATAAATAAATGCTGTTCTTTTGTGCCTTCTATTCATCAAATCCTGATAAAAATGTATCATGGTTTCCACAAAAAAATATTAAGCACAACCATTTTCAACATTTATAATAGTAAGAAATGTTTCTTGATCACCATATCAGCATATTACAAATGATTTATGTAATGGCTCAGGAATAAGTTATATTTTAAAGTATATTAAAGTAGAAAGCAGTTATTTTAAATTGTAATACTATTTCACAATATTACTGTTCTACTGTATTTTTCATTAAAAAAAAAAAAAAATTATCCTTGGTGAGCACAAGAGAAAAAAAAACATTTATAAAATCCCCAAAACTTTTAAACAGTCAGTAGCTTCTCTTTAAATTTGTCCTTCCCCATCTGCAGAAATTTCAGGACATTGAGGAGTCTCATTTACGGCAGATGAAACTACTGATCAAAGCGTATTCACACTCCATTGAAGACACACACGTACAGGTTGGGCAGGTAAGGCTCGCATTCACTCTTGAGATTTTACCTACTCCTATATTCTGTTTGATTTCTGTAATTGTGCTGAAAACTGTTCAGACGAATTACCCCTGTGGCTCAGAGTTCTTCTGGTCAGCATGGCCTCGATTAGCTGTGCTAGATCAAATCTTGTTCTATCCCCTTCAGGTCCATGAGGAATTCAAGCAGAACGTGGAGAACATTGGCATTGAGAACCTCATTCATAAGTTTACAGAGCAGAAGGGAACAGGAAAGGAGAGACCCGGTGAGTCGGAGTCTTATAAAACACTTATCTGTCACTGCTATCATTCCGGATAAAATTTCTGGTTTCTCAGACGTAGATAAAGACCGGACAAAGATGAAAATGGATTTTTAGTAGATAGTGCTCCAGGACCAGGCTGAATTTATGTCTGAAAACTTGCTCCAGAAGAAATTATAAATGTCCAATACAACATTGAGCACATTCGGTTGATTGACTTTTATGTTGAATTTCTGTTTTACTGGATAATGATTAATTGAAAATCATTCTTCTGCAAATTTGTCGGATAGTGACTTCAAAATGTAGTGCTGAGCTCCAAACTTTCGTTTAATATTGTGTGTATGTGTGTGGATAAGGTCAAGTAGGATTTGAGGAGTATCTGTCCTCCCTGGTATCTGAGAACAGTAAAAAGAGTCGTGCTAAAGCCTTCAGGATCCCCGGCTTAGGAAAGAGAGACAAGGAACCGGATTCAACGTGAGTCATGCATTCATATGAAATGCACACAATATATTTAAATGTTGTGAATCAAGGCTGTAACCACCATAGACCTTCAGAGTGACACCCGCAATAATTCACAACATTGGTTGATCAAAATGAGTTTTTCAGTGACCAATTCTAGATTGTTATATACTGAATGACTTTTTATACCTCTTTTGTCCTCTAGGGATTCAGCTGTGGCAGATGCTCTTGTGAGTTCTCATAACACACACACACACACACACACACACGTTTGTTTCACTATATTAGTGAGGACATTGCATAGACTTCCATTGATTTTATATTAGGTTAACCCAACCCCTGCCCCTGAACCTACCCATCACAGAAACGTGTGCAAAACACTTGATTTAAATCATGTATTCATAGTTTTCAGTCACATGACTGTCACGGAGCCTTGGAGGGCAAAGCCGCCATAGAACTCCATTGAACTGCAGCACAAGCCTGTCAAATTTCCATCTTAAAACAAAAATATGTGAACAAGATGCACTTTTTGGGCACTTATGATCCACATACAGCTCCTGCTGCAGTGTTTCAATCACTAAAAACAGCGGAACGTTTTTAAAATGTTTAACGTGAAAAACACTATAGGGTGAGTTGCACCAATAAGGATTCAATTAAGCAAAGTTTAACGCTAATCTAGGATTTGTTGATATGGGTTTTATTTTAAATTGAGTTGTTGCACCACTTAATTTTAAACACAGATTAATTACGCAGTAAACCCGTTAGAATTAAAGAGCTGATCAAGCAGGAGACGGCGGGTGAACTGACGACAAGCTAAAGAATTCTTATTAGTGCAACCTACCCTTAAAGTACCGTAATGTACGAAAACAGTGACATTAGAAGATTAAATTCAGTTTACACCTTTTTGATGATGCATACTATATACAGGCGAGCAGATGAGCCCAGGATATGAATTCAACGCGTTTTCTTTATAATGATTTTCGATGGGAAAAATACGCTTAATGAGAAACCTTGTGTTTCACTAATGCTCATCTGCTTTCCTGTACAAAGTATGCAACATCAATAAGGTGTATATAGAATTTGGTATTTTAATATCACTGTCTTAGTGCATTAATACTGACTACAAAACTGGTTAAAATGACTTGCGGTCAACGGAGGAAAGCCTTGTTTTGCCCTCAAGGTGGGCGTTCCTATAAGCGTGTGACGTCATGTTTTTTAACTAGTGAGGACCAATAAAATGCTGTCAAAATATTTCTCTTTATAAGTGAGGACAGATTTGGCCCTCACAAGTATAACCAAACCTGTACACACGCACGCACGCACGCACGCACGCACGCACGCACGCACGCACGCACGCACGCACGCACGCACGCACACACACACACACACACACACACACACACACACACACACACACACACACACACACACACACACACACACACACACACACACACACACACACTATTTACTTATTGTTTTTACACACACACACACAGAACAGGTTCAGGTTACTGGTCTTGTATTATCAGCTGTTCTTGGTTCAATGTAACTCTTCTTAGAGCGTCTGAATGAGTCTCATCTCAAACAGTTGTTAGTTTATTCACGCACACATGCACAGACCATAGATGCTGTATTAGTATACTTATACATATTTATATTTTAATTATTGAAGTATAATTCATTCCAAATCTTCAATTACACGTTTTAATATGTACAGTTTAATTTCATTTCGACTACTTAATTTTGAGATGGTCATCACTGATAACTTTCAATGAGTGAGTCAGATGTTGATTAAATGTACTGATTCAATGATTAATGAATCATTCATTAGCAGGAATGGCTCATAAGAATCATTTGTTAGTGAATAAAATTACACTGGCTATGATGTATATGTTTTATGCACGAAAAATAAACAGCTCATAAGAGTGTTTTGTTGGTGAATCTGACTTACTGTACATCATTATGCTGTATGACTGATCTGGGAAGGTTTTCTCAAATTTAGCTAACTTCAAAGGACAAATAAACCCTCCACAAACATACACAGACACATACTGCCCACTGTTTGAATGTAGGTTCACATGTGTGTTTGGAAAACCGAGGACTCTTTTTCTACACTGACATCTGTGTGTACGAGAGAGTGACGTGTTTGGCATGGTCTGGTTACCTCATTAAGCTATATTTAACACTGAGGGTGTTTAATGAATGTCTGATAGACAACTGACTGCCAGGGATCCTTCATAAACACACACTTGTTACGGGCTGTTATGTAAGACTGCAGTTTTAGTCAGACCACAACTGCCTCTCTTAATATATTGGTGCTGTTTTGATGTGAGCCATGGCAACAGCATTTGTATGTTTAGGAGTGAAAGACAGATCACATACACGCTACAGTCTTGCAGAGATTCATCACTCTGTCACCTGATGTCCTGTGCCTTTAAATGTTGTTTCTCATTGTGAACTTGTGCTGTCTGTTTGTGCTTGTGTGTAGAACTCACCCCTCGAAGTGGACGACGAGGGCTTTGTCATACGTGCAGACGTCAACCAGAATGATATCCTTCAGAATAAACCATCAGGAGTGGATGCAGTCAGTGTGTGTGTGTGTGTGTGCAGAAGTGTGTATGTGTGTACATACGAAGGAGTCCATAAGTTTGAGACCACTGGTAAAAGTGCTTCAATTCTTAGTATTCAGTTTGTTCTTCTTTTGCTCTAAATTCAGAAGCACTCAAGCTGCATTAACTTCCCAAGTTGTAAAACATGATAATCATTTGATCCAGCATGATTTTTAAAAAATGATCAAAAGAGTATCTTGTACTGAAATGGAAGTGAAAACATCTGACTATTTTTCCTTTTATTTTGGACCCTATTGTAGATGTTTGAGTATCCTCAGCACGACAACAAATCATTTTGCCAAAACTTATTTTCACACTTATAGCTGAAATTGATGTCCATGCGGTATAAAATTGAGAGATTTACTAGCTTTTTTTCAGACTAGGAGGCTATTGTCAGGAAGTGTGCTTTGATAAGGCAGGATGGGAAGTGGATGAATTTACTGTCTACTGCCCAATGTTTCTCTCTAAGCGTCCTCTGATGAGGATCTTGTGTCACTCTTAGATTCCTGAGAAGTTATGTTCACCATGAGGGGTGTTTAGGGATATGAAACTCAGTAGCGTCCCTAAATAGCGTGGTAATTTGTGCATTTCACAGTTTGTAGACTATTTAGAACAGCTGTGTTTGTGTATTATTTGCACTCATTTGTCAATTTGTGTCCGTACCAGCATTTGCGTGTGTGTTTTCTGGTCCTTCTTTGTACCTGTGTGTGTGTGTGTGTGTGTGTGTGTGTGTGTGTATGAGTACAAGTGTATCCTGTATGGTGTCTGGAATTGCTCCTTAACGGCATTGCTCTCTACGTTGTTCTGCTGAGGAGAAGGAGGGAAAATTTTACTCCAGTGACTCGGATTTCGATGATGATGAACCCAAGAAGTTTCACATCCAGATCCGACCGGTTGCCAGCAGTAACCGTAGCAACTCAGCAGCCAATGAGCTGGAGCTGAAGGCCACAGTGGGGGCATTGACCCTGCCCCCTAACAGAGCAGTAAGAAATGGGGAGGGGGGTATGTTGAGACTAAATCTTTGATGGCTAAAATGAGACTGATATTTTAGCATCTAGAATATTATACGTGTGCGTGCGTGCGTGCGTGTGTGTGTGTGTGTGTGTGCTTTACATACAAAATAAAAATATATATTTTATTCTACATGTTGAAATCACAAGACTAGCCAAATAATACTAGCATTGTCTTTGTAATCTTCCCTGTTATCTGACATTTTTGTTTCTGAATAACTTAATCATAGGTGACAAATATGCTCACAAAACAAATTATGTATTTTTCACACAAAAATGGCAAACTAAACAGCTTTAACCTTATTGGCTGACTTTATGCAACTTCTGTGAGTCAGGGTGCACATGACAGTTTACAGACGAACTAGTAAAATCATGTTTACCAAATGAGCGCGTTTGAGACAATAAATCACTCTATGTGCCAACCGTTGTGATTTTTTGATGTATGTCTAATGTATCTATGTCTATGTAGGTTTTCAATGTAGTTTTTTTTTTTTTTTCTTTCAGAAAACACATTAAACACACGTTAAAGCAAAATGTTGCATCAGTCGCAACAGAAGAAAGTCCAGTGTCTCATATTGATTGTTTAGGAAAATTAAGAGGTGGCGAAACCTTAAAAAAAAAAAAAAAAGCTATTGTGCATCTTGATCTATATTCACACTCATTTTAAGATGTCTTTGAAAAATATGGTGCAAAACATTGACCAAAATAATGACACTTAATTTCATTTATCCCATCCTGTAGGTGTCAGTAAAGAAGCAGCTCTCACGTAAGTTCACTTATATTCCTCTGTATATCTCAGAAAATATTGTGTATGTATGTTAGTCTGGATATTTTTCAGGTGTTCCCTTTTCCTCCATTACAGGAAACTCCAGTTCAGCAGGTCGATCTGAAGGGGAAGGGGAAAGTGTTCCTCAGAGAGGTCGGTCAACTTCTGTACTCTTACAGCTAGAGTTATGATCATGAATTTTTCAATGCTCATGCATTGTACCTGTTCCTGTGATTTAAGCCAGCCATCTCAAACACTATGTCCCACTTCCTCCTCTGTCCACATTAATAGATGTCGTTATCCCACAAACAGCTCGATCTGACACCTTAATTACAGCAATCTGCAATCCAGCTGACCTGGGGTCGGCGTCATGCATCATAACAGCACTGTCATTATTGTCTTATATTGACAGACTGATCTCAGGACAGCTGAATTGCTGTAATTACAGCCTCAGAATGAGCTCTATTTTTGTATTGTGGGTTTTTTCAATAATAGCAAAAGTGGAAACAATTTTGTGTGTGGTTTTAAGAAAAAGGTTTTAGGCTGTCTTCCTCCCAGGCTGGCTATTACTCAAACTTATTTGCAGAGATTAGTCACGCAGAAGAGTGGTACTATTTTGATAACTGGATAACTTTATGAACTTTTTGTATTTTTACTCCGTAGCATTGTTCTGTTATGTGCTGTACATTATGTTGTATGGGTGGGGTGGGGTGTAATGGTTCAAGATCTAGACCGGTTACTAAAATGTTGATCCATAAGCTATCACCAATGTGACCTTAAAAAAAATCACGTAACCTAATATTTGTTATATATGTGTACTGTAAGGATAAAAGCATCTTCTAAATAACCCCTTACTTAACATTATTATTTCATGATACTGTTTGTTGTTGTACAGAGGGAGAACAGGAGGGTCTGCGTAGATCCACGTCCAGCCCAGATCACAGCAGGTACAGAGAGATTTCTCATACAGCATAATTACTTAATGCTTTAATATGCAAACATGCAGATTTAAAGGTGAAGGATGCCATTGTTGTGACAAGAAATGCAGAAATGCTAAATGCTGAATAGTAGTCTGCCCCAAACTCACACTATTGGTTGAGCCAGAAGAGGACAAACTGAACGAAAATGCTGTTAAATTTGTTAAAAATGTTTTTAATTTAATTGATTGAAATTATAATTGCATTGAATACTTAAAATATATTTATTAATTACATTTATTATTATCATAATTTAGATACTAAAAATATAGATTGAAATATTTTAAAGATAATTTTTGTTTGTTATTTATTTATATTATTCCGATTATGTACACCGTTCAAAATTAAAATTGGTAATAAATAAATAAATAAATGAGGAAACAGTGATCCCTTTTTTCAGGATTCTTTTATGAATAGAAAGTTAAATGGAACAAATGGAAAGTCTTTACGGTTACAATTTAATGCATTCTTTCTCAATAAAAGTATTCATTTCTAGAGCCCAAATTTTTTATAATATTGATATTATTTCAATCATTAATTTAAAGATTCTCTTTTTACATCTTAATGACCTTAGTTTCTCCTACATTCAATTCTCTAGCATTGAATTTCTCTGATCTCTGCAGGTTGAGTTCCACAGCATCTGGTTCGGACGCTCTGTTTGGACCTCCTCTGGAGTCGGCCTTTAAATCCCACAGCTTTGCTGGCAGAGAGCAGCTCCAGAACGCCTTTGCTGTGTCTAAATGTAAATCTCCAGCAGCACACCACCCCCAGCCTCATTACCGTGATAGATGAGAATTGACTGGACGGGCTATTCTCTTACAGCGTTTTAAAAGAACTGAGAATTAAAAGCTTTAAACTTGCCTAATGTGTGCCAGAGTGTGCGTTACCATATTCTAAGGATTAATTGACTCGCTTTAGCAGAACTGCTTGTGTAGGCATTAAAGCATGAATCATTCAATTATGGACAAAAGTGGAATGGAAATTATGTTTATGCCGTCAGCTTTTTCCTCATCATATCTGTTGCTTTTTTAAAGAAATTTCCTTTCGGATCAGTAATAGATTTTTCTCCATGTTTGACAGACGCAGCATTCTCTTCAGATTCATCCTCTCCTGAGAATGTGGAGGATTCTGGACTGGATTCGCCTTCCCATCAGCCCCTTGGAGTGTCCCCTGAACCCAACGGATGGGCTGCCTGGCCGTCTACTCAAACTCAATCTAAAGACTCTGTAAACTTGAGCCGATCCTCTGACCCCTTCCTGGCCGCATTCCGCGACCCCTCGCCCGGTCGGTCTCCTCTCCCACAGGACAACCCCACCAATTCCTGGCCTTGCAATCTCCGTTCTCCACGTGCACCACCCGGCGTCGAGCCCACCACCTTCAGCTTCCCGGCCTTCTCCCACAGCCTGGGGTCTTCAGAACTGGAGCCTTCTGTGTGGAGCTGTAAACACATCCCTCCAGAAGACCCCTTCCTGGCTGTGTTTGAACGCCCCACCCTCAAGGACAACCTGCCCCCACCTGATGCCTGGGCCTCGCCTCCTCTTCGGCCCACCAGGGATGGCAGGGCTGTGGAAGCCCGCTCCGATCCCTTCTCCGTCTCTCTGAATGACACTAAAACCCTCCCTCCCCCATCCTCCTCCCGCAAGGAGCGAGACAGGAAAAGAGATCGTAGCGTCCCGCCTCCGGAGTCCCCGGATGATCCTTTCGCTATTACTATGATAGGCAGTCCAACGCACCAAACTGCTCTGGCAGCGCAGGCAGCTGCACAAGGCAGAGCTGGTAGTAATAGGCCAACACCCAGTCCTAACTCTGCCCCCGCTTCTCAGCCAAAGAAAGAGCTGGTGCATTGGAACTCGGTACATAACCCCTTCAGTGAGGGCACTACAAATAACACTGTCACCCAAGAATTGACCAGAAAACAGAGATCATTTAACGACGAGCCTCGCAGGAACGGGCCGCCGCTCACACGGCATTCTGGGCCACAGGAGGACCTCTGCTTCTCTACAGACAAGGACCAGAACTTCCTGGATATTAACACACAACCAGGTATTACAGATTAGTGAATGACTGATATGGTGTTTTAATGTCCGATTCCGATACTGATATTTACAGAGCAAAGTGGACGATATAATGACAATATACAATGGCCCCACAAAAGTGTATAAACGATTTACCATCATTTAAAAAGTGACAAGCACACTTTTCACACTTCTCAAAAAGAAGCTTTTTAGGTTTCAAGTTATAAAACAATAAATATATTGCTCAAAATAGAGACAACAAATAGAGACACTTTCTTGTTGTCAGACATTGGGGAAACACATTAATATTTAATATGATGAGCTACGCCTACACATGTAATCTAAGAAATGTGAACTTAGTTCTGCAGCATTTTATTGCAGATACCACTTAATTTAATATTTTATATATAATGTATTATATCTAATCTTAAGTGTCTCAATAGTGTCTAAATAATTTTTTGGGATCCATTGTATGATACAATTTAATAATAACAAAAATGTGAATTTACACTACCGTTCAAAGAGTTTTAAGAAGTCTCTTATGCTCACATAGGCTGCCTTTATTTTAACAAAAATAAAGAAAACACAGAAATGTTGTGAAATAATGTAGTTTTTTCCTGTGATGGCAAAGCTGAATTTTCAGCATCAAGTCTTTAGTGTCACACGATCCTTCAGAAATCATTCTAATATGCTAATTTGCTCGAGAAACACGAAGAATTTGAGAATCCGATTGGTGGAAGAATCATTCAGAGTGGTTGAATATATGAAGTAGGCGTATGACAAGATTTTCAGTGAAATTTCTGTATGTTCCGGACACAAAGCTTTCGAATGGCTTTAAGAAGACTTGGGATATAGCACACATGTTGCATGGACCACTTTTGTGATTGAAAAGAGTGGCAGGGTATTAATAAAAATTCCAAAACCGTTTTATGTTGGGTTGGAATGACATGTGGGTGAGTAAATAATGACAGAATTTCCAATTTTTCCCCCCTTTTTCTATCTCAATCGTTCTCTATCAGTCTCCAAGCATGGTTTCAGGCAGGACAGCACTGAACGTCTGGCACTGGCTCCCCCTCGGTCGGTTCGGTCCAAGCGCTCCTCAGGCAGACTCAGTGGCTGTGAGCGGGTAAATGTTCCACAGACCTCATTACACCATCTATCCAACCAGCACACTCAAGCTTTTTTAAAACCATATAAACAAATCCCTTAATAGGGCTCTGCTGCAGCCTCTTTCGTTTTTCTCTTGTTTTATGAGAAGTGGTTTCTCTCATGTGGTCCTTCAAATTGCTCCCTTGACTTCAGCTCTAAATTAACACCACTACTGAGATTCCACTTCAAGCTCTTAATTGCTTTATACCGGGAGGTAACAAATAATATTACAGGACATAGAAACAAGCCTCTGGTAATTTGTTCAGCCCAAAAACACTTGTTTTCCATCCACACACAGTAGAAAGGAGAAAATAAGTGGGTAAGTGACATATAACATATACACTCACCTAAAGGATTATTAGGAACGCCATACTAATACTGTGTTTGACCCCCTTTCACCTTCAGAACTGCCTTAATTCTACGTGGCATTGATTCAACAAGGTGCTGAAAGCATTCTTTAGAAATGTTGGCCCATATTGATAGGATAGCATCTTGCAGTTGATGGAGATTTGTGGGATGCACATCCAGGGCACGAAGCTCCCGTTCCACCACATCCCAAAGATGCTCTATTGGGTTGAGATCTGTGGGGGCCATTTTAGTTCAGTGAACTCCTCATTGTCATGTTCAAGAAACCAATTTGAAATGATTCGATCTTTGTAACATGGAGCATTATCCTGCTGGAAGTAGCCATCAGAGGATGGGGACATGGTGGTCATAAAGGGATGGACATGGTCAGAAACAATGCTCAGGTAGGCCGTGGCATTTAAACGATGCTGAATTGGCACTAAGGGGCCTAAAGTGTGCCAAGAAAACATCCCCCACACCATTACACCACCACCACCAGCCTGCACAGTGGTAACAAGGCATGATGGATCCATGTTCTCATTCTGTTTACGCCAAATTCTGACTCTACCATCTGAATGTCTCAACAGAAATCGAGACTCATCAGACCAGGCAACATTTTTCCAGTCTTGAACTGTCCAATTTTGGTGAGCTTGTGCAAATTGTAGCCTCTTTTTCCTATTTGTAGTGGAGATGAGTGGTACCCGGTGGGGTCTTCTGCTGTTGTAGCCCATCCGCCTCAAGGTTGTGCGTGTTGTGGCTTCACAAATGCTTTGCTGCATACCTCGGTTGTAACGAGTGGTTATTTCAGTCAAAGTTGCTCTTCTATCAGCTTGAATCAGTCGGTCCATTCTCCTCTGACCTCTAGAATCAACAAGGCATTTTCGCCCACAGGACTGCCGCATACTGGATGTTTTTCCCTTTTCACACCATTCTTTGTAAACCTTAGAAATGGTTGTGCGTGAAAATCCCAGTAACTGAGCAGATTGTGAAATACTCAGACCAGTCCATCTGGCACCAACAACCATGCCATGCTCAAAATTGCTTAAATCACCTTTCTTTCCCATTCTGACATTCAGTTTGGAGTTCAGGAGATTCTCTTGACCAGGACCACACCCCTAAATGCATTGAAGCAACTGCCATGTGATTGGTTGATTAGATAATTGCATTAATGAGAAATTGAACAGGTGTTCCTAATAATCCTTTAGGTGAGTGTATTATAAGTGACAGATAACATGAACATATAACTTTTTTTCAGCATCAATATTTTAATTTAACATTTATGTGACGGGAACTCTATATTTTTAGTCTGGTCTTCATGTCTTTTTTTTCACTTTTGTGTGTATTTATTTATTTTATCTGTTCACTTAAGTCCTGTGGTGTGAAAAAGGGATTTTAAAATAAAAAGTTGTAGTCTCCCAATTAAAGGGCTAGTTCACCCAAAAATTTAAATCATTTACTCACACTCATCTTTATGAATTGAGCAGTTTAATCCAAATTTTCTGAAAAGACAATCTCTTTATATGATGAACAGATTGACTTTAGGCTTTTATTCAGTGAACATAAACAGAGGCTCAATCATACTTGCTTGACTCGCGAGAACAAACCTCATTGGTTCTTGCACGTCAAGCGAACATGTGCATTGATGAATGTTTATATGTCTAAATTCAATCTGTTCATCATATAAAGCGATCGTGTCTCTTCAGAAAATTTGGACTAAACCGCTCAATTCATATGGATTAATTTTACGATCTCTTTATAAAAGTTTTTGAAGTGTTAAAGTTTAAGTTGCGTAGCTGTCAATGAAGGGGCAGAAATCTCTTAGATTTCATCAAAAATATCTTCATTTGTGTACTGAAGATGAACGAAAGTCTTGCTTTTTAGAACAACATGAGGGCGGGTAAATGATAACAGAATTTTCATTTTTGAGTGAACTATCCCTTTAATATATAAATATGGCATGTATAATTATAAATTGACATAAAATTAAAATAAAATATTTAAAATGTTTAAATTATTCATAATTATATAGTGTATAAATTCGAATAATAAGATATAATTTAAGCATAGCTGTTGAAAGTGCCACAAATCCTCAGTTCAGGACTTTGATCTTTGCACTTTTTCTGTCGTGTCTCAGTCTAGGTCTCTGTGCTCGTCTCCGCTGCCTGAGCCCAGCCCTCCCCTCACCTCCTCATCCTCCTCCAGCCCCAGTGAATGGGGGATGCAGAACCGCGTTCCCAGCCCAGCCCGAGGTGACCCGAGGCGCACTCCTATTTCCCTAAACACCCGCATTATCACAAAACTTAATCATATATTACACAGAGACAACCAAGAGATTTGCTGTAATTTCATTATGCTAATCTAATGTAGACATACCGGTATGCACATTAAAGGGATAGTTCACCCTGAAATGAAAATAAAGCCATCTTTTACTAGGGTTGGGTACCGAAACCTGGTACCAATATGGCACCGGTACCTATATAACCAGTATGTAACCGGACCGAATCAGAACACAGATTTCAGTGCCTCATTTCGGTGCCATTTAAGTTCAAACGTGCTTTCACGCTTTGGCTGGCGCCGAGCCAGAGAAAGACGCGCTCAGCTCTCGTCACATATCACAACTATTCAGTGTTTTCAAACACATAATGTTTATTTTAGGTTTCAGACATTTAAATGCTTATAAGTACTATCAAAAAATACACACTGATGTCTATAGCGGCAATGACAATCCTTTCAGACAGTTATAATTTAAAGGGTTAATTCACCCAAAAATGAAAATTCTGTCATTAATTACTTACCCTCATGTCGTTCGACACCCGTAAGAGCTCCGTTGATCTTCGGAACAGAAATCAAGATATTTTAGTTGAAATCTGAAGGCTCTGAAAGGCCTCCATTGGCACAATGCACGGTTCACTCTCAAGACCCTTAAAAGGTACTAAAGACGTCGTTACAAAGTCCATCTCACTACAGTGGTTCTAAAATAACTTTATGAATCGGCGAGAATAGTTTTTGTGCGCAAAAAAACCCTAAATAACGACTTATATAGTGATGACCATTTCAAAACACGAAATCATGAAGCTTCGAAGCGTTATGAATCAGTGAGTCGATTCAGCTGTTTGGATCGCCAAATTTCAGCAGTTTGGCGGTTTGACACGCGATCCGAATCATGATTCGACTCACTGATTCATAACGCTTCGAAGCTTCATGATTCCGTGTTTTGAAATGGTCATCACTATATAAGTCGTTATTTAGGGTTTTTTTGCGCACAAAAACTATTCTCGCCGAATTATAAAGTTATTTTAGAACCACTGTAGTGAGATGGACTTTGTAAAGACGTCTTTAGTACCTTTTAAGGGTCTTGAGAGTGAACCGTGCATTGTGCCAATGGAGGCCTTTCAGAGCCTTCAGATTTCAACTAAAATATCTTCATTTGTGTTCTGAAGATCAACGGAGGTCTTACGGGTGTCGAACAACATGAGGGTAAGTAATTAATGACAGAATTTTCCTTTTTGGGTGAACTAACCCTTTAACTATGTGTTTTATTCATATCAGATACACATTATATAGTTAACTATATAGTTTACTCTATTCTTCTCCAGTTCAGCGGTCACTCACTTTCATGTATTTCGTGAGACGAGGATGAATATATGTGATGTTTTCTGAGACGCAAACTAACATGGCGGCGCCCATCGCGCATTACAGATCAACTAACACACATTCACTCACACATTTTTAAAAATCATAATATCAGATAGTTCATGACATGGTTAACAAGTTTGTGAATATTTTGAATAAAAAATAAAAAAATACAGCTGTCACACAGCGCTATTGTGGCTGCTGTGTGTCGTGTGAGAAGCATGACGCGTCGCCATGGAAACAATAAGTTTTCTTTGCGTTCTAAAATAATTAGCCAGAGAATATGGTCATATTTCAAAATAAAGTTGAACCTTGAAAGCTGGTTTGTAGCATACCAAGAATACTGATGACTGCTGTTATTACTGTAACTGTTATTTAGTGTTAAATTAGGCCTGTTGTAGTTGGGTTAGGCACCGGTACCATTTTAAAAGTATCGGTTTGGCACCGGTATCGGGGGGAAAAAAAACGATACCCAACCCTATCTTTTACTCACCCTGCTGTTGTTCTAATGCCCTACGTCCTTCTGTCTTTTTCGGACCTCAAAACTTTTAAATAACGTCCTGCACGCGCTCCTCCATATAATGGCAGTGAATGGCGACCAGGCTAAAACTTTACAAAAAGGATACAAAAGTATCACGCAATGATACAGTGAGACGCGCGCCATATATGGAAAATATATAAGACACGCACAGAGTAACGGCTGAGCTCAGTATTTTGACTGAATAATATGGTTTCTTTCTCGCAAAACCTTATAGTGTGCCTCCTGAACACTTTCCATATAAGTGTTTTAAAATAGCCCACAGGCATATGTCTAATACAGAGGAAGCATCTCCCAAATTCAATTGGTGATCCAATTATTTATCCACCCTCCGACAAAATCCGGGGACCAATAGCGGCAGATGAAGTTATCAATTGATGTAATGTATCCCTGCAGGTTTGTCACGAGGACCCAGTCCCATTTCTCTGAGTACCCAGGAGTCTTGGCCTGTAGCCACAGCCATCACGGAGTACATCAACGCCTACTTCAAAGGAGGAGAACACAACCGGTCCGTCTGATGTTCTTTCACCCCATCTGGAGGACAAAGCCTTTTATCACACTGTAGCTCCAACTTAAAGTGATTTTCTGTCCGTTTGGGTTTCAGCTGTCTGGTTAAGATCACTGGCGACCTCACTATGTCGTTTCCTGCTGGCATCATCCGCATTTTCACCGCCAACCCCAACGCACCAGTTTTAAGCTTCCGATTGGTGAACATCTCTCGAGTGGACCACTTCTTACCCAACCAAAAGTTACTCTACAGGTATGATGTCCTGACACACTAACAACTGACTCATTCTGGGTTCAATACAAGCTCTGTGGACAGCATCTGTCTTTGTACCTGCAGTGACCCTTCACAGAGTGACCCGGACACCAAAGATTTCTGGTTCAACATGCCGGCCTTAACGCTCCACCTGCAGAGAGAGGCAGAGCTCAACCCACAGGCCTCTTATTACAATGTGGCTCTGCTAAAATACCAGGTCAGTCGTCACAAACCTAATGAGTGCTTGAATTACAATATGATCTACTTTAATGAAACACAATGGAATATTCCATGTTCAGAACAAGATAAGCTCAATTGTCCGCAATTCATTTTCACTCCTTGTCCCTCCTGGGCAAAAACCTGGGTTGCTGTAAGTCACTTCACTTAAAATTAGGGATGGGTATCGAGAAACGGTGATTTGATAAAAAAACGCGCATTTCGATTCCACTCGCTTGCGCGCTGTTTCCTGTGCTGCAGACACACACACACACATGTGAGCACAGAACGGCTTCTCATGGTGAAAGAATAGTGCGCGATTATGAGTTCTTCCTCGTCTTTTTGCACAGCACGCGAATGGACAAATACACACAAAAATGTCAAAATACTCTCGTAAACACAGACAGTTATGTCGTTGACGGCAGATTTCTTGATGCTGTCTCTATGTTAACGTTAATCAAACAACAAAAGACGAGAAAATTAATTTGCTGTTATAGACAGAATAACTTTTAACTATATTTGTAATGTTTAGCCTATATTTTATCAATAAAGTGCAGTGTTATTTTACATTTGATTACAGTTTGTAAATGCTAATTTGTTCCTTTTAAATTACTGAGTGTTTAATAATGCTTGAAATGTATATTAGGCTTTTTTTGTTAGTTTTTTTGCTAGGGTAGGCTATTTTTAAACCATAAGCAAAAGTTGCTAGCCTGTTGATTTTTGTTCATGGTATTCAGCTACAATGAAATGTTTTGCAATAATAGCCTAATAATAAATGTGTTTTTTACCCTATTGGAATCGAATTTAGGAAACGATAAGAATCGGAATCGATAAGCAGAATCGAAATCGTTAAAATTCAAACGATACCCAACCCTATTTACAATGGATGTGAATGGACAATCTGTAAATGTATAAACTCACTGTTTTAATAGTATACTAGTAAGAAATTAATACTTTAGCAAAAATGCATTAAATTCATGACAAAGACTTTTCAATTATAACAAAAAAATCGAATAAATGCTGTTCTTTTGAACTTTATATTCATCAAAGAATTATGTTTCCACAAAAATATTAAGCAGCAACTGTTTTCAAAATGTATTACAAAAAACTAAAAATGTATCTTGAGCATCAGCATATTAGATTATTTTGTGTAGGATGATGTGACACTGAAGACTTGAGTAAGGATACTGAAAATTCAGCTTTGCCATCGCATGAATAAATTACATTTTAATGTATATTAAAATAGAAAACGGATGTTTTAAATTTGAATAATATTTCACAATATTACTGTTTTTACTCTATTTTTAATCAAATAAATACAGCCTTAATAAGAGACTTCTTATATAAAGTATATAAACGCATACAAATACATTATACGCTTCACATTTCTGTTTTTAAATCCCTATTAACTTTCATTCATTTGCACTTCCATAAATTAATCTTGATTTGAACCTAAAAATATTTTTTTTTTGTGTGTGTTAATCAGCATTATGCAACTATGCTCCACTTGCATTGAACCCGGATATTCCTCTAAAGGTTAACATCTTCGAAAATGTTTATAAACTGTCATGAAACTATTTGAAATGTAAACGTGAGGTTTTTTTGGAATGAACTCTCTCCTAGACGTCATCTCAGGATCCGGGTCGTGCTCCCCTCCTGTTGTCCGCCGAGTGTCAGCGCAGTGGCACAGTGACCCGCGTGTCTCTGGATTACCACTGCTGCCCCGCGACTGCCCCCGCCACCCAGCTGACCGCCGTACAAGTGCTGCTGCCCCTCGATCACACGGCCACAGACCTGCAGTGCCAGCCGCCCGCATCCTGGTGAGAACAGGAGGGTGTGGTGTGGATGAGTTACATTAATAACATGATATTGGGAGTTTCCACGGTTTCTTATAGAGATGGAAAGAAAAGAGAAAATGAAGTGAATGTGTGATGAAAGAAGTGATAGATGAAGAGAGCGGTGTTACTGACCTGTTCTGTTTCACAGGAATGCAGAGGAAAGACGACTCCTATGGAAATTGCCCAACCTCTCCCCAACAAATCACAGCAAAGGTCACTGCTGCCACCACCTGTTCATCCTCTCCTTTCTTTTTCTGTCACTCAATCCTCATTCCTATTTAACGCTTTCCTCGCCAGCATAAAAAAAAAGTTTAGTGTTATGTATATATTATAATATTTAAGATTTTGAATTAGCTTTCATTTAATTTAAGTTTACATTTTAGAAAATATTTTTTAGATGGCTATCATTTATTACAGTTTTAGTAATTTTAGTACTTCAACCTATTTCATTTAGTTGCCAAAGCACCATTTAAAATTGTCCTATTTTATTTTATTTTATTTTTATTTCAATTACCAAAAACTTTTTAGTACATTTTGTTGTCGTTTTAGCTAACAAAAACAATAACCAAGTCCTTCAGAAGTCCTCACTCGCTCCCAAGTCAAACAATTAATGCAACATCTATAACAAATGATTTTGATTCTTGTTTGACATCATGAAGTCTAACCTGTGCCATATTTGATTTAATAGCAGAATACTGAGTTTGATTGTAGAGTTTTGGTCTACTCTTATGGTGCTTTTAGGACCAAACTGGTCACTATGTTCTGGAGTTATATGGAAGGCGAGGATTATTTAAAATGTCTCCTTTCGAGTTCCAGAAAAACGCATGTGGGTTTAAAATAATGTAAATGTGAGTGAAAAGTTCTAACAACAGAATAAATAATATCAGTCATAAAATGAAAGAAATAAAGAATATCTAACAAATATTGATTTTCGTGAAAACCCCCACTATATATAGTTTAGCGTTGGTACATCTGAGCGGAGTTTAAAGTGCTGTACTGACACAAGATGTTTTCAGGGGAAGTGGGCGGAAGAGAGGCTGTTCAGAGCAAGAGGCTAAGAAACAAACTTGTGAATACATAAAATCAGAGGGAGACTGACAGAGCATCAAGGGAGGGATGAGAACATTATGGAAGCAACTGCATGTTTATTAAAATACGGGCACCATTAGGATATTTTAAGATGATCTTTTATTTCTAAAGGCACTTGCACACATCTTAACAAGGTCTGTGATGTAAACCCAAGAGCAGCTGCTGACTCTCTGTGTGTGTGTATGCGTGTGTTTTATGGGTCTCAGGGTCTGGCACATTGTGCGCCAGTTGGCAGTGCCTGGAGGTTCCCCGCGGGCCTCCCCCGAGCCTGGCTGTGCAGTTTGTGGGTTCGGGGGCTTCTCTGTCAGGCATGGACGTGGAGCTGGTGGGCAGCCGGTACCGCATGTCCCTGGTGAAGAAGAGGTTTGCCACAGGTGGGAGCCAGACCTACTTTTTGTCCCTCATAAGCAGCTCCTTTCAGTTCGTAATTGTTTATTTAGTAGGGTATATTGTTGCCAGGTGGCTGCTGGTTGTTTCGGGTGGTCTCTAGGGGGTTTGCTTTTTTTGTCCAATTCAGAACAGCCCTCTAGATGAAGTCTCTGATATTCTAGCTCATAGATATTGCTCAGGTCAGGTCCCTCCTGCACTCTTAAAGGAACATGCCGGCTTTTTGGGATTTACGCTTATTTACCGTATCCTCCAGAGTTAGATAAGTCCATACATACCATTCTCATCTCCGTGCGTGCCATAACTCTGTCTGACGCACCCACCGCTAGCCTAGCTTAGCACAAAGACTGGAGGTAAATGGCTCCAGCTAGCCTACTGCTCAATAATAGTGACAAAATAACGTCAACATTTTTCTATTTACATATTGTGATGTGTATAGTTACATTGTGTACTAAGACCGACGGAAAATGAGAAATTGCGATTTTCTAGGACGATATGGCTAGGAACTATACTCTTATTCCTGCGTAATAATCGAGGAACTTTGCTGCTTTACCATGGGTGCAGTGGCGCAGTGATATTACACAGCGCCTGAAAATAGGATAACTTCCGTCAACATAACCAACGTGACAACCTGCTTGCACAGAGAGCATGCTGGGCAGTGTTGGGGAACATTACTTTGAAAAGTAATGCATTACAATATTGCGTTACTCCCTTAAAAAGTAACTAATTGAGTTACTAAGTTACTTTTTAAGAAAAGTAATGCGTTACGTTACTTTCTCATCTGGGCTTGTTTTTGTTTATAACAAAAAAAAGTTATATTTTTGTGCAACGGTAAAGACCTCTTCATACCAAAATTGAAAGAAGCCCCAGGCTGAGGTAAAAATGCAAATTCACGCATGAACAGTAGAGGGCGCAGCTCTGCTGTGCTGCCATTCTAGATAATAGTAGAATAGGATGCAGGAGAAAAGTTTTACCAATAAAAACTAAAAATCTAGTAATTTTTATCATCAAAGGTCAGCAGCAAGACATTGGTAAATTAAATATAAAAGGTAGATTATGCATAAAAATAGTTGTTTTATTTAACATTTAATTATTGGAGGTTTGCATAGTACTGTGATTTTACATTTGACTGATTTTAATCATTTTGAGGAGTACAGAATCTTTATTGTGCAAGTGAGATAAATAAATGCTCACATTTAGTCTAGAACTACAATAACCATCATGTTTACACACAACGCCTCTGCACTTATTTTTCTCAACATGGGGGCAGGAGAGCTGTCAGTCAAATGAATGTGAAAAAGTAACTCAGATATTTAGTTGTAAATTTGGAAAGTAATGCGTTACTTTACTAATTACTTGGAAAAAGTAATATTATTACGTAACTCAAGTTACTTGTTATGCGTTACCCCCAACACTGGTGCTGGGGACTATTTTCAGGCGCTGCGTAATATCATTGCGGCGCTGCACCCATGTTACGGCAGCAAAGTTCCTCGATTATTACGCAGGAAGGAGAGTATAGTTCTGGGGGATACAGTGAATAAGCTCCCAAAAAGTCAGGAGCGTGTTCCTTTAAGTTTTGATTTTTGGACCAATTGCTTGACCAAACACTTGAAAATGTGTACCTTGAATGCAATGTCGCTTTAAAGAAAGGCCAAATGCATGAATATTAACCATTTAAATGTAATATGGATGAATATATTACATTTAAATGGTTAAGATCCATGCATTTGGCCTTTCTTTAAAGCGACATTGCATTCAAGGTACACATTTTCAAGTTTTTCTCTGGGAATGTATCATTCAGAAGATCATTATAGGTTTCTAACAAGTGGCTTTTTTAAACAACCGTTTATCGTGATGTTCACCTAATTTTAACATCACCATTTTTTGATAAACGTTTAAACTTGAACAGTCTCTTTTATATTTTTTATATAAAGTATATCAAGGTATAAGCTCTGAAAACTGTTTTTTGCAGTGTTTGAAACAGCATGATGGATTCATTGTCAAATGTAGAAATAATGTTCATCTGTGTCGTTTTACAGGAAAATATATGGCGGGCTGTTCTTTGTGAGAGGTGATGGTGCTGCTCCGGTACCACAGAGGCACAACGTTTGCACTTTTTTAAAGCTACCTGGGCTGGTGGAACTGTCCATGTGCTATAGGCCTGAACACAAGAGATCACACTGTATATAGAGTGTGACATGTGGGAAATAGATAATACCCATGATGCATTGCTCTAGGATAAGTATGCACTGGGATTAGGGACCACAACCAGCCTCTACACTTTTATCTGTATAGAATCGTTTGTTCAGTGCGCAAACCACACATTTCAAGGTTGAACGACTGGATGTACATTTATTTTCATTTTTAGTGCATATTTGTGAATGTATGAACATGTATAATGGATATAAAAATTCTGACATTTCCTGAAAAAAATTGTATTATGTTGAGTATTCAAGAAAGATTTACTTAAAAAAAAAAAGCCGATTTGTGACTTGTTTTTTTTACTTTAAGAGTTCATTTCAAAGCAAGCAGACAAAAGTGGTTTACACAAATTTATTACACTTTTTACCAGTACAAAATACAGTCGGACTAAGCAGTTGAGGCTAAATAAAGATATTTTAAACACACAAAAATAAGGTATCAATATAGTAGTGAGAAGAATTGCAGCTACCTCCATAAAAATAATCCTTAGCCAGAAGCTTTAAAACAGCATTACAAAATAAACAAAAAATCTTTCCCAAAAGCTCACAACAGGCAAAGAACCATGACAGGCGTTAAAGTACAGAGCCTGACACTCACAACCAACCACAGTGAGAAAACATCCGCCAATCACTTTCTCAGAAACAAACACAAAACAGCTAGTAGAAATAAAGTTCATCTTTGTAAATAGCAGAGAGGGACATGTAGGGTACCCGTTACGGGCCGCTACCAGGCACCGGTAAAGATCCCAACCGGGTTCAGCACATCTTCAAAAACAAACGATGCATCCTGAAAATGTTTCCAGCTTTACGTCAGCTAATTGGGCACGTCGTTTCCATTAAAAGCGTGAAAACTAGAACATCAGATGTACAGCACCAGGTAATGAGGCGTATCTGTAAGAATCTGCATAATCTGTTACTAGGCGTGTCTATTTTTGGGTTTTCTACATCTTCTAGAAAAGGCTTACCGAGATGTGGCGTTTCATAGACATTTTTAGCCATTACGTAGCGTTTACGTTTTTTTTGCTATTACATATACACAATATCTACTTAAATATGTTATGCAAAGAAAACTCGCTTTCATCTTAATTTAAAAAAAAAAAATGTTTGTTTTTAATCAAAACAACACAAAACTAGTCATAACCTGGTGAGCGCAGACTCATTTCCAGTTACTTCAGAAGGCCTTGTGTTCAGACGCACGCTCACGCACAGGTACGTTCAATATATCGACAAATCACCGAGGCTCTTTTTAACCACCGCAAACAACTAAGAACTCTTCAAATAACTACAAAACTAGACCAAAAAGTTTCACAACCCATATTTGGTGGAAACTGCTTTGCCTGGGTTCAAGAGCAGAGCAATAACCACCAACACCGTTGGCGTATGTACATCCTGAAGCTTTCGAACGAGAATGGGGTGCTTTCAGGGCAACCGATCGGAGCAAACAGTCGAATAATCTCTTTTATAGTGATTTTTATAAAACGTATTAAAAGTTAGACGTTTACTCATTAGAACTAAAAACTGTTGAGGTATAGACTAGGCATCTCATATGGCCAGGGGTATATCTACAAAACGTCTGGAATGGAGCGTTCTCCATCCGTTTCGTCACGTGCAGCAGGTTCGGGGCGACGCTGCGATGCAGCCGAGCGGGCAGCTTTGGGGTCAGCAGGTTGCATCTACGCCTGAGGAACCGCGAGGAAACGGCCGAGGCAGAAAGTCTAGAAATGTGACCATCTTTAAAAGGTGCTTTAGACACATCTGAGGTTCTGAGACGATACATTCATTCTGCGGTTAGAGGCACGGCCGAGGAAACGACAGAACGAGAGAAAGTCAAAGAGAAAGAGATAGACAGTTCTGCTCTAGTGTTTCTTTTCTCATCTAAGGCACTGAAAGAAGACTATGGCACATGAAAACACATCACAAAATCAGCACGTTCTTGTTTCACAGTCGCAGAAAACCTAAAAGGCGAGAGAGAGAGAGAGAGAGAGAGAGAGAGAGACACACACTGACCCTAAACAGACCTACGTACCCTCAAGATAAAGAAAAACCTCACGGCTAGGTGTTAGCTTTGCCACCGACAGCTGTCAGTACACACACACGCACACACACCCCCATAAGAATGTGGTGGTCCGGCTGGGTCTGGGGTGAGGCTGACGCCCTGCTCTTAGATCTCCTGCAGGGAGTGACTGATCTCGATTCTCTCGCTCTTCACCGCCGGCTCGCTCATACTCCTCTCGCTCATCCTCGACATGTCTCCATCACTGGCCAGATCGTCTGAGAATGAGGCATCTGGGGAAGGAAAAGAGAAGAAATGTTGGAATACAGAGCAGAAGAACTTTGGAGAAAACAAAACAAAAAAAATTTACTTTTTGGGTTGGCATCAAAATCCATTACCTTTCTCCATGAGTGATGGCATCATTGAACTGAGGTCACTGAACTGAAAATATATAGAAAAGACATTTTTAAAATGTAAAAACATGCCTCATATTTAAATAATATAAATAATCATTATTATTATTAACTATATCTCTATCTAGATATTTATTATATGATATAAACATAATTATTAATATGAATGTGTCGAAAGACAGTATTATAATAGGAATAGTATTAATATGAATGTAAACAGATAGAATCATGATATCAATATAATTATTAATATGAATGTGTAGATAGACAGTATTATAATAGGAATAGTATTAATATGAATGTAAACAGATAGAATCATGATATCAATATAATTATTACTATGAATGTGTAGACAGACATAATGATTCTATCTACATTCATAATAATATCAATACAATTATTAATATGAAATGTACAGATGATAGATGATGACAGACAGACAGACAGACAGACAGATAGATAGATAGATAGACAGATAGATAGATAGATAGATAGATACGAGCTAGCAAATTAGCCAAACCAAACAATTCTGCCATTTCTCCCCTAAAAATGAAATCATACCCCAACTATTTTCTGCCACAGAGTACTATTAAACACAATACACCATTTGAAATGTGATGGACTGGGCGTTTCAGTAAAATAACAATACCCTGATGACGCATATATGTATATTCTCTTGACATTGTTATTTAAATAAACTATTGCAGGAGTGAAAAGTGTGCATTCAAAGAGTTTATTTTCTTAGTCCACGGGGCCAAAAGAAACACCTGCATGTGCTCAATGCTAAATCCGAGCGGTTAGATGAACGCATGAAAGGCTGAAATATTAAACTGTGGAGCAGCCAGATCTCCTCACCTCCCCCATGACAGCAATGGGCGTCTCTCCGGTTGCATGGGCGACACGGTGTTCTACCAAATAGAACATGTATTCATCATAGAGCAGACGGATGAGGTGGAAGGAGCCAAAGCTGGCGGCCGAGCGCAGAGTCAGATCTCTGATCACCATGGAGCTGTAACCAGGGCAACAGAGAGTTTCATTACAAACTACCACAACAAAACCACAACACCCGCCACGCTTCGAGAAACCGCAGATTAAAGCGCTGCTTTCAATCAACTCTCTTCAGAAGATCAGTTGTAAAACTGTCTGTTAAAGGGATAGTTCACCCCAAAATAAAAAAAAACTGTCATCATTTACTCCCCCCCCATGTTGTTCCAAACCTGTACGAGTTTCTTTCTTCTGTGGAGCACAAAAGATGATGTTGGTAACCAGACAGTTGACGGTAACCATTGACTTTTCATAGAAGGAAAAAAAACATTATGGAAGTCAATGGTTACCGTCAACTGTCTGGTTACCAACATCATCTTTTGTGCTCCACAGAAGAAAGAAACTCGTACAGGTTTGGAACAACATGAGGGGGAGTAAATGACAGAATTTTCATTTTGGGGTGAACCATCCCTTTAAGAGGCCTGATGAAATGGAAGAACTATATAAAATTGCATTATTTGAGAAGAAAGAGCCCATCGAGTGTTTTTATAGAGAGCCTTGTACCTGTAAAAGGACCACTTGAGCAGGAACTGGCGTGCGGCACGAGGGAAGCTGGAACTGCCATCGAAGGGTTTCAGCACCTGGTTGACAACGTTATCCAGCCAGGCGGCCCACTGATCCAGAGAGCTCTGCTGCTGCAGGGTCACCTTAAAGTCCTGCTCCAAACGCTGGACGACACTCTCATCACACTGGCACACCCAGGATGCCTGCTCCTGTGACAAACACACACACTCAGAGTGAGCCGAGAAGCAACACACACACCCCGTATAACCTCCGTGAACCTGAAGTGTTTATGATCTTCCAGCAGAAAGTGTGATGAGAGAGACAGACCTGCACGTTAGCAAAGTCCACTCTGTTGAGGTCGCTGAGCATCTGGTTGATCTGGGAGGTGTTCTGCAGGACGGCTCGAGCCGCCTGAGCCAGATGATTCAGAGAGGTGTAACGCCGCAGGGTCTGAGCAAACGCACTCACTACTGCAGCCTGCGCAGACGACAAAACCTTCTGATCAGATCACTTCTAAAGCACCAATACGTTCACACTGTCAGAGGCACAATACACAAGCACACAATTTAATCACTCAAATGTTTGGGGTCAGTAAGATTTGTTTGTTGTTATAACGTAATTGCATTGAGCAAAAGTGACAGTAAAGATATTTATAATGTTTATAAAAGATATTTATAAAAGATAAATTATGCATAATTACATGCAACTAGGCCTAAACCAAACCCTATAGTGTGTACATGTTAATTAAAATTACTCAGTACATAAAAGTATAATACTCTAACAATGAGGACGCCTTAAAATAGTGGCACTTTATTTTACAGTGTCCTTGTTACCTATAGTTACCATAGTAATAACAGTAAATTATGCATAATTATATGCAACTAAATCTGAACCTAATCGTAATCCTACCCTAACATATTGTTAATAAATATTACACAGTACTTAAGTATATAATTACATGAACAATGACACCTTAAAGTAAAGTATAACCAAAGATTTCCATTTCAAATAAATGCTCTTAAAAAAAAAAAAAGCATCATGGTTTCCACAAAAATATTAGGCAGCAGACCTGGGGCCCGTATACCATAATAGTTGAACAAACTGAGGGTTACAGGATTAGTTGAGTTGTCAAAACCAAACCAATCTGATCAGGCTTTGTTGGTACCATAATACTGATCCTCAACTTTCTCTGTCAACTCAGGCTTTGATCCTGAGTTTAGGAGTTTAGGTGTGACATCAGTAGGGAACAGCCAATCATATGCTGCGGAACAGTGGCGAGAGAAGCGGTGCAATTCACTTCTCTCTTCTGCAGAATATTACGAGATTGAAAAACATTAAGAATTTACACAGCAAGAGGAAAAGAGCTGTCAATGGAAGAGGACAATTAAAAGAAAAACAGTAACACTTTACAATAAGGTTGTATTAGTTAACATTAATGCTTTAGTTAACATGAACAACACCTTTGTTCAGCATTAGTTCATCTTTGTTAACGTTAGTTCATAAAAATACAGCGGTTCATGGTTTGTTCATGGTGCATTAACTAATGTTAACAAGATTTTAATAATGCTTTAGTAAATGTTGAAATTAACATTAACAAAGATTAATAAATGCTTTATAAGTGCAGTTCATTATTAGTTCATGTTAACTAATGCAGTTAACTAATTAACCTTATTGTAAAGTGTTACCAGAAAAACACCAGCTGCGTGCTACACAACACAAGACATAACATGAAAACACGCGGCCGATGAAAACACGAATGGACACACATGGACAGAAGAGCGCACGCTCACACGTCAAGACAGAGCGCACAAGAACGAGTGAATGCTATTTCCGTGCACTCACACAACAGAAGACAAACACACGGAGCATGAATGTCCGAATCCCAACACAAAACCGAAACCAGACTAGACCGAAGGGCTGGGATCCAAACACCACGCCCCACACACAAAACTCACAAGGACAGAAGAGCACGCAGCTCGAGCATGCTCAAAGCTGCCCGCTCACACAAGACAAGACAAACAATACAGGAGTGACAGAACCCTGACAGACTATTTCATCAGAGGTGTGTCACTTTGCTCAAAGCTGATTGGTCCAATTTCAGTTTGAGATCTCTTAAGGCCAATTTATACTTCTGCGTCGAGTGCACGCAGAGGGTACGGCGTACCCTACGCATTGACGCGTTGGATACGCCGTAGAACATCCGCTTCACGGCTAACCTGCTCCAGGGCAGGTTAAGTTACTGTGGCGATGAACACTGCTAAAATCCCAACCACTTTCATGGTCCCTGAAACCCAGGGTTGGCACAAAAACTATATTGAAACATACCTGGCTAGCCAGCTAAACCGGCTTCATGGTATACACCCCAGATTTCAACACTACCACCACCACCACTAAATCAGGATATTAGAATGATTTCTGAAGGATCATGTGAGACTAAAGAAGAAAAAAATTGCCAGCTCAGGAATAAATTGCATTTGAAAATATTAAAATAGAAAGTTGAAGTTGAAATTGATAACTTAAATGATTTCACAATATTACTCTTTTTACTGTATCCATTTTTGATCCAATAAATACAGCTTTGATGATCATAAGAGACTTGTTTCAAAAACAAAAATCTTACTGAGCCCAGACTTTTAAACAGTAGTGTACTGAGTTACATTATTGCATTATCAATTTATTAAAAAACAAACCTTATCACGTCCCTGAAAGACATTTTTTTTTGGTAATGTATTATAGAATAGATTTTTTTTTCTTACATTAATAATATACATTATAATTTCATTTTTAATTTTCACGTTTTTTACTTTTTAGGGTTTTTCTTGGAATTGTGTCCATTTTAGCCAGCTTCTGAGAACATTTTCAGCAATTTTCCCCTTTAAGTTAAGGTCAGAAACACACACACACACACACACACATACCTTAGTGCGGACAATCTCCTGTGGGAAGTCAGTCATGGCTGAGGTCAGCCACCCCTCTAGACTCTTAGCGAAGTTTCTGATAGCTTGAGTGAGGGTGCCTGCAGGATCACATTTCCCATCTGTCATGTACTCAGACATTCCGCTTACAATACAGCAGTAACACTGACCCTGGAACAGGTCACAGTAAGTGTGTGTAGAAGCAGAAATACTAACTGGGAACCGGCCGCAGTACATCCGGGATGAGGATCTCCACCAGTGCCTGATACAGGATGTGATCACAGCTCCTCATCCACTGTTTGATTGGTTCATATTTACACAGAGCGATCAGCTTCTCTCTGGGGAATCCTCGGATGTCCTCCACATCCTCTTCACTGCACAATACACCAGCACACGTTTGTTCAGATAGAAATCCCTTTGTTTCAAGTGTATCGAGATAAAACGTACTTTATTTGATTGCAAGTAAAAAAATATATAACCAGGATGCATCTTAAAATAATAGATTTACTTTACAAAAATGTATAAAAAGGCCTCAATGTTTCACTCAGAGAGTGCAATACCTACACTACCGTTCAAAAACTTGGGGTGTTTTGGTAAGATACTTGGTAAGATATTTTTTTAAAAAGAAAATAATACTTTTGCTCAGCAAGTGACAGTAAAGACATTTATAATGTTACAAAATAGATATATACACATATATGTATGCATTAGGGGTTTAATGGTACACAAAACTGACGGTTCGGTGTGTACCTCGGTTTTGAAGTCACGGTTCGGTACGGCAGCTTTACAAAATTGCTTTATTTATTTTTATTAAACAGTGGTTTACTGAAAATTTTGTCTGCCCTTAAATAAATTCAATTATAAGTTATACAAGTTATATATATACTATAATATTAAAAGGTCAGCAACAGAGCCCAAACTATAAGCCTACATTTTTAGATAGGCCTATAATAATCAACACTCATAAGCTTCACATAAGGCAGTTTTTACATTAACTTCTAAATCTAAATCTAAATCTAATTATAATTATATATATATAAAATGTATAAAATATAATAATTTATACATAGTCGCTATCATTTTCATGACAGATTTATTTAAACATATACATTAAATAAACAAGACATCACTAACAGGTTAAGTAGAATATAATGAATATACAGGCTGATATAGTGCATATATTTAGTGAAAGAGTTTATTTCTCTAGTGAACTAACAGCTGCGGACGCTGAATGACTTCTGAGGTAAAAGTGATGCTCCGTGACATTGTTTACAAGTTGTTTTAATATTGACGTCTTTCCGCGGTTGAAACCCCGATTGAGCGATTAACTTACACGACATATGATACATTTCAGTAAGTTGTAATGTATCTTCAACATACCTTAAGAGATATTAATTATTTATTAATTCATATTTATTCACTCGCGTGCCTCGCCACCGCGTCACATTAAAGAGCGTCAAAACGGCATTTATCGTTTGAATTTAATGATAAAATGGACTGAATACTTAATATGTTTATGTGGGAACTCGGATTGAAGTGTGCGCTTAAAATAAGCCTCACACGGGCACCGAACCGAAAGCACTGTATGCATGAACTACAGAAATGTCCTTGACTTTCTTTGATGTCTTTTCCAAACTGAAAGTAACAATTAAAAAAACGTCTGGACACTTCTAGGTTTTCCATGACCATGGGAATACTGTATGAAGGTTTGTATGGATATGGCACCTGTTAGGAATGGTAGTGGATCCGTCACTAGATGGCGCTGTTGAATACCAAAAGGTCTGCCATAGCTTCTCTATGAGATGGAACTGCAAATTCATCACTACGTCCAGAGTCGCCTGACAAGAGAGAAATCAGGTTTATAAGAAATGTTTAAACAAGCTTCCATGCATTAAAACAGGAAAACAGTGATGTCGATTTTTGGACTGAATATCTTGAGAAGCTCCTATGGGAGTTATGATAACATTTGTGAGATGAGTGTGCTCTTTTATTCTGAGCGCCTTTTGTCTTTCCTGTTGGCATTTTAGACAACAAGACCATCTGAAGTGCGGCCCACTCACGACATCACCATCTCAGTTTTTAAATGATGAAAACAGCCAGTACTCATTCAGAAGAACCCATCTTAAGAGCAATCCACCTTCTTATATAAACAGTTCAATAGTTACACAACACAATCCACATGCAGAAACGTTCAACTACATCTAATATTTAGTTTTTTTGTCCAAAAAAAGGAACTTTAGTCCGTGCAATGGGGATGGTATTTCGGCGAACTGTGACATGCAGAAACAAAAGTAGGTGTTGGTGCTTTACTGGAGAGCAGAAGTGAGAGTGTGGTGAGTTCGCTGTGTGTTTGTCTCAGAGTGATTCACACTCGGCTCTCAGATTCTCCTCGATGAGGACACACACTCTTGTATCCAGTTACACGGGCCCCCCCTCCCCTTCACCCCTTGCCGGTCACATGTTATGTTTTGGCTTCCACAGCCAGGTCACCATGGCAACCTTGTTTACCGTTGCCCCGGCAACAGTTCAAACACAGCACTCCAAAACAAAAAAGAGAAAAATCTCTTTCCTGGACAAACAAGCTTTCTTACCTTAGTCGAAAGAGAGGAAAAGCACTATAGTCTTACATCTAGAGCACAAGCTGATTTTTAAAGTGTACTGCCCTTGTGAACTCTGAAAAATCAGTTTTATAAGCTCACATGCCATCTCAGGCAGCACTAAAAGTGTTGAGCTCTGACTTGATGAAGTGTATCAGCACTCTGCGCTACTTATGAAGAACATAATTTAACATGTTTGAGTGATTTTGGTCTAATGAAAATGGATATGTTGGGCAATTTCATATCTCTCTCGTTTCATTGCCTGACAAGCACTGGAAACTTTTTAGCGCTAGTGCAAAAAATGAAGAGTGACAGAAGGTTTTGGTGTTCACTTTGTTTTTATCTTTAGCCCTGTCCACCATGACATTGATTAATTGTGATTAATCGCATCTTAAATGAATTAAATCGCAACTTAAACTTTTGTATATACACTGCTCAGCCCCAAAACATTGCTAGGTTTGGATTTAAATAGGCAAATACTTAAGAGTCAATGATCGGATCATTATTGCAGTGATTATGTTTCTAGCATGTCATATGTTCGGTAAAAGTTCTTATAACCCTAATTGATGAAGTGTGTAGCTTTTCAATTCGTAAACAACCATGAAGGAAGACACAATATGACCATATTCTAGGATAACAACGTCAAGATTCATCAGGCTCAAATTATGAAAGAATGGTTGGGAGGGAGCATGAAGAATCATTTTCACACATGAATTGGCACTTCTGAGTCCTGACCTTAAAAATTCATTGAAATTCTTTTGTGCTGGAGTAGACTTTACACAGTGCTCGACTCTTGCATTGTGACAAGATGTTGACCAAAAATGCATTCACCTCTTGATGGAAATGAATGTGGTTATGTGGTTAAATGTTGTCACATTTTCCTAGTCAACTTAAAAACGTAAAATACAATACGATTCAGGTAACTATTCTCTTTATTAACCATCTGGTTAAAAAGGTTATATTCCAAGTGCACCACACCTGAAGTGATCATCATGGTGTAAATGTAAAACAAATGGCTTATTTGTTAAATATCTTTGCAGAAAATATGCATAAAATATGAGGGTAAATATTGTACAAAAATGCATCTTAAAACATATCCTATATACACTATTTCTTAGCCCAAAAATAACACCAGTAATAGGATATTATTAACAGAAAATGCTTTGTAAAAACACCTTTCAGCCTGTTACCATTATGCAAACTTTAAAACATCAAACATACAGTAGTAGTTCTTTCCTGGTTTTTGCATTCCATTGAGCTATTTTCCCTTTTGCTTTTATGTTTAGCTGTTGTACTCGTGTGTCACCCATGAAACTACCTACTCATAGTAGCTGCCGAGAGAACGCACAGAATAGCATTATAACACAACTTTCAACACACTCAAATAATGTATCTAATATGATAAAACAGCACTGCGTTACCCCACATACGCGTAATCGGAAAAAGCAGAAGTCGTATATATGAACACACACATATATATATATTATATATTTACACTTTTACTGTACGTTAGATGCAATTAATCATAATGAATCAATTTGACAGCCCTACTACATCAAACATGTTCTGACTGTTTGTGATTGTGAGGCGTTGCACAAAGCTTGTCACTGGACCCGTTTATAATAATATTAAGAGAGTTATAATGAAAGATATTCAGAATGCGGAATTATTTCCATTTGAATGTGAGAA
This sequence comes from Gobio gobio, assembly GCF_949357685.1. NCBI lineage: Eukaryota > Metazoa > Chordata > Actinopteri > Cypriniformes > Gobionidae > Gobio > Gobio gobio. The sequence continues at coordinate 44,515,264 of NC_137116.1, read as the reverse complement.
GTTCACTCATGTTGCAATAAGACTCTAGTTTGGCGTTGCAGAAATCACACACTTGATTTTTATGCTTTACCAGGCACAAATTAACTTATTTTTCAGTAGTGAAGAGCACGCAAAGCCCACAGATGGGCACAGATGGATGGCAAAGATCCTGCTGGATGAAAGGTTAATTGGGAAGACTGAAAACTCCTAGTCTGAAGGATGAAAGAAGCCCTGGAACAAAAAAAAGGTGTGCAGTGGACAGGGAGGGACTGAAAGAGAGATGGAAAGAAATTACATTAAAAGTGAGAGCTAGAAAATGAAGATGGGCCGAGTCCATCTGTCAGAATATTGAGAGCAGTGCTACACTCCGACTGTAATGAGGCAAGCTGTGTTCTGAAAGTAAAACTCAAGAACACTCCAAACTAGAAACTCCGTCAGCAGAAAGTAGGAGAGAGAGGAAGAATACTAAGAAAGAGCCCATCAACAGCTTTTTCACAGTTCCTCATCGCCTGCAGCTAAGCTGCTGCGAACATAAACAAAGTGCTGTTTATTCTTTCATTAAAACACACTGAAACAAAGTAAAACCTAGAGAAAGGTGTTGCAATTAAAATTGTTCTAGACAAGGTTTAGGGCTTTAGATTGATTGTAATATTTACTTTCCTTTGTTTAAAGAAAATCTTCTAATTTAATGAAGCAAAACATGGGAAGGGAAGAAATCTAATCTACTCCAAAGAACAAATCTCAAAACACTCGAGCAGACATTTCATGAATTTAGTATTCAGGAAATGTAGCAAGTCCTTATCAACCAACTTCTGAAGATAACAGACAGAGAGAACAGACATGTTTATATTATTAAAAGCACCATCCTTTGCAAAGCACTATACTTATTACAACATTTATATTTGATTTAGTATAATACAATTATTATTATTTTTATACAACTACGTTCAAACCGTTTGGGGTTGATAAGGTTTTTTGTAATGTTTTTAAAAAAAGTCTCTTATGCTCAACAAGGGTGCCTTTAATTTTAAAACCATAACATTGAGAAATCATTTTGCAATTTAAAAATACATAAAAAAAAAATATTAAGATAGAAAACAGTTGTGTATTCCTGTGATAATATGCTGATTTGCTGCTCAAGAAAGATTTCTTACGGTTCTTACATTTCTTAATCGGAAACGTTGTGCCGCTTAATATTTTTGTGGAAACCAGAATACACTTTTCTTTGATTAATAGAAAGTTCAAAAGGATAGGATTTATTTGAAATAGAATTATTTACATTATAAATGTCTTGACTGTCACTTTTGAACAATTTAATGCATCCTTGCTGAATTAAAATATTAACCTCTTTTTAAAAAAATCGTATTAACCGCAAACTTTTTAACAGTAGTGTAAGTAATCAAAAATTATAATTAAAAGTATCATAAAGTATATTAAAGAAATAAATGATGTGTCTGTGTGCGTGTATTGAATTTGGGCAGCCATGCTGGGGTTTTAGCTAACTTTCAGGCTGTTCTGACCGGTTTTCAGAATCTCCAGAAATCACAGAACAGAATCAAACTATGTTAAAAGTTTTAACTAACTGATATCAAAATGAATAAATGTGCAATTAAATATGATAAAGTTAACACGGAGACAAATATTCAAACAGGTTGTGAAAGAACATTGTTCATACAAGGTCATTCTCTGAGAGATGTTGCAGGTGCTTAGTTTTCCTTATTCTAGCTGCCCGTAAGAACAAGGCTCACATTCATGATGGAAAACATGTGATACATTGTTGCAAGAAAACAGCCTTGGGTAGATTAGTGTAACTCTTTGCTGTGGTATATTTCATTCATTATTCTATTTATTTAACATTCCTATTCTCTCAATAATCATATTTTTGTGTACTTGATATGATATGCACCCACATTCTGATTCATTTATTGATACATTCAAATCATTTATTTTTTACTTATTTTTTTAATATTTTACTTTAAATATTTGAATTATTAAATGATTTGAAGTTGTTGTAATGAGCATCGAATAACACAGCATTTTAGTGTCCTCTGGCATAAGGGGAAGTTTATCTTATCTTTTCTCAGGGTGTCTATTATTTTCTAAAGATGGCAGTTAAGAAGTTGCTGTGTTTCCACGGACACTGTTCCCTCCACTGGGAGCTCATAATAAAGGAAGCTTTGCATCATCCCCCTGTTTGCAAAATTGCCTTGAATAAAAGTTTGAAAGAAAAACAAGCAAATAAAAAAAACAGTGTAGTACCTCACAGTGAATCCTGTAGTTGCTCTGTAGTTTTTTGACATCGTTCGTGCTGATTGGCTCGGGCAGAGGACACGAGCCCAGATCAGGTGTAGGGAACGGGGGAAGGACGTGAGACACATCTGCCAAAACAAACAGAGTGTTACTAAGAGCGAATAGTTAGAATTTATCTACAAGCACATCAAAAACATCTGAATACATGCACAACCTGATTCAAGTCTAATCAGTTCTACAAAATGTAGAAAAAGAATATATCATGTATACAAAGTCTGGACTAATTAGGGCCCTGCGATTTCGATTTTGGCTTCCAACGATTATGAAAAACAAGATAATCGATAATCATTTCCTTCACAGCGGCGCGCTTCCGCTCCTCCCTAAAATCCCAATCTTAACATCCAAATCAGCCAAATATGTAGGCCTATGTTGAAAAATGCAGCCTACTGTTGCCAAACTGTGGGACTTGTTTGCTATTAAAACAGTGTTATTAAAAGCATAATAATCCGCAAAAGAGACACAGTTCCCAAGATGGCTTTCTGTGTGCGCGGTCCAAGTCAGAGCAGAATGCGGATGAGCAAACGGGCTTCGGATACGCGTCATATGTGTACACACTATGTCAAAATGTTTTTTGGAGAGCATTTAGGTAAACACAGTGGGTTATGTCTTAAGTATACATACAGAGGTGAAAAAGAAAACTCGAGTATAACAGTATATTGGATCCGTGCATTAGCTCTTAAAGTGACAGCAGCCTAATACACCCGCCGCAGTCATTAATGATAATCAAACAACAAATGACAAAGGGAAATCACTCACTGACTTAAATAACTGAAGTAGCTTTAATAAGGATTAATCGACATTTAATGTGTACAGCAAGACTATGCAGTTATTTTACATTTGATTATTAATTTTTTTGTTGTAGGCTATCACTTATCTGAATACCACTGTAAATACATTTTTCTGACAAACTTAAAACACTGTTTACTTCATTTGTATTTCTGTTCTGTTGTATTAATTTGTTAATTTTGTTTGTAATTAGGTTCTTTGTACTTATTGTATTGCCGACTGCTTACTTGTCTTATGTAATTATTTTGAGGACCTTTTTCTTACATCAGCAAAAATTAATACTAGGGGCCAGATTAACTAACAGTTTGTGCCAGCGCAAACCTCTTTTGGCGTTAAAAAACTACTGTCAGGATTTATTAAAGACACATGGTGAAAAATTAGCGCTGAAAAGGCGTGGACAGTTATTTTTATGGCTGACCTTATTGCATATGCATTCGTAGGAGTTTCCCCTTTCAGATGCAAGATTTACGGGAGGAGAGTATTTTTAAAAAATCATGCAAGGTGATTTACTAAGATTTGCACTCGTCAATTTACTGGTGTTTGCATTATGATTTACCGCCCAAAATGTTTTATGGAAGTGTGCTCTCATGCTAATTTGCTCTGTTTAGTAAATCTGGCCCTAGGTTAACTAAAGTATTGAAAATTGTGAAAATTCACTGACTTTTAAAATTACTGTGAAATTTGATAATATCGCCCACCAATAATAGTGTTAAATAATCTTTAATATTAAGCAAAAATAATCGTGATTATGACTTTTGCCATAATCGAGCAGCCCTAGTACTAATGTATTAAATCACATATTCATGTATAAAAAGTCATGGAGGAGGTTTACCAATGTACTGCTGGTGATGCTGGCTCTGGGCCGCCACGCTTTGCTCAGGGGTGCTGGACGAGTGCTGAGAGCCGCTGTTCAGACTGTCCCCCATCCCATCCATCTTGTGAAAGGGCTTAAACCTGGACACAGGAAAAATTGACTAAAATGTAGAATTCACTACATAGGATATGACTAAGATAATTTTCCGTCAGGCTGCAGAGCCAAACACACACAAAAATAGTGATTAGGGTTCAAAACTTATGTCAGAAGTCGGGATAATGTTTTAAAAGGAACAACAAATTTTTTTTATAAAAAGACATAAAAAAGGTATTTTATTTAGAAAAATCATGCATGAATTGATCAATAATATCAATATGATTTATTCCCTATACATTTCTCATAACTACATCAATTGCAGCTACCTGTGGCATACATTTGTTTTAATTAAATGAATAATAAAACCATAATGTTTAAATAAGTTTAATTAAATGTCTGTGTCTAAATGGAGATAAAACTCGGGTGTGAGTGTCCATCTATTCAGCCAGTGTGGGATATAATTAGACAAGGATTTAATGAATCAAGAAAAGAAACTTCAAAACTTTAGAAGGATCTGAACAAAACACACACCGACCCTGATGGCAAAGAAGACTGGGATATAAAGATTGCATGCAAGTGAGAAGGAGAGAGAGGGGATGTTCATTTCACCTCTGTTTCTGATGGACAGGTTGTTGTCTCATTGCCATGTACTGCGTGTCCTCCTGCAAGCGGTTGAGAGGCGAGTCAGGCTTCAGACGAATGCCATAATAATGGTATTTTGAGTTTCCCCTGAGACACAAACATGCACATAGACAAAATGAGCCATCACATTTTTTTTATTCCAGCAACAACACACCACAATTTGAGACTGAACGTCATTTATTTCAGACCATCATCTCATGATCATTCTTTAAGTATTAGACAAGTGTCTGCAGCAAATCCACTCAATGTTCCTCTCTGTGCTGCTGTGGTTTCAAGACTGGATTGTGCTTTTCTTTTGAGAGGGGATAAGCTGTAAAAGTAGTTTACAGCTTATAAATGATAGATTTATAGTTTATAGATTAGCTGTATTTGTGAGGTGTAGTCTTATGGAGTTACCTCTGTTTTGTTATGCAAATCAAACATACTGTGTTTGAGAGCAAAAATGATTATATTGCAATTAAAAAAAGAAAAGATTGCAAATAAAAGGCTAAAAATAATAGATGCTTTTGTTATTTTTTTTATTTGATAACAAAACTCTTTAAAATGCCACAACAGCTTTGTATTTCTTTGTGCGGTTTTCATTACACACACACACAAATTTGCTGTTCTGCTGTCATTGTTTACGAGTCTAAAAGCTTTGAAAAGTTTTGAATTCAAGTGAAGCTGCGTTTCAGTGGATGGTATCGAAGCACCAGAATGAAAGACCTGTTTCTATTGGTGACTCTCGTACGGCGCAGTAATTAAGCCACACCCATTGCCTGGTCCCGCTGTGAGTCTTAAAGGAACACGCATCGTGTACGAAGACCGACGGAAAATTTTAATTTGGTGCAGCAGGCGCAAAGTTCCTTGATTATTATTATGCAGGAATGAGAGTATAGTTCCTAGTCAGTTCCTCGTCTAAGTCACATCATCTAGCTACTGAAGTTCCCCAGGGCTCAGTGCTTGGACCACTTCTCTTCTCCATTTACATGTCATCACTAGGATCTGTCATTCAGAAACATGGCTTTTCCTTTCACTGCTATACTGATGACACTCAACTCTACTTCTCATTTCAACCAGATGATCCTACAATTGGTGTTCGTATTGCTGCCTGCCTGACAGACATCTGTGCCTGGACGAAGGACCATCTCCTACTACTCAACCTTGCAAAGACAGAACTGTTTGTGGTCTCAGCCAACGCAACACTTCACCATAATCTCTCCATCCAGCTAGGTTCATCAATCACAACTCCCTCCAGGACAGCCAGGTTAATGATTGATGATCAGCTAAAATTCACAAACCACATTACTGCAACAACCCAGTCCTGCAGATTTGCGTTTTACAACATTAGGAAGATTAGACTCTCCAGACTGGACTGCTGTAATGCTCTTCTAGCGGGCCTTCCGGCATGAACTATCAAACCCTTGCAACTGATCCAGAATGCAGCAGTGAGGGTGGTCTTTAAAGCTACACTGTGTAACTTTTTTAGTCTATTCTTAGCTAAAAACACTTAGTTCTTTCAAAAATATATGTGCTCATTAATGTATATTTACTTCTTTCAAGTAATAAAGTATTCTCGTAAGTTTATAATATGCCATTGAAAATACATTAGGTAATGGGATCTAACGGTGGTCGCCATGTTGCCCCTCCATCTTGAAAGTACATTAGCCAAAGAGGGACATACCCGTAAATTCAAGCTTCGCTTTTCGCGTTTTAACCGGTTTTAATACTCGATGGCACTGTACAAAATTCTCTGCCTCGCGCATGTGCGCGTCAACTTGTTCAGACTTGTCTGGTGCATGTGCAGAGAGTTTTCATCTCAGCAGCGTCAGTAACAGAGTTATAAGGAGTTTTCCTGGCTTGTTTATTCCTCAAAAGTCTGTTTTTCCTTGTGTGGTATTTCTGTGCGTTAATAACTCCGTAAGTAATAATAGTTATTGTCATTGTAGTTGTGTTTCAGAGAGTGTCATCGCGTAAATCAGTTGATGTCACCTCAGAAGTATTTTTGTGTCAACATACAATAGCGTAATGCTCACCTATTTGAATAATCATTCAGTTATTTTGTTATCAACAATGTTTATTCGTTTATAGAAAATATTTGCTTGTAATGTATGTTGATGGAAATATGTATCAGGTCTGATCGGCATATTAACAATTGTTATAACAGAGAGCACTGCAGTGCTAACGTTAAAGCGCCGCACACACTTTTGTAAACGGACACCGCTTGTTAGCAGCGGCAGCTCCGCTCCTTTTAATGCAGCTGCATTTAGCGCCTATATATGGTACAATAAGCTCTGGTTTACGGTTACATTATACAAATGTATAAGTATAGTTATACAGTTCTTAACTGTGTATGTATATTTACCATCCTTATTTGTTCTCTCACTGAAACCACATTTATGTACATATCCACGCAAACCTGTTTATGCCTTGCAATTGGATGACTGAATAAACATTACTAGCATCAAAGTTCACTCTGGATTAGCTGCAGTTCTTTCTAGCCGAATAATTAGGCCAGTTGAGTTCCAACCATCCCACTGGGCACAGAATATCCCACAGGCACCGTGTCGAATGTGGACGAGGTCGAACTGGAAGCCATGTTAATCTTGGACTAAATCGGCCACCGTAGGAGTTGAAACGAAATCGGAATTGAGAGGAACAGAAACTAAAGTTCACTGGATGGTCATATACCTTTTCACCACTAGATGGGGGAAAATATCACACAGTGTAGCTTTAACGAGCCGAAGAGAGCGCAAGTCACGCCTCTCTTCATCAGTCTGCACTGGCTGCCAATAGCCGCTAGAAATCAAATTTAAGGCACTGATGCTCGCCTTCAAAGCAACAACAGGCTCTGCACCAATATACCTAAACTCGCTTGTTCAGACTTACAAACCCTCCAGAAGCTTACGTTCTACAAGTGAACGACGCCTTGTGGTGCCATCCCAAAGAGAAATCACTCTCACGGACCTTTTCCTGGACCGTTCCCACCTGGTGGAACGACCTGCCTATCTCTTTTCGCAGCCGAGTCTGTAGCCATTTTCAAAAAACATCTAAAAGACACATCTTTTCCAGCAGCACCTGACCAATCAAGAATAGCACTTATCATTCTATTAATTTTCTGTATATATATATATATATATAGATAGATAGTTCTGTCCTATGTGTTCTGTACTAGATTAACTGAGACTTGTTACAGCACTTGTATATTGTTGCTCTTGACTGTTTTAGTTGCTTTTATTGCTCTCATTTGTAAGTCGCTTCGGATAAAAGCATCTGCTAAATGACTAAAAAGTCAAATGCAGGCATATCGGCCTAGAAAATCGCAACTTTTCATTTTCCGTCGGTCTTAATACACAATGTCACTACAGAAGAGTCAAGCTTTAAATGGGAAAAATATTGAAACTCTTTGGTCATTTTTTGAGTGAGATGCTAACGGTCTAATCAGATTCAATGATCTATGCTAAGCTATGCTAAAAGTGCAACCTCCAGACCCGGAGATCGGCAGAATGGATTCGAAAACGGTAAAACTCAACTGTTTAACTCTAGGGGAGTTGGAAAATAAGCCTATTTTCAAAAATAGTGGCGTGTTCCTTTAATACACATTGTAATGCCCTAATGAAATATAAATTGATCATTAATCATTTATGTAACTTGAATGAGCCAAGTCATCTCGGAGCAGTCTTTCTCAGCCATCTTCAAAGGAGCATTACATGACAGTGGCTGATGACACACACCAATGGACTAACAAAATCCAAAGTTATATTATATTTCACTGTATCAACCTGTTTTTATGATCTCTTGAACTCTCTGCTCGACTGCACTTTCAGACTTTCTCAGCCATGTCCTTTTGATCCAAATATACATTTGCCACATTATCAAATGTATTTCTAGAAAACAAAACATTTTTGTTGTGACCTTATGTGAATTAACAGGGGCATTATAGTTAACATTAGCACAAATCTACATGACAAAGATCAAAACCCACTTTGAAACACCTAATAGTCTTTGTAAAAACTTCAGATTGCGATGTTAAGTGGATTTATAATGAAATGAGCAGAAATATATAATTTGCCGCATTTTATATTAGCTAATAAACCAAAGACCATAACACCGCACCTTCAGCATTTCCAATATTTATTCATCATTATTTATTCTCATAAAAAATACCCCAAATCACATCTAAACAATATATTGTTGTAATCGTCTATTTATTAGCTTCTGCACGTTTCATCTGTTCAAACGTTTCTATCTGTTATTTATGTATGGAGACAGAATGCGGAGGTTTACATGATTTTCGTCAGAGAAGGGTGCAAGTTATGACCACGTAATATGAGTGACTGATTCCCAGACAGATAATTCGCCGCTGATCTTTTGAGATAGCATTCGCTACAGGGGCCGGTTGCATAAACCGTTAAGACTAGTCTTACAAGTTAGACATAAATTTTTTTCTTTAAGACTGTTCATAATTTTTTTAAATCAGTTACATAAAAACATAGACTGGCCTAATTTGATACGAAAAGTAAGACTGAATGCCCCTTGCCTAACTGCTAGTGGCTCATACTAGATCTTAAGACACTGTCTTAACATAATGGCTTAGTTTATGCAACTGGCCCCAGATCTCCTAACTTAGTGGAAAAGTAATAGAAATGACAGTTCTTTCTAAAGAAATATAAGGTAAACATGGGAATCAATAAATATTTTTTTCCAAACGTGCACACTTTTAGACTAAAAGCCCTAATGAATGCTGTTTAGTGCGATCGCAAATAAAATGGAGCAAATGTAATTGAATATGCATCTCAATATTTCCGTTGAAATATCAACTTCTGGCTTGGTTTTGCATGTTTGATGTGTACTCCGGTCATAAAATTACTGTCACTGTAAACTTTTTTATCATACACAGAGGCTAGAGTCCTAAATTCATTGAATGATATACAGTTCAAGAATAAATAAGACCATCATAGTAAAAGCCTGCAGTCAATGTAAACAACAACAAAACAGGCCGCTTGAGATCTTTTAAAGTTAACTGGTTATCTAGCTACATGCACTTCAGAGTGTTCTTACATGGTTTATGGCATTAGACAATGACTTGTTGCTCTCCATGCCACAAACCCCACTCTCTCGGACCGGGTAGTGGGTGTGGCCAAAATATAGCGCCAAGCAAGAGTAACCAAAATAAATGGGTCTTTCATTCTGGTGCTTCGATACCACAGACTGAAACGCAGCTTCACTTGAATTCAAAACTTTAACACACAAGCAAAGTAGTGTAAAACAGTTTCAGTCCAAAAATTTAAATTAGCCCATGATTTGCTCACTCTCAAGTCATCCTAGGTGTATATGACATTCTTCTTTCAGACGAATAAAATCGGAGTTATATTAAAAATGTCCTGGCAGTTCCAAGCTTTATAACGGCAGTGAATTGTTGTTTCATTTTTGAAGTCTACAAAAGTACATCTATCCATCATAACTGCTCCACACGGCTCCGGGGGATTAATAAAGGCCTTCTAAAGTGAAGCTTAATTGAAAGCTGTTTGTGTAAGAAAAATATCCATATTTAAAACTTTATAAAGTAAATTATCTAGCTTCCACCAGATCGTCTTCCGTATTCAACTTATGGAAAAAGCGCCTCTCTCGCAGTTCTAAATGCTTACGCTACGTCTGACGACATTGCACACCAGTAACGTTTTTTTCCTATCTGGCATAAGCTAGATTTTTTACTTTATAAAGTTTTAAATATGGATATTTTTCTTACACAAAAGCATCGCTTTGCTTCAGAAGGCCTTTATTAGCCCCCCCAAAAGGCGTGTGGAGCAGTTATGATGGATAGATGCACTTTTATGGAATTCATAAACGAGGCCTGCCATTATAAAGCTTGGATTAGCCAGGACTTTTTTAATACAACTCCGATTTTATTCGTCTGAAAGAAGAATGCCATATACACCTAGGATGACTTGAGGGTGAGTAAATCATGGGCTTATTTTCATTTTTTGGTGAACTAACCCTTTAAGAAGCCTTTTTTATTTGGAATATTTTATTTTTAAATTACAATATAGTTATTTTCGCTCTGAAAACTATTTTGTTTAATTGCATAAAAAAAAGACACAAGGGTAATTCTATATAGTCTGACCTGGTGCCGAGTCGGCGTGTACGAAGGCCCATGAAGACAGAGCGGATGAGTTTGCCAAAGGAGGCGGCATTAACCGGATCCAGTTTTTGCTCCTGACAGTGTCTCAGGTAGTGGTTATACAGAGAGCTCCGCGGCAGACTCACACCCTCAGCCGTCTCATAATTATCCAGCAACCACTGCAACTGTACACACACACACACACACACACAACCAAATTAATCAAAAAGTAACTAATCAAGAAAGCTTAAATTCATCAGTTTTGCCCACAAAACAATAGCATAAACAAAACCACACAAATCAGAACACTTCTGCATACATACTTCTATGTTCATATTAACATGACTGATAAAAAGACCCTCATGGGATCTGCACACTTTGATATTTTATTGCACAGAGTGTAAGGAAACGTGTGGAAATCTGTTTATTTAAAGGGATAGGTCACCCAAAAAAACTGTCATCATTTATTCACCCATCTGACTTTCTTCTGTGGAACACAAAAGGCATTTTGAAGAATGTACAGGTCATTTATTTTCCAGTGACTTCAGAACCTGATGAGTTTGATTTGTGAATAAATTCAGGCAGGTTGTGTGCACTGGATTAACTGATTCCCTGAAAAGGTTCAAAGGGACTCATATAATGATTTGTGAATGTGCTAGAAGAGTTAAGGAAAGCTAGGGCGGACATCAAGATATTCAGTGAATATATTAAGATTTCTGTTCCTCACACAAAGCTATTGTATTGTACATTCCTCAAAGTGTTTCCTTTTGTTTTCTACAGAAGAAAGTATGTCACACGCTTGGAACAGTGTTATTTTAGTTTATTTATGTACCATTATAATATTTTTTATATATTGAATTAGCTTTTTTATATTTTCGGTTTTCTTTTTCATTTGAGTAATTTTGTCTTTTTTGACATTTCTATTTAGCTTTAATTTATTTTTATTCAGTTTTAGCAATTTTAAAACTTCAACTCATTTCAGTTATTTGCTTTCCAAGGCAACATTAAACAATGTTTAATAGTTTTAGTTAACAATAACAACACTGAAACAACATGAAGGTGAGTAAATGACAAAATTTCCACTCTTACGTGAACCATTTCTTAAAACAAAAAGTTAGTTAAAAAGCCAAATATTTCATAAACATGCAAGGGGTGAGTAAGGGTGTGTAAAACTTTGTGAATGAACGGCATTCAAATCTTGTGGGTGAAGATTCTGTGCAGGCCTCCTGATAACTGGGGAACAACATGGGAGAGAGAGTTTTAAACACTCGATTCCTCTGTTTAAAATGAGTGAGATGTCTACAGACTCTGAGGGAGTTATAATTGCCAATCTGTGAGAATCAAATTAGGCCCTCCACTGACACACTGATGGCATTGTTATATCAATCTCATCTCAGGTCTAACCTAAGAAATGAAAATTTGAACATTTGTAAATAATATTCACTGGCTAGAGCAGTCTAAAATACAAATACAATTCCTTCTAAAAATATAAAATCCTTAAAGCCACAATATGTAATTTTTCGCCGCTAGAGGTCGCTTATTTAAAACAAAGGCGTAGCTTGATAACGCCTGAATTTCGCTGAGCTTTTATTATGCCGCAGACAACCGCTTTTGCTTTTTCCGGTCATGCGTACGCAGCGCTGTTTTATCATATTAGAAAAATTATTTGAGAGTGTTAAAAGTTAGGTTATAATGCTACTCTGTGCTTTCACTCTGCAGCTACACTTGTTGCACACTGCAGTAAGCTAGATTGATATTAGGCAAGGTAAAAACATGGTACACGCGGTAAATCATGAAAATCTGATTTAAACAATGAGACTAACTGTGTTGAGCTATATAACAATGATTAGTTTTCTGTCAATGAATGTATCCAAACAGTTGCTCACCTGTCTAATAAAACGCATAATATACTAAGGCGTCTATAGTGTTTCCATGGTTTCTACAAAATAAAACCGGAAATAGACACGGTCCAATCGGTGTCTCTGGATTTAAACATTCTTGGAAACATTTGGGATAATGTAAGTACACCAGTCAACAAAATATTTAACATTGTTCTAGTGGTTTTTGAATATTTTAATCCAAAAATCTTACATATTGTGCCTTTAAATATTACATTTGAGTGCTTGATGTTCAGGGGTACATCTCACACATATAAACACAGTGGTGTGTTGACTGAATCAGTGGTGTAATGCAGGGGGTCTAATGCGCTTTAAACCCAAAATACACAGAGCGAGGGTCTGTTCTGGAAAAAGCATGCTCACAGCAGCAGTGAAAAGCAAAGCGAAGAGGCAGGCAGGATGAACTAAGCCTTTTTTTCAGGATTTGTTCCAGTTTCAATAAAGTTTTTTCCCGGTTTGACTTACATGGCTGTTGAGCAGGCTGCTTTTGTGAGTGGCAATCCCTTCTGACTTTTGGAGGTTTTCAATCGCCATTTCAAGCTGAGGAAAAGTAGGAGCATGCAAGACATGAAACGGGGGAAGAGAAGGAAAAAAACAGAGGGGGGTGGAATGTGGGGGGGGGGACAACATAGAGGGAAAAAAGACACAAAAAAAAGAAAAGGAAATCAGTCTGTTAGCTGCAGCCGGACTTTGAGCATTTCCATTACAGTCTGTCAGTGTTTGCAGCCACATTCATTATGGGTGGACAAAAAGCATGCAAATGTGAGGAACTCTGAGGGTTACGCCACTCTTCCTGTCTCGGCCTCATATATGCTAATGAGCTGCACACACAGGGCGTGAGGTCAGGCTACTCTCAAATACATGAGACAAACTCTCTAGCCACGTCTGAAATCACACAGTTAGCAGGGTCGTGCCCTCTGTGAAGACTGTCGCATTTGATGCGTGCTGCTGAAAAAGCAGAATTAATTTGACTCAAATAATCATGTTTTTTTTCCAGGTATTAGCTGGGGATGAGGATATAAGTTTCTGTTATTGCATTTATGAACCGGACTTGTTTCTTCCTTAGTGGGCATGAAAAAAAAAATACTATTTCAAAAGTTGGAAGAAAGAGATTAAGGCATGAAAAGAGATTGAGAAGAAAAGATTAGAGAGGGGGAGAAAGATATAAAGAGGCAGATAGAGAGAGAGAGAGAGAGAGAAAGATATAAAGAGGCAGATAGAGAGAGAGAAATATATAAAGAGGCAGAGAGAGAGAGTGAGTGTGTGTGTGTGTGTGTGTGTGTGTGTGTGTGTGTGTGTGTGTGTGTGTGTGTGTGTGTGTGTGTGTGTGTGTGTGAGAGAGTGAGAGACTGTTTTGGCAGAGTGGCAAAACTTATAAAGAGAAAGAGGGAGACAGGGTGAAAGACCCAAAAAAAACAGGCATCCTTCCAAGTCTTTAAAAGGCTCCCGAGGGCTCTTGGCCAAATGGTAATGAGCCCCAGGGGTTGCTTTGTTTCGGAGGCCACTCAAGTGGCTGTGAAAACTGCTAAAACAAGGCAGAGCTGGATTATTTAGAGTCAGTCGCCCTTAAGCCCTGTCCCTGCTTCAAGCCCACCTCATAAACTAGAACACAGTGGAAAGAAAGCTACACTCTGATGACAGTGTGTGTCATCCCTCCTCTATGGTGTATCGGTAAAGGAAAAATGTGTGTGTATCATAAATCGATAATGTTACTTTGAGAAAAGCATGTAATTGCAAAACGCTTTTGTCGTAAAGAATGTAAGAATAAACATCATCTGTGACATGATGCCGATTACCACAGAATTTTGACTCATCCTTCCGTTTGGAAAAAAAAAATTGTGTAGAAATTTTAAAGGGGTCATGACATGAGAAATCAAATGTGCTTGTCTTTTGACAAATATGGGTCTTTGTACCATTAAAACATCCTGCAACTTTCCTTGTCAGTGTAATTACTGTAAACACAATTTTTGTTATAACCTTTGGGATAAACTGAATTTTTTTTCTGTGTTAAAAGACATGATCATATAAGCATAACCCAGCATAACATTCCTGTCACATCTCATCTCGACCATATAATAGTCTATGAGAGTTCATATTCACAAAACCATAACTTTCTATGAGCTCAAATTCGCTGAGACTAAAAACTCCCCTCCCATGTTACTAGTGGACCAGTCTTGAAGGATTTCAGCACAGCGGATCGTACCATTGCAGATGATGAGCGTGAGGAGTGAGAGGTGTGGTGGCGGCCGCTGTCCATCCCGCCGTGAATCAGGTAGGCACTGCCGCTGGAAATGATCTGACTGCTGCCCACGTCCATGGCGATTCCCACCATGCTGTGGGCAGGCACTCCGCCAGCAGATGAGACGACAGTGGTAACCTGAGTACCCCCCGCTTGAGAGTCGAAATAGGTGCTTCCGCTGCCCTGTCCATACAGCTGCGAATCTGGGTTGTATGAGTATGCAGTACGACTGAAGGAACAGAGAAAGACAGTAATGATTCGTTTTTAATGTAATCTCAACTTTCAAAGCACATCTTTTGACTTGTCTTTAAAAATAAGTTTTGATCTGGACTCCATCTATGTCTGAATAAGCATATTTGACAATTGTTTAATTTTTTTTGAGCAATTATTAGCAAATCAATTCATATTTAATAAGCTAATTAAGTACACAGTGAACATGAACATACAGAAAAACAGACAAAAGCTGCCATGGTTTTCAATTTTTATATAGTTGTCAGACCAGATATTAAAGGGGTGGTTGCATGCGATTTCACTTTTTAAACTTTAGTTAGTGTGTAATGTTGCTGCTTGAGCATAAACAGTATCTGCAAAGTTACAGCGCTGAAAGTTCAATGTAAACGGAGATATTGTCTTTTTATTGTACTTTTTTTATTGCCTACAAAAACGGCCGGTTTGGACTACAACAAGCTTCTTCCCGGGTTGGTGACATCATTAACCCTTGCTATTAACATAAACACTGCCCCCGCGAACTCGCAACAAAGTGGGCGAGGCTACGTCACAGTCATTACGAAAGAGAGAGAGCTGTTGCAGAACTACAAACTACATTTGGCCATCCAACCAATCGAAGACCATTGCGTTTTTCGGAGGAATGGGGTTCATAGAAGCTGGAAGCAAACGAGCCGTTCAAAGGACAGTGGAGACAGCGGTGTGGAATAAAGGTAAAATATAAGAAAAATACGGCAAAAAAAAAAAAAGAAGCATTAAGACATGTTATACTGCGCCCCATTAACACAACCAAGCCTAGAAAAAAACCATGGAACCACCCCTTTAAAATACAGTCAGTCACTAAAAATCTCCCAAAAATGATAGGGCCTGAAACACTTAAAAAGGCTCAGGTAAAAAAAGTAATTTCCTTTTTATTTAGGGCTGTCAAAATGAACACCTTAATGCGTAAATTATTTCAGTTTAACAAGTTAAAAATTATTTAACGACGCAGTTTTTTTTGCCATCATCCTTTGGCTAACGTTACAGAACATGATCACGCTCTTATTCATGCAAATGCTTTTAAACGATTCAAGCACGATAAGACAAAATAACGCAGTGCTGGTGCGTGTCTGTGAATCTCCTGGCTGTCTGACACACACACACACACACACACACACACACACACACGCCTTGTGTGCACAAAGCAGCTTCAGGCATTCGCCTGAACGGACAAAATTATGCCAAAATGCCCGTTTTGTCGAGTATCCTTGCAAAGCACAGTTAAATTAAGTCTTAAATTAACGTAAAGAGTTGTGAGAAAATTTGTGTCAGATTTGCATCATGTGTGGCAGGTCTTAAAGTGACAACAGCCTAATAAATCTGCTGCTGTTTGTCATTAAGGATGATCAAAGAACAAAAGAAAAATCACTCCCTGCTCTTGACTAAATAACTTCATTCAATTTCTGTATCCTACCTGTTAGACCTACCTGAAAATCTTAAAGAACCGTTTACAAGGTTACATAGGTCAAAAACAAAGAAAACAATACGATTTTGTGCATTTTGACAGGGAAAAAATGAGCCCTGATCTATTGAAGGGCACAGGTAAATGTGACATTTATTATAATGGGTTTATGTGAAGATTGTTCAGTTCACTTAAATGGCCCCACTTTATATTAGGTGGCCTTAAGTACTATGTACTTACATCAAAAAATAAGTACAATGTAAAACACCTTTGCTGATATTGAGGTGGGATATGGGTAGAGTTAGGGACAGGTGTGGGGGTATGGGTGAGTTTAAGAGTAGGGTTAGGTATAAGGGAATTGTCAACTGTGTAATTTCAAATGTAACTACAGAAATTAATTACAGACGTAATTACATGCAGGTATTTTTAAAAATGTAAGTACAATGTCAAAACATGTATGTACACAATAAGTGCATTGTATCAAATTATTAACTAAAATGTTAGTACATAGTAGTTAAGGCCACCTAATATAAAGTGGGTCCACTTAAATTTAAAGTGGTTATATTTTAAAGCCTAAGAAATGTCCAAATGAATACCTTTCAATTATACTTTAATGCTGAATGCCTCATAGAAACCACAGTAGGAATATTGGTATCTGTGATTCTTTCAAAAAAAGATGCCATAAAACAAATATTTAAAATATAGGCTACTTTCTGTGTTGCATTATGTTAATGTTGTTTTTTACATTCATTTGGAGATTAAATGTGAAATTACTACAATAAAAAAAAAAACTTTAAAATGTTAGGTTCATGTTTTATTTTTATTTTTTTTAAATCGATTGACAGCTTTATTTTTTATTATGATGAAGCAGACATTGAAAGGAGGTTGGTGGGAAAAGAATAACTAATTATAATTTTATTTCAACCCTGTTCCATCGATTTGACATTATAAAAGGAGTTTAAAAGCCAGGAGTATTTACTCTTTCTGCCATGAAAACAGCTCCAAAATTATAAATTGTATTATATATTAATTATTAGGTGCCTTATATTTTTTTTTATTGAGTGTTACAATAATCAGCCTCTGTACGCAAAGTGAAGAACTGAACACAGGTTTGATTGACAGGTTGATGGGTGCTTACATTGTGCCATTTGGGTAGACAGCCTCTGCTCCCTCCACGTACTGCACCTGGGACTGGTACACATGCTGAACCTTCAAACAAACACACACACACACAGATCAGACTGGTGCTAAATAACCACCGCATGAGTTCTGAGATGTGCAAATGCAGATTCTGTAAGGGAAATAAGATGAACAGCTGTATGCAGGCTGCAGGCAGTAGGGGGCAGTGAGCACAAAGCTTCGCCTCAACAATCAGAGACGCCCTGTCGAGCCGGGAAACTACTTATTAACATATTAGTCGCAACAACCCAAGCGTGACGTGTGTGAAAGTAAAGCATGTCAGCGTTTCGGGGTTCTGACAGTATGCTGGGAGAGAAAGAGAGTGATGGAAAGACAAAGAGAGCGAAAGTCACAATAGAGCGAAAAAAGATATGTAGAGAGGCAAAAGATAAGCCAGAGGTGTCGTGGGCCCTCAGGATGTGCAGTGAGCGTGCAGGGTTTGATTGACTGTGTGTGTGTGTGTGTACCTGCTGAGGGACCTGTTGCACTCTAGGCACTGGCAACTGCTGCACCTGAGCTCCCTTCTGGGAAGAGCCGGTGGCCTGAACTAACACACGCTGCAGGTGAGGGACACACACACACACAAATGTAAAAATTAGACCCTTTTGTCTTTAAAAAGTGAGGTGCGTAATTGTTTGGATGTTCGATTCAATTATCCAAGTTCCATGAAACGGAAGTTGCGATAGTCTTTTCATCTTTATTGTGACGTACTTCTTGAACAAGACCAAAAAAAAAAAAGAGAGAAAAAGTAAGGCGGGACTTGATTTTGTCCTCTGGAAATTGACTGGATCGAAGGATCCTTGTCATTTGCGATTGCTGTGATGTCATGAGAGTGACAGGTTGTCCCGCCCTCTTCTGAAAGAAGAGATGTTGGTGCAAGAAGGACAGGAAGTTCTTTGATTAAAGATTACGAGGGCACATGAATGAAAAAATAATGATGTGCAAGATAATTAATAAATAAGTACTGCAATATTCCTTTATTTTTATTTTTTTCAAAAAGGTCCATTTTTGATTTCATGGTGATTTTATTTTGGAGAGACAACTAAAGTAAGCCATTTCTGTGACATTTCCAAAACTTCTGGTTAAACCAATTCTGTGAGCTTGGATTGGGACTGCCTGTCTAAATAATGGAAGGTGGGTGGAAGGGTGTTTGTTTTTTAAACCAAGATAGACATATTTAAAAAGAAAAAAACACTGCAAAAGATCACTGGAAAGTTGTGTTTATAAAAGTATCGTCTTCGATCCAGACTGCTAGCACCACAAATGTTATGTACAGAGAGTCTATATTTCATTCTTCGCTGGTTTTCGTCAAATCCTCTACAGCTGTCCAGGGAAATGTGATGCTCTACTCAAAATATTAACTGAAATGACATAAAGACTGGTTTCTTTGGATGTGTGATTGATCCAAACCCAACATCTCCCACAGCAGCACCACGCAAAGTCGCTGCTAATCATTTCAAGTGGCTCTGACAGATGAAGGGTGTGGGTGAGGAGAAATCTTTCATCGCTTCAGATGGATCCAGTGCATATTGAAAAGCATCTTTAGAGATTTAGAACGATGACAGAAGAGCTAAAGCAGCTCAGATCTTCATATTAAACCGCTTGTGTGGGAGGAGCTTCCTTAATTATTATTATGCTACTTTTGTGCATCAGTGCCGAGCCTGCTTACCTGTTGCGAGGCGGGAACGGGCTGAACCACCGG
Source organism: Gobio gobio (assembly GCF_949357685.1). Taxonomy (NCBI): domain Eukaryota; kingdom Metazoa; phylum Chordata; class Actinopteri; order Cypriniformes; family Gobionidae; genus Gobio; species Gobio gobio. The sequence goes on along the minus strand of NC_137116.1, from coordinate 44,495,853 downwards.
CGCCTGGGCTGAAGTGGACGTTCTCAGCGCCACAGTGGACGCCGACTCTGAGCTGCCCTCGGACCGCTGCATGGTTCCTCCTAGTAGATAGTTATAGTATGTGTTAATGTTAATAATTAATATTGTAATAACTCATTCATGATAATGTTTTAACATGCCAACAATTAATCATAGTTTTTATTTGAGAAAGCATTTGTAGGTATAGCATTAGGTTACCACAAACTCATTTATTTGAACAAAATCAGTACAAGATAAGAATATAATTGCGCAAAGAAACGAAAACTAGGGGCTGCACAGACTAGTCGACGTCAATGCTCTGCCATGACGCTTGATGTCCACTAGTCGCTGGTCATGGCCTATAGAGGGCGCAACAGGATAAGAAAGTCCACTTTTACGCTCAAATGACAAATAAATACATACACAAAGAGCGCGCCACAAGATGTTTGATTATATCATCTGCTCAAAATTGATCAGGAGAATGCACATTTTAAACAGCTTATTGTACAAGCAAGTTAATAACGTTCTAAATTAATGCGCTGCTGTATTGTAACACACAAACAGTAGCTCGCACACCACGTGCAGATCGCGCACACACAATCATTCAGTAGCGCAGAAATGTATTGTCAACACTGTTCTGTGATTTATCAATAAATAGAAACTGAAAAGTTATAGCATACATTTCTTGAATCTTTACTATGCTACTTTAGCTGTATCTGATTTAGAACGAGCAGATATCTGTGAGAAATATAACGACCCAAAGACAAAAGAACTGATAAATATAAGCTGTTACGTAGGAGCAATAGTCTTGTGGGCAGCGTGGCCAAATGCCATAGCTGTGCGTAAGAAAACCTGCGTTCACTCGAGGTTCAGGCTTATTTGTGCATTAAATGATGTAATCAGCGACTAGTCGACTTTCATCACATAAATGTCGACTTTCTGAAGTCGTTCAACCCCTACCGAAAACCAATGCAGATGAACGCAAAACAAGTAAAAGATGACAATATATCACTGTCTATGCTTACACACTAAGCGTAAAGAATGGCAGGATATCATATCATGACTAAGGCCCTGGTGTTTACCCCTAAAGCCGGTCGCACACGGTGCGATTTTGACCACGATTTGGCCGTCTGAGACAAATTTTGCAAAAAGATTCCTCTGATCCTAGGCTAAAATCTGAAGTCTTTGATCGTTAGTTTGACATGTTCACCGGCAGCCGATTAATGACCGCTGCCATCAAATTTTACCTCAGACGAAATTCTGCCAGTGTCAGAAGATTTGGCGCACAATCCTGCAGTGTGACTTCTCCTTCGACGACCGTCAAATTATCTTCGTTTTTTCAAGACAAACGATGACCAAAATGAGCGCTAGAGATTTGTTTGTAGCTACCATTTCAATTCCACCTGTATGCAGCTCAGTGTCACCAAACGCGTCATTGATTGATGATATAAAACTTTCTTGCGTGCGTCCGTTTTTAATGCGCCTTCACTACCGTACAGTCTAACATTAATGACAACTGAGATCTTACAGTGGGACATGGCTTACAGCGGGGATCATGTTCGCACAGTCTGACAAGGAACAATCGTAAAGGACTATTATAAATCGCACAGTGTGCACCTGGCTTTAATTATTATAGTATTAAGATTAGTTTTGGTCAACTGGATCGCAAGTGCTTTGACCACTTCCAGAGGTAGTAGAAAACGTATTCGAATCTCATGTGGTCGAATCCGTTTGAACAGCCGTAAAATACCACCTACTGATCTAATGCGTAAACATTATGGAAGTGTGCTAGCCAGATGAGATTTAAACTTTGCTGGCTGGAGACCCAAGTTTGGTATGAAGACGAAAAACATACCAAGCACAATGTTCTCTCACAATTCCTGATTTCTAACTCGCACTCACTGCGTTTGGCTTGGTCTTGCGGCTCCGCTGTCAGAGCAGAAACGAAAGCTGATGCTCTGTGTGTTTTTCCGTTGTCTCCGGTCGTGTTCATATGTAAATTAGGCGAGCTTATTTTGTCCATTACATCGAAAGATCTGAAAAAGCCCATACATTTGCCCACCCATAGACCCTCTCCTCAAAGAAATCAGGACAGAAGTGGTTGAAAGAGGACAAAAGAGATGGGATTAAAACAACAGGTATAAACGGGTATGTCTCCCTCGTCTCCTTGTGATCCAATCGACCAAAACGCATCTTAATACCAGGTGTAAACAGGGCCTAAGTAATCATCAGGTCCCTGCTGATTTTTCACCACAACAAAAGAAACACAAATGCAATCAAACTAAGCCCCAACAGGTTGCTAGAGAGGATAAGAGCGACCCACTGAAATACAACTCTGCGCATGTGCCAGGAAAAGTGGGATACAAAGCGGCTTTTCACACCATCTTCTCCGAAAGGACCAGGAGCTCAACCTAGCCAAGCCAGGCTGAGTCACCCGCATCCCCAGCAGGCCGCTCACCTCTGAACTCTATTATGGCGAAAAGAACAAAGGAGACATTAACAATCCCATCACAACCGCAGTGCGGTTCAGTCGAAGGGGAATTGAGTTAGAAGAACTTGTCGTTGAGATCCCAATGCAACTTTCCAAACTCGTATGGGCGCACACAACAACAGGAAAGAGAAGAAGAGAGTGACAAATAGAAAGCAGGCAGCCTCTCAAAAAAAACATAGAATAGGAGGTGAGAGCAGGGGGACTTTGTAAAAAGTGGAGGGGCTGAAAAAGCCCCCCCCCCCCCATAATGAAAAGAAAAAGGAGGTAAAAAACTAAAATGGCAAAGAGGCTGGTCGGTCTCCCCCCCCCCCCCCACCAGGATACTGATGATCTCCAGCGGTTGTTTGGAATGAGAGTCCGTCTCTAGGGGCTCCAATAATACAGCTGATATGAGGAAATTCCTCAATGCTTTGTAAACGTTTGTCGGTTGCTATGGTGAGGGATCCATGGCAACCATCCCTAACTCTACCCCCCCCCCCCCCCTTCCCCTTGTGCTATTCTTTTTTAAGCTCACACACAGGAACTTTGGAGTGCTGGAGAGACAGACAGACTCAGAGACGGGGAACGAGTTACAGGGGGGCGGCCGATCTCTGAACATCTATATAAGCTCTTAACCAGTCCGACGGTGCATTTATCACCACCAGTGTGCTCAACAGGTCCCAGACCTGCGTTTACGATGCGTGTCTGCATTGATGCTGACCGACAAGCAGCAGCGGAGGCTGATCTGAGAGCTCATGTGCTTCAAGAGACCCCTTGACTGACAGTTTGTTGTTAAAGTTTAAAACGGAGCAAAAGACAAGCAATACACTTGATTTCATCTGCAGGAAAAATGGATGCTAATTACAGGCACTTAAAGTTTTCCACTGGGAGTTGAAGAATAAAGAATAAAAGCTAATTGTGTTTTCTGAGATTAGTAAAATAGAAATAATGAATTCTTATAAAGTGTGAAGCTCTATTCAAAAAGGTAAATTAATTGGAGAAAAATCTAACTGTCCCCGTTTTCATAAAATAAAGGTATTGTAATGAATACAACGGATGAATCCGTTCAGTAAAAAGCATGAACTCAGATGCCCTCTGGGTGTATATACTACAGAAAGAACACAACAAATGTGTTTAAAAAAAATAAAACATAGAAATCCTGTGTAAATCGATTAAAATACGTGGTTTTAAACCAACATTTGACAGCACTGGGTGTGTTTCAATACCACACCATGTGGTAGTTTCCATGATTTTTCCATAATTTTTTTCAGTCTGTCTAGATGAGTAACTTTTTATGGTTTTTTAAATTTTATAGACCTTGTTCTGAAATGTGTTGCCAATAAATGCATTTTCAGTGTATTACAAGAATAAAACATTGAATCACTGTCTCTTCTAGGATTTTATTAATTTCCATAAGTGATGCAAAATATTCAGACTGAAAATTAATTTCCGATTTCGTCCGATTGAAAAGGTTTTTATTTAGAGCTTATTAGCTTTGTGCTTTGTTACTTTTGATATGAAACAAAGTCTCAGCAAATTCTGTCAATTTTATAATGAAATTCAAACAATAAATGTTGTTTTGATGCTCTTTAATGCAACGTGACAGATCGTTGTAGCCGCCTCAGTTCAACCAGCAGCACTTCATCTTTACTACTAGTTATAGCATGAAATGTTGAAAGTAACAGTAGTTACTGAGATGTATCGTGTCTCATGTAAATCAATCAATAAGTGTTTCAACCGCGGAAAGATGTCAATAAAGCGGCTTGTAAACAATGTATCACGTAATGCTGGATTTATCTCAGGAACGCCATTCAATTTCCATAACTTATTACTCAGCAAGAAAAATAACTCTAGAGAGGAGCATTTTGATAAATATATGCACCACATTACATTTTCATCTGTTGTCTTAATTATTTAATGTATGTTTGATTAAATCTGTCATATTAATAAGCAGTGTTGGGTATACGCATTACAAGTAACTTGAGTTATGTAATCAGATTACTTTTTCAAGTAACTAGTACAGTAATGCATTACTTTTAAATTCCACAAAAAAAATTAATTCTGAGTCACTTTTTCACATTTATTTGACTGACAGCTCTACGCCTCCGCCCACAAGAATACGCAAAAAAGGGGGCGTGGTCTTGTTGCTCTCCCACTTGGAGAAGAGGAAGTGTTGCGTTCGGTTGCGTTTGTAGTGTGTTTGTCGCCATGTCGTCGAGACGCTGTTATTTTCATCCCGGAGTCAAATCACCTTTCTTTGGCCAGGGACGCTGTACTTTGAGCACATGCATCTCCCCGTTATGGTAAGAGGCGTGACCTTTCCGGGCAACGTGCACTAAGCTGCTGTCGAATCACAACACGGGAACCGCTGGCACAATCAGAACTCGTTATGTATTTCTGAAGGAGGGACTTCATAGAACAAGGAAATCTTTCAAGCCGTTTTTAGGACAGTGAAAACGGCGGTATACAGATAAGTAAATTGTGTGAAAAATACTGTTTTTTTACACGCGAAACATGAACACATGTTATATTGCACACTGTAAACACAATCAAAGCTTCAAAAAAACGGGACCTTTAAATTTCAACTCAATTTAAATATGAGGAGTGTTGAGTATGAAATAAATTCGATTGATTACAAAAACGTTCCGTTTCGGTCTTTGGCTAAAAGAAAACTTTCATTTTGGTTTCTGTAAAAAAATGTATTTCAATCCATCACTAATTTCCATGACTTTTCATTTGACCATGATGACTTGGCGTCTGAAGACATAAAAGAAGATTCAGTGTTAAAATGAATCATCAGTAGGCTAGGCCCCAATGTGTCAAGCAGGAACTATGACAACTCTTATCAGTAGCTAAAGGAATAATAAATAAAATTATTTATTTTTATTTTTATTATTTATTTAAAATATACTGTTGCCTCTGGCTTGGCATGCTCAGTTGGGGACACTACATTTTTCAACTAAACATCGAAATACATCTAAATAATAAACTAAATTAACCATTTAAACTAAATTACTGATCAAATTATTGATCTAAAGCCCACACTGTCACTGTATGATACTTGAAATTTTTCCAGAATGGCTATACAGCTGTATAAAATTATGCTGCATTATTTTCCTGTTTAACACTGTAAAGCTGCTTTGAAACAATCTACATTGTCAAAAGCGCTATATAAATAAAGTTGACTTGACTTGACTTGATAAAAATAAAAAAAAAATCAACAAAAACTCAATGGGTGGTGGCTGGTAGAATTTTATGAATGACGTGGGTTCCAGTTCTGTGGAAATCTGTGGATTTGCGGGCACAGATTATGTGTGGGTGTAAATCACCCAGTCATCACCAGGATGGAAGTCTTCCAGTTTGTTTACACCAGTTAGAAGCATGTAGATGGTCACAGTCACGCTTTCTGGGCTTGCTGGATCAGTCAACAGGAGTTATTTGGTTCAAATCCCACAGACTTTGTCTAAGGCTCACCTGAACCAGACTGAAAACACAAGTCTGAACGTAAATAAGCTTCATCAGAACTCTGAGGGTAAATAGTATGAGTGTGCTTAGATCTTTTAAAAGAAAGGAATTTGCCTGAGGGGTGTTGCATTGGTTATAAATACGTCCTGGGCTGTCCCTGCTGCAGTTATCTTTGGAGCTGATTCCTGCCTACTGCTATTATTCCCAGAGAACGGGAGAGATCACTCACTTCAGACTGTCAATCTGAGTACTGACTGAGCAGCGGTTCTCAAACTGTTTTTTTTTTTTTTTTTTTTTTTTTTTCAATGTCCAAAATTTGAATTTACTATGTTTACATGTGCACCAATAATGCAATTTTTTAAATAAGGAGTAAGGACTTAAATCGCAGTAAGATGGTTTACATGACAAGCAGAGCTCCTCACTCCCGTGACAACTTTTTGAATTTGAAGATCAAGGTAAATTGTACTTAATTTGTCTTCTGGGAAACATGTAAGTATCTTCTGTTGCTTCCGAAGAGCAGTACTAAATGAAAAAGAAAATGATATTAAAAAAAATAAGAAAAATATTCATCCTGTTCAAAAAGTTTTCACCCCCTGGCTCTTAATGCATCATATTTCCTTCTGGAGCATCAGTGAATGTTTTCCCTCTTATTTTGTTTAAATAATTAACATTTAGCAGATTCTGCAAGGTGTATGTAAACTTTTGAGCATGGCTGTACCATACTGTTAATGAACATCCTGCTAAAGTATGTAAAAATGTGCTGTGCGCTTTCCACTCAATGACAAAACTGCAAAAAGGGCAGTGGTGAGAAAACAACAGTTAAGAAAGCATCTGATCATTTTGTTTTTACTCTGACCTTGACGGACTGAACAGAAGACATTAACCGGAGAAGATTTCTACATCCAATAAAGTGGAGCGGCAGAGCACACCTACCTATTATGCAAACACCATGGACCAATGGTAGCTGGAGCAAACTTTTCTGGAAACAAACTACAAATTAACTTTGTGATTGTTCGAAATCGTCACAGCAGTTCTTCGATTCGCTTGAAGTATATTGCAGCCTTTAGATGTGCACGTCACTCTCCTCTGAGCTCCTAGAGAAGGTTAAAATCCACACAAATTCCCCACCAGCAGCTATGGGCCGCACAAAGGCAGAAAACAGCAGGAGCCCTCCGGCACTTTGGTGTGAAGAGCGAGACAGGCCTGTCCTGAATAGGCTTCTGGTTTATTACAGTAGAGCAGAGACTCCCTGCCGCACGGTACAAGCGCTCACCTCTGCTCAACACAAATGAGCTATTAAAGACCGCCACAACATTGCGGCCATTTCCTTCAGTTCTCATTAACCTGAGTGCAAAGAGATGGAGAACGAAATCCTCTCCTAGAAGTATGCTGGCAATAAACCAGGCCTAAATGACAGAAAACACAAAGTAATACCTGTGATTGAGGTTATTGTTGAGAACAGGGTTAGGACACATCTGTCATAGACAGATTGAACTTAAACAACACTCGATCAGAGCAAAGCACATGCAGATGTTCAATTAAAAACAGGAGCCCACAGTCTTGGCTCTTGTTTGCACTGGCCCACATTGTTTGCAGAGCAACAACGGTTGCTAGTGGCAACACCGTCCACTCCCGTTTCCAGGAGCCTGTTGCTATGCAACCAACAGAATACTTCCCAAACCAAACAATGCCATCCCCCAAGTGATCCTTCTATCTCACATTAACCAGAAACTTAGAACAATAAATACATAAGCTATTACTCTGACCCTCTGGAGCGGAGGCAGGGACTCGGGAAGGGGGAAAAACCTGCAGTTATAGAGAAAAATCTACAGAAAGCCGTACTTCAGGACCTTACAACTTTCTCTGGTATGGGAACGCTGACAGGGACTGTTAAAGCCATCAGAAAGACAAGAAAAAGTTAAGAAAAGAGAAGAAAAGAAAAGCCGCCACAAGTCATGCTTGCACCTCGACACTCCAAATTCAACAATCACTTTGTAAACGAAGCCTCAAATTACTTTTCCAACTAAATAATCCAGACGTTCCTGACAGATTTGCAGCTTGGAAATTCACTCTGATTGCTTTTACGACGCGCCGGAAGCTTCGAACAGCCGTGCAATAAAGCAGAGACACTTGTTGCCATTAAAAAGCCGTCTATACTGGACATCTGTGTCCAACAAGCTGGGCTGATGTTCCGCAGATACACGGCTTTCAAAACACACAAAATGCTCCTACCACTTATGATATAGACCATCGCATCCAAACTAACTGCATATATGAAGCTTGAACCTGTGTGTTATTAAGTCGTGGTGGTGTGTGTGTGTGTGTGATTTAGAACTTCTATATACTGTATTAGCATACACAAAATTAAAGATCTGAGGCAAGATAAGAGATTGCTCTAAGAGAGGCAGTTCTTCAGATCTATTTCAATATCTAATGACTGATCCACTGAGATTAAGGTTTGCAGATGGCAAGGTTGGGCTGAGGAAGTGGACAGTTTAAGTGGTCAGCTGGGTCCTCATGTAAGCCCCTCAAAACAAATCCCCCAAAATAGGCACATCTCCAAACCCTCAATCTTCAATTGCTGTCACAACCCTAGCCCATCCGTCGCCAGCACACCAAAAGCAAAGGGCTCTGCAGCCAGGGAGAATCGGTCGAGCGTTGCCATAGAGACCGTTTGTTCACACTTACAACTCCACAACCCCCCCTTCCTCCTCCTCCTCCTCCTCCGGTAACCCTTTCCAGATTTCCGCACCACCCCCAACCCTGAGCTGAAGATGATTCCGAAAAAGAGGGGGGGGTAAAAGAGAAAGCTTACCTTTGCAACATTTGCAAGAAGGTGTAGGAGAAGACCGTTAAATGTGTCTGGTTCCATAGAGATAATTGCCCTTTTTATAGTGATGAAAAACTGGTTGAATTCCAGTTTTTGTTGTCACAATACCTTGTTGCCCAGAGTGAAAAACAGAGAATTGAACTGTGAAAGGAGTCTCTAAAAGCAGGTGTCTGTTTGGGGTGCAAAAATATACGTTCTGGTAACTACAGCAAGCGACACATGCAGGAAAGATGTTCAGGGATGAGTTTTTCAGACACGTGATGGATTCCAGCCAGCCAAGTTACTGCTGCAGGCTTTCTATTGCAACAGTGCAACAAGTTCTGGCTGGCAACTAAGAAGCTAGATTAAAATAAAAGCATGTGCACAATTAAAATATGCATTTCTATTTTTTATACTGTATGCAATAAAATAACAGTGCCGTTTCTCTTTGAAAAACCTCTTCTGAAGACAGTGAGTGGAAGATTACCAGACTACCTATGCTAAATGCCAAATGGCATCAGGTCAACGGTAGCCAATATAGTTAAAGGAAGGAAGACAGAAACTTCCTAAAGTGATTCTGTCATACCACATTGTCTCCACATTACGTCTACACCTCGACGCTCGGATTTCAGAGTCACGCAGGCGGAGTAATCATTCTTTTGATAATCCACAAGAACAACATGGCCTTTACTCCATAGTACCTTCTATGACTGATTTGATTCTATCTCAACAACAACTGGATTATCACACACCCTTTAAGATGTTCTTATGGCACAGTGTGGTGATCTCTACCACTGTATGTAAAAAGCTTTTACTTGTGTCATTGGCATTTTAACTTGCGGACTAATAGTTGCCCATTACCACCAAACAGGGAAAGACTGTCTATAAACACACGAGACTTAATAAAATGTTCCTTTCTAGATCTGTCAACATGGTTCAACACAAGACAAATTCTGTGTAGCTCATCAAGCATCTTGCAAGCATCACATTATGTAATTCAATCCAGTCATGTCAACTGCAGCTATGGTCAATCTAATGGATGTTTCTCTGGATTGTGTGCTCCCAAATCTTCCAGGATAAGGAGATTACATAATAGAAACAGACCGATAATCAGTTTGGCCAATATATTTTTACAGATATCCACAGATTTTTTACTTAAAGGTGCCCTAGAATGGAAAACTGTATTTACCTTGGCATAGTTGAATAATAAGAGTTCTGTACATGGAACTAACATACCATTGATTCCTCCTTCATATGTAAATCTTGTGCTTGAAAAAGACCACTGAAAATGGGCGAATCCACACATAACACAGACTGTGACGTAACAGTCGGGATCATTAATATTTACGCCTCCCCAAATTTGCATATTGCCTACCTGCCCATGTCAAGACCGGGTAGTATTAATGTGGACCTGCACGGCCGAATCTTCAGAAGTTCTGCAGGTATTGTAAAGATGAGGACAATATAGTGAAAATGGTAGATCAAGGAAATAAATGTTTTTATGTTCCAGGCTGTGCAGGGATGTGAGCACTTTTCATACCCCTCCCACAGAAAAGAACTGTCAACAGGCATGGTTGATGTTTATCTATAACCGGATACCACAACAATTTAATTCAACGCTCTGACTATTTCGTTAAAGGGTAACTAAACCCTAAACCAACTTTTTTTAGTTAATGATCTGCGAGACTGGGGCTTTATTAGTGCTGTTCATTGATTTGAGTAAATGTTTTGACATTTGGGTATAAAGTGTTTTAATTCTACAATATATGGTGTAAAAACCAAGCGGCAACCTCCCGCAGTTTCTCTTGAAGCCAATACGGAAGTGACTTAAACTGCAATTCATCAACTGGCCGCTAAGGACAGGCTCCAGAAGGGAGCAGAATCTCATTGAGCCCCATGTTAAAATGGCCAACTTTACAGCAGATTAAAACATGTTTACAGCCTGGTACAAATTGTGGTTTTGGTCTATAAGGCTAATTTTGCCCTTCATGACAACTGTGAGGGGGGTGAATTTTTTTTATAACTCATTCGTTTACATTATATAAAGCATTGAAGTTCTGCATAATTAAGGGAGTGGCCACTAGAGCCCTGCGCGGGACTGTTTTCTTCATCCCGCTCCCGCCCGCACCCGCCGAATTTCTGACCATTCCCACCCGCTCCCGCAACGTATGTGTTACACTCCCGCCCGCTCCCGCAATATGTATGTCCACTCTCGCCCGCACCCGCAAAACTCAGAGAATTTATTCCCGCACAATAATAGAGATGCATTGATTTTGTGTCTTCTCCCGTCCCGCAGGAAAAAAAAAACACGTATTTGTATTGATATTATTAAAGAGATTCATGGGGTTGTTTGTTTCGTTTCCCTGGCCTGCATGTAAAAAAAAAAAAAGACAAATACATTCAAATATATGAATACGGTGTTTTTTTTAGCCGCCCATTCCCGCCCGCAGCAAAATTCAAACCGCCCGCTCCCGCGAGATTTACGTTGGGTCCCGCGGGACCCGGCGGGACTCAATCCCAATGCAGCCCTCTAGTGGCCACTTTGAGTGACAGGTGGATAGCCATTTATCTGCTGTCAGTTAGTCATCGCGTCACCTCAGCTCCACCCACGTCCCGCCTCTTTGCCCATTTTCTATTATCCGGGAGTGACGCGCGATGACGCGCTGCCAAGATGGCAACGGCCAGCTCGTCCCTACTTTACGCTTCAATACTGCTCTTCAGAATCCTATGGGTGACGTTCATGGACACTACGTCCATATTTTTTTACAGTCTATGGTAAAAACGTATGAGTGCTACCCTCTTAAGGTTGAACGGTGGCTACTGCAGTTGAATTTTCCTATTGGACGTTGTTGGTATGATGGTTCTTCCAACGGCTCACTACCACACCCCTGGCACGAGTTCATCAGGCTTTTCTTGCGATATTTTTGTACAGTTTATTTTCATACATGAGACACACTTTCAAACTCATGATAGCGAACAACAATCCCGTAACGTGCTGGTGTTTATAGACTAACTTTTATTTGAGGAAATCTGTTTATAATAGGCTAATATAATATTAGGTTTGAACTTATTGGTCCTGCGCTGCTTGTGAATGAAAATACATTGCATGTATTTGATCTATTTTTAGTGGCATTCAGTATAAGGATTTGACTGTTTATAGATTAGGTCAGTGGTCTCATTCTCTCTTGCGCTGCTGCTTCGCTAACATCATCGGCAGTTAACGCAGTTTGAGCCAGCGGCAGACAATTCTACAAACAATTCACCCTCCTGAGCCTCCTCCACTTCAGGTGAAGACACCCCTCTGTCTCCGCTGGGCTCTGCCCACTTTTCCAGCATTTTTCAAATATTGCCAGTGGGTGGAGTTAGGCTCTGAGCTGGGGTTGAGTTACCCTTTAATGAAAATATGACGAAAACTGTTAATTGACAACCTTTTTTTCTATGACTAAGACAAGACGAGATGACACAAACGTCCTTAAACGATTATGGTGACTATATAAACATGCAATATTGTTGACGAAAAAAGGTGAGACTAAAAAATAAAAACTTGAACAAAAAGTACTCTTTGGTTTTGTCGGGGGGAAAAGAGAAGCGTTTGAGTGTACGTGCTTGCGGTTGCCAGACCGCATTTAAATCCCCCAATCAGAGCTTTTCTGTTAAAATAATTGTTTTACTTAAAATGTGGCAACCATGTGCACACAAGTGCACACAAGCGCTCTCTCTCACACGCGCACACGCGTGCAGATGATCCGAAAACACCAATAAACAAGTAAGCTGCATTTCAGCATCTCCATTTGAGATTTTCTGCTTAAAGTTTCATTTAGTCAGTCTGTGTTCTGTCACGACTCACAAGCCTCTTGTGCTGTTTGCGATTGTGTTTGCTGAATAACTGCACTTGTGTGAGCTACAGAAATGAGCCGAGCAGAGCTCAACATTATTATTCATGACCCTTCCAAATAAGGCAAAAACAGGCCATTTCATTCTAGGGACAAATCCTAGGGTTGTAAATGGCCATGTAAAACTGTCCCTGAAGTATTTTTGCCCTTACCAAAGCCACATATGTAGATATCAGAGAACAATTTAACATATTGTATCAATGCATTCTAGGGCACCTTTAAAGTGCAGTCACATTAGCATCATTCCAGTGTAATTTTGCAGGCAAAAAGGTCCATTATCTACCGTCAATAGTGTAGTGATGCATGAAGCACCCCTCGCAGAGAAGTCTCTTTCAAACCAATAAGCTTTCTGTTGGTCAGTGCAGCAATTTCGCAAGACCTACTTAAACACAGGCAAAATCTGCATCAGGAACTTTCTTGCCAGCACTCCCGTTTGCACAGATTACTATTTAAATGGCTTGCAAAATCTTAAATGTCTAGAAACACTTTACACTTTTCCCAGTTAATTTTCTCATGAACAATATTTGCTATAAATAAAATATTCATTATGCATAATCAGGGCCCAAAACAAATTTTTTGCCACACCTGCCAATGGTTGGTGACTTAACTAATATATATTTAATAGCTTACATTTTTAAAGATAAGTAAACAATCAGTAATAAAATAAGAGTGAGCAAACAATCAAATTACAAGTAATAGCACAAATAAATACAATACAGCAAAGATAAATAAACAGTGCTCTTCAGTCTTCAGGCAGGTCTAATAGTTTTCAGGTACCGAAATTGAATAAAGTAGGCTAATCAAATAACTAACACTGCATAGTCTTCATATCATTTTTAAAGTTCAAGAGCAGTGAGTGTTTTTTTTCTTTGTCCTTTGTTTGATTGACATTAAAAACACAGACAGTAGCAGGATTATTAGGACGCTGTCACTTTAAGACCGAATACACGCACAGATCATGCATTTTGTGTTTGCGTTCAATTAAGACATAACCGACTATATTTACTAGGATACTAGCAGAGACGGGTATTTTTTGACATCATTTTGAGTGAATTGGTCCATTCAAGCGCAGGAAGACATGAAAGAAAGCTCAACTTTGCACGCTGTCTGAGACGTGGCTTTCAGGGTGTGCGCTTTGGATGTTAAAAACTTCCCACACTTTCCCTTTTGCATGTTCTAGCGCTTGAATATTTACATGGGAAAGGCTGAAACCTTTGCAATGACGCAGCACTGACCCGTCAGCTGTACAGAGCGTTGTTCACGCTCATTGCATTGTTATAATTCAAAACATTCTTACTGGCCAACTGCCGACTGACACAGTTTCATATACTCACCAACGCCAATTTTTACTTGCATTTGGTGCTTGGCGAGTGTTAATTTTAGCTCCGGTGCATAATTATGCATTTTATTGTAGTAGTTTAATAATTTAGTTATCCTTGTGCACATTTTTTACATAAAAACACTGAAATAATGTTAATCAAGTATAAGTTTTGGTCATGAAAATCTATATCATTCAATCTAATATGTACTGTCTTATTGCTGCTTATCCACAAGTCCATACACCCAGTTTCAAGATATACAGTTTACAAGCATATATCTGATTCACACTAGGTTACCAAACAATGATAGGTGTGTTCCGTTTATGAGCATTATGGGTAAATGTGATATAGTGATATATAACTATAGTGTCATTTCAAGTCAAGATTTATCATGAGTGCGTCATCTGAATGATGTCATTGCTGGTGAAATGCCGGTTATGATAAATATTAGGAGAATAGAATAAATGATGTTGTTTGGAAAACTATATTTATTGTAGTCCTTTAAGCAATTGCTGCCCTGATTTGTAATTTACGAGAACTTTTGACTGGTTGAAAGCAGCGTATTTTTTTTTAATAAACAAAAAAGCACCACCTGGATTGATTCAATCCCCCACATGCGACCTAACTGGGCCGCTGGGGGTGTAGGGAGCAGAAAAACTGTTTGACAAGTTCTGCATACAATAGACTGATAGCACAGAGGGCAATGGAGGAGTCACACAGGGTTCAGCCCTCACAGAATCAACAAGCTCTTCACCGGTGTCTATTCAGGTGCATAGAGAGGTATGAATGGGTAGCTGAAGTGCACATCTGCACACAGGCCTGGCTTGAGCAATGCATGGTAACTACAGACATGTCAGCCTCGGCGGAAGAAAAGTCCTGAATAAACGCTTTTTTTTTTTTTTCTGAGTGTACTGAAGTGAACCTCTCCAGAGTGAATGGAGTCTGATGCTATAAAGTGTGCCAAACCTCATAGTGATGGATATTAAACTTAAGAGAAGAAAGAAACTGAGTACATTCTAAATCTGGACTTTTTCAACTTAAACTAAATAAAGTAAATATTTAGTTTCAAGATGTTGTCCTAAATCACGGACACTGTAAAAAGAACGTTAAGGACTTGAGGTTAACATTAACAATAAGAAAAGTGGAAAATGGACAGGAAAACACGTCGTATAATATGCATTGAACAGTAAAAAGAGGGGACATTAGAGGGACTGTCCATGTCTCCAGACTAAGGCGAGAGAGAGGAGGCCATTGTGATGCAAATGTCACAGCCCAGTGTGCTGTTTGCGGCAGGAAATTTAATTAGCAGTTGTGTAGCTACGATACAAAGCAGGTGGAATGTAAAGAACGCACAGGCGAGGAGCGGCTTGAGACGAATTCGGGGGGGGGGGGTTTGAACGCTGAGGGAGAGGTTCTTGTGAGCAACACATTTTAGTCTCAGACAAGTCTCAGCCTGCAGCTCAGACATCTTAGTCAAGTCACCCGTTTACTTTTTTTCTCCACAAAGAAAACAAGGATCAGAGCTCTTCGATTGCCATTACTCATAATTTCATCATGGAGCGGCTGGTGATAACATTGTCAGTGATACCAATGGCCGATATAATATCACACTAGATATTCAAAGACTTAAAATAAACATAAAATACATAAAACCTAAATGCATATTTTCTGCATATCAACAGTATATTAACGTACAGTGTTTGCATTTCTATTATTAGATAGAGCTGTTAAATGTAAATAATGAAGATGGAGAATGGGAGCTCCTGTCTCAAAGCCACTTGAAGGAAAGCCTGCAAGGTAAGCAAAAAAAAAAAAAAGCACAACGCCTGCTAACGCTGTGGTACGCAGAGGAGACCAGAAGCCTTTTTTCAAGGGGGGGTGAAACACTCAGTTTCAGTCAATCTTGAGTACCTATAGAGTAGTATTGCATCCTTCATATCTCCGAAAAGTCTTTAGTTTTAATATATTTATAAAAGAAAGATATGCTGTACCGAGTCTCTCCAAATAAAACCGAGCGGCTGGAGGCGTATCGTGTGGGTGGAGCTAAAGAATCACGAGGGTGCGCAGCTATTCTGTTGAGAGGGTCTGAAAGCTGTGACATCATTAAGCGTGGGGAAAAAAAACGTTATCCTAAATAAACCATGGCTATCAATCAGATTCAGACTTATCCAGAATCAGATCCGGAGGCTGAAATTGAACAGGAGCAGCAACAACGACGACTACAGCAGGACGTCTCTATGTGGTATGTACTGTAACTGTATATATTTGCTTAGCAGCTTGTCATGGGCGAGTTTTACAACATTTGTGTGTGTTTACTCATGGTTTATGAGGACATATAATTTGGTTTATGGACTATTGTATCCGATTTAACGAAAGCAGTAGCAAGCGGAACGGATTTGCATGTCAAACTAGTGCGTGTTTACATAGAAAAACAATGGAATTGTTGCGCATTTGAATGAACGAGTCGATAGCTAACAACAAGACATTTGAAGCAGTTTTACTCATCGCCTGCTTCCAACGCACGACCGTGAACCTTAATCGCTGGGACTGCTCCATCTTTCAGCATTAGACAACCTACAAATCAGAAGTTGAACCGGGCCTTGTTTATAACCATCGTTGCCGAAATGCAGGGAACAAACAAAACACTTGCACAACTCCGTTGCTGCTCCGGAAATACAAACTCCATCCACTGTCCCATTAACACTGGTTTCTTTGGGAAGCTGTACAGGGTTGTCTTGCCCTGACAACCAAAAACACACTTCTTTGTTTGATTTTGTGAAGTCCTGTGACTGCAGCGCAGTCGGCTTCCCTAAAGCAGAGCACAGCGCATTAATGGGTGTGCATTTGCTCCGGGAGAAGAGCCCATACAAGGACATTCCGCCCTTGTTGACGTCACGCAGACCCATACTCAAAAAAAAACTTTCCGAAACTTGTGACAAACCGGAAGGAGTATTTTTGGCACAGAAATACTCCCATCAAACGTCAAACTTATTTTTTGAAACTTTGTCCATTTTTAGCATGGGAATCAAAGTCTTTAACAGTGTAAAAAACTCAGTATGCATGAAACAGCATTTCACCCCCCTCCCCTTTAATGGATGTCAATGGAGAGACTTCACTGCACTGAATAAACTGCTTTTGTGGGAAAATGGCTTCTCGTTTAATGAATTGACAGCCCATCGGCTAATCTGCTCTTAAACATTCTTATTGGATTGATATATTTTTAGAGTTTACACCGAACAAATAAGAGCTATATAGAAGAGAAGTCAAGGACAACTGCGCGATGATTCAGTTTATGGCACTTCTCATTCATTTATATGGTTGATTCATTCAATTCTGAATGAAATCCAATGACATCAAGGCTGTAATGTGATTGGTTATCAAGGCACATGTGATCCAAGTTAGCCTTTATGCTTTCTCCCAATGTTAGAGCCACTGAGTTCTCAGTGCTGTCAAAATAAAAGTCTCTCTTACAACACTTATCTGTTTGACTGATAAATGTTATAAACTGGACATTTATTTTGACAGCACTGAGAAACAGTGCAAACAGACAGGAGCTCCCATCCTCCATCTTCATTAGTTTACAGTCTTTGTTTAACAGTTGTGCCTAATAATAGAAAGGCAAACACTATGCTACTTTTTAAAGCACTAACTGAGATCCTTGGATACTATTTATTCATTTAGCGAAGCCTTTGGTTACACTCTAACTAGAAGTAACATTGCAACTGCATGTCAACTAGCTCCCATTAGAGTATTAATAGACTAGTAGAATGCTAGGTTAAGTGATAGGGTTTAGGTTAATAGAATAGGTTGACATGTAGTGTAGTTGCAAAGTTACTAGGGTTAGAACGTCTAAAGTGGACCATCGAAATAAAGTGTAACCAAGCCTTTTATCCAAAGCAATTTACAAATGATAATACAACAAACAAAGCAATTCATGTTACTGCCTCCTTGGGAAGAAAAGTGCTATAATACAAAGACTACATACTAAAAAAGAGATTAGACGGGTAGAATATAGATGGCTTGCGTCCCTCCTTTAATGCTTGTTTCCTTTTTGTCTTGCTTTATGGTCGAAGAGGCAAAAGTCTGATTCCTTAAAAAAAAAAAAGTGGTATAACATTCTCAACAAGCCACATAATTTCAGTCTTCATTCATATTTGTAGTACAAATTATATGGGGTGAGTTGTGCATCAAAGTTTAATAGGAGCTTGTTCAAATCCCTAAGTATGTGCAATAACTACAGAGCTAAAATAACTATTTGTATGCAATTATCAGACTGAATCTTCTTGGCTGCATCTCAACCTGTCAATTCTGTACAAAGTTACAGGAGGAAACTATTTCAGCTACACTAGAGTGAGAGATAAGATAGAGATAATTACAGCCATAAACACAATAACAAAACACGATAATAACATCGATGGAATCGTGAAAAAGTTCAATCAGTGCTGCTCACGCTGCCAGGACGACCTAATGCTTGATTCCTAAATGCACTTTTGTAAGTGCCAAAACAGCTTATGCATATTTCAGCTAGTTCAGTTTGTTTTGTGTAATTTTTTAATGCTTGTAGTCCAAGTATTATGACCCCTTACAGTACAAGGGCAGCTGCCGGGTGGGTGCAGCAGCGATCTGCTCCGGGCCGGGCTTCTTCCACATGGGCTAAATACAGCACGGGCTTAATCATGTACACATACACACACACACACGGGAGAGCTGAATCTGGTCATCTGCCACTCACTCTGACACCCCCAACCCCCCCATGGTGCATCGTGTACACGTACAAATACCTTTCAAAGGGGACCACTGCAGCTGTCTGCTTGAGAGCTGCGCTCTACTATAGTCCATTAAAAGCTCCGCGTGGTTTAGGGTTACAGTAGACGCTGCTACAACAATCATAAAGCCTTCATGATGGCAGATGACTGGAGCTGAACTCTGACCTGGGAACAGGACGCAGACATGGGCACTGATAGATGAACGTGACCTAATGAGGTGATTCACTGCATTTGCATGTACAGATTTAGGTATATAATAATATCACACCTCTCACTTCCTGTTATGCTTTCCTTGAAATGACTTAAAGGGATAGTTCACCCCCAGAAAATTTAAATTCTGTCATCATTCACTCGCCCTCAATTTCTTTCTTCTGTGGAGGATAGAAGACGACCATTTTTGTCCATATATAAAATGAGACATTTTTCAAAACACCTTTTTTATGATTCTCAGAAGGTCAGTCATACAGGTTATTTCTTAAGAGATCGTCAAGGTGCTAAACTATAGTTCACGAACACTTGCCAGTGCTGACGCTTCAAAAGGAAGTGGAAGTGTAAAATCATGGTGTTTATGCGAGTCACCTCACCTGGCTAAATATGGTACTGTACCAGCATTTCCTCTCTGTTCTCCTCTCACCCTTAACCTGCTTCGCAAACCAAGACTGTGCACGTCCATCACCACAAACAGCGACTGAAAAGAGCTGATTAAAAACCACTGACTTTTGAAAGAATAACACAGCACCCCCAGCCCAGCCCCTCTCTTTCCATAACCCAGACTGTATTTGTGTATCAAGTTGCCATGTAAACATAACAGCTGCTTGGATCTGGGTTGCACGGAATTCCATTCCCATTCCTTTATTTTTCTTTGTGGTGGGTGTGTAACCAAATTAAAAGCTTGATTTGGACTACACTGCATTACGGGGCTTTGTCAAAACAAGTGAACAAATGGTTTTGAATTTGCCCACAGGTTTAGAGCTAATCTGTTCCTCACGTGCGCATTACAAATCTGGCGATATACATCTGTGGTGTTTCGAGAAACTCTTTTGAGGTGAAACTTTGCCAAATATTGATTTCAGCATACGATTTCGATTTTGTACAGTTAAGCTGCCTTGGCACGCGGAGTCAACGTTTGACTTCATATTAATTAGATCATGTGACGAAGAGCACAACGAAGATTAAGCGGCATCAACATGAACTACTTAATATTCATGAGCTAATCTTCTTAAATTCACCTCCCTGTCTTTTTAAGCAGGTAAACCATACTAGCAGTGATGAAAGAGCTGGCAAAAGGCACAGCAGACTCACAAATTACAAAAATGCCAGTTTTTCCTATTGCATAGTAAATATGTGAGGCCTTGAAAACACATAATATAGGCTACACACAAAGCACGATTGCATACAAAAATAGCCCACTTTAGTTAGGTTAAATTTATCATGCTTTCACATTACTACCATAGAGACAGTTGAGCAGTGATCTAAAATAAATTAAATGTCACTCACGCACTATCAAAATGCCTTCTTTCTGCACTTCTAGAATGCACAGAGCTCAAATAATGTGTGTAATGAAGCCATCAAACAGTCATTTTGCATTAAGTGAAGTTTTAAATATGTCAACTTACACTGCATTCAAAAGCTTGGGGGTTGGTGTATTCCATTTGAATATTTTTTATAATGTAATGGCAAAGCTGAATTTTCAGCATCATTACTCCAGTCACAGGATATTTCAGAAATCCTTCTATTATGCTGAATTGGTGCTCAAGAAACATTTCTTATTATTATCAATCTTCAAAATAGTTGTGCTGCTTAAATTTTTGTGGAAACCTTGATTTTTTTTTCCAGGATTCTTTGATGAAGAAAACGTATAAAAGAACATTTATCTGACACAGAAATATTTTGTAACATTGTCTGTCACTTTTGATCAATTTAATGCACCCTTGTCGAATAAACGTAGGGTTGGGTATCGTTTGGTTTTTTTTATGATACCGGTGCCAAACCGATACTTTTAAAACGGTACCGCTGCCTAAACCGATACTTAATTTTTTTTTTTTTTTTTAAAGAGCCACAAAACGATGGTGGATGACGTTAAAGAATGGCTTTTTATTGAAAATAAAAAAAATCCTTTAAAATGAACAGTTTATAAAAAGTTTAAAGTATACTTAAATGTATAAATATAAATCGATACAAAACACAATTTACTTAACAAATTCACAGTAAAACCTAAGCCACTTAACCCAACTACAATAGGCGTAATTTAACAATAAATAACAGTTTACAGTAATAACAGCAGTCGTCTGTATTATTGGTATGCTACAAACCAGCTTCAAGGTTCAACTTTATTTTGAAATATGACCATATTCTCTGGCTAAATATTTTAGAACGCATCGCCTTATTGTTTCCATGGCGACGTGTCATGCTTCTCACGTGACACTGCAGCCACAATAGCGCTGTATGACAGATGTAGGGCTGTACGATTAATCGAAAAATAACCGAAACCGACATTCAGAACCTCTAACCGACGTATTTTTCCCATGTCGGTTATTTCGGTTTTCACGTGACTCCACCCCGTCAGTCACATCAAGTGCAGTTTGCAGGCACACAGAGAGATGCAGGAGCAGTTATCTGTGTTTATAGATGCCCAGAATCACTATAGTAACTTCATGTTTTACACAGTTTATACAGGTAAGTTAATTGCCGTTCTTCATATAGCCTACCGCTGACGCGCGCGAGCACACACACACACAGAGAGAGACGGCGCGCGCAAGCCCTGAAGCCAGATCGCTTTCACTTTCGTGCTCATAAAGTTCGTCAAGTACATGCGTTTAAAGGCTTGCCAGTTTCAACATTTATAGCGATTGTGCACTATTCAAAAACCACAATACGGAAAACGTATCCGTTCAGTGCTCAGCTTTTTTCTGTGACACAGAGAGCCGTGTCGCGTCTCTGACAACACGCGCCCTGAAGGCAGATCTTTCACCTGCGTCCTCACAAAGCTTGTCATTTGTATGTGGTTTAAGCCCTGCCAGTTTGAACATTAAAGCGAGTTTCGGCCATCAGATGTGTATTATGTTGAACTAATGCCTGATATATTGTGACACACGAGCACTCAGACAGAAGCTCGCACATCACGTGAAGATCGCGCGCAGAAACGCAGTCTCAACGCTGTCCTGTGACTAAAGTAAAGTCACTAAAGTAGCTTAGAAACTCAACCGTTATAGGCATACATTTTAATACCTTTTGAAGTAAAACCACAGCTTCATAATGAATAGAGACGGTATGAGTAATTCACACACACAATCTCTCTCTCATTAATGCATTCAGATAAATGTAATGTAGGCCTAATGTGTTAATTTATCTGTATCTGATGTACAACAAGCAGAAATCTGGCCTATAGACAATAACTGCTGAAAGTGAACCGTTTCCTTCAAGTGTTTTAAAATCACAAAGAAATGCACTTTTTCAGTAGAAAAAAAAATCCACCTGTTCTATATATAAATATGTAGAACATATTTACAGTGCAAGTGAACTTACTAAAAAACCTTGTGAGGGCAAAAAAAAAAAAAAAAAAAGCACAATAATTGTTCATTAATCGTAATCGAGGTAAAATGTTCATTTAATCAAGGTTTTTATTTTTGGGCGAATCGTTACAGCCCTAGACAGATGTATCACTTATTTCGTGTTTTTTTAATTAAAAATGTTCACAAACATATGTCATGAACTATCTGATATTCTGATTTTCAAATATGTGTGAGTGAATGTGTGTTAGTTGATGGTGCACGTTTGAATTTAAGTGGCACCGAAATGAGGCACCAAAATCTGCGTTCTGCTCCGGTCCGGTTACATACCGGGTTTCTGTAGCCAACCCTACATTTCAAACCCTTATTGACCCTACATTTTTTAAAGCGGTTATGGCTCAACCAATGAATTCGTTTAGGACGGGAAAACCTGTTTACCTGAACAATAACAGGTGGGCAGCAAAAGTAGTGTTTGGGAAACCTGTATGGAAATCATCATTGTTTTGAAAATTCCATTTGGAGGCACAGGATTTAAACACCTCCTGTTACTGGGGCCCCCTACTGATCAGGGCCCTTGGTTGCATCCAAATTTGCCCACTGAGCAGCATATGTAAAAGAGGCAAATTTACATTTAAACAGTTATTTAATTATAATTGGTGGAGACAGTCATGTCGAGAACTGTCCTAGACTCAAGACAGGGGGAGGTCTGATCTAAAGGAGCTTAGGGTGCAAACCAAACCTCACAAAAACCAGCTAACTGGACATCCCACAGCCCAGGAAACAGCGACTGGCCCCATCAATAATTAACTTCAATTACATGAATCATTCATTTCTCCTCCAGCCTGGACATGCACCTGTAACAACATATTTCATTACAGAAACCGGATCTTAGGGCTTTGGAGATGTTGCGTCGTGAAGATGTGTTTGGGGAGGATTTCAGAGCTCACTGAAGCACCTGACAGACACGTCGGCAGCTGATGTGAGCTCTGCTGCTCACCCCCTTCAGCTGAGCTCAGGAGGGACCCGTCACACACAGCGACAAACACACTCCCACTCTGACAGGCAAAAACGCCTCATCTCAAACATCCTCAAACCGGTGCTGCAGAAAGGGTGAAATAATCTAAACTATCCAAGCATGATTTTATAGATAGTGAAGAACGGGCCGGCCAGAGTTATTTGTGTGTTGCATCAGGATCTGCCTCTCTCTCTCTATGCCAATTACCCTCATTATCAGCTGCGCTTTCAGTGGCACGGACACTCTCAGCTAAAGAGAGATCAATAGAGAAGCACTGCCCAATAAGGGGCGACACCTGGACCACATGCTATTGTCATGAAGAGGGCTCATTAGCAGGCTCTCTGCTGAGCAGGTGTAACATCGCCACGGCGACACGATGCAACTCCAGAAAAATTACAGCAGCTTTGGATGAGCACAGTCAAGCTGTTGTCAAACACCCCTGATCTCATTATGACGATAATGCAAATACATATCTCATTTGCTCACAATTATTACAGTACGGCATTCCAAATCACTGACACAGCTTTACTTAGTTACAACAAAGTTTAAAAAGGTGGGGGAAATATGCATGCAAATTTTAAATGCATTTGCAAATGCCACGTTTTTTTTTTTTTTTTACATATAAATCATAAGAAATAAAACATCATTAAATATAAACTTTATTATTATTAGATTATATTATTTATATAAATGTATGCTTTACTTATGCTAGTGGTCTAATATGATCAACAACAGAAATATGATCTGCAGATTGTTTTTTAGGTCAATTAACAAAAACTGTCCAAAATTGTAAAAAAGAATGAGCTTTTACAATAAAATGTTGAAAATCATTTGCCAAATGCAATTTTGTATTCATGTTAGTTTCATAGATTTAATAAATAAATACATTAATTAATAGACTCAAGTTTTCTAACCGTCAATTAAATACAATTAAAAAAAGTAATACTTTTTTGCACCTTGCATAAATAAAAATATTATGGTAAACAATTAGTTTTTTTTTTTTTACAAATATCATGAATTGTCATGAGGTTTTCATAGTGTTACTGTATTTCATAGTGTTAACCTATCCTTTAGCCTGGACAACATTTATTTAAAATATATTTTATTGACCTTTGCACCAGTCGTTAGGGTCTAAAGGGGTCCTCTATGATTTATGGTTAACACAATGAAATGAAATGACTTCCTGCATGTTGACTACCCTAACCTTGTTGTCAAAAGTGGGTTTGATTTTGTTAACAATATTTTAAAACCAAACTACTTCACTACTTTTTTTTTTTAAAGAGAATTAGCTTTTTCAAAAAAAATTTGTTACAATCTCCTGACAGTTACACCACATAAACATGTTTTACTTTAAGCCCTGCAAAATAAATTAAAATGACTGTTTGGCGTCGAATAGTGCATTGCATTCAGTTTTGAATAAATTGCATTTGTATCGTGTTTTCGAATAATTTAATTCACGTCATTGACCCTTTAACAGCCTGCAAAACATATTAGCTCAGATAAAGGAATACGATTTAAATTCGCTGCAAAATGACCTAAATATATTTGAATCTAATAACCTATAAGAACATAAAATGCATACTTCGTAAAGTCAATATTGCCAATGACGCTCGTATAATCAGAAATGCATCACTTTTATCGGGCACCGCTCTCCTGACTTTAGCAACCTGTTGATGCATCCGTCCGACCATGAAGCTTCAAGCCCCAAAGAAACATGACAGGACTAAAAACGACATGGGTCATATATGAGAGGTTTCTGTTCAAACTAAAGACATTTAACCTGGACTCGTTAGTCATACCTAACCGGGCAGGTTCACCAGTCTCTTCGAATCAACTCGCGCACTTCTTCGAGAATTTAAGCGATACTTGAAGAAAAGCAACGGCGGAACAAAGCGGTTAAGTTGCTCATGTGACAGATCTAGCCGTATTTAATACCGCTCCAGCTTTTAAAGAAAGTTTGCCTAGTTAGGTGACTGGTTAGCCGGTTAGCTCGTGAATTAACCCATCTATAAACCATATTAATCTTACAGACGTAATCGCCAGCACGTATAGCATTCAGCGTACAAACAGATCACTTGGATTTCTCCGTTAATTAGTTTAACCGTTCTCCAAACAAACTGACTGAAGTTGGCGAACCAGACGAGCTAACCAACTAGCGTGCTAATGTGACTCTAATAGACAGCGGAGTAGATAAGGGCGTGAAAGCACGTCAAGATGTACATTACTCAACCTCCGTGGTCCGTTAAATTTACATTCAATTCATTTCTCTCTCTCTAAGCAGGAAAAAGATATTCACCTCAGACTTTTGCTTAGATCTGCCCTGGCTTTACTGTTCTTTTCCCTCTCTCTCTCCTCCAGTTGCTGCTGCTGCTGCTGTTGCTGAGTGTTGCTCCCGTTGGTAAGTAACTGTCTCCACGACTACAGTCACTATGGCGAGCGGGGGTCTCGAGGCAACTGTTGCTACCGTCCTCTTCATACGTCAAGGGCTAAAAAGCAAGAGGGGGAGGGGCCAACCCCAGAGCCCCTCCTAACGCATATTCTACTGCGAGCGGTTAATGTTTGATTCCCGCGGCGAGCGGCGGCGCACTATCGCGCCTCGGAGCTGCTTTTCTCCGCCAAAAACTTGTCAGTTTACCGCGCTAACTGCCAGATAAAGGTGATAAAAGGGCCTGGTTCTTTGGTTACATGTCTTTCCGCGTGGGTTGCCAATTTACAACTGTAAAAAACAAGGCATGGCTAGTCTATACATAACCTATTTAAATACACGTAATATATTTGCAATGTAACATCTCAACAATGCATCTCTAACTGTAATACAATATATACACACTTTAAAACGTTACTAGATTATTATTTAATTAGAACTGCACATGATATCAGTGAGACTAGCAGATCAATTTCAAGCGTAGTTCCCCACATTCACCGCTTAGTGGCAGTATATCACCGTAAAACAAACACTTATCCACAGTAGCCTACCTGTCAAGAGTTTGAAAACATTTTTGAAAGTCTCATACTTACCACGGCTGCATTTATTACATTCAAACATTTAGAATAGAAATAGAATAGAATAGAAAGCCTTTATTGTCATTATACTCAAATATAACGAAATTAGGAAGTGTTTCCCTTGGTGCCGGAAACATATAACAAACACAAACAATATTACATATGACATGTTAAACATATGGTACAAAAAGTAAACAATTATCTAGTCAAATGTTTATAAATATTGCACTAATGAAGAGACATCTCTCTCTCTCTCTCTCTCTCTCTCTCTCTCTCTCTCTCTCTCTCTCTCTCTCTCTCTCTCTCTCTCTCTGTGTGTGTGTGTAGATCAGTGCATATTAGAGTTCATGGGGTTCATGACTGTCCTTGAGGTCTCTTTGTGGTAAGATTTAGAGTGAGAGAAATTAATACATTTATTTAGTAAGGATGCATTAAATGATCAAAAGTGACAGTGAAGACATTTATAAAAGATTTCTATTTAATAAATGCTTTAATAAATACATTTAATAAATGCAAATTAATGTTGTTCATTGAACATTCTATTCATCAAAGAATCCTGAAAAAGTATACAATTTCCACAAATATGTTAAGCAGCAACTGTTTTCAACATTGATAATATTAAAAAGAAATGTTGCCTGAGCACCCAATCAGCATATTAGAATGATTTCTGAAGGATCATGTGACACTGAAAATTCAGCTTTGCGTCACAGGATTAAATTACGTTTTAAAATATAAATTGAAAACATTTATTAATTTTAACTTGTAATAATATTTCACAATATTACTGTTTTTACTTTATTTTTTACATTTAAACATTAAACATGTTTCCAGACTTTTGACATTTACTGTATATGTGAATTAGTTTTACCATTCAACAATAAACATTGAAATAATGTTAAACAGTATTATGCTGCATTGTTGTTTTATCACCTCACTACATGTTTAATTTAGTAAATGTTAAGTTATCATCTTGGAAATAAGAAAATGCACAATCAAGTTTTGTTTATAACCCCTCTGTTGGCAGTGTGCATATTTTTGGCGCATACTACACATTTTTGCCGTTCCAAAAATAGGCAACTTGAATTTGTTGAATCTTTGTTTATTTTTGTTATAATGTTCTTGTTTATTAAACTTTCAGCACTTTATGTCCCAGAGATGTTTTTTTTTTAATAAAAAAAATAAAAAACATATTTCAACTGTTTTGTTATATAAAAGACACATTAAAATTGTCTTGGAAACGCTGCAACATGACATTTATTTATTTATTTATTTATTTATTTATTTATTTATTTATTTATTTATTTATTTATTTATTTATTTATTTATTTATTTATTTATTTATTTATTTATTTATTTATTTATTTATTGGCGCTATTCAGATGCCTTTTTCATACTTTTAATCTTAAATTAAAAAAGCCCAATTTTACATGACTTAAACAAAGAGTGAAACAAACGTTTTAATGTGTATTGTATGAAATTGTATGTTTAATAGATTTTCCGTAATTTCCACCACCTTTTTTCCACTAATAAAGTTGTTTTAGTTAGTACCTGGTTACCAGGGAGACAACAGTGTTATATGTCGTGCAGCACAAGTGAACGCCAGGTGGCGCGCGAGAGCTTTGAAGGAAGTGACGGGCGCGAGCGCGCAAGTATGATTATAGGTAGGCGCTCTCTACTCTTGCGTTTATGAGCAGGCGTAAGCTGCTTCATGGTCTTCTGTGACAGAAAAACAGAAACAGACACATCACCGTGCATTATCTCCGTCTCTCAACACGATTTACAACCGACTTCAAATCTATCTCTGAATCTGAGATTTGTACAAGTGACAACTTCGACACTGATAGAATAAACTAGCGGTGAGTAGAATATTACATATCTCTATGAGAAGATTGTATCTGTGAGTGATATTTTAGCGATGCACCTAAATCTGTGCGATCTATCGAGTTATCTATGTTTACAATAGCCTAATTGGCTACCAAACAAGACATTCCGGTTGCTCAGGTAACGTAACTTACCCAAGTGTGAAACTTGCGAACGCGTGTTTGTCTGTCTGTCATATAACTTACCTGTCAAATAATAGTTTAGTCAAAATTAAATCTTAAAGATATTTTAAAATATATATATTTTTAAATCCACTTGGTTAAGTTTATTTCGTAGCAAGCAATTTTGCACCATGCAGCTTCAGCACCCTTTAAAAACAGCCAATTACAGCTTTTTTTAATTGCCTGGTAACCCTACCAGCAGCATCCTCGAGAGGTTTGTACACACTCTTCACTGATGATGATTAATGTCAATGATCGCAAGTGACCTTCCTCATGCCAGATGCTTCTCTGCTGCCACGGAAGCAGCGACGAGAATCGGGAATTCACGGTCACGTGATCGCATGGTATTCCAGAGCCACGCCGTCATTGGCTGGTCGATGGTCTGGCTATGGTGGAGAGCAGCAACATCATCATTATCATCACCCCAGTGTGTCATTTCAGATAATCTCTGAATGATTTACACCAGGTAGACATGTTTGTGTCGTAAGCAAAGCTTCCAAAGGAATGCAAATTCTCACTTAACAGGGTTTTAAAGTCAAACGATAAGGTTGTGAATTTGTGTGTTATGAGTGAAATGACCCACGGCATTCAGAGTGACAGGCCATGTGAACTCACCAATTGAACTTCCTTGATGTTTTAGGATCTGACTCATTTGGTTCAGTGCAAAGTAGTGGTGGGGATTTTGATTGTTTCCAATGACAAAGGGCCTGTCCCAATACCCACACTTGCGTCTTGGCCACTTGAGCATGTGCATGTGACAGGAACTAAGTGTGCTAAGACTGTCCCCGGTGAAAAACATTGCCAAAGCTCAGTGCCTTTAATGCACACTAAAGCCACACTCTCTCTAATACCACATTTGAGGCTAAGCATATCCCATAATTCATGTTCAGAAACTCGTGCATCCCGAAATTGCAATATTTCGTGGAAGACATTGTAATTTGAATGCCCATATATTCTGTAAGAATCCGGAATTTCAAAAATCGAGGTTTTGTTACGAGTCAACAGAAATATTGTCATCTGTTCTAGATTGGTAAATACTGGATAATAAACCATATGGTCGGTGGTGTTAACAGCGTCTGAAAGCACTCCTTTTGTAAATGTGTAAATAACGCATTCAAACAGTGACAGCTGGTTCAGATTTAATGACAAAATTATCTTTATTAAACAGATTGCTTAGTAACCTTAGTGAAAGAAATATCCATTTTAATATACATATTTAACAATGTCTTGCGCATTGATTTGCATTGAGGAACAGTGATGTCAATGTGTGCTTTCCTGTTTCAAAGGAAACTGCACTTTTCCTGTTTGCCGAAAGAGAAATGTCCTGTTCCTCTAAGTGAAACTGGGAAATGTGCCATGGGATATTGGCACACAATTTATGCTTAAAGAAAAAGTTGCATAGCCAATATGTCACATGACTTCACATTAAATGTGTATTTAAAGGAACACTTGTTTTGAAAATATATATATTTTTTTAATTTTCCAGCTCCCCTAGAGTTAAACAGTTGAGTTTTACCGTTTTCAAACCCATTCAGCCGATCTCCGGGTTTGGCGGTAGCACAGAAGAGTCACGTTTTTAAATAGGAAAAATATAGAAACTCTTTGGTCATTTTTTGAGCGAGATGCTAACGGTCTAATCAGATTCAATGATCTATGCTAAGCTATGCTAAAAGTGCAACCTCCAGACCCGGAGATCGGCTGAATGGATTCAAAAACGGTAAAACTCAACTGTTTAACTCTAGGGGAGTTTTAGCAAGACGTTTGGACGAGATTTGTCCTAAAGCCAATATGTTACTGTAGGTGCCACTGGATTTTTTGGAAGTTTTGTACCGTAGTTTACAATTGTTATAACAATGATTCGTTTTTCTGTCGATGAATGTATCCAAACAGTTGCTCACCTGTCTAATAAAACACACAATATATTAAAACGACTTTGGTGTTTCCATGGTTACCCACGGAAATCGAGGGTAACGCAGGTATGATGTCATTGATAAGCGACGCACGGACACGGTCCAGTCGGTGTCCAGGTTAAAATTGCTTATTTCTCTAGATTTAAACATTCTTGGAAACATCTGGGATAATGTAAGTAAACAAGTCAACAAAACATATAACATTGTTCTGTTTTTTGGATATTGTAATCCAAAAATCTTGCATATTGAGCCTTTAAGACACTGTTGAAAGGACTCTACTATCCTTGACATTATCAAAAGATTGCTATTTGTAAAGAGGACAAAACAAGCACGCCTCTGGCTTTGTGCATATCGTTCTGTCATTTAAAAAAAAAAAAAAAACATGTTTTTACTGCCAAATTACATTCATCATGACCATAAAACTCTGAGACCTTTCTAATGAAAAATGTTGCTTCCCCGGTTAGTAGTTCTAAAGTTAAGATGTAGAGCTAATGATATGCGTGTAGTTTCGGCAAGCCTGTGCTAAACTTAACTACAATTTGGGGTCAGAAGGCTGCTCTTCACATGTATCTATTAACTTTTTACAGTGAGGTAGACTATCATTCAAAAGTTTTTGAAAGAAGTCTCTTATGCTCACCAAGGGTTTATTTATTTGATAAAAAATACAGTTAAACAGTAATATTGTGATTTAAAAAAATAATAATAATAATTTTTAATTAAAATAACTATTTTAATATTATAAAATGTAATTTATTCCTGTGATGGAAAAGCTGAATTTTCAGAAGCCATTACTCTGGTAGTCACATGATCCTTCAGAAATCATTTTAATATGCTGATTTGGTGCTAAAAAACAAACAAACAAACATTATTATCAATGTTGTAAAGCGCTGTGTCACAGTTTCCACAAAAATATTAAGCAGCACAGGATTATTTGATAGATTGTAGTTCAAATGAACAGCATTTATTTAAAATAAAACAATGTACAACTGCACTTGATCTGTTTAAAGCATCGTTGATTAACATAAATTATATTAATAATCTAAAAATTTCCCCTCTACAAAAGATCCCAGTTTATATGTCAATGGCAGATCTGCAGTACTTCACGTATTACTCATTAGCTTTCAATAAACAAACCAGAAAATCCAGGAATGAGACGAGCTGTCAGTCACATACTTTTTGAGGTTTTCAAAGTCATTTTTGTATAGTACAGTAATTGACAACTAAACATGTCAAAGGCAGCTTTGGGTTTATTCTGACCTAATTCTGTTCCTTTTTTGACTTCCACAGCATGTACACATTTGTGTAATGCTTTTTTTATGTCACGTATAAGAAGAGCTCATTTTAGCACTTTTGCTTGCAATTCGTTCCATATTTACATATGGTTTTGGTTTCTTTGGTTAGATGAGATGAACTTTAGCAGGTCAGCTGCACTTGTGTGCGCTCATGCGACAAATGCGGTTGGAGCAGAAAGCTCAAGTAGTCTTGCAGATCCACGTATGCAGATGCACAGCAGCACAATATTGGCATTATTATGGCAGTGTTAATGGGACAGATGTGCGTTTGTGGGCTACGTGTCTATAGACTGATGTCAGTGCAGCTGTGCTGGCTTTTGTAAGCTGATGTATCATACTCAAAGTTGCACTGTAGTAACCTCATTGCTTCTGCATTGGTTTGTATGTATGAGAGGGAGAGTGGCGTGTGTGTTTTATAGCTCCTCCCCCTCCTGGCTTCAGTGGGCTGGTATGCCCATATATGGGGGATGAGTCTTGTGGTGTGAGAGATTTCCACCAATCAGAGCACGAGGAGTGTTTTTTAGGAAGGGGGTTGAGGATACTGTGTAGGGGGTGATGGTGCCGTTGAGGGTGTGGTTATAGAGGAGTGGAAAGCTCTGTGTTTGAAAATGAATGTGCTGCATGCACAGTTGTAGGGCGTAAGGAAGCAGCCATCATTTTGGAGTGAGACGATAAGGAAACCGAAGAAACAGGCATTTTATCTTTGATATAGAAAAGCCAAAGACAGAGCAGCATTTTCCAGCCTTTAAAGATGCACTGTAAGTTTCCATTTCATGTTTTTAATTTGTTAAATGATGGTTTTATAGCACTTACGGTTGGTAAAGAAGATGAATCACACCCCTAAACACTGGGAGTTGGTTTCTAAAGCAACAGATCTGTTCGTGTGTGATCATGTATATGTGGTGTATTGGTGTTTGATGTGTTTAGATCCTAATGGATGTGGATTGGGATATGACATTAGAGGCGTGGCCCGGTTCATGGTGGGTTTGCATATGAAAGATACAGTTTCTGTTTCAGTATTTACCACAAACTTCTCATTTAAATGAGAAAATGGGCATTGGAAACTTTAAGTATCATCTGCATGATCCCAGCTCTCTGTGCCGGCATACAGATGGTAATTTTCGGGTGGGGGCTGAGCGGTGCCGGCAACTGCTGCCAGCATCAGCTGTGTGGAAACCCCTCCTCTCCCGTCCTCCTGTTGAGTCCTGTGTTAGCGCAGGCTCGGATGGCACGGCAGAAGCGTCGGCAGTAAATTAACAGGATGTTTGTGTTGTACGAGGTGTGGCCGACAGGATTTGCACATCCCTTAGGGCATCTATGCTCCGTTCATATTCTCCCATCATTCAGCAGGACAGACGCCGGTCCTCATAGTGATAGCTGTGATTGTGTCTGAAAAAGTGAGGGGAAAATTGAAAATGAGCTTGCAGATATGCAAGGTGTTTGATTTTAGAATAAATGTGGTTTATTACAGTCAAAATATTATTATTAATAGTAAGTCAAGAACTTGTCATAAACCCATGTTTTGAGTTAATGGTGAATCTTATTATTTGTGTGTCATTAATCATGGCTGGGTGATTGCTAATTTAAGGGAAGGAAGATGTGGAACATACACTACAGTTCAGAAGTTTGGGGGTCTTTTAAATGCTTCTGACAGTCAGTCTCTTATGCTCAGCAAGGCTGCATTTGTTTGATTAAAATACAATAAATCAGTAATATTGTGAAATATTATTACAATTTAAAATGACTCTTTTCTATTTCAATATATTTTAAAGTGTAATTTATTCTTGTGATGGCAAAGCTGAATTTCCAATAGCCATATTACTCCAGTCTTCAGTGTCGCACATGAATGGTTGTGCCGCATTAGTGTAGATCCCATCCTGATGCAAATTTACCAGGACAGTTGACAGAAAGTCCCTCGGTCAGTACCAGAGTGGAAAATATAGGACTACTGGAAACCACCTGGGGACCAAATAAGAAGAAGGTCTTTTCGAGAGTTATTTATTTATAGTCATTAAGCAGAGGATGGAATTTCAACCAACTGAACATCAGCTGATATATTAGTCATGAGGATGAAAACATCACTCTTCTTTCACCTCCATGACTCTTGGGTGTTTTTCGCCACGTTTAAAGGCCAGTAGCGCTATGAATACAGTATATTGCTGCTGAGTGAAAATGGCCATGGGTATCAATTCACAGCTTTGGACTGATCAAATGACAGCAGATGGCTGATTAAGATGAGATAAAGGGATGAAGAGCGAGAATAAACTGGAATGTGCTGGGGCTGTACCAGAATATTCGTTCAATGGGTTTGTATTCGATTTTCAAATTTGGGATTCGAATATTAGTTTTTTGTTTTTTTTCAGCACACCTAGCATCCCCCTCAAAACGGTTCTCATTCAAGCTTACATACGTTAACACTATAAAATCTGGCGAAATGCAATACTTTTTTTTTCACAATTATTTTATAGCCTAGCAGTTTTTTAATAGGATGGACCGTTGAATAGGAACCCAACCTCGTTATACTTAATAAATATATTTGCTTTAAATAAGCGCTTTTATATTTAGTTTTGAAACCACATCTTCCGCGATCATCTTGTTATTCAGCTCCTCACTCTCGTGATGAATGAGATCTGATTCCTGCTGCAGTTTGTGCTGAACTCACTGAAGTTAATCTGTTCTCTAACTGAACAACATTATTTTTACTACATTAATATATCAAAACTGGGACATTACAGACCTGTGTGTTTTGTGTCACTAGTGCCGTGTCCGTTCTCGGAGCATATAAGCCCTGCCTGCGCGTGAGCCGCGCCGCTTCTCAAGATTCCTGAATATGTTTAGCTCCTTCCCACCGAAGCTTTGAATATTTGATGTTGATTACTACACTGTAAAAAAATATTCTTGATTTAACTTAAACAAGTAAGTAACTTCGTTGCCTTAATTTTGAGTTCATTAGAATTACAAATTTGAGTTAATACAATGAAAGAAATTGGTTTAATAAATAGAAACTCAAATATTATTGTATCTGAACCACATAAATAAAAAAAAATGTTGTGATAAATCATGAAAATAGCACAATTTGCCATGTTTCACTGCATTATTACAAATAAAACGCACAATTACGCAATATGCTTACAAAATCTTTTAATAATATTTGAATACAGTGTGATGTCGATTCTCAAATGTTCATTGTATTAACTCAAAATTTGAGTTCATTGAAATAAAAAATGTAAGGCAACCAGGTAACTTACTTTTTAAATATTTTTTTTACAGTGTACAGAAGCTTCGAAGCTCAAAACATGGTATTCGGACCAGCCCTAGAATGTGCAGAATGACGATGTGTATTTCTATGAAATGACTGACAGTATTCAAGCATTTGAAATTCAGGTTTTTAAAGGTTGCTTGAGTTTGAAAATGCCAGATGAAAGGCAAAACGACTTCATAATGCAGTTTGGGAATCTTGTGAACGTTCTGAGATGCTGATTGGTTCCATTCTCACCCACCATCTACAAGACACACAAGGGAACATCAGTCACACCAGCAATGAGATGCAAACTTGCATGGGTCAATAAATCTCCAACAAACCCATCCAAATTCATATTTTACTTGCATGCCTTCAGTTTCCAGACAAGGGAGTCTGTTTATGAGGATGTTATCAGGCGAGCTGACGTCAGCCAAGACGAGGATTTGCATCTGCATCACTGAGTGCATGCTGGGATTCAGTTGTGGCGTGTGTGTGTCTGTGAGGAGCTCATGACATGGCACCCGCTGAGGGTAGATGAGGATGGCTCTGCTGGGAGGGAAGTTACCAAGGTGAATGGATTGGAAAAGGGGGGAGGGAAGAAGCTATATCATTCTACTAATTGGGGAAAAAACAGATGAGCAAATTTGTCCTCTAACAGTGTCTTTTTTTGGACATGTAAATACAGTGGTATTATTTGGAAAAACATAGTGCCCTTTATAAATAAAAAAATAAATATTAAAATATAAATATTTAGTTCTTTGGGTTTTTTTTATTTTTATTATTTTGATTCTTTATTTAGTTTTTCTCTTATTAATTATCTTGCCGATTTTTAGATTGACCTTTTCCTACACATCACATATAGAACACAAACTGTGTTGATTAAGTTAATGATAAAACCCTGTGGTTCATGAATTTGTATATTTCATTGTAGCATGGTGTTGATTTCTGATACTGTACCTTAGTGCCGTCCACCACAGAAGTTTTTGTGGAAGTGTTGCTCATAACCCTAATGTTTTCATCATCTCATCCGTGAAAGCAAAAACCAAAACCTCTGAGCAAAAGATCACGAAGCACGAGGCTGCTGAATAGCACCCTGTTTGTTTTTCACTCCCTTGGTTTATTTTCACCTTGTTTGGTTCATCTGAAAGCCTGTTTTTCTATCCGCTGGCCATTTGTCCTCATCATTACAGAGAGGCGGTAGCATCGCTGGCATGTGTTTTTATGGCAGCGGCGTGTAAAAACAGGCCGCTCGAAAGGTGCGGAGGTCAGGCTTTGGAATGGAGAGGGTAGAAGATAATATCAGGGTGGGCAGCAATTTTTTTCTGAATGTAGATGCGTTTCCTTTTCTTGGAAATGATACACTCCCTTTCTGTGCAGTCTGCAGGAGCCATGTTAGGAAATTCTGTGGAAAATGTGGTCATCTGCCAGAGCAATTCACATTTTAATGGTTTTCAAAAGACGAAGGGAGACTAATCTAACTATGGACAACTTGTTCCCAAGGTATATATAATAGTGAATGATCTTTGATTAAAGGACATTTTTAGTAGTAAAGGAATTTTAGTGTAGAGAAACTAAAAGGGAAAGTGTACTGAAGAAAAGTACCCTGCTCATGTCTGTTTAGTTTAGATAACTTTTGTTTGGCCATGTGACTGTCTCATGCTCACTTCAGGTGCTTTCCTTTTGAATTTAGGCTTTTACTCAACTTTTCATCCTATTCACCAATCTGTATGATAGTGTCTTGTGCCACTGCTGGTGACCCAGCATGCTTTGTATTAGATAGGCATTCATAGTTTGTTGCAGGTCTACATTTCACTTTAATATAGTGTGTTGTGTGTGTGTTACCATTGAGTAGTAAAGTCCATAATATGTAGTGCCCACTTGTATTATGTCCACACACTCTTTCTAGCATGTCCCCAATGAGGCCATCTTAAAGCATTGTATGTCATATTGTCATTATTTCCTATAGGCCATCCTTCTCCATAGATATTTACATTAGGCAATACAAAATCGGTGTGCTACTTTTAACAACACTGTGTCTATTCACTTTAGTGACTGCGTGTGAACCTACGGCCATGTCCACAGCCTTAGTGATGGACCATCCAGGGGACGCAAGCCGACTCCAGTCCTGTGGAACAGCAGACAGTCTCGCCTCCCTGGAAGATGCCATCGCAGAGTCTACAGCAAAGTCAGTGCCCTTTCATTTATTCTGTGTTTGTTCACATAAACTTAAAGGGTTACTTCAGTGATTTAGCATTAAGCTTTGTATCAGTAGAAACCTGGTAGTATATTCGAATTATGGTACTTTTCCCCCTGATATCCCCTGAGACGAGAGAATTATGCAGTTTATTTCTGGGAAAAAATCCTCAGATGACGTAAATATCGTCATTTTGTGTCATCTGAGGATTTTTGGCCAGAGGCTAGAGACTACAGGAGCTAGTTCCGCATGTTTTCAACCCGCCCACAGGGAAGGGATCTCGGGCATTTATAACGGAACGGTACAGAGCAAATTGAGTGTTTTAACTTTTCAATGAATTCCTATGAAAGTTTAGCTTCCATATGCGATCTGATAACGCGTCGGGAATGACATCCGCGCCTACCTCAGCTCTGCTCAGCTCTTCGCTCTCGTGATTAATGAAATCTGACTCCTGCTGCGTTTCTGCCATGCCTTTCGTTTGGCTCACTCACACTTTATTGAAAAGACACGTTCAGTTTTTAATTGTAGTGTCTGTTCTCTAACTGAACTAAATTGTTTTATTTCTATGAATATCAAAACTACGTTGGGGGGGCGGTGATAGAAAAATAAATTTTCTATCTTTTCTCCGTCTAGAAGGCACCAAATTCAAAAATATTTTCACATTTCTACTACATAAATGACACCGTTTAAAAACACATTCATCTTCCCAGAGCTGAAGTGCCCCTTTAAGGGATAGTTCACCCAAAAACGAAAATTATGTTTTTCGGCATACCCCCAGGGCATCCAAGATGTAGGTGTCTTTGTTTCTTCAGTAGAACACAAATGAAGATTTTTAAATCCAACCGTTGCCGTCTGTCAGTTGTATAATGCATGTGAATGGGGTCTAATTCTATTAGTGTAAATAAAACATGCACAGACAACTTCAAATTAAACCCTGCGGCTCGTGACGACACATTGATGTCTTAAGACACGAAACGATCGGTTTCTGCGAGAAACCGAACGGTATTTATGCTATTATTTCACCTCATATCAGACGAATGTCATCAGCTCTCCAGACCGCCATAACTTCCTGTGTCAAAATACCTGCGCGGTCATAGATATATACATAGATTCCTCATTAGTGCCTGCACGGATCGGTCGAATGAGGAATCTATGTATATATCTATGACCGCGCAGGTATTTTGACACAGGAAGTTATGGCGGTCTGGAGAGCTGATGACATTCATCTGATATGAGGTGAAATAATGGCATAAATACCGTTCGGTTTTATGCAGAAACCGATCGTTTCGTGTCTTAAGATATCAATGTGTCGTCACGAGCCGCAGGGTTTAATTTGAAGTTGTCTGTGCATGTTTTTTTTACTCTAATAGAATTAGACCCCATTCACATGCATTATACGTCTGACAGACGGCAACGGTTGGAGTTAAAAATCTTCATTTGTGTTCTACTGAAGAAACAAAGACACCTACATCTTGGATGCCCTGACGACATTTTCGTTTTTGGGTGAACTATCCCTTTAACATGCATGTATACTAGGTCAGGTCTGCGACTAAATTCCCATGGGTTATTTATACGTACAATTTTGACAAATTAGTCATGATTGGTTAGTTTGTAAACATGAGAATGAAGTTATGTGGGAGTGTCATTTATATATAGAAAACTGGTTGTATTACCAGTGGCTTTCTGCTAAGCCAGGTTCATAAAATAAAGATGCAATTCATCATAATGAATCGCATCAATACATCAAATAAAGATTACATCTTAAAATAAAGTTGACTAAACATATTTTATTATTGTTCCTTTTCAGATACAGTAGAGTAGGATTCAAATGAGATTTTGCATAGAAGTCAAAGTAGACTTTGCTGCATCAATGTGTTTTACACTGCCATTCAAAAGATTGGGGTCAGTAAGATATTTTTTTGTTTTTGTTTGTTTTTTATACTCCCCAGGGCTGCATTAATTTTGGTCTAATAAAAAAACAGTAATATTTTGAATTGTTTATCATTATTTTATTATTACAATTAAAAATAACTATTTTCTATTTTAATATATTTTAAAATGTAATTTATTCCTGTCGTCACTGCAGTCTTCAGTGTCACACGATCCTTCAAAAATCATTTAAATAAGCAGATTTGATGCAAAAAATGTAAGTAATGTAAAGTGATACTCATGGGTGTCTGAGAGAAAGATGAGGCCATTTCAGCTAAAGAATGCTGCTTGTCTGGAAAAGTCATGATTTGGTTTCCTGATTTCCTCACAGTGAGTCATCAGAGGAGGAATCGGCATGTGCCAGAGAGGAGCAATCAAACACTAAAGCCGCACAGAGTGTGCACACAGAATCAGGTGAGATTACACACTCTTGCAGTTTTTATAACACTCGCAAATCACTTGGGTGAAAAGTCTTACAAACAAACATACTTGCTTGATGCATGCATATGTGACCATAACCGCCATTTTGAACAGATGCCATTTACATTTTTCTGAGGCCCCATTTCTGCAACGTGTGCATTCAGTTCTGCATTACACAGCTAAAGCACAGAGTGATGGGAAAGCTGGCCGGAGCACTAAAACACAACTCACACCTCAATGTTCCTTAGCGTTTTCATTATGAAAACTCTTACGCAACTTCATTCAAGAACTTGAGATAACTATGACCATTGAGTGCTCAGTGAGAGGAAGTGTTAGAAAAGGAAGCTGCTATCCATATACAAACTAACTTCCCTTTCCTTTAGACATGCAGGAGGATGACAGTCCCATATGAGTTTGTTTATAAAGGTTAAACAGTTGCTAAAGCCGTTTGAAAATGGCCCATGTGTGAACTTCCAGAAGTTCCATCGCTCTGCTGTTGTCTGTCTTGTTTACATAAGATAATAGAGCTTTGAATGAGGTCATGTGACATGACCCTGGATTTACAGATCAAGCTGCTGTGATGGCTTTGTTTTTCATTTCGAACGGTTTTGCAGAATGTAAGGTCAGCATATGGTTGAGCGTGTTATGGGTTTTTATCAGATTGACACTGCACAGGACGTTGTAAAATGTGTGGGGTGGCTTTCTTCCCCTTTCATGCACAGCTGCAAAATCAGTCAAGATAAATTCCTGTTGATATTCTTTTCAGCTATCTTGCTAATTATTTCTTGCAGTGTCAAATTTCTGCACCATTAGCAGCAAAAGCGAGAATTGTTTCCAAGCAGGTTTCCCAAACACTTCCCCATCTGTCATTGATCAGGCAAAAATGCCCCAAACCCTTGCTAATGGTGAAATGAATAGATTGCAATTGGTTGAAAGTGATAAAACGACACACTGCAGTTTTGAGATGTTCACAAAACAGTTGGTCACTCACTGCCTGGAAGAGTCTGCATACTGATATGTCACCAGCAGTTTGTTTTCTTGTTCAAAGCTGTAAATGATTCTGTGTGCTCTGCTGCTAAAACCTCATCAGAAACTCTGTGCCGGTGTGTGTATGAGATACTAGTGATGGATGGGTCTCTCATGCTGAGGCGAAAGAGTGTGTGAGTAAATGTCCTGATAGGTTGTCGCTGAGCCCTTTGATTTAAAGCAGACACTGCAGCAGAAATTCTTCATCAGTTTGTGCAAACAAAAAGACCACACAGATACTCTAGATTTCAGAAACACAAGTCAAGTCACCTTTATTTATTTAGTGCTTTATACAGTAGAGAATGTTTCAAAGCAGCTTCACAGTGATAACAGGAAAATTATGCATCTTGGCTGAAGTCAGTTTTTAGTGTTGATTCAGTTTCGTTGTAAAGATCATCAAATCAATTATTAAATTAGTTCATTTCATCTATAAAGCTGTTCTGAAATGTCATTGTCCAGCTCAGTTCAGTTCTCATACAATAGCGTCAGTAGAGTCAGATCAATAATATTGTTGAATATTAAGTGTCTCCAACTAAGCAATCTAGAGAGGACTGTGGCAAGGAACCCAAACTCCATCAGGTGACAGAATGGAGAAAAAAAACAGGCTCAGTCGGGGACGAACGAACACAGTGTGATTATGATTCAGGCTAGCCAGACCCACTTCAAGATGTTGGGTTTGGAAACTCCCCATTTGCAGGGTTCAATCCGCGGGGCGGGATAAACGGTTGTCTTTCAAATTCTCTCTGCACACAATTGGATAGCGCCATGAGCGCCACAACCAACCAGAGCAAAGAAGAAGGTGAAGCGGAGCTAACTTTAGTTGATAGATTAAACTTAGTATCCGGTCTGCAAAACTCTGAACACATCTTCTTTTCTTAAGAATGACTTCCGTGCTTAACTCTTAAAGAAAAGCTTAACTCCAAGTCTTCCAGAGTCGCAGCCAAAGCCGATTCGAAAGACCGCTCTTCGCCAGCTTCTTTGTTTACAAGTAGGACGTAGAACCTCCGCAACTCTGCCGTGACGTGCCGTCATTATGTTAAGCCCGCCCACCGACTCTATACACGATGTGATTGGCCTGACCAGAGTTTGGTTTTTCCAGCTCGCAGGTCTACCGAGAGTTGCTAGACTACACTCGCGGCAGATTAGATTTGCTGCCGCTAGGGTGCGTCTAGATTTCTAGGCTAGATTCAGGCTGCATCACAAGGCAGAATTCATATCGGGATCGGTAGCATTTAAATATTCATCCAGTTCCTTTTGATTGAAGATCAGATTCATCACACCAGTATGGAGCTGAAGCTGGCCATAGGGTCTGTGCGGAGGATCTGTGCCGATTGCTGTCATGTCTTCGAGGCCTTCACAGGGGGTTGTCAGTCTCTGCTGCGTTTTGGTCGTGTCTAGGTGCAGGTCCACCATCTGATCTGGATATGGACCGGATCTACGGACTACGGTAACCTCGGGATAAGGATGAGAGAGACAGACTAATATTACCGTAGATGACATTCTTCTTACGGTTCCGTTAGGAAGTGTTCCCGGTTCTGGTTGACTGAATTTAAGCAGCCTAACAATCGTTAAACTGCTTAACAGAAGTTGATGATGTGTTATGTGTATGACTTGTCAAAGGGATGTGTTTTTAGCCTAGATTTAAAGTGACAGTGTATCTGCTTCCTGAACAAGGCTAGGAAGACTATTCCAAGGTGTGGATGCTAAATGGGAAAAGGATCCACCGCCTGCAGTTGATTTTGATATTCTAGGTATTATCAACTGCCCAGAATTTTGCAATAGATGTGAAGGACTATAA
The DNA here is from genome assembly GCF_949357685.1 of Gobio gobio. Lineage (NCBI taxonomy): Eukaryota > Metazoa > Chordata > Actinopteri > Cypriniformes > Gobionidae > Gobio > Gobio gobio. Next base: position 44,453,755 of record NC_137116.1, on the reverse strand, counting down.
TGCGTTTTAGAGCTCACTCAAGTACTGAGCAGCTAAACCATTTAGTGCTTTGTAAGTAATTAGCAAGATTTTTAAAATGTGTACAATGTTTAATAGACCCCTTCAACGTTTGTAAACATCGAAAACCTAGGTTGGGTGCGCGCGCAATGCGATCCACTGTTATCATAGTGAAAACGCTAATGTAAAGATTTTTTACAATTATTGCCAGATATCAAACTTTACTTCACCTAACTATTAAATCAGTCTACAGTTCACAGAAAACATTTTGTTTACTTACCATGGCTTAACTCTACCGTTGTTGTCACAATGTTGGCGCTAGACTGCGGCTACTACTACCACTTTTTGTAACACTTTACTCTTTTTACCTTTGCTTAGTCACTGAATTTCAGAGCACCGGGTAATGGACCAGTAGCTTAGGTTCGCTATAGAGGGCAAGTATTTATAAGGCACATAAAACAAAGACAATGACTAGAAACATACCAATTTATATTGTTTGTGCAAGATTAAATGAATATGCAAAAGCATCGTTAGCCAACGATGGTCGCAAGTTCCGTCGTTATCAACATAGTTAAATAGAGTCTGTGTTTCCCGAAACCATAGTTCGAACAAACATTCGCAAAGAGCATCGCAAAATTGTGGTTGGAACGAAAGCCTTTGACCTGTGGTTAGAAGAAGCATAGGTTCTTGTTTGCATGACTTGTGGACTTAATAAATCCTTATCTTGAGCTAAATAAGCAAGCTGACATTCAGTACGATCATATATTTTATTTTGAATACATACAAATGTAATTTATGTCTTTTAGTTTGTCAAGAGATTTAAAGCACCTTTTTTTTAACAGTGCGCATGTAGGCTACGTACGTGCCTAAGTAAGAACGAGCTTATGATTGAATCTGGAAATAAAGCTAAATAACAGAGAAAAAAGAGAATTACTCCTCAGATACCATGTACATAATTTATAGCAATTTTTTATTGCATGAATTCGATCTCAAACTCATTCATTAAAAGCAGTTATTACTCCACCACCTGCATGACATCAACACACCCCAGCCCGTTTAGTAGCCTGCAGTAACAGATGTCGTCAAAAAAAAATAGAGATCCTGCAAGGATCCTGAAAAACTTGACTCCACAACTGGTGCAATTTTCGCAGTTCACGACGCAAGTAGGCATTTTTTTTCTTGACGAGAAATTCTCTGGTTAACACACAAGTCAATGGGATGGAACAAACTTTCTGACCACGACATGCGCACTGCAAACTGAAAAATTTTCCTGTGACGTGAACCGTGAAGGGGTCTATAAGGAGCCACTGCAGTGTTGACAGAACCGGGCTAATAAGGTCATACTTCCTGCTTCTAGTAAGAGCTTAAGCTGCTGCATTTTGGACCAGCTGGAGTTTATTTATTAAGCGTGCAGGGCATCCACCCAGTAGAGCATTACAATAATCTAGCCTTTAGGTCATGAATGCATTAACTTTTCTGCATTTGTTATTGAGAGCATATGTCATCATTTAGATATATTTTTAAGATGGATGCTAGAGATGTGGCTTTCAAATGAAAGATTGGCGTGAAAGGGCACACCCAGGTTCCTAACTGACGATGAAGACTTGACAGAGCAGCCATCAAGTGTTCTAGTATTCTAGGTTATTACATGTGGAGGTTTTTGGTCCATTATTATTATTATCTCTGGGTGTTTTTTTTTTGTGTTTACAGCAGAGACTAGAACAGAATTTACTAACATAAAAATACCAAAAAGCACTGTGGTATTATCATTTTATGTATCCAAGTACCACCTGCTACCATATTACTGTTGCAAAACTATTTTGGAATAATGATCTGAGACAATAAATAGCTGTTCTCTTTGTAGGTGCCACCCCTCGTCCCGACTCCCTCTCCTTGCCCGCTAAGGGAACAGAGTTCTGGACTACATGGAGGGATGGAGAGGTGAAGCTCAGAATGGGTGAGTCCGGCCCTGAGGCTGAACCCGCCATGACTGTGGACCAGATGTTCACCTCTACTGTCAAGCGCTTCGGCAACTACTCCGCGCTGGGCTGGAAAGAGGGAGAGCAGTGGAAAACCATGACCTACAGCGAGTACTACAAGTCTTGCCGCACTGCTGCCAAGAGCTTCCTCAAGGTGAGGGCCATTAACTCAGATAAAATTGCATTGTTGAGGCTCTAAGAGTGTTAATATCTTGATTTACTCTCACAATATCTCATAGCCAGCCAGACAGACAGAATGTAAACCAGCAGAAATCACAATACATCACACAAAACCAAGTGACAGACTGTCAGCTAGCCTGAAGTTCTTTCACACTGACCCCGGGACATTGGGCCACATTGTTCAGCCCTAATTGTAATAAACTTGGCCAAGATACCAAAGGTGCGACGCAGCCCTGAGTTTGGGCTGCCATTGTTTGAGTCTAGCACCTAGGTAGCATAACAGATTCAACCCATGACTCTAGTAACTCATTTTCATTATCTTCTTGCTTTTGCTGTTGAGATCATGACCATTCAGCATTACACTGTTATCTGAACTGACATTGTAATGTTCCTGATAAGAGGAATATTTCTATGTAAGAGATGCCTGATAACAAACACTTAAAAACGTATAAACGATTATAAACTGGTGTAACTGTTATTCAGATCACAGACCGTCCTCAGGCAATCATTGTTTTGTCCATAAAGCATTTTGGACAAATGCTTTACTTGAGTAAAGCATTTGACCTCAGGTTATCTCAGGGAGAAAGGGCCTGCAATTAATGCGCTGTATGATAAGGCATCTGGGAAATGACAATCCTGGTCCTATTGCACTATAATTTTAAGATGGAAATTAGAAATATTTTAAATTACGAAAATAAAGCCAATTTTTACCTTTTTTTTTTTTTTTAAATGAGAATCAAGCACATTTTCATGCTCTGTTCTCATTACCATAATGCGTCTCATTCTTTTTATTCTCATTTCTGTAATATATATACTGTACATAATACAACAGTGCAAATCCAATACAGCAAAAATGGATGGCAGTACAACAAATACTATCATGATTTATATAATATAAATATTCTTTCTATTACGGTAATGAGAATTCTATTTATTTTCCCATTTAAAGTAATAAGGATTAGGATGAGTGTTCTAAAATGGAAATAATGCTTTATTTATTTTATTCAAAATATCATTTTGGACGTTCTTGAATTCTGCACAAGCCGGTCAGAGCCAGATTTTTGTTGTTGTGCAGCTTGAGGACAATTGGTCGCAATACCTGAGAATAGTTTCTCTCTGCAGCGGGAGGCTTTTGTTTATCGTCTTCGTTTTTTCCATGGCCTTCTCTTGGGATGAGGCTCAACTTCCTAACTGGTCACGATCTCCCTGTGGGGATCAGGACGTCATGCCTGGTGGCCGATGTGGGCAGATTTCCATGGTTTTGTTTATTGTGAAACTCAAAACGGGTGTAATTTGTCCAACTCGAACCCTGTGGGAGCAATTCAGATTGAATTGTGTGTACTCTAGTCAGCATAAACACGAAAGAAAGACTTCACCAAAGACGTGTTAGATGTCATGACATGCATGCAACATTTTGGCTGGTGCGACTAAAATAATTTAAAACTGAATCTTTTAGTGATTCTGTTAAACTGGTTTTACAAATAGTTTATCTCTAATGTCTTGTTGCAAGAACTTTTTTTAAGAGTTGAATGACATTTTGGAGTTACTGAACTAGTGAAGGTCTTAAACAGAGATGAACGGCAGCATTTAACTAGTTCTTTTTTGTAGTTAAATAAAGGTTATGTAAATTGCCTTGTGGGAATTCTTATGAGCGATGATGACTCAAACAAATCATAAGACAGGCTTCTTCATCTTTTATATGCAAACAATACATTAAGCTGTGTTTTTTTTGTTTTGTTTTTTTTTACTTTGAAAGGTGTTAATGTACATGTGCTTACTGTGTGTATATGTTCACAGCTCGGTCTGGAGCGGTACCACGGTGTCGGTATTCTCGGGTTCAACTCAACCGAGTGGTTTATTGCTGACATCGGGGCTATTTTAGCTGGGTATGTATTTATTGTGAGGATGTTTTACACTTTCTTCAATTCTTCAAAACAACCATAATCATATATGCAGGCTGCTGGTCATACAGGTCATTGTCGATAACACATCATCAGCGCACAGCCAGTGTTTGTCCCAAACAAAGCTTTAATCATTTCATCAGAGTCAAATAATGGCTCTGCTGTGCCATAAACTAACTATCTGTCTTCACTAAAGTCATAAAGGCAGCTGAGAAAAGGCACAACCTGCACTTGTTAAACAGCATCACTTGACCATATAGGTGGAGTCAAGCAGAAGTAGCTGGGAATGTTGTTAATGTTTAGGCGTTTCATGCTTGCTTTTTGGTTAAAAGAGTTCAGGATGTTTATTGAGGGATTCTGTATGTCATTGGCAGGGGGTTTGCTGTGGGCATCTACACCACCAACTCCGCTGATGCGTGCCAGTATGTGGCGGAGAATTGCCAGGCCAACATCTTAGTGGTGGAAAACCACAAACAGCTGCAGAAAATCTTACAGGTAATGAGAGTAGAGGAGGAGTTTACAAATGAACTCTCTAGAACCTTTTCTAAATGAACTCAGATCATACCTTTTACCTACACTACTATTCGAAAGGTTAGGGTTGGTCAGATTTGTAAAATTATTATTTTTAATTATAATCTTATGCTTACCAAGGCTCCATTTATTTCCGCAAATATACAGTTATTAAGATTGTAATTAAATACATTTTATTACAATTTAAATGCTATTTAAAATATCTTTTTTTGTATTATATATTTTAAAATGTAATTTATTTATTCAGCAGTCACATTATCTTTCAGAAGTCATTATAATGCTGATTTTAGTGCTAAAAAAAAATTCTTATTATTCTTTGATGAATAGAATGATTAAAAGAACAAGACATTTTACGTTTTGTGCAACAATAGAACAGCCTTTACTGTCACTTTGATTTAATACATATACCTGAATAAAAGTATTAATTTATTTTCTTTTTGTTTTAAAGTACTGACCCCAAAACTTTTAAATATATTCAAAATGTTCATAATTACAAAAAAAAAAAAAAAATATATATATATATATATATATATATATATATATATATATATATATATATATATATATATATATATTTTTTTTTTAATATATATATAATATAATATAATAAATTAATTAAAAATAATAATTTTACAAATTACCAAATCAGTAATTTGTATATATATATATATATATATATATATATTATATATATAATATATATATAATGTATTAAATTTTTTCCAACTGCAGTAATGAGAATGATTTCATAAATGTTAATGGTCCTGCCTTCAAGATTATATGATTGTGTGTATTGAATGCATATCGATAAAGCTTGCAAAAAAATACTTCTCATTTACCTGGTTATTTCTGGTCCCAGTTTTCAGATCCTGAGACTGAGTTCTGCTTAAACACATTAAAAATTAAGCCTCCATCTGCTGTAGGCTTTTTCCTGATGATCTCTTATGCTCTGTGTGTCTGTGTGTGTGTGCTACACAGGTCCAGGACAAATTACCGCACCTAAAAGCCATTATCCAGTACAAAGATGAGCTCAAAGAGAAAAAGCCCAATCTCTACACGGTACATTTGATTAGTCAAATATTTTCATTTCGGTTCTCAGAACCTAATCTTTCTCCTTTGCTAATTGAAATCTGACATTTGTTATGTAAATATCTGATACGCATAGTGGGCAGAGTTTATGGAGCTGGGCCGCGACGAGCCTGACGATCAGCTCAATGATATCATAAGCTCCCAGAAACCAAATCAGTGCTGCACACTGATCTACACATCCGGAACCACGGGCCAGCCGAAGGGAGTCATGCTTAGTCACGACAACGTGAGTTAAGCCCAAAACATCCAGAATATGACATTCGAGACTTTTGAGCAAATTCTAACAAAAACAAACTTTAAAATGAGGGTTTACTTGGGATATGGAGTACTTCAAGTCATCAGTCTTTCTCAATACTAAAATGTTCTCTCTGTCTTCCTGTAGCTGACATGGACAGCAATTGCAACAGGCCGAGATGTGGGTCTTACAGATGCAGATAAGTTACAGGAAGTGGTCGTGAGCTACCTTCCACTCAGCCATATTGCTGCACAAATGATTGACATCTGGCTTCCCATGAAAGCAGGAGGAGTTACGTACTTTGCACAGCCTGATGCGCTAAAGGTTAGTGTGCACGTTACACATCCTTTGCTCTTCATTTGACACCTTGGTGCTAAAAAGTTTCCTGTGTTTGTTGATACTTTTCATACTTTTATTCAGCAAGGGTTCATTCATTTGATAAATTATTTTTATTTATTTCAAATAAATGCTGTTTCTGTTCATCAAAGAATCCTGAAAGAATGTCATGATTTCCACAAAAATGTTGAGCAGCATAAGTGTTTTCAACTTTGATGATAACAAGAAATGTTTCTTAAGCACCAAATCAGCAATTAGAATGATTTATGAAGGGTCATGTGACTGAAGACTGCAGTCATGATGCTGAAAGTTCAGCTTTGCCATCACATAAATAAATTACATTTTTAAATATATTAAAGTAGAAAACAGTTTGTAATAATATTGTAATAAACACTTCCTGTCTTCTTTCCCTAATCCCTCTGTTTTGTGTACGTAAGAGAATATCCTAAGACAGTCTTGTTAGTTTAAACCAACTGTATAATCCTTTTTAAAGAGCTTTTTCACTGATCCTTTTGATGAAACATAATTCATAAAGTCTTAGTCATGCAGCTCTCCCACACAGAAAGTCATTTGTGATGTTCAGAAATGTATCATTTTCAGCCCTTTCCAGAAAACAAACCCTGGTTGTATTTTATTAAAACAGATGCATGATATGTTTCCCCTGTGATCTCTAGAAGCTGAGCATGTGATATCTGTAGTGCCTCAATGGGTCTCAATGTAGCGCCGCAGTACTGTTTTATAATAGGGTAGTTTTATAATAGGGTAGTTTTATAATGGGGTGATTTAACCATGCTTGCATGTGTAATAATAAATGTCACTGCATATCCTAGGGTTCTCTGGCCAACACCCTACGTGAGATACGTCCTACTGCGTTCATGGGTGTCCCACGAGTGTGGGAGAAGATGCAGGAAAAGATGAAGGCGATCGGAGCCAAATCGTCCACCGTGCGCCGGAAGGTGGCGTCTTGGGCCAAAGATGTGGGCCTGCAGACAAACCTCAACAAAATGGAGCTGTATGTACATGCACACCCAAACACACACAAAAAGAAAGTAGAACCATACATGGCACTCATTTTTAAATATCAGTAATTTACAGTGAGATCCAGAGGTCTGAGACCAAATTCAAAATCTTTTTAAACCTTGTTTTAGCAGTTAATGCTTCTTAATAATAGTAATTAAATATTAAAATAAAATATTTATTTAAAATAAGAATAACAGTTATGATGTCAGATTTCCTTATAGATAATAAAAACTAATAAAAAAAACTCAAACTGTTATTCTGCTAATATAATTGGACTTGAAACAAATTGTATTGAATTAGAAAAAAAGTAAAAGATGTGGTCTCATATTTTTGGACCCCAAGTAAGACGACTTAAAGGATTAGTTCACTTTTACATAAACTTTTGCTGATAATTTACTCACCCCCATGTCATCCAAGATGTCCATGTCTTTCTTTCTGCAGTCGAAAAGAAATGAAGGTTTTGGATGAAAACATTCCAGGGTTTTTCTCCATATAATGGACTTCAATGGGCCCCAAACAGTTCAAGGTCCAAATGACAGTTTCAGTACAGCTTCAAAGGGCTTTAAACGATACCAAACAATACCAGACGATGAATAAGGGTCTTATCTAGCGAAACCGAGCAGTATTTATGCTATTATTTTACCTCTTATCAGATGAACGTGATCATCTCTGAGCTCAGCCATTACTTCCGCTAAGTGAGGTCAAAATACAAGCATGGCCATAGATGTATACGTAGATTCCTCATTAGCGCCTGCACGGATCAGTAGAATGAGGCATCTACGATCAATATATCTATAACCACATTCGTATTTTGACCTCACTTAGCGGAAGTAATGGCTGAGCTCAGAGACGATCACGTTCGTCTGCTAAGAGGTAAAATAATAGCATAAATACAGCTCGGTTTCTCGCAGAAACTGATCGTTTCGTTGGATAAGACCCTTATTCATCATTTGGTATCGTTTAAAGCCCTTTGAAGCTGTACTGAAATTGTCATTTGGACCTTGAACTGTTTGGGACCCATTGAAGTCCATTATATGGAGAAAAACCCTGGAATGTTTTCATCCAAAACCTTAATTTCTTTTCGACTGCAGAAAGAAAGACATGGACATCTTGGATGACATGGGGGTGAGTAAATTATCAGCAAAAGTTTATTTAAAAGTGAACTAATCCTTTAAGCAGAAAAAATGGTACTAAAAATGCCCTCTTGAACCAGTTTAGTTATGAATATTGACACATCAGTTGGTGACATTTTAAACAGTGAAACTAATAGGCTCAGTATTCACAGAGCGGAATTGTCTTGTGTCTTCAGTAATGGCAACATGTCCAGAAAGCCACTGAACTATCGTTTGGCAAAGCATCTGGTGTTCCGGAAGGTTCGGAAGGCGCTGGGGCTGGATCGCTGTACGAGGTGCTACACCGGAGCGGCTCCCATAACCAAAGACACGCTGGAGTTTTTCCTCAGTCTGGACATTCCTCTCTTTGAACTCTACGGCATGAGCGAGAGCTCTGGACCGCATACCATCTCACTGCCTGACGCCTTCAGACTCACCAGGTACTGACACCTTCATTTCTTTTTTCAGCTGAAGTGAGTACTTTATAGTCACATCAGCTTGAACTTTTAGTATATTTCTAATTTGCATTTCTTTCTCAGCTGTGGAAAGGTGATTCCAGGCTGTAAGACAAAGATCTTCAGCCCTGATACCGATGGGAATGGAGAGATTTGTTTCTGGGGTCGTCATGTGTTCATGGGATACCTGAACATGCCTGATAAAACCGAAGAGGCTCTGGATGCAGATGGCTGGCTGCACTCGGGAGACCTCGGCAAACACGACCAGAACGACTTCCTGTTCATTACCGGCCGCATTAAAGGTAATGAGTTTGACAGTCGATTAAAACAGATTCTGTGCTTCCTCTTGAAACCTCATTTGGAAGCGGACTGAGACTCCCTTTAATGGTGGGATCCGCTTGTTTGGTGCGCACCAGAATTCGGATGGCAGCATCTGAGCTTGGAGTTGTTCACACTTGTAGTTTAGATCTCTTGGTTCTTTTGCTCTGGACCCAAATAAAATGATCCAAACAAAAAACACCTTTATGACATTTTCTGATGGAACTTACAGCATGTCCAAAACAATTCTGTTTTAAATGCGCTTGTATGTGCGTACATAAGATGGTATTTTTACCAGCTGAGCACACAAACAAAGATCTGCTGCAAGACACGGTTCCGACACCTGTGTCAAACTGTAATGGGCAACATAACTCCTATGATGAGAAAAAACATTCTTTTAGGGTTGTGTCTTGTGACATCACTTCCTGTTTTTGGTTCGTTTAGATGTTTTTAGTCCATGTTGCGTTCATATTTCAGCCGAACCGCACCAGAGTTCGTTTGAAAGGATTCGGATGCCAGCGTTCACACTTATTCAAATGAACCGCACTAACAGAGCAATCTTACCAGAGCAAGCCTGTCAAGTGTGAACACACCCTTACTCACTGGAACTAAAACAGCTATGCAATTTCATTTCTTAAGATGTTTAAATATAAAGTGGCCACACATCTCAATGGAATTTAGTGTGGTGCGTGTAATGAAGTTTCTGTTTTTATTCTAGAACTGATCATCACAGCTGGAGGAGAAAATATTCCTCCAGTGCCCATTGAGGACGCAGTTAAAGAGGCCATTCCACTCATCAGCAATGCCATGCTTATTGGAGACAAGAGAAAGTTCCTCTCCATGCTGCTCACTATTAAGGTATTATTCATATATGTATACGTGTGTGTGTGTATGTATAATATGTGTATGTGTGTCTGCAGATAATTCCAGATTAAACCTGTGTCAAGGTTATCCACCTTGCACTCTTTCACCAGAAATGATAAAGCGATAAGAGCTATCTTTTCCATAAATCTGAGCTTTTGTCTTAATCAACTGTGATGAGTGACATTTTATCAAATGTTTAGTTTAGATTTTTGTGGCTTTGTACTGTGTAACTCATTCACCAAAATATTCAGATCGGCTGTGATTGTCTAGGAAACAGTGTTAAATAGAGACAGAGCGACACGCTTCATAATCTGAAAACCACGTCCACCGTTTTTTTTAGCTTGTTTGCTGTACACCCTGTCACAAAACAAAAAACAGAACAATGTCTAAAAGCTACTATAAGTCAGAAATGACAAGGAGGCCGCTTCACGCAGTACAAAGTCAATGGAGAGGATTCAATTGTTTTCCCCCCTGGCGTGGGCGTGGCCTAAATGTGCTCTGTCTCTATGAAGTTATTTACCAAAAGAAAAGGTTCATTACTTTGGTTATTTAACATAATTGATTATTTTTTTTAAGCCTTCATTGTGTAATAAGCTTCACAAACTGAATGCTGTAAATCTAATCTGAACATCTCACCCGAGAAGTTGGGTTGTGTAAAGTTACTGAGATGACGTACATTTTTACTTTCAGATCATATCCGTATGTTTAAGTGATAAATGCTCAGATGTTATCAAACAGCTTCCACAAACTTAAAAGCTGCTGCCAACCAGTGGACATGTGCGTAATTACAAGTTCCACGCTTTTTCATGGAATCACTACGCCCCCTAGTGGCAATACTTTTTGGTTTGTAAATTGAAAAGTGTCACTAAATTGGGGCGCTTGCTATAGCTAGTATTACTAGTATTACATATTAGTTGTATAATATATGCAGTATTATATTACTATTATTGCTCATACTTCAACAAACCAGTTATAAGCTTCAGAGTGTCCCGCAGCATGATGCCACAAATCATGTAGTTTGTTGACTAAAGGTGTGATATTACTTTTCTCCAGTGGGAAATAAGGGTGAAAAAAAAAAAAAATCCCACAGACTTGTATTGAATTAGGGAACCTTATTACCTAGAGACCAGATCAGAGAAACCCTGGTAACCGCATGGTAACATAATTAAAAACACTCTTAGCAACCACATAGCATCCCCCTGAAAACCACAAACAACACCTCCGCATCACACTGGAGTGTGTTCACTTGCGAACACCTAATTTAGACTTGAAAAGCACTTTATCTAAATATAAATGGGAAAAGGATTGGATGATGTATTTAATCTAATCTAATATATCTAATCTCTTGCTCTCAGTGTCAGGTAAGCGGCGAAACAGGCTCTCCCGAAGACGAACTGACCCCTGAGGCGGTGGAGTTGTGTCGTAAACTCGGCAGCAACGCCACTCGAGTCAGCGAGATCGCTGGTGGCCGTGACCGCTCCATAAACGCGGCCATCCAAGACGGCATCACCCGCATCAATGAGAAAGCCACCTCTAACGCCCAGCGCATTCAGAAATGGACCGTGTTGGATCAGGATTTCTCTATCCCTGGAGGAGAACTGGGTGAGTAAATAACTTTCTGTCAGTTATTTCAGGGTTTTGTTAGTCATTTATGTTGATTTAAGATCTATATAGGCTGTTTGTTTAGCTGATTTAAACTCTCTCCCTCTCAGGGCCCACGATGAAGCTCAAGAGGCCAGTGGTCATGAAGATGTACAAAGACCAGATTGAGAGCTTTTACAAAGAAGTCGTGACCCCAACCACCCCAGACAACCCTCTGCCTCCTAAATAGGGGTCCAACAAAAGCCCTTGTCATCCACTTCAGAGCTCGGAGACACAGAGACTGACATGGTCTAACACACACACACACACACACTTACATAGGAACACCACTCAAACCTTGTGTTTTGCTTTATTGTTTCGAGTTAATATTTGTTCAGGGGTTTTGTATCGTTTTGTTTTTTTGTCATACTGTTTACATTTTTCTGTATAAAGAAGGAAAACATGTTTATGAAACAAAGCCATTTGTGAAAAATTCTTTTTTTATATTTTTTTTGTGGTGATTTACTATTTATTTTCTTGCCTAATTATAATGAAGTGAAGTGAAGTGAAGTAAGTACAATAATGAAGTCTTTTGAGCCATGTTATTGATATTATATGCAAGTACGGGATGATACCGACTAATTTATGGTTAAATTTATCAACAAAGTTTGATAAATCTTAATAGCTAACGAGCAAACTTGCGCCTCAGGCGTGACTGAATTCTTTGAGAGTAGCGTTCGGCGGTAGTGGTTGTTCGTCAACGGCACTGCTGTGAACAACTGCCACCAAAAGCACTGGTTGTTTAACTAGATGTTTGCAGAGGAACATCCTCAAGACTTCATTCTGTGAAGACCATTTTGCAGGAATCCCACACCATACAAAGCCATACATGTTTTTGTTTGCTTGTTTTTCATAACCAAACGCATCACATTTGTTTGAATGTTTGTTTCGTTTATGCAATATTGGTTAATATTGTTGTTTAATTCTTTGTAAAAATTAACCTGTTATATAGTGTAAATACGTATTGCATAGCCTACATTTCCTCTTCTGTGGTCTTGATGCTTTGCTGTGTCACTCTGACAATCCTTGAAGTAGCAAAACCATTTTCACGCCGTTGTAATCTGGTCAGAGAGAAGCGGTGAATATTTAACTTCTGAAATACGGGATATGAAGGATCTTGTTTGAGTAATAGATCTGTTTAGAGGTGATCATTTGATTCGCTCTGAATTGCATTATTCTGTGCTTTGCATGTGCAATAAGGACGTTTTAACCAAATATGTAATTGATTTTATTTATATTGTATACAAACATGCCAATATGGATTGATCAAAGAGGTTAAATGGACTAACTTTGAACCGTGAAAGTGAAGGAAATGCTATTTAATCTGCCAAGTGCTTGAATATACATAAAAGTAACTGAAAATTACTTCATGCAAATCCAAAGATTTGATTTTCCCTCTGTAAATAGTTTTATCACACTGGAGAGCTTTCCTCTAATACTGGACCTGTTATTCTAAAGTGTGTATTTTCTGACTGCACAGCATGACCACAGCGAGGCCTTTTTGTAAATAGGACGTAAATCGTGCGTTAAATGAGACCAGTTGTTTGCTCAGTCAGAATAGGTGAGAATGAAGGTAGAGCTAGTGAGTGATTTCCTTTCTTCTATCTGGGATTTCTATTATGGTTTAAACTAAATTACTCTTCATCCTTTTTCACAATCCACTTGCCTTTTATAAACCAAAAAACACGTTTATTTTTAGACAAAAATGCTATTGTAAGTCTGATCTAGCCTGACAAGCTTGAAGGGCAGCTCATTTGGAAATGTGAACATACGGTAACATGAAGTCTCATACTGAAAGGTTCGACTGGTTTTACCTGACTCTGAAAACTTCTGAGCTGGGTGACAATTAGTTGTGTGTAGTGTGAAGTTAAGGGTTTCTGAAACGTGCATGTCTGTTGAAACTGGATTTGTTGATTTTGGGAGATGAAACTCCAGGTTTCTACTTGTATGTGTGTGAAATATCCCTTTACTGGACAATAAATGTACTATAACCATGATCAAGTGTTCAAATCATCCTTCAACTTTGAATAAATGGTTTCATATGTCATTATAGGATCAGAAATGTTTCACGTTTAGTACAATTTCAGTGAAGTACAGTAAATGCTATTTGGGGTGTTTGCTTTGCTTTGCATAATGTATGACTCTTTTAGCATCACATTAAAAAGACAAGATCATAAATTTAAAAACTAGATCAACTGATGGGTTTGTAGTTGAAATTTCCATTTCATCCTGTTAACCACAATATAGATCAGATCAGAGCTTCATGAACCTGGGTTAAAAACAATCATAACTAATTGAGGAATTTTAGCTACAGTAGGCCTAGCTTGTCTGTTTGATCGGACCACACGGGCCAGCCTTCGCTCTCTACGTGCATCAATGAGCCTTGGTCCCATGATCCTGTCACCAGCTCACCACTGTTCCTTTGACCACTTTTGTTAGATACTGACCACTGCAGACCGGGAACACCTCATAAGAGCTGCAGTTTAGGAGATGCTCTGACCCAGTTGTCTGGTCATCACAATTTGGCCCTTGTCAAACTCACTCAAATCCTTACTCTTGCCCATTTTTCCTGCTTCTTACACATCAACTTTGAGGACAAAATGCCCACTTGCTGCCTAATACATCTCACCCACTAACAGGTGCCGTGATGAAGAGATAAGTGTTATTCACTTCACTGGTCATAATGTTATGCCTGATCAATTTAATTATATATATATAAATAAAGGTTTTAATTTTTGAAGAAATTCATAGAAATACTGAGGAATATGATATGCCATCACAGGTATAAATTACATTGTAATTATATATTAAAAATAGATTTAAAAAAAAATTGAAATACTTTACAATACATGCCTGTTTTACTGTATTTTGATCAAATACATATACCTGTAAAACAGCTTAACTGGGGTTAAAAAGATGGTTAAGATGGCTCTTAACAATAAAAGAAGCTGTGAACAGTACTCAAATGACTTTATTCATAATATGATTTTGCAATAAAAACATAAAAAGTAACATATTTTGCCCTTAGTACAACTTGCATCATATGACCACATGGTGGCATTGTATGCCAAGTTTAACACGTCATACTAAAGGTTACTCTTCTGTTCAGATCAAGGTTCAAGGAAGGTTTTCTACCACGTTATCAAAACATATGTAAAAACCCAGACCTCCCCAAACCCCACGGATAAATACAGTAAGTCCTTTCGCGCTCACAAACACAAATAAAACCACCACTGACTGACAAAAGACAGCTCTCTGCACCTGCAAGCGAAGTGTGTGAAAATGAGGCAGTATTAACCGTCGATTGATGTTTCCTCCAGCTCCTGTAGATAAGATTCCGACTGTCTATTATACATGCGTGTATCTACGTAATATGGTTGAAATATATGCCCCTTCATTAGTGTTACTTTAATGCATCCCATGTACAAAATACAGAGGTTCTTCACTTTCCTTCTGGAAAAAAAGCGCTTAAACTAGCCGGTGGTCTTAAATGGATCAATTGGCTAGCAAGTGCCCAAAGACCAGCAAACTGGCCCAAGACTTTTTTCAGCATGGTTTAAATCAAATACATTAACAAACACTTGTTCGTTTCGCAAATATGCAGTCCTCCCCTTGTAGTGGATAATAACGAGGCTAGTAAAGCAACAAAACAAATGCTAGCATAAATTCAGCTGATATGCAAACACACCCTGCCATGAACTCATCTATTGGCCTGAAGTAACAGTTTCAAGTTCTCATGGTCACGTTTACAGTCTATCATGATACAATGTGCTGATACAGAGAAGAAAAAACCCCAACTAAAAATTCCTTTAAAAAAAAAAACAAATAAAAAAACTGGCAATTCTTGACACAAAACAACTGACAAATTAATATCATATTGCATGTAAATATTGTATAAAATTCTTAAAAATACAATTTAGACAATTAAGTACTTGAGTCAACAAAGCCAAAAGTGCAGAGGTACATAAATAAAAAATAACCCCCTCAAATAATATATTTTAAAAAACCTGGGTGTGCTCAGTGGGATGTTTTTTTTTTTTTTCCAGAGCTGCCACTCAAGTTCACCTAACTCTACCCCTTTGCCTCTTGCCCCACCCCTTTATGACAGGCTGACCCGAACCAGTATCCGGTCAAAGGTTAAAGTTCACAAACCAAGAGCTGGGAGTTAAAAGTTCACACACATGACACTCAATCATTCTCTTGCTGAAAAACGCACAAACATCCCTAATGGTTTCAAAGTTATAAATGTTTTTGTTCGCTAAGATTCAGACAAATCAGTTAAAGGTTCAAACCCCATGCAAACGACACTCCCAGACTCTTGAGCAGGGTGAAGTTAAGGGCATGTGGTCTGCAGCTCAGGCCACGGAGCCTCTTAAAGCTATTAGCATAAGAATGGACACACAGAGGCGACGTCGAGTGAAGCCGAGATGTAGTCGCTCTGACAGAGAGAGAGAGAGAGAGAGAGAGTCGGAGTCAGAAGCACAGTGAATCTACAGATTGCTGTTCCGACTGGGGCCACTGAGAGAAAAACAGCTCGTCTTGTCCTTTTCTTTTGTCTCTCCCGCTTAGTCTAATGAATAAACCAGATATGATGACAGCAAACACAGAGATCAACACAGACTTCCAAATACTTTCACAAGCTGCACTAGCAAATGCACAACATTTAAGTTCTAAGGCCCGTTTGGCGAACACCTAAATGAGGACTGATGCATATTGGCATACGAGTCGGAATCTCCCCGGGACGATATCCAGGTATCCCACATACACAGAAGGACTGACTAAAGTCGGAGTGAAAGGTAACACTGCTGTAATTGCTAAGAGCACAAATGAGATGGTGTGAAAAAGGCACTAAGACTAGCCCTAGAGGATAAAAAGCGATACATTCATGGCATGTGGGGGCTTCCTTTTTCCGACCACAATCGATCAAAAATACCTTGAAAAACATTGGTACAAAAATAAAATATAAAAGGTTGCAACCCTCGATGCATCAGTGCGTATGGCTACAGAGACTTTTTTTTTTCTTTCCAGCTGATTCGAATGTGACCCTCTAGCGGTTCTGGCCCCGTTAAGAAGAGATCTTCCTGTCCAACAGGATATTGAGGAGGAGAGAAGAAGTGTTGTAGTGTTGGTTTGCAGTCGAGACGCCACATAGCTGCGCTTCCCCCTCAAAATACTGTCCGATTCACTCCTTTTCGTGATTTGTTTCCCCACTGTTTTCATTTCCTGTGAACAGATTTTCACCTTTTTGCTGCCCTCTCTCAGGACAAAAGAAGCGAAAAAGGGCAGCCTCCCCCTCCCCCCAGCCTCGATGGACTTCCTGTCATGTGGCGGTGGCCTCCAGGTAGCTCTGTAGTTTACGGACAGTTGACTCATCCAATGAGAAAAGGTCAAAGTCAAAAGTTGTGTTGGTGACATTAAAGTGGCCCGTCTCCTCGATGAGGTTCACGATCTGGAGGCAGGAAACGGGTCAATGGTGTTTGTTACACAAACGCAAGCTATTTTAATTCACACGCAAACACCCACCTGCTGTAGAACGTTACGCTCTCGTAATGCCATTAGCTTGCGATGAAGGTCTACCAGCTCTTCAGTGTACGCCTGAAACAAGAGGAGAGGAAGATGTCAGGAACCAGAGAACAGGAGATCAGTTTCTACTGCGGCATGTACGAGCTTGTATTAGGATTAAAACTATAAGAAGCAACATATTCACTGACGTTAGATGTAAAGTGCCGCTTTACGAACTAGTACTAGTAGCAGGATGTCATGCTTTGTGTACTGACTTAATGGACCTTAGCATCAAAACTAGTGAGCTGCCTACCTAGGTGGCATTTCAAGGTCTCATAGACAGGCTCCTGAGATGTTCCAAAAGTTCCAAAAGACGGCTTATTATACTACTACTCATTGTAAATTGAAGAAGAAAAATTGTTGTTATGATATATTAGTAAGAGCCGTTGTTGTAATTTATACATACATGTATTTATATAATATTGTTATCGTAATTACATTAAATATTTTGATAACACTTTAAAATAAGGTTTCATTAATTAACTACATTAGTAGTAATACATTAATTTTAATCTCAACATTTACTAATACATTTTTAAGATCCAAAGTTGTATCTGTTAACATTAGTCAACTAACATGAACATTTTTCTTAAAGCTACACTATGTAACTTTTCCGTCCACTAGAGGTCGCCTGTTCAAAACAAAGGCGTAGTTTGTTGACGCCACGTTTGAGCGCAGAATCGTGGGACATGTGGTCTTCACCTCACAGCCGGTGGAAAAGAGTCAGGACAGGACTCGGGCAGAAATCATGTTCATGGATGCGATTATTAACATTACTGTAGTCTGAAGCAGAGCAGGACCGAGTGTTGTGGAGCTGAGCAAGGCTGCAGGAGCGATTGAAGAGCGGGACTGTTATTATGGCATAGTCGCCGGCGGGACTTTTATTATGACACGGTTGCCGGCGCCACTTCCTCTTTTCCAGTCATGAGTATGAGGTAACGCAACTCTGTTTATCGTATTAGATATATCTGAGTGTGTTGAAAAGGAAGTTATGACGTTCGCTCGGTGGCTGCTATGACACTTGTTCACACTGCAGTGAGAGTAAAGTGTTTCACTGAATAAAACCGGAGACCGAAGGTGACGCAGATATGACGCAATCGACAGGCGACTCCCTCACACGCATAGCTCACACGTCCCGGTTCCTTGGTTAAAATAGCAATTTCTCACGATTTACAAATAGTTGGAAACCTTTGGGATATTCCAAGTACTCAACTGAACAAAATATATAACACTGGCCCAGTGGTTTCTGGATATGTTACTGCAAAAATGCTACATAGTTCACCTTTAACTACTATTAACAAAGGTTAATAAATACAGAAGGTATATATTTCCCATTGTTTATTTGTTGACATTAGTTAATGCATTAACTGTCATGAAGACCTTATTGTAAAGTAATACCTATATTTTTAATAATAATAATTGTTATTATTATAATTAATTTAATTTATAATGATGATGACGATGATGACAGTTATTAATTATATTTAAAAATTAATAATAATAACAATTATAATTATTTGTTGTGTTGATAATAATTTATTAATTTATTTACTTTGAACAGAATTATTTTTTAATTATATAAGAACAATTGTTTTTATATAATAATAAGAGTAGTGGTTGTCATTATATATTTTATTTATATAATACATTTGATTGTAATGCATTTATAATTTTTAATTAATAATAATAATAATATAATTGATATAATAAATTAAAATAATTGCTATTTTTATTTATTTAATTAATTATATAATCATTATCATTATTACTACTACTTCTACTACCGAATATTAATCAGTTATTTTCCCCAATATTTGTGTGTGCGGTTTTTTCCAGAGTATCACTATTAGCGTAGCAACATGCTAATGCAAAACTACAGAGTGGTGCAGGTATGATGTCACTGTGTAGGCCAACCGGCAGTTATCATCACACTGGTTCCCTCGAGAAAAAATCAATAGGATTTTCCCATAGGATTTTGGATTATCGCAAAAAAAAAAAAAAAAAAAAAAGCTCTGTGATCAACAAAAGTTTATGATACTTACACATTTTCTCCATCAAGATTATTAATCACAGATGAACACAACTTTTATGAATTTTGAAGCCAGAAGTAAGCCAGAAGTAAAAGGCTAAAGGTAGGCTATGAACGGACTACACCACGGTCCTGCGATTTCAAAGTCACCATCACTAAGCTTCCGACAACTCTTCCAGTTATCATCTCAAAACATTTAGTTAGAATAGTTTATAAGAGCACAATTATAAACATAATGTGGCTGAAAAAGCGGACTGAGTTTACCTGTTCGGTGTGATGACGTTTAATCTCCCCGACAGCCTCTGTAGTCCCATTTAGCCACTTGTTAGCAACCGCCTTTTTCAAGACACATAAAAGCTTCAAAAAAATATCACGAGTGGGGTAATACTGATGTATTTTATGTCATAGAATAAAACGTGAAAGTGTCTTGAGCTCGTGTTCACCACAGACCTTATTTCAGCCATTTAAACAAAAACATTGACTTTGAGACAAGGGAACCGGAAGTGCTAAAATGCTAACTCACGTCCATGTTTGGCCTACAAAGTGATGTCATACCTGCATCACACTATTCAAATTTATTTTCCCCCAAAAAAAAAGCATCCCTTAGAAGGGCACCCAAGTGGGCAGTAGACAGCAAGGCAGCTCACAAGGTTTTGGAACAGAGGTCTAGTTGTGTCGAGTTGATCAAATAGAAATAACTTATGGAGATAAGAGGAGGAAAATTAAAAGGTTGATTTACCCTTCCTACCTTGTCGTATCCCTTCTTCAGGACCTTTTCTTGACGCAAACAAGGGTCTGGGCTCTTTCTGCTTGACACCTGTAGGATAGATAGAAAAAAGGAAACCGAGAGGAAAGGAACAAAAAGGAGAAAAGAAAGAAAAATCATACAAATGGACTAAAGAAGAGGTTTAAAGAATGATTAATCAAGACAATGATTTATGGCAGTGTTTTTCCAGCAATACTGGAGCAGTGCCTGGAGCGCTGCCGAATCCAAGCGGCGCTCCGAATCCCGGCGATCTGACTGGCAGCACCCAGTTAAGCAGCATTCCAGAGTCAATGGATCAAAAGCTGCCTCATTTCAACACTGGGCGCAGCGTAATCCAAAAACTAATGCCAATCGTCCATCATCCGACAGTCGACAATCAAGTTACAAAAGGAGCAATACCGTGTGCTGTAAACTGAACGATCGGCATGACTGAATGAATAAACACACCAATTGGACGGCAGTCAAGGCTTAACAAGAAGCTGACGCAAAGTCTTGAATATCAGTTCACCTTGTTGTTGGTGGAGCTGTGTTTCTGTGGCTGGGGGGGTGGGTCTCGACTGGGACGCTGCGGCCCGTCACTGCAGTCACTCTCGCTGTCTAAGCTCAGTCTGTGAGGAGCAAACGGCAAACAATTAAACCCTGTTGGGAAGTTAACGGATTAACCAAACAAAAATTTCAGTAAAAATTCGTCCCTTGTGTTGTTCCAAACCTGTATGACTTCCTTCCTTCTGCAGAACACAAAAGAAGATATTCTGAAAAATGTTGGTTCCCATTGACTTCCACAGTATGAACAAAAAAAAAATACCATGGAAGTCACTGGGAACTGAAACGGTTTTCCTCAGCAACATTATTCAAATATCTTTTTTTGTGTTACACAGTTTGATCAACGGGGGATGGGTAATTGTTTTTCTTTTTTGGATAAGCTATTCCTTTAAATTTGCTGCATTCAATTCAATCCGAATAACTACATTTAATTTTAAAGAAACATTCTAATTAACAATAACACTATTCTACCAGTCATCTCACACTTCCAACCTCACAAAAGTAAGTCTTTCAAAGCAGCTAAGCAACACTTGAGTGAGATGAAGAATAAAGAGAGGCGTATGAAGTGAAGTGTTTACACTGAGCAAACAAATCCGTTCTCCGCCTCTGCTAACATTGATTACAGGGACTTAAAGCATCTGAAAGACCTGCTTAAACAAACATTGACGAGAAAAGAAGGAGAATGACCTGGAGTCTCGACTGGGCAGGTTGTTCTTGACTGGCGTCTCTTCGTCTGAGCTGCTGTCGTCATCATCAGACTCCTCCGACTGGAGGTCCTCCACCATCGAGCGCAGCGGGCCTACAGACCAAAGTCCACAATGAGCATTTGCAAGTGGTTTGGTTTAACGTTCAACTTTTACATTTTTTTTTTTTAAGCGTGTCATTTCTGTGCTACTTGGTTTACAGATTTCTGTAAAACTCCTCCCATCAGCCCATTGGTTAGATAATCAAAACGTCCCACCCCAAACCTCACACTATTTGTTATGTCAATGTTCTGTGTCAGGCTGGCTGTTGCAAATTAAAATGGGACCACGCCAATGACAAATTACCCACATGACCATTTTAAAAAAGGCACTTCCTTAAAAATTAAGGGATGAGGGGCTGTTTCCGACACATCCTTAACCCTCTCCATGGTAATCAATCAAAAGAGCAGTCTGTTAACCTTGAGTTAAAGTATAGTAGGGAAATCTATTTATGGATCTGACTGCTCCTTATCAGGACACTCCCTGCAGTAAAAGAGCAGATCCTACCTTGGCCTTGTTTCTGCTGTGGCTCAAAGTCTGAGTCGGAGCTGGACTCTGAGCTGGAGCTGGAATTAGACGGGCTGGAAGGTGCTGACTGCTGTGGGAAAGAGTGGACAGGATGCAAAATTAAAGATTTTGTTTATCGCAGGGGTTGGCGACCTTTTGAACAGCGTTACGTTTCAGTTGTATTTTTTCACAATACATTTATTTATAAATACATTGTGTAAAAATACAATTTAACACCATGTTAAAAATGTCCTCAAAATTAAAAAATAATAAAATAAAATATATATAAAAATTATATTTATTGCGAAAAAATATCTAATTAATTTTAACAGTAAAAAAAGGTTGGCATCACCCGACTTATTTTAAACAAATTTTATAATGAAAATTAAACTAATGAATTAAAAAGGTGTTATCGTAATTTAAAATCCAAAACAAATCTCATAAACTGTTATCACACAAGTCTAACCTCAGATTTAGACGAGGCCTCATCTTCCGAGTTGGAGTCATCGGATTCCAGAGGCTTCTTGGACTCCTTGACCTCCTGGGTCCCTGACTTGCCCTTGGCCCAGCGTCCCTTCTCTTTAGAGGCCTTCTTATCCACGTATCCCGAGGAGGCTGTGGAGGAAGACGCAGTCCGGGGGGAGGTGCCAGTGAATCCCCCACTGCTGGGGTCTTTTGACCCCTCTGAACCCCCCTTCTTTGGCTTCTTGACACTAGGTTTGGGTGACTCTGCATTGGAAGGTCGTTTGCTAGGGGCTTTTCCATCGGCCGCTCCACCTCCCCCTCCACCACCCGCCGACCCTGCCCCCCCTCCTTTAGGAGACATGCCTTCCATTTTGGACTCCTTCAACGTGAGTTTGGGCTCCTTGAAAGCAGCTTTGGGCACAACTTTGTTCTCGTCTTTCACTTTGATCTCTTTTTTTTTGGATGAGGATGATGAAGATGAGGAAGGGTCACGACTACTTTTGCTGCTGCCATCTCGGTCACCGTCCCCTTTGGATGTGGCCTTGCTCTCAGAGTCTTTTCGTGGCCGCTCTCGATGCTCCTTGGCCATTTTGTGGGATTTGGACACTTTGCTTCCCTCTTTACTGGGCTCCTACAGGAAACAGTGTTAGTTTTTAGTTTTTTACAGTCTCAAATTCTATATCAATATTTAAATATCATTAGGGCTTTTCACACAGTGCTTAACCCCAGGTTATCGTCATTCTAAACTCCGCTTTTAACTAATTTTGCACTTGCAATTTAGAAGCGGAGTTAGCACTGCGTTTGACCCGGGGTTATGAAACCCTGCTCTGGAGCAGAGATAGGGCCGCTTTTGAGATGTTAACCCCACATTGCAGTGCAAAACGTGCAAATTGAGAGGCGATGTGGTGTTAGAATGTTACTACTACGTGCTAAGCAACGGACAACCAATAGCGTGCCTCATATTCACGTGCTTTGGGTCACGGAAACCATGCCTAATATCAAAGTATATTATAGTCGGCAATGTGTAATATGAGGACACGTAATGCTAGAGCCTTTATGTAAACAGGTCGCGTGCTGCGCTCGTCCAATCAATGACATTGACACTGCAAATCGGCAAATAAGTACGTTAACCCAGGGTATAGGAATGTACAGTGTGAAACGTCAGCTTGTGAATACCCAGGATCAATTGTTAACCCCGGGTAAATTATGAGCAATGTGAAACGAGTTTAATAATACAGGATTCCATTTACCCAGGTAATCATTCAGTAATACATTATTACTATCAGTCACATGTATCATGGTATAAATTGTCAAATACAACAAAACAACAGAACCCCTTTTAGGATAAGGCACAGTTTGACACCTTTAATAATAAAATAATCACAAAAGGCCATTAAAGCGTGTCTTAACTGTGAAACTATAACCCATCTGTGACCTTCACACAAAAGTTCATCTGCTGTATTAATGAGGCTGTACTGAGATTAGGACTGTTAAAGCTAATGGGGATACTGGAAGACGTCCAACACTGGATGATGACAGTAAATCAACAGCGAGCGACTGACCCTCTTTACTGCGCTAATGAAAGATGCCGCAAAGTGACCCAGACAAAGCTCCAGTGCTTGGATATGATAGCGCGAAGGTCATTTAATAGAGATATGACACATGTCCTACATAATGGACTCTTAATTCCCACTGAAACGATCTAATCTGCTGCTTAGAAGTAAAGAAAAGGAAGAATAGAGGAAGCTGTGGTCCCTTAATATCTTAAGAGGTAATACAGAGGGGTCCAAAAGTCTATAATCAGAATGTAACTGTTTATTTCCGATCATATTTTAACAATTTATATGAAAATAAACTACTGTTCGAAAGATTCAAAGATTTTTATGCTCAAAAATACAATAAAATAGTATTATTCTGCAACATTATTACAATTTAAAATAACTTTTCTATAATTCTATAATTTCTATATTGTATTCCTGTGATGGAAAAGCTTCTTCAGTGTCACATGATCCTTCAGAAATCATTCTAATATGTTGATTCGGTGCCCAAGATACATTTCTAATTATTATCAATGTTGAAAACGGTTCTTTGATGAATAGAAAGCTCAAAAGAACAGCATCTTTTGTAACATTGTAAATGTCTTTACAGTCACCTTTGATCAATTTAAAACATCATTGCTGAATAAAAGTAGTAATTAAAAAATAATAATAATTGTTTACTGACCCCAAACTTTTGAACAGCAATGTAATTTATTTATATACACACACCGATCAGGCATAACATTATGACCTAATATATTGTGTTAGCCCCCCTTTTGCAGCCAAAACAGTCCTGACCCGTCGAGGCATGGACTCAACTAGACCCCTGAAGGTGTGCTGTGGTATCTGGCACCAAATGTTAACAGCAGATCCTTTAAGTCCTGTAAGTTGCGAGGTGGGGCCTCCATGGATCGGACTTGTTTGTTCAGCACATCCCACAGACGCTCCCAAGTCAACACCTCAAACTCGTTGTTGTGCTCCTCAAACCATTCCTGAACCATTTTTGCTTTGTGGCAGGGCACATTATCCTGCTGAAAGAGGCCACCGGGGAATAGCGTTTCCATGAAAGGGTGTACATGGTCTGCAACAATGGTTAGGTAGGTGGTACGTGTCAAAGTAACATCCACAGGGATGGCAGAACCCAAGGTTTCCCAGCAGAACATTGCCCAAAGCATCACACTGCCTTCTTCCCATAATGCATCCTGGTGCCATGTGTTCCCCAGGTAAGCGTCACACACACACCCGACCATCCACGTGATAAGAAAGAAAACATGATTCATCAGACCTGGGGTCCGTTCTTCGTACCTCGCTTAATACATCTGAGATGATTTGACAGATCCCAGATCTTTTAATCGTGATAACTGATGTCTGGCTAATTTGGTTCTTCAAACGAATTTGTGGATTGGATTTAAATATCTGGATTAAATGATCCAAGAACACTTACGCGTTCTAGTTTTCCCTGAAGAGAGCAGATGCATCGATACTCGAAACCATGATCAGCAATGCAGCGATTGGCTGGCGTTAAGACAGCAACGTAATGACATCATATAATTAAAAAAGCCACCTAGCAAAAAACTTGACAAATTACACAAAAAACTCCACGAATATCTGGACCTTTATAAGGAAACAGCGAAACGACCAAACCAACATAAAAGTTATAATAGATCAATGATAAATGTGTTGGGTTTTTTTTACCAATTTACCAATTATTTATAATCACGATTTTATACAGTATTTGTACACTCTTTACATTTTTATTTCAATGTTGTATTTAAATTTTTAATTCAATTTGAAGCAGATTTGTAACGTGACAGTATTAAAGTTTTTTAAGGGTCAAGATCAAATTCTCTGCATCTCCTGCGCTGCATCAAGCCACTCCCATAATATCAGTCATCACTTAAATTAATGCACGGCTCAGATTAACTGTACAACATGTGTGTAAACCTCCAATAAAATTATAAAGTAATTATTCCATCACAAATAAATCGCTCAATCAAGTGGCTGTGTCTATAGTAGGCCTATTATATATACACAACATTATAATATTATATACATTCTCATATACATATACACATTTTAAATTTGTATATTACTATTTTTTTTTAATTATTATTATTGCCCCTGGTTCAGTAATGAACTCTTGTAATAAAGTAGCAGTGGCAGGGACAGATTTTAAGCATCACCTCAAGATGCAATCTAATCCTGTTTACATGAAATAAGCCTGCTCGCGAGCAGGTTTAAGCTTACGGACCTGTTGCTATGACAGCAAGTCCAGGATGAGCGTCGAATAACCAAACAATCCAAGATCATGCCAAATCGTCAACATTCAAATCCAGCTAACTGAGAACGGACCCCAGGACTCCTTCTTCCATTGCTCCGTGGTCCAGCTCTGATGCTCACTGTTGGCGCTTTCAGCGGTGAACAGGGGTCAGCATGGGTACCCTGACTGATCTTCGGCTAGGCAGACTCATAGGCAACAAACTGTGATGCACTGTGTATTCTGACACCTTTCTATCAAAACCAGCATTAACTTCTTGAGCAATTTGAGCTTGTTGCCGGTTCACCACTGTTCCTTCCTTGAACCACTTTTGATAGATACTGACCACTGAAGACCGGGAACAAGAGCTGCATAAGAGCTGCAGTTTTGGAGATGCTCTGACACAGTCGTCTAACCATCACAATTTGGCCCATGTCAAATTCACTCAAATCCTTTCGTTGCCCATTTTTCCTGCTTCTAACACATCAACTTGGAGGACAAAATGTTCATTTGCTGCCTAATATATCCCACCCACTAACAGGTGCAGTGATGAAGAAATAATCTGTGTTATTCACTTCACCTCAGTGGTCATAATGTTATGCCGAGATATATATATATATAATATTCTATCTATCTATCTATCTATCTATCTATCTATCTATCTATCTATCTATCTATCTATCTATCTATCTATCTATCTATCTATCTATCTATCTATCTATCTATCTATCTATCTATCTATCTATCTATCTATCTATCTATCTATCTATCTATCTATCTATCTATCTATCTATCTATCTATCTATCTATCTATCTATCTATCTATTATAATATATGAGACAAGGGAACCGGATAGTGTTTACACACATACATCACAGCCTTTTCTCCATTCAAAGAAATTCTAAATCTTAAAACGTTTATTTTCAGGTTTAATAATCTCATAATTTTGTACCCCAATGTATAAAAAAAGAGAAAACAGCACATGCATATTTTTAAAATAATTTTTCAGACCTTTGATCCTTGTGAGGTCTTGCTCTTCTTAGGGTCTGAAAAGGCAGAAAGTGGGATAGTTGGAAGCATGGGGTAATCTGGGCTGGGTCTCGGGACCACTTCTGTTCCCTCTGGGACTACCATGATCTGAATGAGAGATTACAGCACAAACACCAAAAATGTAACGTTTTCCTTAATAAACTGTAAAAAAAAAAAAAAAAAAAAAAAAAAACTTCATGTTGTTTACATCTAGATATAATCAGAAAAAAAAAATCCCATAATACACCACTCACCCCTCCAGCCTTGACCAGCTTGCGACGGAAGTCACGAGTGGGGTTATTGAAGGTGAGTTTCTCACAGCGCAGGTGATTGACAGGCGGGTTGCCCTCCAGGTTGAGGAAGAGGTCGTAATTGAAGCACACCTTCTTTGGCTCCTCCTGTGTGAAACGCAATATTCAGTGATTCCATAAAATCATCTCAGATTAAAGAGATTTCTGAGAACCGCTCCCTTCACTTGGTTGTTAGTCGCCAGCAGAACACCAGCTCCAGACAAACAATGACACTCAAACTGGTCCGGTTATCAAAGTTAATATTACAACAACAGCATATCTTGGTTTTGGGTTACTCGCATACTAATTTATGAGTAGAAGCAGAAACACCACAACCTCTGTGTCGGTTTCATGCTTTCCCGCTAAGGTCTCTCCAGCGCTGGAAAGCTTAAGCTCTTGCTTGATTATAACCCTTCTTTTCCAGTGATAGTACTCTGACATTTTCTCTTTTGTAATATGTCTCTCAACCATCTCTCTTTCTACAGTCTTTCTTCAAATCTCCCTCTTGCTTACTCTCTCTCCTCCCCCATAATGATTGGATACGTGCCCCCCCCTACTGCTGATTGGCTACAACTGTGTTGTGGTGCACGGTTTAATGAGTTGCTTTAATGAGCAACTCAAGCATTGAAGTGATTCAACAGAGCAGCACTTCCAGCACTTCTTTCATGGGGGCTCAGCCAGAGCTTCATTCAAGATTTAAAAGAGTTACAAATCAAACACCCAGATGAACATTCTCCACCTCAATCTTTTTATCTCTGTCCCCCAGCATGCAGAAATCTGTGACTTGCTGAAAACAACTCAGGAAAACATGACTCTCTGAAGGCTGGGGATGTTTTTCAGATAAGATATGACAGATACGGTTGCATATCACAAGCCTGCGAGTCAGTGGGTGGGCTTGAAAAAGAGAGTGTAATTGTTTTGCATGATGCCAGTTAGCTCATGAGGCAAATCTTTTTACGGTGCCTGCATAATGTCAGTGAGGGGAAGTTCACAAATGACAAGACAGAGGAAGAGAAGCTGATGCTCTGATGAATCACAGAGTGAGAGAGGGATGTGTGGGAATAAAACATTTTTTTAGAAAATGATTCAATAGCAAAAGAGGAAAGGAGAGTTACAGGATGAGACTCAGAAACCTCACCTTGTTTTTGAAATAGACTTCTATGGGCATCAGAAATCCAGCATAACCAGACTCCTCAACCTTGTATGGGGGCTCCTTACACACTGTAAAATGAATATACTATTATTATTATTATTATTATTATTACATTGAAAATTGCAGCATATACTGTATATTTATACATTAACATAAAAAAAAGTATAACAATGTCATATTTTGTTTTTGAAAGTATTTTATGCTCACCAAATCTGTATTTTTGTTTAATCAAAAATACAGTAAAAACAGTAATATTGTTAACATTTTAAAATCTTTACTCCAGTCTTCAATAAGTCTTAAGTATTATTTAAAGGGTTAGTTCACACAAATGAAAATTAGCCCATGATTTACTCACCCTCAAGTCACCCTAGGTGTATATGACATTCTTCTTTCAGACGAACACAATCGGAGTTATATTAAAACATGTCCTGGCTCTTCCAAGCTTTATAATGGCTGTGAAAGTCCATAAAAGTGCATCTATCATCATAAAAGTGCTCCACACGGCTCCAGGGAGTTAATAAAGGCTTTCTGAAGCGACGCGATTCATTTGTGTAAGAAAAATATCCATATTTAAACATTTACAAACTGTAATCTCTAACTTCCGCTAAATTCGAGATTACAGTTTGTAATGTTTTAAATGGATATTTTTCTTACACAAATGCATCACGTCGCTTCAGAAAGCCTTTATTAACTCCCTGGAGCCTTTATTAACTTGGAAGAGCCAGGACATTTTTTAATATAACTCCCGATTGTATTTGTCTGAAAGAAGAATGTCATATACACCTAGGATGGCTTGAGGGTGAGTAAATCATGGGCTAATTTTCATTTTTGGGTGAACTAGCCCAAAACATTTATTTTACAAATACAAAAAGGAAGGCTTTGCTCATTAATATTAAATATTTCATCATGTTTGCTCTGACTGACTGAAAGCAACATACTGTTACGTGTGAACCGATCAGTTCATGAATATTTTTTAAAATAACCTGACTTGACACTTCAGGAAGGTTACCAAGCAGCATCTGCATGACCCAATTAATATTCACACACTATACAATTTATTTAAATCAGTGTTTTGAACCAATTCGCAAAGAAATAACTGATTTTATATTGTCAAACAAATAATTTCAAAAAATGGTACATATTCAAAATATCCCTCTATCCATATTATAATCAAGTAATGTGAATAAAACAAGACTCTCTTTTATCTTAGACCAGCACTGTTAGTCCAAGACACGTGACACCTGGAATGCATGAAGTGAAATGGGTTGATGTTTAATCTACTGACAACAGTTTCATTTCACCAGTCATCCAAGGCTACCTATTTGTTGCCTAAAGAATTGATTTAGCATCAACAACGAAATAGTAGACGCTGGTGTTGTAGCAAGCCAAAGTTTTGATATCGATCCAACCATAACCTCAAATATTTGCAAAGAAGCATGCTGCTCTGTATGATGTGTAACATGATGTGTAACACATCATGTGGCTCTCACATGCTGTTTTTGAAGATTGAACTATGAGTGGTGGTGCAATATCCGATTCGTGAAATTTACCCCTCTTAGGTTTAGGAAAGCTCTCGTGCAACCGGAAGACGACTTTATCCACAAAGTGCTGTATGTCGCTGTTCTCGGGACCTCGCACGAACACCATCCAGTCATGGGTGAAGCCCTCTGATGTCACCTTCTTCCTCAGCTGGGCCCGGTGACCCAACTCAAGCTTTACCTGAACCGTGCACTGCAAACACAGAAACACAGATTAATGAAATGCTTTAATAAGGCTGAGGTCAGTTGAAGTTCAGTAGAGGACACCAGTGGCATATGCGCACACACATATTGATACTTAAAATATCAATAAGATGAGAAAGACGTAATATCCCATTTAGTATGTATATACAGTAAAGTCATTGTTACAAAATATTGCAAAATCCTGTTCTTTTGAACTTGTATTCATCAAAGAATCCTGAAATCCTAAAAATATTAAGCAGCACAACAGTTTTCAACATTGATAATAATAAGAAATGTTTCTTGAGCACCAAATAGCAATGCAGCTTTGGTAAGCATAAGAATAAATGTAAAAATCTTACAGAACTTTTAAACCGGTGTGTGGTGTGTTCATGTTTTTCTATCCCTGTGGGGACTTCAACCTGAATGCACACTTACTCATGTGGACTTGTGTCACCGTGGGGACCTAAATTGAGGTCCCCATGAGGAAACAAGCTAATTAAAAATACAGTTTAGTATTTTGTTTTAGTTTTTTTTTTACATTAAAATAGCCTATGTATTACATTGTATTATTAAAGTGCCTATTATGCTATTTTAAAGGTTCCTCATTTTGTTTTGGATGTTTCCTACAACAGGTTTACATGCATCAAAGGTCAAAAAACGCTTTCACACATCGCTACATTTTTCAAATTTTCAATGATTCTCAAACGACTCATTGGATTAATCAGTCTCTCTAAATCCTTCCTTTCCGCAAGCCTACTCTGCTCTGATTGGTCAGATGGCCCAGTCTGTTGTGATTCGTCTACCGCTTGTCGGAAACTAAATGCCCCATTACCAAGACTGAATTTCAGCTTCCGAGGCTTCCTAAAGCTCAGTGATTGTACACACTGTAAAGACAGCGAAACAACGTTGATTTACCATTTCAATCTGAGTGCGAGTCTGATGATGAAACATTGGAAGAACTAGCTATTCAACCTGAACCTCCATTGCAAGGATGACTTGAGCAGGACGTTTCTCTGTATTGCGCTACTCATTTTCCGGTACATTATGAGATGTCGCAACTGTAATTCCTCGCCATCAGCATTTACAAGAGTATGTCCATCAACAAAACAATGTGTTTATTTCTAATTTATTGAAGTGCACATGCGGGAACTCTATTAATTATGGTGCATACGTTAGCCGAGCACTATGTGTGAATGACTGATGTAACATTAAAGTTGGTAAAACAAATATTGCTCCATCCTATATCTTTCCTTAAAGGCGCTCTAAGCGATGTCACGCGTTTTTTAGGCCAAAAAATTTGTCGTCACATACAGCAAACATCTCCTCGCTATCCGCTAGCTACCTGTCCCCTGAACACACTGTTAAAAAAAACACGGCCTCTGTAGACCGCCTAAGCTCCACAAACTGCAACAAAAACA
Organism: Gobio gobio; assembly: GCF_949357685.1. Classification (NCBI taxonomy): domain Eukaryota; kingdom Metazoa; phylum Chordata; class Actinopteri; order Cypriniformes; family Gobionidae; genus Gobio; species Gobio gobio. Next base: position 44,422,076 of record NC_137116.1, on the reverse strand, counting down.
CAAACCTCGGCAGTCTGGAGCACGAAGCACAACAAACAGTGCTCCAGCCAATAGCCGACAAGAATGATTTGGGGGTGGAAATTATTCTCTTTCCCCGAGACCGCGTTTTTTTTACTGTGTGTTCAGGGGACAGGCAGCTAGTGGATAGCGAGGAGATGTCTGCTGTATGTGAAAAAAAAATGTTGGCCTAAAAAACGTGTGACATCGCTTAGAGCACTTTTAAAGTAGTAAGAACGACAGACAATCTGGATTAATAGACACAGTTTTAGGTAACAGTGGCCACAGCTGATTAGCAGAAGTATTTCAGTAAGACAGATAACATGAGTTAGCCGGAAACTTGCACAATATAAAACACAAACTACGTATTTTGAACACCCGGTACAAAATATAGGCTATACATCAACATTTAATCATACTTGCGGGTTGTGATTCTGAGGAGCAAGTTGGTCCAAATAAAGTGGGTACGGTCGCATCTTTAATGGAGAAGCGTTTTGTAAATCCCCTTTAGACCTCACGGAGATTTGAGAAGCAATCATCAAAAGGTTATACAGATGTGGTATCGCTGTGGGAATTTTAACCACTGACTCTTAACATCCTCATCGTTTGGAAGGGTTTACAAAGAGAATTTGCTTTTGCAGAGCAGAAAACAGCGTCTTGTCGACATGTACACAACAAAGCTACAGCGTTTGAGAGCAGGTCAAAGTAGGCATGACCATAGATGGGCATTATGAAAATATGTTACCCAGTGATATGTAGCTGTAACAAAGTGGGATTCGACTTACTGACAACTCGCTTAGACGATTTAGAGCAGATTCTTTCTTTTGAGAGAAATTAAAGGAACACTCCACTTTTTTTGAAAATAGGCTCATTTTCCAACTCCCCTAGAGTTAAACCGTTCAGTTAACCGTTTTCAAATCAAGGAACTTTGCTGCCATACCATGGGTGCAGCGGCGCAATGATATTACGCAGCACCGTGACAAGTGAGCTGGGGACTGTTTTCAGGCGCTGTGTAATATCATTGCGCCGCTGCACCCATGGTACGGCAGCAAAGTTCCTTGATAATTACGCAGGAATGAGAGTGTAGTTCCTAGCCATAATCGGTCCAGAAAATCACAACTTTTCATTTTCCGTCTGTCTTAGTTCACGATGTAACTACAGGAGAGTCAAGTTTTAAATAGGAAAAATACCTAAACTCTTTGGTCATTTTTTTGAGCGAGATGCTAACGGTCTAATCAGATTCAATGATCTATGCTAAGCTATGCTAAAAGTCATCATGAAGCTTCGAAGCGTTATGAATCAGTGAGTCGATTCAGCGGTTTGGATCGCCAAAGTCACGTGATTTCAGCAGTTTGACACGTGATCCGAATCATGATTCGACTCACTGATTCATAACGCTTCGAAGCTTCATGATGCAGTGTTTTGAAATCGGTCATCACTATATAAGTCGTTATTTAGGCATTTTTTGCGCACAAAAACTATTCTCGTTGATTCATAAAATTGTTGTAGAACCACTGTAGTGGCTTTGTAACGACGTCTTTAGTACCTTTTATTGGTCTTGAGAGTGTAAAGTACATTGTGCCAATGGAGGCTTTTCTGAGCCATCGAATTTCAACTAAAATATCTTAATTTGTGTTCTGAAGATCAATGGAGGTCTTACGGGTGTCCAACGACATGAGGGTAAGTAATTAATGACAGAATTTTCATTTTTGGATGAACTAACTCTTTAACATGTTCTGTATATGGTAGCGGTGCTATATAGCACCTTATACCCCTTTTCCACAAAGGCAGTGCTGGTGCTAGTTCGGAGCCAGAGCCTAGTTTCAAATCGGTTCTTTGTGTTTCCACACCCAAAGCACCAGCTCCGAGCCAGGAAAAGTGGTTCTTAAGTAGCACCAAAACATTGCTGGGCTAGAAGTAAGAACCGATTACGTCAGGCACTGGGAGCGGGGTCAACAGGACGAACACAAACTTGAGATCCGCCATTTTTGAAATAGCAGCTAATGGAGCTAACAGCTGCTGCTTGTTTGTAATCTCCGTCTATACCAAGCCTGTAGTGCTCCTGTCAGAAACTGAAGCTTCCGCGCCTCGATCGCCCCCCGGTGGCTGGTCCCAGTATACCTCCTAAACCCCACCCCTCCATGTATTAGAATGGATGTGAGACACACTAAACAATTCAATTAGACTTCAAATAATTGTTTCCTAAAGATGGTTTCTGTCATTTTAGTCTGTTTTTATTACGATTATTTCATTTCAAGTGTTCGTTTTTTAAATAAGTTTAGTTTTAGTGAGTTATTTGATGCTATAAAAACGGGGGGTGTGACATCATGATTGACAGCTGAGATTGACGGCTTCTCTGAGTGAAGTTGTCACTGAGGCACTAACAGACTTTTTTCAGGATTTTCGGGAGCAGGTTGGAGCTTTAGCTTTAATTTCTACATTTCAATAACTGTTTATTTCACACCAACATAATTAATTGTTCTGCATCTGTGAGAGTGTGGGCGGGCTTTTGATAATCGCGCCTCTACTTTCTGCTCACTACTGCGCAGACTCTGTCCCAAGATGTCAGCGCCGTGTGCGGGCCTATGAAAGCTTCAACTCGGGTCAGCGGAAGTCAATGAAGTCACGTCGTCCATATTTTTTTACGGTCTATGGTCTATTCAAATTACGGCGAACTGCATGAATGCTTTGAATTCGCTGTGTTTCGTTGTGTTTTGATGCCGCTGTAGGATCGTAAAGCCATGTGAATCAATAGTAACGCAACATTTACATTGTTGATGATGGAAGGCTTGTTCGCAGCTGTGCTGTGCAGACCGATTGCCGTATGACAACAAGTACAACGAGAGCATACGACTCCTTATGCTTTTGATTCACTCATGCGGTTTTTTTATAACATACGTGGATCGGTCAGCGCAGCGCCGATGCATCTCAAACAAGCCTGGTGTGTTTGTGTTTCCCACTGACTCGCTAGCGTTGCTGAGAAAGATGAGACGTATACAGTGACGCAAGACCTGGCTCTGTTGTGGCTCTCAGCAGGTGGAAAAGCAACCGGTTCTTAGAAGGCTCCTCAGTCGAACCAACTATGAACTGGGACTAGCACTAGCTCTGAACTAACACCCGGTTCATTCTGGTGGAAAAGGGGTATTAGTCAAAGAACTGGTGAAGAACCGCTGAAGAACCACTGAAGCACCAAAATTGGTGCTATATAGCACTTAAAAAGGTTCCCTTTTGATTACGAGCCAAGAACCATTTTTGGTGCCATATAGAACCTTTTTTTTTAGAGTGTAATAGACCATAATCGATTATAGCCTATTGACGTTTCATTCGTCACATACGTGCTTCTTGAGTTCGCAGAAAATGGCGGAGGGAGGTGAAACAAGAGCGACAACAACAAAAAATGCACCCAATATTTTAACATTTACAGCATGTGAGTGTGAGCGTGCAAGGCTCCATGCATGTGTTTACAAGTGTGTGTGAGCGTTATTGTAACTTAAATACACTACTTGACAGTTTCATGCGCTTTTAGTATTTACTAGTGTTTGTTTGTTTTAAACGGTACAGTAATATTGAAAATTGATGATGCAACGCATCGTGATATCGAATAGAAGACATGATAATCGTAATCAAACTGAATCGTGAGACCAGTGACAATTCACACCCCTTGTGGAAGACGGTTTTAATTTAATGAATTCATAAAGCTGATATAGCGGAGAAGAGTTACTAATAAAAGGCCTCTAGACACCAAAATCTGAGTAAGAATACCTTTCATACACATGCTCAAGCTAATCATCTGTATCATCGACTGGTTCTGCCAAATGGCCAGAAAAAAGCCATCAAGGGAATTCCTTGAAAAGCAGCCAGGAAAAATGAACACTGCCCACATAAGGTGGAGACGGGCCAGACTGGGTTCAGGTGCCCAGAGATGCTCAGCAGCTGCTGTTGACTCAAGCCCATGAACTCGCAGAGATTTAAGAACCGGAACAGAGAATAAGATTGAGACAAGCGTCTTTTTTTTTTTTTTTTTTTTTTTACTTTTCTGAAAGATGGTAAGCATAAGAACGAGTGGAAGGAAAATCTTATTGGCTGCCGTCTGGCCTGTTCTTCCTTTCACCATAAAGCCCTTTAACTCCCTACGTTGGCTGACACCCTCACATCTCCGAGCCAAAACCTGCCAGCCAGTCCTCGACGCTGCCAAGCATCAGAATAACCCCTATGAGTCCATCTCTCATTCACTCACCCACAAGCCCCAGCCGTGTCACATACTGTATATAGACAGACAGTGAGACAAAAGCCTGGCTACCCTCAACGGCAAGAACCGCTGCTCTTTTTCCAGAACTTGCCATTTGTAATTTCATCACAGCAACAGCAACTTGCCTTGAAGTAACGATTACAAACACTACCTACATAAAAGCTGTTCCACCCCGCCTGAGCGGAACCATCCAAATATGAAGACGATATGGGACAGACAGGAGACATACACACAATAAGAGATTCAAAACATGACCACGCTAATCCCGTGAAAGGGGTAAAAAGATCAATGGCCTTTTTTGAAACGGAGTAGATTAAACAGGAGGACAAGCAAACACTACTGGCTCCTGAAGGTGCAGGTCTCACAAATCCCCAGCAGAGACACCCACATTTTTTTGGTTATAAAACGCGAAATAGACACAAAAGTGGCGGACTGGATTCCTCTCGGGTCACTGCTATGATACAGATTATCAGTCAAGCACAGTAAAAATACAAGCAGGTCACGTGTAAGCCAACAGGCGAACAACAAAACAACAAGTCTCAGAAGAGTTGCTGCACGGCTGATGTCAAAGGCTGGAAACATGAATGAAACAAATACAAGAAGAACTAGATTTCGCAAAAATCTTCAGAAGTGGAGGGACAAAACAGAAGTTTACAACTTGCCCTTCTAAAATAACACTGGATAAAAATAAATGTGGCTTTTTGTTTTGAGGTTTGCTTTCATGCGCAAGTATCTCGCTGATGTAACTGCAAAAAGTAGTCTAAAGCAGGACTATGAAAGTAAAAGGAGGATACAACCGGACTGATAATAGAAGTAATAGGATAAACAGCTTTTTTAAGAAGAAAAAAAGCCTTTTTTGTGTCAGTACTAACATTATGCTAGTTTGTTTAAAAAATGCCACTACAATTGCTACTGCATTAAAAACTGCTCATTAATATTAAGCAGTAATGCTTAAGCAAAAAAGTAATATGATTTTCTTTCTACAACATGACAGTACTAACATTGTGTTTGTAATAAAACGTAGTCAAACTGTCCAATCAAAATACCACAATTGTTGTTATTGCGTTAAAAAAAATCGGTGGACATCGCTGTCATAAAGAATGATTTACACTGTAGCATCTATAGTCATTTTGAAATCACATATTATATTGTGTAACCATTTTACAGTAGTAACTGTAGTGAAAGCAGATTCCTGGTTTTTGTAATGGGACACTCAACATTAATAATAATAATAGAAAAAAAGTTTATTTCTAAAATAAATTATTTAGTAGCAGCAAAAGCAATTAACCTACTACAGACCGCAGACACAAGGCAGAACGTGTAAAAATAGCCAGGATGTTAAGGCAATGATATTCATCTACAGCATATGATCACTGCTGCTGCTCATAAATCATATTGCATAAAAGGGCAATTAATTAGCCTCGGAAGGAGACAGATTCCCGCTTCAGGAGCCCATCAGGGACCCCCACCCTCAGAGCAGACCTGTGCAATGCCCTCAGCCTTCAGTGAGCGTGCTCTGTCAGGAACACCAATACATGAAAATGCATGTTCCTCATTTCCTCTAATAAAAGCCGCAGACTGTAGTGACTCCCGGGCCAGAGAAGCACAGGACAAAAACACTCTCCTTTGTGTTTCTGCTGGTACATGCACGACTTGCCTGCTGCAAAAGCAAAAGCTGGCGCACGCATCCAGCCCTTTAGGCTGAGCTGATGTCCCCAAATACCGATGTAGCTTTAATATGCGTGGCCAGCTCGAGTCAGATAGCTGAGAGGAGGGAGGAGGGAGGAGGGAGGGGGGTTATATGGGTCCGATCCGCTGCTTTCACGAGCCCCAAGTGTCCACATTCAGTTGCAATGGTGGATTTCTCTAAGCGCGCGCTTACAAAAGTTGACTTCGCTCCATGCAACAGCAAAAGCGTTTCATACTCTACCTGATTCTCCATAGTTCACCGGCCTGATGAAGGTCCTGTTTATTTACAGAAGGCTTTTGAGCGGCTGCTCCCGACTCTTCATTGTGTCAATTCCAGCCCAAAACCGGAAACTAGACGGTTCCCCTCCCCTCTCCGGACCTCTGGCATGCACCCAAAACAGAAAGCGTTTGTGACCAATCATATGCCGTCCGAGATGAGCTTTACGCCACCCAACCAATCGCGAAACGCGGTGGGCGGGACTTCCCACGGGCTGCCTGTACTTGGTGGGTAATAATTAGAGATTAGTCGAACCGATGGGATGGTTTTGTTTTTGCAGTCTAGTAGCGCCACAAAACGTGCTGTCATTTTTTTCCTGAATGATTTTCAATTCCGTGTTTGAAAACAATGCATGTTCCACACAACTGTGTTGTGATTGGTTGGTTGAGGGCATGCCTCTGTTCTGTGTTTAATTAGGGGATTACAATAAATACTTAATGCTTAGTGATTTCAACTGCCATTTGAAGGGGCTAATTTAATATATGGAAGCTAGTTGTCACACTTTTTACTATAGAACATATTTTGCAGGGATGTTTTCTTTCTGTGTATTAAGGTATTGGCTACAATAAGCCAGACCATTCGTTTAACTCACTTTGAAAAGTGTTCAATGAAAAGGGGTCATTTAGCACACGTTAATGTTGTCACACTATGGTACGTTATCACAATGAAATGTGGCTTTAAATAGCCTATTATAGACTGTAAATCAGCTACATGTAAACAAACAAACAAACATAAAATGTTATGATAGGCCTATTATAATTGTAGTTTAGAGGACTGAATTCACGAAAAAGTGTTATTATTGCTTTAAACCACTTGTCAAACATAAAACCTTAACAGTACAGATTTTTATTTCAGCAAAAGGTAGTGAAGAGTTCACGAAGCAGCTCAGCTGCACTACACGTATGATGCACGCTTGATGGCGCTGTGTCAGGAAGAACATAGGTTGTGCTATTTGGGTGAAGTCTCCATAACCTGGAGTTGACCCCATTATCTTTGTTTTCTACATAAAGCACGCAACAAGCAGCATCATTGTACGTTTTGTCTCTGGCTAGTTTTTGACTTTTATTCTCTGAGTGTATCTCATGGCGTTTCTTTGAAATACTTTTAAATGATAAACCCTTAAATAAACGATCTCACTTCAAATGCATGTCCCATCTTTCATAATTTATTTTCCACAGTGAAGCCATTGAAAGGTATATCATCAATATACACTATATTATACTCTGAGGTGGAGGTTAGAAGTTAGCACACAATATAAAGATATTTAATACATAAAGTTCTTTAACAAAAAATACAGTAAAATAAAATTATATTTAAAAATCCCACACCAAAATGCACATAAATCCCAGTTATTGCTGTGAGAAAATCTCACATCGTACAGGTGGCATGAATCTGATCAGACTAATACTATAACATTTACACTTTAATCATCATTCCAGTTTCACCCATGAATCTCGCTATGAATCATCCAAGTAGTTGCTATGACCTTTTATCTCAGTTGATTGTCTTAAAAGTGGAATCATTTGTTTCAGAATGTTTTGTACATACATCCTGTCAAATATTCATTTTCACATAACAACAGCACGTTGTTGGTAAAGATGAGAATACAAACAGTTACTTTCATGGAAACACTCAAACACAAATACTTCAGTTTCGGGTTGTGTGAGAAATGAGGAGAAAGTGCCTGAAACTGCAACCATTTCCCCCCAACATGCAACGTGTGTTTCATATGACAAGATTCTCTTCAGTGTTCACATAACACTTGGAGTCTCAGGGAGGGTATTGATCTAGGATCAGCTCCTTCCAGTCCATATAAAATGCATTCGCCAAGATTTGAACGGTAAACGCTGGTCCTAGAGCAGCGCTACACCAAGCAGCTTTAAAAATGAGATAGCATCTGTTTATCTTGTTGTGTCTGCTAGCATCTTTTCCGGGTCTTTGTGGTTCCTTTGAGGATTATGTAAGGCAGTCCAATGGCCCAGTTATTCCGTGGCCAGTACTGCAGGTCCGGGAGGGAATAAGGGATCTCCAGACTCGCATCCATGTAAGCGACCAAAGTGGTACCGTAAGCTGTGGCCACCACAATCAGAATGTGCCTGAACAGAGAGGTGGAGATTTAAAAAAAAAAAAAAAAAAAAGATTTACATGACAATCCGATTTAAGAAAAAAAAAATGTGTGTGTGTGTATATATAAATATATATATATATGTATGACAGTCTGGAAGTCTGGACAATGTGGCTTAGCCCTGTAAGGCCTGACATAATTTTTAATGGCAGTTTATTCATTTTTTTTAATTGAAACTTTAGACAAAATGTTAAATATCTAAAATACTTTTTGTTGTGTATCATATTGATACATCAGGTTTTTATGGGTCATATAGTATTATATAGGAGAATATGGAACTCAGACTCAAAACACCTCAATTTTATTCAGAGGCACAAACTTGAGCAAAAATATGCAGTTTGGTGCAGTTGCTGATATTTAAATGACCAAATTCTGATAGCTTGTAATGTAAATGACTTGAGATCTTTATCATACAGAATACAACAGTGGCCAAAAGTGAATTTTATATATTTAATTGTCTTAATATTTTTCATACGTGGGTAGAACAAAACACAAAACATAATGTAAGGTATTTATCCAAAAAACTTATTTAGCAAAAAATGAGCTACAGCCACAAGGTTTATTTGAATATGCAAAGAAAAATGCATTAAAAAAGCAATCATTGACTAAACGTAATCAATTATTAATATTTTGTAGGTTCTCTCTTGTTTTTGCATGTGCTCATAATTATTTTTGACAACTTGGCCAAAAGTTATGTCCGCATAATTTGGCATATTTCATTGCGTTATCACAAATAATAATGATAATAATGAATAATATTTGAGTAAAGGGTGAAGATGTCAATTTCCCTAGGCCACTACTGTACTTACTTAAAATTCAAATAAATATCAGTAACTCTAAATCTCCAAATAATGTTATAGTAAGATGATATTTTAATACTCTGTACTTTTTATTGTGGGTGACAAAACATATACAATAAATGCATGCATTTTTTGTGTCCGAATTCATAATTTTCCTAAAAAAAAAAAAAATGTCACATATCAAATTGATCTACAATATTTCCATTATAAGATATTCTTTAATTAAAAAAAAAAAATTCAATTGACTTTTTGAGTTGTGGTGTTTCAAAGACCTAAAATGCCAGGTGGTGCGACCAGCGAATTTACATTTAAAAGTATCCATTCCCACTGCGACTGCAAAATGAAGTAAGAAATATAAAATGTAAACCATTATATAATTTATACAAATAATAAAAACATAAAAACTCCTTATGAAAAATTGTGTTCTGAACACATGGAATAGTGTCAGTTTATATGAATTGGACTAAAAGGGCAATACATAGAAAAGGGAAAGAGAATTTACCATGTGATACGCATTTTACAATGATTCATATGTATTTTGTATATGTATATTATTTTAAATTACTATATGGTCGCACCACCTGACATTTTCTGGGTGGTAAAATCAGAAATCTTGTTTAATAATGAATTAATGCTGTCTTAAAAGCTGTAAAACCAATATGAATCAACACCATACATTTTTTGGACATAAAAATGCATTTTAATGCTCTTTTGCTTAAAATTATTATTTTTTTATCTTAAAGAAATTATTATTTTTCTTATTTGTCATTGACCCAAATACATTTTAACATGATATTTCTAAAACATGATGTATGGATAATCAGTTGCTTCCGGCGGGTAATTGTTCATCTTGAAATATTACTAACAATATAAAACGTATTCTTACGCCAATAAAGATTTCACAACAAAAAGACGATTTTTACAATTGTAAGAAAAAGCCTTTTACTTGCTAAAAAAGTATATACAACATAAAGAACAGTTTTAGCGGCAAAGCTTTGATCGTGTTTATAATCTTCGAGATTTGCATATTAATCACGATTCAGTGGTATTTATTTACAGGGTTAAATTGTGCTCAACATACAGCAGAAAAGCATGGCTCACTCACCAGATACCGTGCAGATAACAGAAGCCCAGTTTCTGCCAGAAGCTGCAGCCGAAGCGATCGCTAACCCAACAGAAGATGGCCAGGACCCACAGGCCAGTGGACGACCAGGCCAGACGCAGCACTCGCTCATCTGTGCAACTGTTTGACAAATAGATCAGTATTGAATGAGAGTGAAAACAAGAAATGCAAGTGGACAACACCTGAAAAAGATGAATGCACATGCTTTACCTCCTTAACTCCATAAACAGAGAGAAGAAGATATGGATGCCAAAGAAGTTGAGAGCGTAGGCATTGGCCGTAGGTTTGACAAAAGAGGACAGAGTGCTTATGACAGTGATGATCAGGACCACACGAGAGAACGTTCTCCTGAGAAAGGACAAAACAAAGAAAGAGAGACCACGCTTTAGACTGCAGATAGTCTAGTCATCTAAAATGTTCAAAATAATAATGGAAAATCAGGGGAATCTATAGATTGGGGTCAGTAACTTTCTTAAGATGCAAGCTTAAAACATCAGCAAATCATCTCATTTAGCTTTCAAGCATTTAAATATTAATATAAGGCTGGATGGACCCTTACTGAGAAAGCTGTGGAAGCCATCTCTCCCACAGTGAGATCAGAATATGATGCTGCAGGTTAAAACAGGGTTACTGTTACACAAACGGAAGACTGTAAATGGATCCTTTAATTGCTCCTATTTTTACAGAGCTGCAGATGCAGATTTTTTTTGTAGGAGGAAGACAAGTTCATGCCATGAACCATAGAAACAGACCTCTCTATGTAATGGCATGGTACAGACCATGGTACAGAAGCAGAAAAAAAGATGAGATTGTTACCTGTCCTTAACAAAAGATGGGAAGTGTCTGCGTGGGAACCACAGGGAGTAGCCAATAGCCAAAACCCACAGGATTGACAGCTCGTCCAGCATCTGGCCCATAAAACTCAAAGTCATGTGAAAATACATGGAGAAGAGACCTGAAGAGAGAGAGAGACATCATGAAAAGGAGAAAAACGCAACACTACATTTTTCTAGTCAAATGTCCCTTTTCTCTAGGAAATGGAAGTAAAATGGGATGTGAATACAGGTTGACTTTAATAGGTTGACATGTATAAGGTGGTCATGCAAATGCCATAAAAATGTATTTTATTGAGGTTGAGCAAAACATCTGCATTCTTAGCTTATTCAACATGTGCTTGTCATTGCAGTTTTGACAAATACAGGAGAATTAAAAAAAAAGATATATAATTATTAATTTGGTAACATTTACAATAAGGTTGTATTGGTTAACATTAGTTAATGTGTTAGTTAACATGAACTAACCATTCACAACACCTCTGCTCAGCATTAGTTCATCTTTGTTAACGTTAGTTCATAAAAATACAGCTGTTCATGGTTTGTTCATGTTAGTTCACAGTGCATTAACTAATTTTAACAAGATTTTAATAATGCATTAGTAAAATGTTGAAATTAACATTAACCACTTAAACTCTGCGGACCCGGTACAGGGTCCGGAATGACATCATCATGTATATACCTTTAATTTTAAATGTCTGTGGAGGAGCTCTGACCTCATATGTGGTACCATTTCTGGAGACATGCATCACTTTGGCATTTGTTTTACAAAAGGTAACTTATTTACACTAAATTACCATTGGTAATGGTACCATTTCCGTCTGGATTTGGCCTACCCAAATTGAAAAACTTCCCATACCCACATGCAGTGGTCTAAATTCAAACTTTTGGTGTCATTTTACAGGAAACCCTTTGAAGTTACATAAACCACTGCTAAAAGTGACAAACATGAAAGTATATGTTGTCTGAGGTGTAATATCTCTCCCAAAAAAGAGATGCCTTTTGATTTGTTGGTTGTAAATTCAGTTTTGAAAGTGTGTAACTCAGGCCCTGTGTGCTCTAGCACCCTGCAGACAGTTTGGGCTGTTTCCACTAAATTCCAGAAAATGCTGAAAAAAAGATTTTTGTGTGTATGCAAGATTTATTCAAATGAATCAGAATGGAGGAATATGACCTTTTTTATTTCATTTCCGTTTGCCCCCCCCCCCCCCCCCATCCCCATATACAGTGGTATCAATGCAATATCCCTGTGTCTTTTTTACAGAATACCCTGAAATTACAAACACTTCTGAAAGTGATAAATAGTATAGTATATGTTGTGTTTGATATAATAAACATATAAAAATGTTTAAAAAACAGACAAACAAAATAGGCTTTTTTGATTTTTTGGTTATAAATTCATATATCTCAGGCCCTGTGTGCTCTGCACCCTGCAGAAAGTTTTGGCTGTTTCCAGCATATATCAGCAAACACTGGAGAAAATAATTAAATGACACTGGGATATTGCAATTATACCACTGTATAGTGGTATTGGTAAAAAATATTTTTTCCACTATCTTCTGGAATTTAGTGGAAACAGCCCAAAATGTCTGCAGGGTGCTAGAGCACACAGGGCCTGAGTTACGCACTTTCAAAACTGAATTTATATTTAAAAATAATAATAATCAAAAAGTGTCTATTTTTTGGGGGGAGGGGGGGGGTATAACAGCTTAGACAACATATACTTACATGTTTATCACTTTTAGCAGTGGTTTATGTAACTTCAAAGGGTTTCCTGTAAAATGACACCAAATTTTGAATTTAGACCACTGTATGTGGCTATGGGAAGCTTTTCAATTTGTGTAGGCCAAATCCAGGCGGAAATCCCAAAAATGGTCCCAGAGCTCAACAAAGATGAATAAATGCTTTATAAGTGCTGTTCATTATTAGTTCATGTTAACTAATGTAGTTAACTAATCTTAAATAAAGAACCTTATTGTAAAGTGTTACCCTTATTTTTTATAATGCAATTTTATACTTTATAACCAATATTTTAAATAATAATAATTTTAACATGGTTTTCTTGCATTTCTGGTGTATTCATTTGCAAATTTTGCATGTCAAATTTTTTGTTGCGTTTTCTAGTTCGTATAAAATCACACTTGTTGGCTTATTTTGCCACAAACAAACAAAATCAAAGGGACATTTCATAAATGCATTTATTTGAATGAATCAGTGGATTTCAGTTTAGCTGGCTTTAGATTTGATTTGGCTATTGAACAATGCTGCCCCCTACTGGATTGTTAATGTCACGAGTTCAACCCCTTTTAGATTCAACTTTCACACTAACCTACAAAGACCATCATGATCCAGACCAGATGCACAGCCAGGTTTCTTTCCTTGGCATACGGGTGCAGCAGGTAGAGCATTATGGGTGCGATCACAAAGAAGAACAAACTGCTCATCTGAAGGAGGAACAAATGCTGAATCAGAAATACTCAAACTCAAATCCTATGATGCCCCTAAATGTGGTTTTGTAGCATAGTCGCATTGACTTTTATGCATTTTGTATTATACAGAACCATAAATAATACCTGGATGGGCTGAACTTAACAGCACTTGATTCTATCACTTACATTGTGCCTGAGTCACTGGCTGAAGATGTGTAATTATAGTGGGTGTAGTAATCAAAGTAGTTAACAATGCCACAAATAGGATTCCTCTAGTGTTAATGGCTGAATTGAGAATGATTCACAGTGACTAATGTGTGAAAGGATTTGCAGCCCGTCTGTTATGCTCATACCGTGTTGAAATATTCCACGACATTCTCTGAATGTTTATAGTTGTCTTCACACCAGTCCACTTCAGAGCTCTCGTAGGAAAACACACCTGCCATTTTGTCATGGGATGGGAATTACGGGATCTCTGAGAGAAAGAGAGACCGTTTTATTATTCTCTGTTATGATACGTCAAAAATTCTATGGCTTACTCTGTGTTGAAGAACAAAACACTTGCCATGGTGATTGTTGTCTTTACACAGAGGAGTGTTCTAGACTCTACTGTGACAGAATGGAGATACTGAACAAAAGCAAATATCTGCCTTTTTGGTGTCTCTAGTAGATACACAAATTTTATTAAAGGACGGGCTGTTCACACAAGACAGTGGATGTTTTTCCACTGTATTCAATGTAAACACGTGGGCCCTCGTGCTCATGTAAAAACTTTATTTTTAGATGTATTATAAAACCACGCGTACGCCAGAACACGCGCAAAATTGCTAAACTCCACTAATAAAAGTGTGATGTTTCATATAAATGTGTATCTCAACATGAAGTTTAAATTAATTCCGTTTACTTCATTACTTCGCTCACTCCAGTAAGAGAGTGCGTACGTAAGAGTGCGTAAGTATTTTAATAAATCCCAATATGTGCGTGGAAAATTGCGTACGCAACGTTTAGGCTATCAGACCCCCAAGGTGACATTTTTTGAGCTGACAAAGTTTTCAGACAGCCAATGGAGTGTCTATAGAGTTTATCTCTTTGTTGATTTGAATTTTACTGCAGACATAGCCTAATGCATAACGGATAACATCGCTTTAAATCAATAACTTGTTTAAATAGGTCCTAGAGCACAAGTACCTACAGATCCAGCAGTAAAAGTGGTTATAATATGATTTTAGCCTGTTGGTTTTGTGATATTGATACAACTACATCCTATCATTACCCGGCAGAGCACGGGAAAAGTGAATCCTCTGGATAATGAATTAATTGGTAGGGGTCGGGGAGCGCACAGACTTGAGAAAGCACACAAACACTATTAGCTACAATAACCGAAACGGCTGATGATGGAAATGCATCACTATAAACTATCTCGAATCAATACCAAACGACCGTACGCTTAAATAAAAAGAAACAAACTACGGCTTACCTGTGAAAAACGCATCCACAGCCGCGCGCTCTATGTGTCAGGTTTAAGTAGAGGAGAAATGTCCCCGATCCTGTTACGCGGGTCTCGCGCTGTGACATCACCTGGAGGGTTCAAGTGAAACCGAGCAAACGGTGGAAGTGCCATTCCTCCTCATCGGGCCATTGTATCGTGAACCTGTCAGCGCGCTATGAAGACAGACCTGAAACGCGCCGTTTTACATGACAACGGCTGGCCTGGCACGCGCGTTCCCGCCTCCGGCAAGAACTGAGGTCAATCTACCTGCACCTCACCTGTCGACTCTTTGACGACCTTCAACTCATAAACTAAAAATTTAAAATATTCATATTTCATGCCTTCACCGACATTAAAATTCGTTGAAAGGAATGCCGTTGCCGCCTCACACAGAACCTCCTTTACAAAAGTTTACCTTGGAAACCAGTTTCAGCCATAGTTGCTCTCAGGTTACTACGCGTGTTACTTTTTTTGAGGAGACAATGATTTATTACAAATTCATAGTAGAATATTTTAACTAATTTTAACTCATATTTTAAGTAGGCTACATTAGTTTATTTATTTAGCTTATTTAGAGGTAGTAGTTTGTCCTTAATGTATTATTTATTTTATAAAAAAGTGGTTATACATAATACGTTTGTGTCCACACACACACACACACACACACACACACACACACACACACACACACACACACACACACACACACACACACACACACACACACACACACACACACACACACATCAAGCATAACATTATGACCACTGACAGGTGAAGTGAATTAGTGGGTGGGATATATTAGCAACAAGTGAATATTTTGTCCTCAAAGTTGGTGTGTTAGAAGGAAAAATGGGCAAGCGCAAGGATTTGAACTAGTTTGACAAGGGCCAAATTGGGATGGCTAGACGACTGGGTCAGAGCATGTCCAAAAGTGCAGCTCTTGTGGGGTGTTCCCGGTCTGCAGTGGTCAGTATCTATCAAAAGTGGTCCAAGGAAGGAACAGTGGTGAACCGGTGACAGGGTCATGGGCGCGGCCAAGGCTCATTGATGCACGTGGGGAGCAAAGGCTGGCCAGTGTGGTCCGATCAAACAGACGAGCTACTGTAGCTCAAATTGCTCAAGAAGTTAATGCTGATTCTGATAGAAAGGTGTCAGAATACACAGTGTATCGCAGTTTGTTGCATAGTCGCAGACCAGTCAGGCTGCCCATGCTGACCCCTATCCAACGCCGAAAGCACCAACAGTGTTGTCATAATATTATGCCTGATTGGTGTGTGTATATATATATATATATATATATATATATATATATATATATATATATATATATATATATATATATATATATATATATATATATACATATATATGAACAATTGTGTTACTAAATATTATCATATTTTTGTAAATATTGGTTAAATATGTGCCAGCCAGAGATGGTGTACTTCTCTTTGATGGGCCTAGTTTTCCCCAAGGTTTCTACCTCATCCTATCTAACAATCTTAGGGCGTTTTCCCATGCGACTGTCACTTTTGGCTCGTTTCACTGGGGGTTTGTGAGGCTCTATTTTCTCCAAGCTGCTTTGGAACAATATGTATTGTGCAAAGGGCTATACAAATACATTGAGTGTAATTAAATTGAACAGACACAATCACCAAGAACACCACTTAACGTGATTAAAACAAGCATACAAAGATCATTTCCACTACTGTCATCTCATGGAAAACAAAAGACAATTGCTTATCAAGCTGATTCAAGATTCAATCATTTTAAAACAGTAACTTGCAGGTATTTTGGGTGCTATGGTAAATTAGATTATATAAAATCTCTGATTACCCATTAACTGAAACTCCAGCTTTTAACCCAGGGGAACATTGAGGTTGGTTACATACATATATTTGAAGACATACTAAGATGAAACTGCCATCATAAACATGCAGATCTCATGCACATATCCAAGGTTAAGTCTGTATTTGTTTTCACACTCATCAACATGCTAGATTTTGCATAAATGTTTAGCATGGAAAATGAGGGATGATTCTGACATTTCCTCTTGTTGTAGTGTCTCCATGCACCTGTTAGGGAGAGAACTTTCAGTCTGAACTCACCTGCTCAACCAGTCCACCCACCTGCATAGAAAGAATATGTTTTTCTGTCATTCACTTGTCTGTCAAAGACACCTCTTTGTGCCAGGCTAATAACCTCTATTCTACTACAAATGCAATCCAAATATCATATGGAATATGTTTACACAGAAATTAGGTGAAGGGGAAAGAAAGACAGAAAATATGTTTCTGTGGCGATGTTGCTTAGGCTTGGTCCCAACTTTCAGGAACAACACAGTTTACTGTCCAAGGGGCAAATCGTTTTCATTGCCTCGAGAGGTACTGTATAACTACATACTTCCTGATGAAAACATGATCAGAAACTCAGTTCGAAAAAAGAGGGAACTGGACACATTGTAATTTACATATTCCATATCTATGAGAATATCCCCAGGTTTCACAGACAAGGTTTAAGTGCAGTTTTATCTGAAAGCAACTTGGACTGACATATCTTAAAATAATTCAGTGCCATTGTTTTGTCTCAAGATGCACACCTAAGGCATGTTTATATAAGCTACTTAAATGTCCTCATTGAACTAAAGCCTAACCCTGGTTTAACCTAAACCCTGTCTGTGAAACCAGGCCTGTAATGACTTTCTGTGGCTTAACTGGTAAAATATTTTTTTCTTTTATATATTGATGTAGAACAGCATTGAAATCTTTTTAAACAAAGCTCTCTTTAATACTGTTAGTACCACAGACATCAATTTATTTTTTGATTGAATATTTTAAGAGACAATAGATACAAAAAAAGATAAAACATCATTCAAGGTATTTAATATATATCAATTTTTTTTTTTACACATACAGTTTTTTCAGGAAATTTGACAAAAATAAAGGACAATACTGTGATTGTGATTGCTGTTCTTCCATTAAAAAACAGTTCTTGAAAAACTTTCAAACTGCACAACAGCACAATAGCGCTGTCAAGTGGTCATTTGTGGGCAGTGCAGAGTCTTTGTAAACAGTGTATGCTCAATCTTAGCCTGAAAACAAATTCTTCTTTTTAGTAAAAAAATAATTACAAAAATGGTTAAATTAAAAAAAAGTTAAAACAAACTCTAAAACATCTCGTCACTGGCTTGAGTGCAAATTCCCAGAGCCTAAGAGATTCCGTGAACTAGGAGGTTAAAGGTCAAAAGTCAGGTGCTGGTTCATCAGTGCTGTCTACCTCGTTGGTGTGCAGACTTCAGATCTTCTCCACATAGTTCCCAGGAAAAAGACCCTCCTTCCCATTAATCCGCCCTCTCCACCACCCTGATGGATCTACAGGAAAACCAGTGGAATATTAGAAACAATTCTAAATCTAAAACTCAAAATTCTGTCTTATTTCCAGGTCTCACCTTCATTGATTAGCTCTATGATGTCACTGGCGTCAAAGCTAATTTCATCCACATCCTGGCCAAAATACTGATAAAGTGCTCTGCATCGAGGGCCCTGCGGTCGTGGCTGAGCTTTGGGACGGCTAGAGGGCGCCGGGGGAGGCCGTTGGCTGATGCTCCTTTTCCGCTGCATTCTGGTGAGATTTTAGACTCTTTAGTACTTACAAAAATTGGATTTGAGATGTTTTTTTAGGTGCAAGTCTGTCTGTGTTCTCTTACCCTGACATGCCCTGATCAGGCACATTGAGGAAGTCGAGGTTCGTGGACTGATTCTGGGCCGGCCTGGAGCCTCTTTGATTCTTCTGCGATCCCAGTTTAGGTAGAGCGTTGCTTGGTGGAGGGTTCTGTCTCAATGGCATGGAGTAAGTCACGTCTCTCTGCTGCTGCTTCTGCTGAGTGCCAGCCCGGTTAAACTGTGCAGCCCCGTTCTGATGGCCCCCTGTTAAAAATACACATTATAAAAGGGTTCTGGTGGCTAAGTGTGCATCATACCGGTTAGGTTTTTGTATGATTTATAATATTGTTAATAAAATTTAAGCCAGAGACTAAAAATAGCCGCGTTTCCACCGCAGGAACTTTCCCCAGGAATTAGGGACTTTGGGGTGGTACTCTGTGTGTTTCGACCGCAGGGACCAGGGTCTAAATGAAGTTCCATGTAAATATCCCCCCACCCCCCCTAAAACGGCCCTGCTCGTGAGGTAGTACTTTCGGGGTGGGACTTGGGCACTGAACATGCTGATTGGTTGAGTTCATGCAGCATTTTGATTGGTTGACTCCACGCAGCATTTTATTTCAACCACCATTTTTAAAAGTCTGTTGCGGTGCGTGCAGTAAGAGTTGTTTGCTATTCGAATCAACAATGAAGTTTAAAAAATACGACAGATGGACCGACGAGGTTAGGGCTTTATTAAGCTTATATGCAGAGGACGAAATCCAGTGGGAACTGGAAAGTTGTGCGCAGTCCTACGTCACCGGACTAATCTTCACACAAACGCAGACAGCGACAGAACTGGAGGAGAAGAAGTTCCTGGGAAAAAAAT
This sequence comes from Gobio gobio, assembly GCF_949357685.1. Classification (NCBI taxonomy): domain Eukaryota; kingdom Metazoa; phylum Chordata; class Actinopteri; order Cypriniformes; family Gobionidae; genus Gobio; species Gobio gobio. Next base: position 44,402,535 of record NC_137116.1, on the reverse strand, counting down.
CCTGGGACAAATTGTTCCGGGTAATTTTGGTGGAAACTGGGCTTAAGTCACCATTGCCCAAGACTTACTCCTAAAAGGTCCCATGGCATGACATTTTCATTTTATGAGGTTTTTCAACATTAATATGAGTTCCCCTAGCCTGAATATTGTCCCCAAGTGGCTAGAAATTTTGATCGGTGTAAACAGAGTTCTGGCTGTCTTTCTCTGCCTTTGAGAAAATGACAGCCAAGACGAGCTGATCTTGATCCTCGTTAAATCACGCCCCCTCCGCTCATTTCAAATGCAAAGATGTCAGCCAATCACAACAGTGGGCGTTTTTACTGAAGTCTCACAGCAGACACGCCCCTTGAAACAGGGCATACAGCCAGAGGGCAAACATCAGTGTAGAAAAAATTAATTTTATTTCTAAATTATGACATTTTATGATGTGAAAATCATACTAACAATATAAGTACACCTCAGAATACATTATAAAATAAAATAAAAAATCCATGCCATGGGACCTTTAAGGCTAACCAGAGTAGAATCTGTTTTGAGCTTTGGTTCCTCCTAAGGTTTATTTATTCTCAGGGCGTTTTCTCTTGTAAAAAAAGAAGTTTGCCTAATTGTATTGAATGCGCACTTGTTGTACTTTAAGTCTTAAAATATATTTCATATTTCATAATATATTTTATAACTGGTGGACAATATAAAATAAAAGCCACTTAAGTGTACTTCAAGAAAGTACACTTTCATGACTTTCTTAACACACTTAAGTACACTTAAAAAGTGCACTTTGTAGTAATGTCAACTTAAAAGTTACTTTAAAGTACATTTTAAATCCCGTTTTAATAATTTTTTGTTGTGTTTTAAAGAAGTATACTTGCTTTGACATACTAACGCACATGTAAAGTTAATATATTTTTATTATACCATGGTCTGTCTGAATCCTCGATTCTGATTGGTTGTAAGGTGTGCGATAAAACCGTTTAATAAACAGGTAGTTCCAAGTCAGCTGAATCACCATTCTATATTAATGCTCTATTTTCATTAAAGCGCACACACAGAGAGCTTTAAATTTAATGCACAGCTAGCCGTGGATTATCCCTTACATATCCTAAATTGCATGTACTAAAATATAAATATATTTAAATATATGACATACACGCTTCAAATTACCTATATATTTTAATTTACCATAAATGCTTGTCAGTACATTCAACAGTACACTTTAACCATATTTCAAAGACAATAGAAGTAATTATGAAATTACACATTGATGTAGGTAAAACTATATTATTTAAGTAGATATGAAACTATATTACATTTTCACTTATTTGTAATTACCATGCAATTCAATGCAAATCATCTTTTAAATTATACTATTTCTGTACTTTTTAAAAGTAAGTGTAGTTTTTTCACAAGGGTTGTCTTGCTTTTGTTCATTAGAGATATTGGCCTCTGTAATGCTCCGTAAAGCACAGATCACAACATAAATTGGTAAAACTTCAAGGTTTTGAGGTTTCAACATTTTGATTAACTTTGCAGAGACTATAGCTACAGCAACTGGAGAATATAAATTTGTCCACATGGTTCAACGCAAAAATTCAACTTGATACATAAATTAGGAGTTTTTATACCTCTTTGCCGTGGCTGGCTTCTTCCTCCAGAACTCTGTGGTATTCCCTTCCTGGTTGGCTCTGGAGAAAAACAAAAATTGAAGCTCATTGAAGAGATTTTGTGCAACAGCTGACACTTCATCCATTCAACCATCTTACGTACTGGATGTCTTTGGTAGTCCATCTGTTATAGAGACAGAAAGGGTCTTTCCTGCAGGTTTGATCACAGCTGCCTCAGTCGGTCCCCTCTGGAATGCCACCACACGGGTGCCGCCTCCTCCCCAGCCCTCCTTTTTCACATGGAACTCCAGCCTGCACAAAACATTACCATTCATTTATGCTCTGCACTGGAATGAGATAAATGAGAAACGAGATAGAGTAATCGCCACCTGTCGCTGAAGGACAATGAGAGTTTGCTTCGGGTTTGCTCCTCATAGCGCTTGCACAGCAGACTGAGGAACTCCGTTTTAAACGTGGACTCCAGCAGACTGTCATACTCAGTATCATGAAGGATGAAGAAGTCATCTTGCCTTGTGCTGGAGGGAAATGAAGAAAGACAATTTTTATATTTCCTAAAACTACTAGAATATGAAGGTTTCAATACAACATATTGGAACCAACCAATATAATTCCAATAATAAGCATTTGCCGATTGTTTTTTAGGGCATTTCTAGGGTGGTCTTGATCAGTGTTTCTCAACTGTTTTTGGCTTAAATACACTACTGTTCAAAAGTTTGGGGTCAGTAAAATGAATGCTTTCATTCAAGGATGCATTAAATTGATCAAATATTTGTGTTTCAAATAAAAGCTGTTCATTTCACGATTTTATTTCAAACAATAAGAAATGTTTCTTGCACAAAATCAGCATATTAGACTGATTTCTGAAGGATCATGTGACACTGAAGACTGGAGAAATTGCTGCTGAAAATTCTGTTTGGCATCACAATTGTGAAAGTTATTTCAACCTAAAATCAAAATAGAAAACCGTTATTTTAAATTATAATATAATTTAATTTTTAATCAAATAAATTCAGCCTTGGTGAGCATAAACACATAAAAACATTTAAACACTCCACCATTTTTGAAAATAAATTTTCTCATTTTCCAACTCCCCTAGAGTTAAACAGTTGAGTTTTACCGTTTTTGAATCCATTCAGCCGATCTCCGGGTCTGGCGGTAGCACTTTTAGCATAGCTTAGCATAGATCATTGAATCTGATTAGACCGTTAGCATCTCACTCAAAAAATGACCAAAGAGTTTCGATATTTTTCCTATTTAAAACTTGACTCTGTACTAAGACCGACAGAAAATTAAAAGTTGCGATTTTCTAGGCCAATATTGCTATCTGTCGATCTTAGTACACGATGTAACTACAGAAGAGTCAAGTTTTAAATAGGAATTATCTAAACTCTTTGGTCATTTTTTGAGCGAGATGCTAACGGTCTAATCAGATTCAATGATCTATGCTAAGCTATGTGTAACCCCTCCAGTTCGAACCACCCACTCCAAGCGGGGCTCGAACCCTGGTCCGCCAGCATGAGAGTTGGACGCTCTAACAAGGAGGCTAAAGACTGCAACCCCTAGCGTCAGTTGCTAGAGTGTCTATTGAGATCAGAGGAGTGAGGTTTTACTCGCACAGCAACTACTAGCTGGCCTCCGTTACATATGCTAAAAGTGCTACCGCCAGACCAGGAGATCAGCTGAATGGATTCGAAAACGGTAAAACACAACTGTTTAACTCTAGGGGAGTTGGAAAATGAGCCTATTTTCAAAAATAGTGGCGTGTTCCTTTAAAAGATTTCCTATCCTGGGGCTATCAGTAAACCTTCATCGACACCAAAACGTGTTCCTTTTAACTTGAGGATAAAAGATATAATTCCGTATTATCGTTTTAAGTATAAAATATGTAAAGCATTCTTGGGTGTGATTGCGGGAACATTTTTTTTTTAACAACAAATGTATATATATATATATATATATATGAAATCCAAGAAATTATATTTTATCATAAGCCAGCAAAAACTCCAATGGTGCTGGACGACTTATATGCCGAAGAAGAAGACTTATGAACAATTAACGACAGAAGATGAAAGAGGACATGACTAATGAGATATCACAAAGCACACAAAATGTTATTATTGACTCTGTAATTGATTTTCACATTATCTTTGTTCGTCTTTGATATATCATCATTAATCATCATCATCAAGAATAGACAAACAACATCCTTCAAATCCACCCCCCACCCCCGACTTTCATTATCTCTCAGACTTGACATATATGGCAGAAAAAAAAGAACTGAGCCGCCAGAAATATTAACTCATTTCCTGTTTGCTAATTTCTTTTGTGCACTTTGCAAACAGTTTGACCCTGCATAACTTCCGTATAAGGCATCTGGGCATTGTGCTAAAAGGTGCACCACGCATCCTGCTTATCATTATTTACAGGCCTCCAAAATATTCTCCGGCCTTTATTGATGACTTTACAGAGCTGTTATCAGCAATCTCATCTGAGTATGACTGTTTTGCTATTGCTGGGGATTTTAACATTCACATTGACAATGCTGAATCCAGTACAACAAAAGATCTCATGACTGTTCTTAACACTTTTGATTTGACACAACATGTACACGGACCCACACATGATCGTGGACACACTCTAGATTTACTTATCAGTAAGGGGCTAAACATTTCATCGATAGTTATTAAGGATGTGGCACTGTCTGATCATTTCTGTATTTTCTTTGATATATCAATCTCTCCTGCCATTGAAACTAGATCTGTCTCTGTCAAAAAGAGATGCTTAAATGAGAACACTAGTGTGCTGTTTATGAAGGCTATATATCTTACACCAAGCATATCTGCAGACTCTGTTGATTTTCTCTTTGACTCTTTTAACTCAAAAGTTAAGAGTGTAATTGATGATATTGCTCCTGTGAAAGTCAGAAAAAAGAGTGGCAAACAAAAAGCACCTTGGAGAAACTCAACAGCAGTGCAATTAATGAAAAGACAATGCAGGAAATCTGAACGCATGTGGCGAAAGACAAAACTTGTTGTCCATTACAACATTTATAAAAACAGTCTTCATGCTTTCAATGTGGAACTAGGCAAAGCTAGACAGACCTTCATTTCAAATATTATAAATAGAAACATAAACAACACACGCACTCTTTTTGCTACTGTTGAGAGACTAACAAACGCCCCGAGTCACATTCCCAGTGAAATGCTCTCAGACAGCAAATGCAGTGAGTTTGCTTCCTTCTTCTCCGAGAAAATCATTAATATCAGAAATGCGATCAGCACATCCTTGAGTTGCTCTGAGGTGAGTCAGATCAGACCACAACCTCAGAAAATTATTATGACTGATTTTGAAGCAATTGATGGTAAAATTTTAGAAGAAACGGTACAGCACCTTAAAACATCAACCTGCTCCCTTGACACACTCCCCACTTCTTTTTTCAAAAGTGTGTTTAACTGTTTAGAAGCAGATCTCCTAGAAGTGGTAAACTCCTCACTTCTTTCTGGGACTTTTCCAAACTCCCTTAAAACTGCAGTAGTAAAGCCTCTCCTTAAAAAGAGAAATCTGGATAACTCCATATTGAGCAACTACAGACCAATCTCAAATCTCCCCTTCATAGGCAAGATCATTGAAAAAGTTGTTTTCAGTCAGCTGAACAAATTTTTGAACTCAAACGGATACTTTGACAATTTTCAATCTGGTTTCCGACCGCATCACAGCACAGAGACAGCGCTCATAAAGATTATAAATGATATTCGCCTCAATACAGATACAGGCAAAACATCGATTCTGGTACTACTGGACCTCAGTGCTGCATTCGACACTGTTGACCACAACATACTTCTTGACAGGCTAGAAAATTGGGTTGGGCTTTCTGGAATGGTCCTCAAATGGTTCAGGTCATACTTAGAAGGGAGAGGTTATTATGTGAGTATAGGTGACCATAAGTCTGAGTGGACATCCATGACATGCGGAGTCCCACACGGGTCAATTCTTGCACCACTCCTATTCAACCTGTATATGCTGCCACTCAGCCAAATAATGAAAAATAACAAAATGGCTTACCACAGCTATGCTGACGACACCCAGATCTACTTAGCCCTATCACCAAATGACTACAGCCCCATTGACTCTCAATGTAAATGCATTGATGAAGTTAACAGTTGGATGTGCCAAAACTTTCTTCAGTTAAACAAAGACAAAACTGAAATCACTACATTAGGAAAAAAAGATGAAATTCTCAAGGTGAACGCATATCTTGAGGCTAAAGGTCTAAAATCAAAAAATCAAGTCAGGAATCTTGGTGTGATTTTGGAGTCAGACCTGCGTTTCAGTAGTCATGTCAAAGCAATAACTAAATCAGCTTACTATCATCTGAAAAATATTGCAAGAATTAGAAGCTTTATTTCCAGGCAAGACTTAGAGAAACTCGTTCATGCTTTTATCACCAGCAGGGTGGATTATTGTAATGGTCTTCTCACTGGCCTTCCCAAAAAGACCATTAGAAAGCTACAGCTCATACAGAACGCTGCTGCCAGGATCCTGACCAGAACCAGAAAATATGACCATATCACACCAGTCCTCAGGTCTTTACACTGGCTTCCAGTTACATTTAGGATCGATTTTAAAGTACTATTACTTGTATATAAATCACTAAATGACCTAGGACCTCAATACATTGCAGATATGCTGATTAAATACAAACCCAACAGATCACTCAGATCATCAGGATCAAGTCAATTAGAAATACCAAGGGTTCACTCAAAGCAAGGAGAGTCTACGTTTAGCTATTATGCCAGCCGTAGCTGGAACCAGCTTCCTGAACAGATCAGATGTGCTCCAACAGTAGCCACTTTCAAATCCAGACTCAAAACACATCTGTTCAGCTGTGCATTTACTGAATGAGCTATGCCACCGTACGTCCGACTGATTGCACCATATCTTATGCATTTACTCAATGAGCTCTGTGCTTTGTCCGAACTGCTTGCACTTTAATTATGTTTCATTTTAACCCTGTTTTATTTTTAGTTTTTAATTATACTTTTATTTTTAATTATTTTTTATTTTGTTAAGGCTGTCTGGGTGGAAGAGGTTGAGAGAAGGGGGAGCGATAAATCGAAATCCCTTCGCGCGAGGACGATCCGTTTAGATCTGCTCTGACGGATAGATCTGTATAGCCTTGGTGGTAAGAGGAAGGACCGTGTAGATCCGCTCTGACGGTCGAACAAAGTAGATATAGCCCTGGTGTTCCTGTCCAGGAAGATTTGTCTGTAAGGGTAATGTTTAAATGCACAGTTACCTGACAAATATTTTTTGAGTACTCCCTCCGGTGCGAGGAAGACCCGTTTAGATCTGCTCTGACGGGTAAAACATCTATAGAGAACACCCTCAAGTTAGGCCAAGAAGATTTGTCTGTAAGGCCCCGTTCACACCGCAAGTCTTTATGCTCAATTCTGATTTGTTGCTCAGATCCGATTTTTTTGTTTGACTATTCACATTACCTTTTAAAATGTGGCCTATATCTGATTCCAGTGTGAACTGTTTGAGGTTTCAAACTAACCCGCATGCGCAAAAGAACAATAACAATGACATCAGACGCAGCACGCTGTTGCACTAAAGTTCGGGAGGTTATGGAGGAAGCAAGCATTTTCGCTTTTATTTCAAAATGTTTGTGTAATGGAAGCCGTAACATTAATGAGCAGGTGCTGAAGAGGACAAGAACGAAGAGAAAGAGAGCAAAATTGGTTATTTTGGCCTTTTGCAGGTTTAACGGCTGACAGCTGGGTTTATCGCCCATAACACGGCTAATCTCGTTATAAAATGGGCAGGTGATGCGACCACGACCGCTTCGGTTGTTAGAATCATTTGCTTCTTTAAATTAACCTTTAAGACTCTTTACCTTCCTTTGGCACTGAAGCCACGTTCTTCTGTGTCCCGTTCTTTCATTTCGTGTGCAATTTTTTTCAAAAACGGAGCGATTACGGTAGGATCCTTCTAGTTTAGCTTGAATTGAAGTATCTCCCCATATACTAATTAGGGCTAACACCTCACTCTCCCTCCATTGACTCGCTCCATCGCTGTTCTCCATATCTAGTCAAGTTTTTAATGTTACTGTCTGTGTCTGTTGTGTCGAGGGCTAACTCGCCGGCGCATAATTGTGACAAATGTCGACGTAGATTGACTTAAAAGTCGCATCAAATCCGCCATGGTTGTTCACACTGCGGCCGCATTGAAAAAAATCAGATCTGGGTCTGATTCAGGACCACATATGTATGTGGTCTAAATCTGATTTGAAAAAATCAGATCTGGGCAAGATTTGAGTGTTCACACTACCTCTGAAGAAGTCTGACCTGGTCACTTGACCCCAAAAAAATCAGATTTGGGCCACTTTTGCCTGCAGTGTGAACGGGGCATTTGGGTACTGTCTAAACGCACAGTTACCTGACAAATATTTTTAAAGTAAACCTGACTCTCCATTTTCTTCCACCCCAGATAGGGGATTTCATCTTTATTTTTATTTCCTTTTAATTTCCTTTTAATTCCTATTATAACTAATTCCTATATATATTTTTATTTTATTCACTTATAACTATTTTAACTTAATTTCTGTGTAAAGCACTTTGAATTGCCACTGTGTATGAAATGTGCTATACAAATAAACTTGCCTTGCCTAAGCTCTTCTGCTGTAGCAACAGTGGTGGTCTGGCAGCTTGTTTGTCTCACAGTAATAAATCTGCATGAGTGTACACAGTATAAACGAGCAGCTTTATCGCATTTGCTCAAGCCCAGACAGCAGAATAAAGGAATTAAATAACACAATGATTTTCGGTTGCATATCTTGCTGATTGTAGCCAAATGTGCAATGCCTTTGGGATATGCAGTTGAGACTACTATGCAGAAAACCTTTTTTTTTTTACAAGTGGAATATTTCCACATTTACAAATCGCCTTCACAGATGATCCCTGTTAAATGAGCAATTTGTAATTGCTACAAAAAGTCTTGAAATGGCAATGCCACTATATTCCGACTTTGCCTAAGAATCAACCATTTTGCTTGTGGCCACAACCATACATTTGTTTCTTAAATTTGTGTGTGTGTAAAGCATGCAAAGCTTAATTTTTATCAGCCATTGCTCCAGTCTTCAGTGTCACACGATCCTTCAGAAATCATTATAATATGCTGATTTATTATCAAAGTTGGAAACAGTTGTGCTGCTTAATATTTTTTATAACCCGTGACATATTTTTCAGGATTCTTTGATGAATACAAATTTAAAAAGAACAGCATTTAATTAAATCAAAATCTTTTGTAACAACTTACACTACCGTTCAAAAGTTTGGGGGTCAGCATTTCTTTATTTTTTTGAAAGAGATTAATACTTTTATCCAGCAAGGATGTGTTAAGTTGATCAAAAGTGACAATAAAGATTTATATTGTTAGAAAATGATTTCTGAAGGATCATGTGACACTGAAGACTGGAGTAATGATGCTGAAAATTCAGCTTTGCATCACATAAATATATTATATTTTAAATTATATTAAAATAGAAAACCATTATTTTAAATTGTAATAATATTTCACATTACTGTTTTTTTTTTCTGTATTTTTGATCAAATAAATGTAGGTTGGATGAGCATAAGAGATTTCTTTAGATATATATATATATATATGGGATTCATGTGGTTCCAGCAGTTTATACCTTTAAAACGGGCAGTAGGAGGCCGCAACTTACCTCAAAGAGATTGAACGGACACTGGCAATGTCCAGCTTTCTTTTCAGAACTTCCTTTATCTGGCCCTTCTCTGGTCCTTTCTTTATCTTTTCCCGACCGATTAGGTAGATGGATTTCGGTGTCAGTATTAGATCTCTCTTTATAGTCTAAAAAGAAATCAGCAAGAAATAATTACAACTTATTTTTGCCCTTATTTAATCTATTTTAAATAATACATAAAAAAATATTAAGCAGCACAACTGTTTTTAAGATTTAAGATCATTTGAAATGTTTCTTGAGCATTGAATCAGCATATTAGAATGATTTCTGAAGGATCATGTGACACCGAAGACTGGAGTAATGATGCTGAAAATTCAGCTTTGCCATCACGTGAATAAATTACATTTTAAAATATATTTAATATAGAAAAAAGTTATTTAAAATATTTCACATTATTACAGTTTTTATTACTTTTGATCAAATAAATGCATCCTTGGTGATCATAAGAGACTTCTTTTAGAAACATGAAATAAATAATAATTGTTGAACCATAAAAATAATATTTGCTAATAGTTTCTCACCTTGAACCTCCGGTCAAACTTGGTGACTGAGTCTGCAAAGTCAACACGCTCCCTCTTGGCCATGAACTGCCGGAGTTCAGGTTTCTCTTCCATGCCCAGGTAATCGCCAACAAAGTTCCTGTTTATACTATTCCTACGTCGTTCTTTAAAGTTATACAGTATATCAGAGGCTGAAAATAAGAAAGACAGAAAGAGAAAAAAATACGTGTGAGCGCAAAATAAGTGTGCTGAGTATTTTTATGTGTATTAAACAATCTTACCATTAGCTTAGCAATATGCTAACAGCAAACTCTTTTGAAATCAATGGGAATTGAGTCTCAAATAGTGGAGCACTACCAGGCGCGATGCAAGTGTTTTTTGCTATAAAAGGATTCCTCTCTGAAGAAGCGTTGTCACTTTTAAAGGGAATGGGAGATGAGACCCCAAAAAACAGCCATTACTCATTAAGAGAATAGGGACAACCCTTTTAGACCATGCACCGGGCATGCCGACCATTTTTCCTGTCTTTAAACTAGAAAAAGTGAATTCGGACATGCCCTAAGTGCACTTGTGCCATACGCTTTAGACCACGCGCTTAGATCGTTAAAATAGGGCACATGGAGTTGCGCTCCAAATCGATCACTTAAGGTTCTATGGCCTTGTAAGGACCTCTTAGGATGCTGCTTGTGTGGGCAGTAGGTAGCTCACTAGGTTTTACAGACTTCTAATCACCTTCCTCCCGCATCTGTTCATATTTCCTCCTGGCGATGTATTTCCTCCATGCCTTCTGGATGGTTCTGGCAAACGTGTCAAACTTCCTCTCTCGCATCTCCTCCAGCAAAAATAGCTACAGTTCGAAGAAATGGGAGTTGAAATGAGAATGTTGTTTAAGGGTAAATCAAGATTTGTGAAATGATTTCTATCTTAGGCCTTTGTATGATTGGAGGGGAATTTTTAGGTGATTTCTGAGCCTCACCGACTCCGGATTCTTGATGAAGACTTTGGTGCGGCCCATTTGGTACTGATCCGCGTCCATGTTTACGCAACGCAAGAGGTGCAAAACGCCCTGCTGTTCTGCACCACGCCAATGTGGCCATGTCTCTGCTGTAAGGATGGCATACCTAGCAAACCACAAGTGTGATTTAGTTACCTTGGATACTAGCACACCTGGGAAAATCACACCTAAAATTAGCATTAGCATCCGCCCTAAGATTAACACATCAGAGATATTTCCGCTGAGATTAACACCTGGGTATTTGAGCTCCCTCACTTGAGGTTAATTCACTTAACTGGAAAACCCCAGAGCTAAGTCAAGTATTGGACTGCAGTGCTACTAAAATGTCCGTATAAAACACATTCGCAAAGATGTTTTATCAATGTTTTTCAAGCTTAATCTTACCTCTGTAAAAACTTCTGGAAGATTCTACGATAGGCAAAGCCGGCACGTCGTACCCTAATATTTTCCCTTAAGCCAAGATATTCCACCTGATGTTTCGCTCTGGGACCATAAAAGTGAAATTTATGAATAGTACATTTTGAGTTTGTTTGCACCACATCTGGATTCTGAGCGTGATGTTACACTGAATGACTCACCTACTCTCCTCCCAGTCCTTGGGCCTCTTGGTCTCGTTGGGTTTGATGCAGCGGATATAGTGCGGTGTGCACTTCATCAGTGTGCTAACCAACTCGTTGGCTTGCCTCTGTGAACCAGACAGTCAGTGAGTGACTCCAAATAAAGGAAATGTGACAGGTATGCTGATCCTCAGACTTTATTAAGGACATTGGTCTTACTTTGATCTTCGAGCTAGCAGTGGTTGGTCTACCTTTCTTTTCCGTGTTGAGGTTTTCTGAGAAGAGACTTCGGATGAAGTCGCTGCAATGCCAGAGAAATAAATATTTTTATATGAGGTTACGGGAAAAGGGGATGTGTCAATTTGCTGGTGTTTTCCAGGAGGAGAAAAACAGTTGAACTTGTTTCAGGGAAAATTGATTATGCTCATCTTTCTTTGTTCTGTTGTTTCTTTGGCTTTCCATTACATTACATTCTCTAACCTTTACCAGACTTAAATACAGCCCATCAACATGGACAGTGCTTCCAATGAGAGAGAAACAGCACTTACTATTGGCTGCTTTGCATCAGTTCTATGAGATCAGCGAAAAGCACGTCTCTGTTTCTCTCGCAGAAACCGTTGATATCGTACGACACCTGATTTGAAGAAATGTATTAATGCTACAGCACTGTAATAGTTTAATAGTAAAAGTCTCATGCTCACAAAAGCTGCATTTATTTGATTGAAAATACAATAAAATCAGTAATATTGTGAAATATTCATATTCAGCAATATATATATATATATATATATATATATATATATATATATATATATATATATATATATATATATATATATATATCGTATATATTCAGCTAAGCTGAATTTTTAACCGCCATTAATTACTCTAGTTAATTAACGCTATTAATTATTAGTTTTCAGTCACATGACCCTTCAGAAATAATTTTAATATGCTGCTCAAGAAACATTTATTATTATTATCAATGTTGAAAACAGTTGTGCTGCTTAATATTTTTGTAGAACCCATTCTACCATTCTACCATATTTTTTTTCAGGATTCTTTGATGAATATTTATTTGAAATAGAAATCTTGTGACATTATAAATGTCTTTACTGTCACTTTTGATCATTTAATGCATCATTGCTGAATACAATTATTAATTTCTTGATGACCTTAAAATCTAACTCACATGGACTAAAAGTCACAAAAGTCCTAACACACACCTTGCCAGCGTAGTGGTGAATGACAAAACCAGAGTTCCAGTTGTTGAAGTGTTCGTGCGTCCCCACCGCAGCCTGTAGCTTCTGAAGCAGAGTCATATCAACACCCTCTTTGGTGGCGTGCATGGTGGCACACACGTCATCCAGCACGCTCATGATGCCGGGAGGATTCTGGGAATGGAGTTACAGATTAAAAAGCTAATAAAAAATAATATCATTATAAATTATTATTAATGTTAAATATAGCACAGCCCCTTTGCAGACTTACCAGTTTATTTTCTATTAAGTCACACACAATTTTGTTGTTAAAGTATTCTATGGGTGACCATTTGATGCCCTCCTGTACATACTCTTCCTGTGGGAGGTAAAAACAGTCTGTCAATTGAGAATTTACACACAGCAGGATGATACTAGTGAAAAGTGTAATGAATGATTTGTTGTTGTTGTTTTTTGTGTACCTGTTCTGCTTTCAGTGTCAACTCAATGAAGATCTGCTGCAACTTTTCATTCACAAAGTTGATACAGAACTGTTCAAAACCATTCCTCTAGAAAAAATAGATAATTATTATTAATAATAATATTAAATGAATATAATTAATAGTAGTAATTTGATTAAAAACTCAATTACATTTTCACAGAATGTTCCTTTTTTATTAAAAAAGGAAAACACAAAAAGACACCTGTTCATGTTTGTCACTTTAAATTCTCAAGCTCGTTACAGTGAGATGGATTCTGATTGGCTGTTAATGTTGTTATCGTTCATCAGCCAAGATTAACATGGCTTCCAGTTCGACCTCGTCCACATCCGACACGGTGCCATTGAGTGTTAAAACGCGAAAGGCGAAGCTTGAATTTACGGGTATGTCCCTCTTTGGCTAATGTACTTTCAAGATGGAGGGGCAACATGGCGACCGGCATTCAAACCCCTCACCCGTATGTATTTTCAATGGCATATTATAAACTTATGAGAATACTTTATTACTTGAAAGAAGTAAATATACATTAATGAGCACATATATTTTTGAAAGAACTAAGTGTTTTTAGCTAAGAATAAACTAAAAAAGTTACACAGTGCAGCTTTAAAGGAACACGCCGACTTTTTGGGACTTTAGCTTATTCACTGTATCCCCCAGAGTTAGATAAGTCCATACATACCACTCATCTCCGTGCGTGCCATAACTCTGTCTGATGCACCCACCGCTAGCCTAGCTTAGCACAAAGACTGGAGGTAAACAGCTCCATCTAGCCCACTGAAAATAGTCCCCAGCGCTCTCTGTGCAAGCAGGTTGTCACGTTGGTTATGTTGACGGAAGTTAGCCTATTTTCAGGTGCTGCGTAATATCATTGCGCCGCTGCACCCATGGTACGGCAGCAAAGTTCCTTGATTACTACGCAGGAAGGAGAGTATAGTTCCTAGCCATATCGGTCTAGAAAATCACAACTTTTCATTTTACCATCATTCTTAGTACACAATGTAACTATACACATCACAACATGTAAATAGGAAAATGTTGGCGTTATTTTGTCACTTATTGAGCAGTGGGCTAGATGGAGCTGTTTACCTCCAGTCTTTGTGCTAAGCTAGGCTAGCGGTGGGTGCATCAGACAGAGTTATGGCACGCACGGAGATGAGAATGGTATGTATGGACTTATCTAACTCTGGGGGATACGGTGAATAAGCCCCAAAAAGTCGGCGTGTTCCTTTAAGACTTTTTTTTTTTTAAATTTGAAAGAAGTATCTTATGCTTACCATGTTTGAAATGTATTTGATCAAAAAATAAACCCTTACTGTCCCCAAGCCTCTGAATGGTAGTGTATATTTACAGTCAGTTAAAATTACAAATATGCCTTACTGGCTGATTAATGATTTGAAGGTTAAAATTCACTAAAATTCACAAATATGCAATGACAATCAATGAAAGGGAAGAATATTTACTTGGAAAATCTCAAATCCATAAATATCCAGAACGCCAACACTGAGCTCTTCCATGGGTTTCTGTATGGCTTTATTTATTGCCTGCTCAGACAGAGAAAGACAAAAAAATTACACTTTTTTCCCAACTAATTGTTACTGTGTGTTTATATGTCGTTCACTAACCTCAACTAGGTAGTCAAACAGACGAGCATAGAGAGCTTTGGAGAGAGCGTCACGTGTGTGGCATGCCTGTTCCCTGTTCAGAGTCACGTCAATGGATTCAGATTTACCACCCCATTTGGAGTCCATTTTCCTGCTGGTGAGTTTCCCCTGTAGACGGCTCTGGTCGATGCCCAGCAGGTAGGCAGGGAAAGCCAATACTGGGTTGAAAGCAGGGTAAAAGATGTCAATGCAAGGTCTGACAAAATATCTTTGAAGACATGTTAGTTCTAGGGAGGTTAAGTGACTTTTGACTTCAAGTCATGATGCAAAGGTCCCCTTTGGTATGGAAGTACCTTAAGGCAGAGATGGGACCAAGTCACACATGTGCAAGTCTCAAGTAAGTCCCAAGTATTTTTTTCTTGGGCAAGTCAAGTCAAGTCAAGTCACAGGCTATGTCAAGTCAAGTCAAGTCAAGTTCTGTAGTAGGTCAAGTCAAGTCCAAGTCAAGTCAGCTTATTATTGTAATTTTACCTGCAGAATCTGATCTTAATAAAGTGAAAAGACAAGATATAAGTAACTGTCAGTAAATTACAATAATTTGGATTTGCATTGTAAATACTCATGTTCAGTAAAATACATCATGGAATCAAACTAAATTGTAACTTCATAAAAATATTTATTTTTCACTTCTGCCAACAGTGTTTTAAATTTAAATGTAAAATGTTTTACATTTTCAACATTAAGTCCATAAAACAAATAACAGCAAGGGTCTCCAAAATACTTAAAACTCTTAAATAATGCATCATAATTCTCATATTAACAACTATCCAAACTGTTTTACACCTGAAAGAGTGTAGTAGTAGTTCCAGTAGTCGGTACCAATACCATAAAAATTTGACTGTACTCTGTACCAATTTTGGTACCACAGCAAATTATTTTATTTAACTATTTTTTAAAAAATCAATGGTTATTATTTATGATGATAATCATAAGTAAATAATACATAAACATGTAAAGGCTGTATGCTGTTTAAAAGTAAACATTGTTTATAAATGAAAGATCAAGTGAAAAATAAGCAACCATTAATAATAAGAATTATTTATTTCATAATTATTATTATTAGTAGAGATATATTATTATTACATAGAGACGTAGCTAAATTTACTGTAGGCTACAATCTGTAGTCAATTTCTTCACGTTAAACAGAACTTTTATTTTGTCTCTATATGGCTCTGGATCTGTTGTGGTATTTATGCAAATTACCACATCTGTAATTAGATTATGCACCGTTTGTCCATGTTAACAAACAATTGGAAAAAAAATAATAATGATATAAGCAATCAATTCAGTAATTTTCATAGTGATATCTAAAGGTTACATTTTTTTAAATAAAGAATAGGCGAATTAATAGGATATATTTGGGTCTTTTTCGGAACTTTCCCCTAATGGGATTTTTCGGGCCTTTTTTTTCCTTACTCAGGACACATTGAGGATACAAAATCAGTTGGGTTTGATTCTGTTGCAATTTGTTTACCCTTTTTTCCTAAAACGCCTGGACTAGTAGGCTATGTGCTTGCTTCAATAAAAATGTATACAGTTATGATGAAGCTAACAAGTTACCAGCAACCTAGTTATAATGAAGCTAACTAGTTACTAGCTAGCTAGTTATTAGTTATCTAACATTAAAAACATCTTTCTATTTAATGAGAAAGTCATATGAACCTCAAAGTGTTAACCTGTCACCTCTGACCTTCAAAAGCTGTCACAGCTCCTGGTGCAGAAGGGATGTGTTGTTACAGGAACTGATTTGCTATAGGCTACTCCTGACTGGTTGAAATCTCATGCTACTTAGGACAAATCTAATGTACAGAAGTAGCTGCACTGCTTAAATACAAAATTCATCGTTTTTGAAGGAAAATATAAGTAAAGTCACTCTGATGACAAAATTTTTATGTGAAATGTGCATATTTACCCCCAATTGTCATGGTATGGGGAAAATGTTTGTTTTTTTAAACTTGAAACCAATTTTAATGGATTCCCTGACCCCAAAAATGTACACTTTGACACCAAATTTGTCATTATAGCGATAACAGAAGCAAATATATGGGCTCTAGAGTATTTTCTGCGCATTGGCGGCCATTTTTGTAAAAACCTGTTTATTTCTGATACAAAGTGTGATCTCACTTGTGTCTTAGGATACATTTATTTGTATGACCCTAAGGTACTTCCATACCAAAGGCGACCTTTGCATCATGACTTGAAGTCAAAGGCCTATTTTTTGGGCTTAACCTCCCTACTATTTACAAGCATTTACTTCATCTGCATATCACTCACAGTCCGTGCTCTCCACCTGCCCGTAGTTTCCCACCTCAATGAAACTAATGGTGCCCAGATGTAAGATGCCAGCTACAATCTGCAGCACCTGATTCTGAATCATCTCTGGTATGCCGATCACCTGCATGGCTTCCTGTAGATCAAATCATCAAAACCCAAGGTCAACAAAAGTCTAGGTGGCTGAAAACTGAAAAACTGAGTTACAGTTGTGGTCAGAATTATTGGCACAGCCAAAGATGGCTGTAAAAATAAATCTGCTTTGTTTATATTTTTGATCTTTAATAAAAAAAAAAAATCAAAAATCTAACCTTTCATTGAAGTAAAAGAATGGAAAATGGGGGGTAAATCACATTATGAAATAAATGCTTTTCTCCAAAACACGTTGGCCATAATTATTGGCACCCTTTTAAAAATCAAGGTGGTCGCACCAGCGCGATCATCGACCCCAGAGGGTTAAATACTTTTTGCAACCTCTTTTTGCCAAGATAACAGCTCTGAGTGTTGTTCTATAATGCCTGATGAGTTTGGAGAACACCTGACAAGAGATCAGAGACCATTCCTCCGTACAGAATCTCTCCAGATCCTTCACATTCCACACTCCATGTTGGTGTTTCTTCTCTTCAGTTCCCCCCACTCATTTTCTATGGGGTTCAGGTCAGGGGACTGGGGCGGCCATGGCAGAAGCTTCATTTTGTGCTCAGTGACACATTTGTGTGATGATTCTGATGTTTGCTTTGGATCATTGTCCTGATGGAAGATCCAACCACAGCCTATTATAAGATTTCTAGCAGAGGCCGTCAGGTTTTGATTTTTTTTTTTCTGTTGGCAT
This sequence comes from Gobio gobio, assembly GCF_949357685.1. Classification (NCBI taxonomy): domain Eukaryota; kingdom Metazoa; phylum Chordata; class Actinopteri; order Cypriniformes; family Gobionidae; genus Gobio; species Gobio gobio. Next base: position 44,384,613 of record NC_137116.1, on the reverse strand, counting down.
TTGCTAGAATCCATGATACCATGTATCTGAACAAGATGTCCAGGACCTCCAGCAAAAAAATATGCAAACAACATTCAAGATCCAGCTGTATTTTTAACTGTTGGTGTGGGGTATTTTTTAATCCCTGTTTGCACCAAACCCATATGGGTTTGCTGCCAAAAAGCTCTTTTTAGTTTCATCTGACCACAGAACCAGGTACCGTCTGAAGCTGCAGTCGTGTCTGACAACTGAATATGCTGGAGTTTGTTTTTGCATGAGCGAGGAGGATTTTTCTTGAAACCCTCCCAAACAACATGTGGTGATGTAGGGGTTGTTTGGTTTTTAGGCTTTCTGATCCCAAGACTACAACTAATCTCTGCAATTCTCCATCTGTGATCCTTGGAGAGTCTTTGGCCACCCAAACTCTCTTCCTCACCGTGCATTTGGAACGATATAGACACACGTCCTCTTCCTGGCAGATTCGTAACATCTTTAGTTTTACTCATTGCGTTGAACGATTAAGGGAATTTGGCCTTTGTGTTTCCTCATACTCCTGTGAAACAAGACGTCATAGCTAGACAATTTCATGTTCACTCTGGTGTGCTAAAAAATTTAAATATTAATGGGAATATACTCTAGAGATATTTTACACATAAAAAATTCTAGGGGTGCCAACGTGTTTTGGAGAAAAACATTTATTTCAAAATGTGATTTTCCCCCGACTTTCCATTTTTTTACTTCAATAAAAGGTTAGATTTTTGAATTTTTTTTGAATGATAGATCAAAAGGATAAACAATGCAGATATATTTTTATAGCCATCTTTGATCATATTTACCAGGGGTGCCAATAATTCTGACCACAACTGCACTCTCAATGTATTTGGTTCGGGGAGGTGACAAACACAATCTGGTATGACAATATTGATGAAATGATGTACCATGGTTTCCTGGAAGTCTTTGCTGTCATTAGTTCCATCCACCTTGTATGTTCCAGACTGGTTCAGGTAGTAGAAGTAATCTGGGGTCATAATTCCCAAGTCTTCCCTCTGCTGAGGCGTGCATCCATCTATTAGCTAAAAAAAAAGAGTGGTTTATTCAATATCTATTCAAATGACCCATTAGAATTATGTGAAAATTATGTGTTGTCTTTTAATTCTACTAATTTTCCAGCTGCAGCTCTGGGAAAAAATATTACATTAAATAATATTAATATTTAATATTGTATTAAATAATAAATATATTAAATAATTGTTTAAATAATATTACACATTTCATTTATTTTTGATGGTGACTGTTGTGGGATTTTCTTTCTTTGTTGTTCTGTAGTGTTTAAAATTTTTATTTTCTGTTGTTTTTAAACCCTATTCAGCAAAATAGGGGGAAAAATAAATTTACAAAAGCTTTTGTCGAGACCTTGGTAACTAATTTTGAAAAAAAAAAAAAATGTAACAGTTAAAAAAAAACACAATGAAGACACTATGTATTTCTATTAATTTTCCAGATGCCATTCTGGGAGACAATGTTAAATAATTTAAATGGATATTTTATATATTTAAATAATAAATATATTAAATAATAATTTCAATATTACATATTTAATTGATTTTTGATGTGACTGATGTGGGGTTTTTTTGTGTTATTTTTGTAGTGTTTTATAACTAAAAACAAAACAGGACAAAAAAAAAAGCAAAGATTCCTGTTCCTATAATTCGAAAAAGGGAACAGGATAACTCATTTTCTCTTTCCTACCTGGTAGAAGATGTGAAAGCTCCTTTCATTTTCATTCTGGCTCACGACTCGTGATTTTTCCAGCAGGAAGTTGGAGATCTTCCCTCCGTCTGGCTCTCCTCCTCGACTAAACTGGATCTCAAAGTATTTGCCCTGTCAATCGAGCTAGTGTTACTGACAGTAATGGAACACAGGTTTGCGTGTTGTAAATTCAAAAGACTGAGCTGGATATATATGAGTGTGAAACGCACAAAACGGCTTGAATTGTTGTTGCGGACTGTCTTCGCATTGCCAAAAGCTTCCAGCAGAGGGTTTGACTGCAGGATAATATCCTTCACATGCTGAACAACAAAAAAATGACACAGGGCAGGTTTTAGAAATAAGACCTGCTTCGTAAAAGGTTAAAAAAGGTATTTTAAACAATTTTGTTACCTGTACTTTAGCTCCTCCCCCTGATACTTTTGAGATGTAGCCCATAATGTACTTAGCAGCAACTGTTTTTCCTGCCCCGCTCTCTCCGCTGAGCACAAACATACAGAGGAGGTGAACATAACACATGGGACAATGATTCAATACCTTTACATCAGTGCTATTTGAATTCACATTCTCACATACTATATTCTTACGCACACCCACAAACATGCTTTTTAAAAGATGGCCTCGCTGTCACAGGAAGTTGTGGTTAGCGCCCTTTAAACCCTTTCTTTGTTAAATACTCCTTCACGGAATTGACAGCCCTGGTAAACTGAATAAAATGTCATGTCTACATATGGCTGTCCTCATCCTCATTGGCCGAGACTTAAAAAAATGGAAGTAGGCAGACATCAGGACACATCTTGCGACATGCCCCAGATGGCCCTATTTGGTCAACCAAATAAATATTTAAATGCCTATAATATCCAATAATCCCGTTCAGTGGTTGGTTGAAGTAATAAAAATGGCATAGTTGAAGGAATTCAGTTTATAAATGTCATTATTTGAGAAATAATCATTTTAGTTATGAAATATTTGTTTGGTTGGTTATGTCTAAAGCTCTTTTGACTTGTTCTAGTTCATTAGACGTGATAGTTTGGTGCATTGGAAAGGCAGCAGTGAAAGACATTAAGATGCAACATTTGCAAGCTCTTCTTTACTGCCTGCAGTAAATCAGGAAGGAAACTATACTAAGAATGGTGACCACTGCTGCAATGTCTTTTGTGGGTGTGAAAAAACAGGGAAGGAACTGGCAACAGTGAGAATGTGACCGAACATATGTGACCGGGGGGGGGTGGGGTGCGGGGGGGGTATATGTCAGGACCCCCTATCTGAGGGTTGACCCCCTCATCCCTCAGAACCCTCAGTTGACCCCTCCCCCCCTAAACATATAATTAAAAACCGCATTGTGTATTATAAATAATATATAATGACATATACTTAAAATAATTGTGTAAGTAGTAAAACAATAAAAACGCAAACAGGCAAAAAATGCATTTTAAGTTTAGAAACATTTTGAGTCCCCCCTCTCTTGCCTCACTGTGGTTTGGTCCACCACGCACCTACACACACACACACACACACACACACACACACACACAAGTCCGGTGGAAGAGTACAACGTTTTTCAGCAGTTGTGAAACTCCAGTAAGTAGTCTGTCAAGGCTATTTTATTCACTTTAACCATCGGATGAAGAGATTTTTTCCCCTCTGTAATACAGATGATGCTAATAATGCTGAGTTATTAATAAATTAGCAATGACAAAAAATTATGATATCGATGTATTTTTCCATAAGTCCAATATTTTAGTGATTATTGTTTGGTAGCTTGTTGTTAGATAAGCCTATGTCTGACATTAGGCTAATGTAGATCTACCGCTGTGTTGGGTTTTGCTCAGTGCTATGCGGAAGAAGCAAGATCATTTAATAATTATAGTACTGTGTGGTGAACTTATGATTACTCATATTTAAACAACTATTGCTTTGTGTTGTTGGCCAGATAACATGACAGAGAAAAGAAAAACGGACATAAGATCATTTTTCAGAACAATGCCACACATATCCTTACAAGTACAATTTTGGCTGTATTATTTGTGTCCCCGTCAAAAATTGCTCGAGATATTTTTTATTCACTGTCCCCCCCCAACTGTTAGATGACATTTACGCCCATGGGACCGAAGATGAAGAGAGTAAAAAGTGATATCAGCGAATGACACTGAAATTTGGATCTCTGCAGAAAGTCTGTGATTTTATGAAAGTGCAGTGGATTTCACAATAATCAAAGTTGTTAGACAGCGAAAGGTCACAGTCTGAGGGAATAAAAAAAAAAGGGGGGCTGATTTCTTTGAATTTTACGCCTGAAGGGACTCAAGTGACTTCCTTGATATTCTCTCAAGTGTTTTTATTTTAAGGGGGGCTTGCATTTGAATGTGGGCTTGGGTTTGAATTTGGCAAGTTACAGGAAGACCATCAAATCGGAGAAGAAACAGACAGCACATATCATGCAAGAACCACAAACCTGATAATGACACATTGATTTTCACTGTCTATCATCATGTTCCTGTACATGTTGTCTGTCAGAGCGTAAACGTGTGGTGGGTTCTCATACTGAGCCTAAAGAGAAAGAGAGAGAGAGATGGCTGTGAATCTGACATCATACAATCATGTTAAACGCATGATATACGTGCTAATTATTGATATAAAGACAGTTAGTGTTCATTGTATTTGACCTACAGCTCCCTGGTAGAGCTCAATCTCGCGGTCAGTGAAGTATGGCATCTGTTTGAAAGGATTCACCGATATCAAGACAGCACCTATATAGGTCTTCAAATCATAGTTAAGGACATGAACAATCCAGTTCAATTCAATCAAAATGAGTTTGTTTTAGTTCAGTTCAGCAGAATGCATTGTAGATTATGTACTGTAAATAAAATTTGGGTTTAGTATTAGTCTCTTCTGCTCACCAAGGCCAACAATTTAAACAACTGTTTTCTATTTTAATATATTTCAAATCCAATTTATTCCTGTGGTGGCAAAGCAGGATTTTCGGCATCATTACTCCAGTCTTCAGTGTCACATGATCCTTTAGGAATCATTCTAATATGCTGATTTGGTACTCAAAATCATTTTTTGAAGTTGAAAACAGCAGTTGAAATTCAATCATGAAATCTGAAATTGGGTAATAATTTGGTTTTATTCAGTTATTTCAGTATGATTTGCACTGCTAGAAAATGTCATAGACAATCAGTCAGCATTTTCTGCAAATGTAATCTGGACTTTAAAACGTTTTCATTTAACACAACAAAGATTGGCTACGAAGTGTCACGTAAAATCAGGAAGTGAGTGTGTGCTAACTGTTGAGACACACATAAAACAAAAGAGGAAGACAAAACTTGACCACACAGTCTTAACAACACATGTAGTGCTAACTGAGGAGTGTAACAATCCACCGATCAAGGATACAAAGATGTAGTCGTCCATGAATCTCTTTTTGAGATTTTCCACGATGGCATCTTCGGTGATCTTGGAGAGAAGCACCATGTCATCAACACCACTCTGCTTGACATACTGATACTTACTGCCCTGAAAGAGAGAGAAAATAGTCACAACTTCCATTTATCAGCAAACTTGAATGGCTAATGACTTAACCAAAGAAATTTAGGACAAAGATGTTAGTTTACGTCCTTGTCGAAATGAAATCCTTATATAGCAACTGATGTTTTTTCAAAGCAAGAATCTTGTTAACTACAGACTCTTTAATTTACTCATAAATCCTAAACCACTATTTCCAAATACCCATATAAAATTGAGGGAATCCATGACTCCTTTATGACTACAAACTGAACAGGTCTACAGGAAGGAGTTTATAAAGTCAGAAAGGCTTATATAGTACCTATGTTGAGATCAACTTGTTAGAGTGTCAATCTAATATGAAATGATATCCACAACCTGTTTTACTTACATGTCGCTGAACTTGATTTTATCCATCATTAATTGACAAAAAGACACACAAATGAAGCTGAATTTTGAGGAGGCTTTTTGACATTTGTGGAGGCTGAGGGTCAAGTTCGCCCAGAGCATTTCAATGTATCCCAATGAAACCCCTCTTTTTCAAATCCACCGTTGTTATTATTCACAGGGTTTTTTATTGCCATAAAATTGTTTGAATTAGTGACATCTAATTACTGTGTAAACCCAACAGGAAACACCAAACAGCTTATTTTAAAAGTTTAACATTTTCTGATAACAAGGGCATTAGGTCACCCTTTCACTGCTTACAAAGGAATATGTTTCCTAACAAGCATACTACACTGATATTGAAGCGAGGAAAAGACGCTGCTTTGGGAAAATTGACATACATGGCCGACTTACAGCATCCAGTTCCTCTTTCAATCTTCCCTGTTGCTGAAGTATTTACCACCAAATGTAACCACGGGTGATTACAGATAGAGAAGGAGAGAAGCTAAAAGTTGAACCGAGATGTGCATCTATGTACACGTGAATGTACTTGTTTTGACAGGAGACGGGAGAAGATTTGTGATCTTCACAAATATAAAGTCGAGATCATGTTGTTTCTTAAAATGTTGCTTTGCACAGAGACGCAAATAAGAATGGTTTAAACTTTGGATTTTAAATTAGATTAAAGAAACATGAATTATAAAAATAAATGAAATTCTCCCTACTGGCTTTTACACAGATAATAAGATACATAATAATACAAATAATAATAATAATAAGACTTCGCTAAACTACAGGTAAGGGTAAGCTAAATTAGTCAATAAAAATGCTGGGTTGTTTAAACCCATGTTTGGGTCAAATAATGAACAAACCCAACGGTTAACATTTTAAACTCAACAGTTAGGTTTGTCCATATTTGACCCAAACATGGGACCTTTCGCATTAGTGTAGGTTCTGTCATTAGCGCACACTGGAATTGGTCTAGTCTAAAAAATTAAAATAAACACCTAATTCTCTTAATGAAAGGTGATTGAAATTAGGTGGTTACCTGTGGTTATTTAGGACAGGAAACCACAGACAGTTACCAAGCAACAAGCAGCAGATGTTAGGAAGCTTTGGACCAGCTGTGTCTCTGTCACATTTGGATGTATTGCATTCAAAGGTTGTGGCTTACTAAGCATAAAGATCTAACATAAGCCATCAGCATCATTTGAAAAATAATACAACTGCTTGCTTATATTTACATATAATATAACAGGCATGAGATGCACAATTCAACAGCTTTATAAGAAGACTTCTCTTTTTCTAGAGAAAGCGCTCTAAAGTTAGAGTAGAAGAGGCTGAAGCTAAATCTAGCAAGAGTCTCTGCCAATGATCATATTCACTTTTGCATTTAAATTTGAGGTAAACCAGACGTTTCTCTATACAAGCTCCTTAAGGCTTATTTGCTTTTGATGTGTTGCACCATTAGGAAACTGTGAAACATTCGCTAGGTTTGTGGTCTGAATTCCTGGCCTTTGTTTCAACCACAGCTCAAACATCACACATGGAGCGTGCTCATGTTCTGAGCTACAGCAGAGGTATAATATTATATACTAATTAAGTGTTGTTTGATGGACACAGGAATTGAAAATACACGTCTCTTTTATTGAAGAGATAACCGGCCTTCCGTATCCAAATAACGTAGAAAGTGTAACGCCTCTAGCAGTTCAAAATGCTTACGCTACGTCCGACGTCATACGTCGTGCCAGTATGCTTCTTTTCGTAAGTTGAACTATGGGGTAATTTTCATCTTAAAGTGAACTACTCCTTTAAAGCCATGTTTTTTTACTCATTGTACTGCGGTTACAATTACTCATTGTACTGCGGTTACAATGTAAAGGTTCACTTATTTCTGAATGACATCACTAATGTTCCTCTAGAACCAGATGGTAAAAGTGAATTTTGTTTTGTTGAAAATGCTCAGTGGAAAACACCTTCCTCTATTGATCTTTATATTCCAGAATAAGCTAATGTAGAGCTTTGTGAGTCAGTCAGATAATAAACATACTGAAATAGCTGATATGCTCTTATGAAATAAGGGAAAAGGAAATGATAATTCACCACCTGATGTGCAAGACAGAGATTACCTCAGCACAGGCATCATTAAAGTTCTAATATAATGATAGAGCAGATGGAAACTGCATCCAAATATGCTTACTTCCCTAATTTAAAGTATGTGAAAAATGAACAGTGCGTCAGAATTCACAGTATTCCTAAAATAGCAAGTGAAAAGTACCGAGATGACCTACTACTTCCGGCGAGATTTGAAGTACGTATGGAATGGAAACTTTATCATCCCATGAGGGCACGGGGAGAGGATTTGTGAATGACAGTGAAGCAACACAACTGACGCTGGTAGGTCACATGATAATGACAACGACGAATGTAGTACATTCTGATTACATTACATAGAACACAAAAGAAGATATTTAAAACAAATATTGGATCCAATTGAATTTCATTTTATGTTCAAACTATTGAAACATTCTTCATAATACCTATTTTATAATTATATCCCTAATGTTCCTCTTTTCTACTAGAACTAGATGGTTATAGCCAAAAAAAAAAAAGCGGAAAATGTTTGACTGCTTTCATCTATTGAACTTCATATTCCAAAATGTGCTAATTAAAAGCATTTTGAGTCATTCAGAAATCTAAGATGTCGAAATAGCTAATATGCTCTATTGGAATAAGGGAAGAGGAAATGATACATGCAATTCATAATTGATATACAGTTCACAAACCTGTACGACTTTCTATGGAACACAAAAGAAGATTTTTGAGAAATGTTTCAGTGGTCCAAAATACCTTATTTTGTGACTGAAAGTCAGTCAGTCATACAGGTTTGAAACAAGTCAAGTCAAGTCACCTTTATTTATATAGCGCTTTTTACAATGCCGATTGTTTCAAAGCAGCTTCACAGTGTTAAACAGGAAAATAATGCAACAGAATTTGATTGGAGAAAACGGTGATGTTATCCAGCTCATTTCAATTATCATATTGTGACAATGCGGGCAGATAAGTAATTTAGTTGAATTTTTTTTTGAATATTTAGTTGAAAATTTAGTATCCCCAACTGAGCAAGCCAAGCCAAAGGCGACAGTGGCAAGGAACCAAAAGTCCATCAGGTGGCATAATGGAGAAAAATAAACCTTGGGAGAAACCAGGCTCAGTCGGGGTGCCAGTTCTCCGCAGGCCATCATGGCGTGTCAGTGAGGCAATTATTAGATAGGAATATTCGAAAGATCGGAGTCATCACGCCGGAGACGGGTTTATTGAGGATGCCGTGTCGGTGAGGCAATTATTAGATAGGAACAACATGAAAGTGAATGGCATGATTTTCATTTTTACAATGTGGATCAACTTCGCATCCATCATCTGACCTGTGGTGGATCTATAAGTACACCCTGAGAAAGACACAAGCTTCAGAAAGCTGAAGAAGTGGTGAGGAAGTACCGAGACAGGAACCGCAAGTCCCCTCTGACATACTTCCCCACATCCACCAACCTCTGGCTGCTATTGCAAAAAAAATCCTCTGTAAACCTCTCGCCACATAGCCAAACGCTCACTTCCTTCAGAAGCACCACCCATGCCCCAAACTGCTTTTCAGCTACCAAGCTGCTTTGATCGTGACATCATGAAAGCCCTCAGCATCACCTTACCAAAAGAAACATGTGAACATCTCACCAGTTTGAAAGCATCAGGCTTTGTTGAACAACAAATGCACTCTGATATAAATATACAGGATAAATGTCACAAATACTCATGGTATATTAAACCTTGACTAATGATAACAGTTTCCATTTAAGGAGTTGTTCGAGTTCACTTTTGTGTGATGCTGTTCTTTGAACTTCCTTTTCAGTTAGTTTCACACATCCTATACGAGTAGTCTCAAGCTTTTTGACTTTACAGGAAACTCTCCAAAAGACTTCCAGAACTAGCATCTACAGTTGCGTAATGAGTATAATGAAGTATATTCCTGAACTCTTAGAATTGTTTTTTAGGAGCAACAACTAGGTTTATATTTTACAGTCAGGTGTCCAAACAAGCCATAAGCAATGAAGTAATTCTATTGCAATGATAAACCTCAAGTGAATACATTACCATTATGCCAGTGCTGTTTGTTTCTCCTCCTTTGTGGTTCTTCCTTAGATGAGTGTGACAATCCAAAGGTGTCTCAGCACCCTGCCATGACCAGCAGACTCTACAGCACAAGAGCAGAAAGTTTAAAGAGGGGAAGCAGACTGTGACGAGCACTGAGCACAGATCACTTCCTCAAACTCCCACAACCCTTAGGTGAGACAAGAAGAAGTTGCATGTTCTCTCACCACAGGCTGTACACAGCCATGTACGCCTACAAACAGAGGACCTGTAATTGGTCTAACTCATGTCCCTCATGATCATGCAAAACCAATAATGTGGCAGGTTCCAGGTCAGCCGTTACTCTGAAGTGTGTGACACAGGATGCAGCCCCTCCTGTTGAATGTGTGACAAACTGCATGAGATGCAGAAACGAAAACCAAAACTGAACACACCCTCACTCACGTTTAATCTTCTTTATTCCGTTCGAAATACAAAACAAATCTGGTTTGAGATTTCCAGAGGCCTCCACAGCCTCCAGTCACATGGCCTAAAAATGCCAAATAAAGCCCATTGGGGCCCCTCAGCACATATACACATTGGGCCCCTGACGACAAATGTTTACTTGTTTCTTGTTACCCTATCAATACGCGTCGTTTCTGTTTCTAATTTGTTTCACCTTCGTCGTCCTCTAAAGATGTTTGTCCAGGGATCCCATGGGAATATAATCCAGCCCTGCAGAAAATATTGTACATTAATGTTATTTATAAATGACCTTGGTTAAAAAAGTCAACTAAATAAATGAATGCAAAAAAATATTGTGCACATACAATAGCGCTACTTTTGCAGATGGAGTTGAAGAAATGAGGCTACAAGTCTGAGGTTTGTATGTGACAGACATATGAAAGTGTGTGAAAATCGAGTCTCACCAAGTCTTAGGAAGAAAAATGTAAGAAATGTATATGATGCAGATAAAATGAAACATTGGATATTATTTGTACACAATGCATGTTTTTATTCAGCATTTCGAATCGATTTCAACTGGTCTACGTACAGTTCAGAGGACATAAACTACATCACAGGCACATGACGCTGACGAGTAGCATGTGAAAATCAACATTAAACAAAGTCCAAAAAAAAGTGTGACTGCATTTCCAAAGTGAATCTACAGTTATTGCAAATGTAGGAACACAGCAAAATGTTAAAATAAAATAAAGTAAAAAGCTTACCATCAAAAGCAAAACAGCATTTTCATCTTTCACATAATAACTGTACCAAATATATGATTACAAAGTTAGTGTCTCTGCAGAGACGTCAACAACAATTCTAGTTGTCATAGAATCTGGCTTATATAGTTTTTCCATAGCAAATGTATTACCTTTAGCAAAACAATTCCTACAATACAAAAATAACATGAATCTTGAGATTATGACAAATAAAGACATAGCACCATACCGTAGCACCACAGATTAGCCACCAGTCCTAGAATGGAGGCCATCTCCTCAAGATCTGCTCTTCAAATCAAACATTCGACATGCGCTGCCAGGACCCAGGACAGGGAGAAGGTCTGTTATGGCTCTCTAATGGCGACTGATACTAGTAAGTTTAGACAAAGCTGAATCAATTAACTAAATGTTGATATTTGGAAGGGAATCCAATCAATCAACATATATTATGAGAAGTTGGAATAGTTCACCTACAAAACAAATTCTCTAATTTAATCACCATTATGCTGTTCCCGAAAACACTTATGAAAGATACATTTTATTCTTGTGAGGAACAGACCCACATAGGAATTGCAAAAATATTACTTCCACCCTAATTCTTCCCCTTTACTCTCATATTCAAGCGCCGTTGATTCTGGAATGTCACTGCAAACAATGACTTACATTTTGGTATTTTACTCAAACAAACCTATTGTATTGCTCTACAGGAACTGGAGTATGATTTTAGTACTTTTATAGCATTTTTTGTGGAGCTTAAAGGCGTAGTTCCACCAAAAATGACAATTCTGTGATCATTTACTCACCCTCAAATTGTTCCAAATCTCTATTAATTTTTTTTCGTCTGCTGAACGCAAAATAATATATTTTGAAGAACATGGGAAACTAAACAGTTGATGGACCCCATTGACTTCCATAGTACAGAAAAAATACTGGTTTGTCGGTTTGCGTACCGACATTCTTCAAAATATCTTCTTTTGTGTTCAGAAGAACAAAGAAATTCATACAAGTTTGGAACAACTTGAGGGTGAGTAAACGATGACAGAATTTTTGGGTGAACTATCCCATTAACCGTGTGAATTACCCACCACTTTCACTGTATGGAATAAAGCAGCTTGGTCACTCTGCAAAATATCTAACTTTGTGTTCCACAGAAGAAAAAAAGAGGATTTGAACAACATAACGGCAAGTAGATTACGACAGGTAAGAGTATAAATGTTTGGGAGTGGTCCTGACCTGATAAAATGAAGCAGAAGCTCCCCAGGAACTAAAAGGTTACAAGGTTCACAATTCTGCACTGTCATCCTAGTAGATGCAGAGAGACTCGTGGTGAATTAAGAGTACAGTATTAATTTTGGGTAAAGTGTCTGAGAATAACTATACGGTATGACCTCCACATGGTTCAAAAAGAGCTTCCATTGGCCTCTTCAACTACTATTAATTAGTGCACGGAAGGTAAACTGACCTCTCGTTTCCCTCTGTTTGCTAAACAGTTTATTGTTCATCCAGGTTTGACTGACGCATGATATCTTATGAATAATTAGCATAAGCTTTATGTGACCGGATGGCAAAACAACGGCACAGCACCTGCAAATAGCCACAAGGCCGTCAGATTAAAAGATACAGTATACAGCACCAACCACACCAAATGTGAGCTTATGATATCTGAGTGATCTGGAGTGTCTCTAAAGGGCTGTTCACACGGACAGCAATTTAAGTGTTGAATGTCAAGTCGCTGCAGGTAAATGTTTCTACCTGCAGCATCCATCTGTATCATGAGGTGTTAAGGTGTGGCTGGCCATATTAGTGAATTTTCACAGGCAAAAAATCCTTGTGTATTGTCAATAGTGAAGTGATGTATGAACCACAGCTCACATTCAAGTAAAGCAGCTTTCTGTTGGTCAACGCCGCAAATTTGCAACTTTCTGTTAGTCAACTTGAAACCGTTGCGAAATCTGAATGGGGAAATCTTTCGTCCTCACGCAAAATTCCTGATCGCATGGACTCCTATTAAAAAATGACTGGATTCCGCCTGCAAATATGACCACACCTTTACTCATGTCACTTTAAATCAACATGAGCATTGGTTGATTAGTAAATTGCTGTAAGTGTGAAGGCCCTTAAAGGGATATTTCACCTAAAAACAAAAATACATCCTTTACCCACTCTCATGTTGTTCCAAACCAGTATGACTTTCTTTTTTCTGTGGAACACAAAATAGATCCTGTCTTTTTGTTTTAACCAATTTATTGAAAGTCAGTGGGGTCTAATGTCGTTGTAAACCCAACTGACTTTCATTGTATGGATGAAAATGTCTTCTTTTGTGAAGAATAAAAAAGTCATATAGGTTTGGAACAACATGAGGGTGAGTAAATAATGACGTAATATTCCTTCTTGGGTGAATTATGCCTTTAAAAGATGCACTCAATATTTTTTTTCCCCTTATTTTTATTTAACACAAGCAAAGAAAAAAGTTATTTTAAAAAATATGTTAACATCCCAGCCTAATAAAAGCTGCTTTATTTTACATGGAGTGGGTCTCTCAGCCATGTTGAGATCACATGACCAGCTGAATACTACTGGTTATAACCTGCTTGTTTTTGGACACATTTGCTTGTGGAATAATAATACCACTAAAATAATACTGATAACTATTGTGATGATTCATCCACAACACTAGGTGTCAGTATAAGACGATCAGCACTACACAAAAAATAAAATACTGAGTGCACCTTTGAGACTATAATAAAGACGACTGGTCTATAATTGCTTATTTTATCACATCACAATAATAGACGACTATTATTCACTGAGAACTAGCAGTACAGGTGTGACAGTTCACACAAACACTTCTCTGTATGATAAGTAATGGCCGAAAGCACCACGTGAAAGAGTAAAAGAAACACTGACAGATGTCTTCTGGGCAGACTGGTATTCACAGCAGCAGTGCCAAAGCATCTGGTCGGAGGGAGAGAAAGAGAGCAGCACAGACGTTCTCTCTCTTTCTTTTCACGTCTCTCTCTCTCTCGCTCTCATTTCTTCCATGCTTTCTCCCACAATGATGTCAGTTTGCCAGTGGTTAACAGCACTCCTCCAGTGGAATGCTGAGCATGGGCGGTTTTGGCCATGCAAGAAGACGGTAGGGAGGAGAAAATGAGGGCGAGAGAGAAAGAGAGAGGGAGGTCAGTGTCCTTGGCAGGTTTTGCAGCACATCTGTCTGAAGTATGCACGACTGCAAAACTTGAACCTGAGCACCAGGGGGCAGTATGCCACTGTGTTCACATCTTTACACTCTGCAGGACACAGAAAAAGTACAATCAGTCACGTTAAAGAGAAAGGCAATATGCATCCCAGTTTCTTCAAGCATGTAACACATTTCCACAACAAGTACTTTGTGGTGTACAGTTTTATGTCATTTGACTCTGGAAAAGTATGTAGAGTTCTGCAGGGATGATGTATTTTTGTAGACCAAAACCAGGAAACCTTGAGTTAGCATTTAATCACTTCCATTTCCAAATGAGGTTTGAGGTTAACACAAGCTCAAGATATTTTCACATTTGTCTTTGACATTAAATACATCAGTAATACCAGTGTTGGCAACCTAGTGACTCTCCTGATGGTTAATGGTAGTGACATTGAAGTCATGGGACCGTGGTGTAATTCGTTTATAGCCAACGTCTAGCTTTTTACTTTTGGCAATTGTATTTGGGCATCAAAAACCATACACATTGTGTTAATTTGTGAAGATTATCATGATGAACAAAACATGTAAGAATCACCATAAAGGGAACCAGGGTGATGCTAACTTCTGGGTTGGCCTACAAAAAAGTCATCACTGCAGCACTCTATACTTTGTATGCAGTAAGTATTGGGACATACTACTGGCGTAAAATTGCGTCAGTATAGACGTTAAAGCTGAAAGAGCAATGGATTGTGTATACTATTTCAACATACTATGATTTGCAACATGCTATCATTACATATAGGCCAGATAGTATGCAAAATAGAGACCTCTAACCTTCAGGGTTATCTGTAGGCCCACTGTGGTCACACTTGCTCTTGCACTGCTGCATGACGGCGGGACGATGTGACTCAGGGCAGTCATTGGATGGCTGGCCAGTGTGTGTCAGACACTGCACTAAACGAATCTCCTGACCCATACCGCATCTAGCCGAGCACTAGACACACATGTCAAAAAGGACAGGGAACATGAATAAGAAAAGTACCTTGGAAAGTTTTCACGTATGTGGACCCAGCAAATTAGTTTTGTCTTCAGTAGATAGATAGACAACATTTTGTTTCCATTTTTTTTAAACCTTTTTTAATGTATGACATCATCATGATTCAGTACACTTTATGTTATGAAAAGAGTGAGAGCATTAGGTGTATTAATTTGATATTCATTTTTATTTTTGTCATGTAAATAAACATCTCATGAGAATAAATACTTTTCAAAGCAGGGTCGGGTTTTCACCGGGTGGTCAGACACAACAAATATTTGTCAATATTTTGTGCATAATAAAAGTTGCCCTGAAAACACACATTAATATAACACAATTAAGAATAATGCTTAAGGTTGGAAGACTTTGCTTTCTTTTTGTAACATTTTATTTGAATGAATGAATGAATGAATAATATACATATATTTTTTTCCCTTGTTCACTAAACATTTTATTGAGCTTTTTTTCTTTTCTCACAAGAATAGTTTTGCCATTCACATCTATTCAAGTCATTATCTAATGTGGCTTAAGCAACACTTATGTCAGATGTTTTAAGTGTTTGTGATAAATTCACAAAGTGATGATTTCACTGTTTTGAATTAGATCTCACCTCTGCCCAGGGTCCTGTAACCCACTGCGGTGGTGGGCAACGTTGTATGTTGCAGCGCACCCTGGTGGTCGGACGGTTTTGTTTCGGGCACTCTGACTCTGGCAAAGTTTCACCATTCTCTCCACTTCTACATAAAATCACCCTGTACCTATAACCAGGACCACAGCTAGGAGTACACTGCAAAATAAAAATCACAACAGATTAAGAGAGACCTTACTAAATAACACTAAAAACTATAGAAGTAGGCTTTCACTTTTGAAAAAAAGATGTTCTTCTACCTCAGACCAGTCCAGGGCATGCCATTCTGGTGGGCAGGTTTGGTTGTTGCAGGGCTCTGTGATGGACGGACGCGGTGTGGTGCACGCAACGTCATCCAGGACTTTCTCCTCTGTAACCGAGATCTTCCTCTTACACAGTACTTCCCGTGTGCGCACACCTCTGTTACAGCTCCGACTGCAATCTGACCAGTCTCCTGTCCACCACCTGACAGAAACACATATACCAGCAAATATAAGGGACTGATGGCACCACACTGATCAGGTATACCGAAGATGTTATGTGAAGTCTTGTACATGTACAGTGGGCTTTAGAATTTTTTATATAGTGTGTGTGTGTGTGTGTGTTTATATTTATATATCATAAAGTTGTAATTTGTCATGTATAATTATGTCATGTATAATTATGTCATGTAAAATGAATTATTAAAAAAAAATTATACTAATTAGCAAATGGGTGGTACACTAATTGGGTACTGGTGGTCTTTTGGTAATATCTGGAAAGCATAAGGACACATTAGCATTTACTACAAATATGATGAGGCCATATGCATCCCTGACCATGTGTGAATGTGGTTTGCGTGATCAAATCACCATGTGTTCCCTTATGCATGCCATTTACACCTGTATTTAGCACAGTGCATATGTGTTTGGATCACTCAGGATGGATGTTAATGCCACACACACAAACACATACAGAACACCCACGTTGGAGGGCAGGGCTCCGAGTTGCACGGTCTTTTCTTGTCTTTGGGCTTGTTCTTCTTGTCGCAGAAATGGTTGTACACCACAGAGAGGTCAGCTTGTTTCTTGCACACTACCTGCTGAACTTGAACCCCTGTGACACAGAGAACAGTCTTTGCTATATAAATCATGCTAGATTATCACAATCCCTAATCATACAAACATGAAGCTTTGATGTCAGTGCTGTTTCATTCTTGTCTTTGTGTAAACACACAGTCCCTGTGAAGTTCTTACAGTTGTGATCCGTTGTGGTTATGGCTCTGTTCCAAAACCTAGCGAGCTGCCTTGCTGCTTACTGTCTAAATTGGTTACAAACATTACAAATCTGGCCTGATACCAAAAAGCTCATTTTTATTTTTAATATATACCGTTCAGAAGTTTGGGGTCAATCTTTTATTAATACCTTTAAGACTGAAGTAAAATTCAGCTTTACCATAACAGGGATAAATTACATTTCAAACTATATTAAAATAGAAAACAGTTATTTTATTGTAATAATATTTCACAATATTACTGTTTTACTGCATTTTGATCAAATAAATGCAGTCTTAGTTGAGCATAAGAAAAGAATCTCCCCAAACTTTTGAATGATAGTGTATATAACCTGACAAAAATAAAATCAATCATTTTAATTTTACAAGTTAATTTAGATATCACAACAATATAATGAACAGTATGGAAAATAGATATTTATTTTGAAATATGCTAAAGAGTACTAACAGTGTTAAAGATGAATTTTGAGTGTTACTCGATGGCAAAGGTAATATAAATGTAAAAATAGGAGAAATGAGCATGCATAATATCCAATATTGGCAGATATATATTCTATATGGAGCAATATCGATATATTTTTTAATTATATCAAATCAATCTCTAATCGGCTGATAACTGATATGGTAACAATATATTGTGCATTCTTATTTTTAATCAACACTTCTCAAGTTTATAATATACATTTATTTTGTTTTGCCCGCCATTTTTGTATTGATTTTAATGCATTTTGGGATTGCCTTTTCCATTTTAACAACCTTTAAATGATTCTGGAACAGATTCCATGTTTTCGACAGCAAATTAGTTCTGAGTCACAGCTAACAGTTACTTATCAGCAAGATAAATACGGGTCATTAACTCACAAAGCATGAATGCAAGAATAAAGGGGAGGATAGGAAGTGACATCAAAGCTGGGGTTATTTACAGTCCATGTAAGTGTTTTTCCCAGGCTTTCAAAAGGGTCACACACATCCTAAAAGGCTGACATGGGAAATTTGCATTGTTTATGTGAACTGTCTTGAATGCGTACACCATTTAAATTCAGTTTCTTTGAGGAATGCCACTTTCACGTGTGAATACTTTTCTTATGCGTGTCAGTGAGGAGACAGTGAAACCATAACAGACAGAAAACTCTTACCTCCTGCACACAATGCAGAGCAGCGGGACCAGGATGTATAATGCCAGGCATAAACGCTCAGTGGATCTCTGTTGACAGGTGGGTTAAAACGGTAATGGATCCCAGGATTTTCCTCACGGACCAAAACCTGCAACACACCACACAACAGTGGTGAACTGCTTGATCTGGCCATCAAACGCTTTGCAAACTTTTTAGCATTTTCATGAAGCTGGGTAGTTTGTAATGAAATTAAATAAATAATAATTGTTTTAGAACAGGTTTTCGAAAAACCCCTCCCCATCTTCCATTTCTAGAACAAACAGATATTCCTGACGCAAACCCACGTTATGGTTTCTGTGCTAGGCTGATCTGAATTCTCAAAAAAGCCAAGGAATGTTTTGATAGCGCGAAGACACATTATTTACACTTTTCAGTGCAATAAATCTACAAATTGCTTACCCATTGTTCTCTCAACATGTTAAACCGGGACAGGAGTAAGTATTTATGAAAAAAATTACACATTTCAGCTTGAAATAACATTTATAGCGAAAATTACACTTAGCAAATACATTGCAGCTGTCTAAATTCTGAGGCATCTGTACCAACACAAGCAGTGCACAAATATCCTGCTTGAACAGACCACCCAGCATCTCTGCATTACCATGACGATCAGGGTCATGTTGGTGGGTCCAAGTGCTTCCAGGGTCTCCGGTTCATTGGTAGGTCGGCGATAGTGGAAGGTGGTTCCTGCGATGTCAAAGCGTCGTGGCGTGTCGATGGTCAGCTTGCCGTTGATGAAATACTGATCCCCCTTGCTCTTCAACACTGCGGTAATCATGGAAATAGTTAATAATTAACAGGCCTCAATACACAGTACAAAAAAAAAAAACAAAGACACATCATTTCTTAATTTACAGACTTTTTTCATGCTCTGACTAACCCCAGGGTGTGGATACACTTTGAAACATGGGTTAAATAAGGTTTTACGCTTAGAAGGAAGTTGAAACTTTTAACTTTTTAGGTTATTGAAGCTTTGTGGCAATCCCCGAATTGTGGTGCCAAAGTGTAAAATACTATACAGAGTTGTTTTAGCAACAGGCAACCAATCATAAACTCATGGAGCCCCTAAGGGCTATGGCTATGGGAAAAACATGAAATGGAAGGGAAAGTTTTGCGTTTCCCCCAAGAAACTTTGCATTCGCTCACAACAGCATTGAAATATAGCTTTTCCTTCCATTTAACTGGTGATTGAAATAATAAGAGATGGCAGGAAAAACTATATTTCTATGCTTCTGCAAGCAAATGCAAAGCGTCTTGGGAAACGCAAACATTTTGATAGAGAATGCAAACAAAACGTTTCTTGGGGAAACAAATGCTTTGTGAGCAAATGCAAAAACATTAAAATATATTTTTCCCTCCCATCTCGTTTTATCCATCATCATATGCACTTCGTACAGTCACAAAACCATTTAGTTTGAGTTAAACCACTGAACAGTGATTGTAAACATTAACTGCAAATATTTCCACAGGTGGATGAGCAGTTATTAAAACAGGTATGTATTCCTTGTGAATAAAGGCCCATTCACACCAAGGACGATAACTATAAAGATAACAATATTAAAGAATAGCAGAGTTCACAACACAGCTATCGGTATAGCGACACAGAGAAACGATATCATTGGAATCACTTTCAGATCGATTTTATACTGCTGATGAATGATACAAACATTGACAGCCAATCAGAATCGTCCGCTGGTGTGGACACTAATATAGTTATCGTTATCTTTATATTTATCGTTGTTGGTGTGAACAGGCCTTAAGTGAATAATCTCATAAATAGACAAAATACACAAAAGGTTCACAAACACACATTTATAAAATCTTGAAACCTGACTACTCAAGTCTAATAGCCCAGGGTGTATACTTAAGTATAATTATTACATTAATCAATGTTTTAACATTAATCAATGTTTTACCAGTGTAAATCATTGAACAAGATAACTCAGGTTAAATTACCATGGGTTAATTTAAAAATGTAAAAAAAGCCGCAAGTCACCTTAGCTGAGCCTTGAGGCATAATAAAGCCCTCTCAGATCTAAGCCTGAAATCCAACAGGGAAGCTCTTTACAGAATCTACTCCAACAGTGTATTAGTTCTGGTTCCTCTGAGAGGCTCATATTTGAGAAAAACCATGAAAAATGTTGTCTCACCCAAGTAATTGTGAGAGACGTTGAGCTCTTGGATGTGTATGAATACAGATCCTTTGGGGATTCTGACCACCTCCTCATAACCTAAGAAAGAGTGAACACACACACACACACACACACACACACACACACACATATTTATTCATAGCAAGAGAACAATGCAGTTAGTGGTGCTTCACTGAGAGTGACTGTGATGGGATATGCAGAGGTTTGAGATTCCGAATGAATTCCTGGGCAACGTCTCTCAGTTCTGCTGTCCAACACACAACGTGTTTAAGGCCAGATTCCACCACAGGCCTGCAAACAACTCCAGCCTCTGACCAAGGAGTAAAAAAAGAAAAGAGCTAAACTAATTTTTCAATCCAGTCCTGCCACCGACTGAGATTTTGCTGTGAACAGTCAAGAGGCAATGTGGTGAAGACTGTGCCATAAAGCAATAAACCCTCAACTAAGGATGGGAATCATAAATGTATTGATTCTGGTTCTGATGATTTTGTTTCCCTAAAAAAAATCAATTAGCGATACTTACACTACTTTTGAGGAGCATATATAAATAGGAAAATCAATTCTTATAGCATTTATTGTTATCAATATTCAGTTGCCAAATGCCAGATATAACACATTCCTGCAAAAGGTGTTTTAAATGCAGCACAAAGGTGGAATTGTTTCATATTGTCACACGTCTATAAAGCGTGTCGCAACTCTCTTTTTCTATGGCTCTGCTCCTGTCTTCTGTCTTGACCCCACCCATCTTGTTATCTGATTATTGGTTAATTTGCCCCACCTGTTCTTCCCCGTTACCTGGCTGATTTGTCACCCTTTATAATCAACGCGTGTCTGCAGTACTGTGCTTGATCGTTGTCTTATGTTGGATGTCGTCTGCTCCCTGTTGTGTTTCCTGTTTTCATCCCCTGGTATTCAAGTTTATTTCAGTTTGGTTTTCCCCCTCGCGGGTGTTTTTTTTTTGTATTATTTTTATTTTGTACCTTATAAATCCCATCTTAATTTGCATTTGAGTCCTTGCTCTCTTTTTTTCCCCTATTGATTCCTGACGCATATACTGTATATAATTTTTTTAATTAATATATAAAATGTATATTTTTATTATATTAATGAGGCGGCTAAAATAAATGAGTCCCAATAATTGGTCTCAACTAAATTAAATAAAAAGTACATTATAAATACTAATAAAGTAAAAGCAAATTTATTTGTTCATTCCTGTTTATAATACAACACATTAATCATGCTCTTTTGCGTCAGACATGATGAAATTCAGATTCATTCTGTTACTTTTCCAAATGACTCATAAGTGTTTTTGATTAATTAAATACAACCAGTTCAATAATCAATTGTTCGGGAATTGAACTAGTCGTGCAGGACACCATTTATATGTATGTATGCATATTCAAGAAATTTGTTCTACCTGGAAGACTCAAATGTCACGTCATTCATCAATTATCATCACGTCATCTGTAGTATATAAGTTCTGTTCCCACCCATTACTATGTTCGCAGATTCTGATGCCGGCATTCACCCCCATCCTCCCCACCACCACCAGGTCAGTCCCTGTCCATACATCAGGGGGTAGGCTGCCCCCTTGCCTTCATCTTCAGGAAGGAACTGCAAGCATCCGCTACCGTCCGGATTCGGACTATGGACGAGGCTAAAGAACTTTATCATTTCATCTATTCAAATGTTTTCTTGCCTCCTCATTCTTTCGGGTAGAACTGCTTTACAGAATCGAAAGTCATGAAAACCATTTAGTTGAAGTATTTTTAAATAAATGGAACCGGTTGTGAATAAAAATATACTAGAGTACTCAACATACACACACATACATAGAGAGAGAGAGAGAGAGAGAGAGAGAGAGAGAGAGAGAGAGAGAGATAGAGAGAGAGAAGCAGGCACACATGAACCATTAGTGGTCATATGAGTGGTTTGGTCACTCAGTTGGCATTTTGTGAAGCACAATGACTGGAAGCTTCTCTTTTATTGACCACATTTTAAATAAACTGTTTATTTGTGTTTAAATTGTGATTGTACCCTCAAGAACCCTGAACTCACAAATACAGCCAGAGCCAAGAATAGCCCATCATCCCAGCCTCGGCTAGCCACTGCGGTCAATGTTCTCCCGCTGCCCGCCCAGGGAGGGGCCCACTACAGCTTCCTGCAGCTGAAAATAACCTTAAGTCCAGCACAGAGCCAGCAGCCTGCCATTCAACAACACCACCCACACCGAACCGGCTCACATTCAAACCTCTGCAGCATCACAACCCTTCCACAGAATCTATACTTCAGTGTCATTTACCTGTTCATTAGATCCGTTTTGATGGCTGGTTGTGACATCATGATATGGTAAAGGCTTTGGTAATGAATATTAATTAGGTTGTGCTGATGTGGCTAGATAACCTACTGTACCATCTATTAATATTCATGAGCCAAGACCAGCAGAGTAGGTCTCTACCACAGTACACACTAGACTCTCATTAGCACCAAACGGCAGATATTTACATGCAACATTATTTCAAACAGGAAGTAGATCAACTCCGCTACTCTTCTTTAGTAAGCATGCTAGGAAAAAGATTGGTCAAACTACAATAAGGTTTTATTTAAGCAATTAACACACTACTGTTCAAAAGTCTAAGGTTTGTTACGATTTTTTAATGTTTTTGAAAATGTTATGTTTTTGAAAAGTCTCTTATGCTCACCAAGGCCGCAGTTAATTGACCAAAAATACAGAAACAGAAATATTGTCAAATATTATTGCAATTATATTTTAAAATGTAGTCCTGTGATGGCAAAGCTGAATTTTTACTCCAGTCTTCAGAAATAATTTTAACATGCTGATTAACCAAGATACAGTTTTTTCAGATCACTCCAAATTCCTATTCAGAACAAACTATAGGAAGGAATTTTGCATGGCTCAGATCCTGTATCCCAGCGTTTATGACTTGGGCCTTGCATGTGAGCAGGTAATTATGAAACACCTTTTCACAACGGCTGGAGTCCCTGTGCACCCCTCAACAGTAAGGCAGCTGTCCAACACATATCTGACCTGAAGCACGATGTTCACCGCACAAACACTTACACACATTGTTTGAGTTTCCATAAAATGATTATATAGCTTCTCTGAACACATCTAAAGTCTGAAGAGGGCCATCAATGGGCCCCTTAACTGTATATAACTCTGTGTTCCTTACCTTTTTAATAATAAAATGTAAACATTAATATGGCCTGTTAAAGAATGTACACTGTTGTTTTGTGTTATGTTGATATGTGTAAAGTGCCAGTAAAGACTTACATTGTTACCAAAAAAAAAATATTATAACTTTATACTCATCAAAGAATCCTGAATAAAATATATCACAGTTTCCACAAAAATATTAAGCAGCACGAGTGTTTCAACATTGATAATAATAAGAAATAATAATTTCTGAAGGATCATGTGACACTGAAGACTGGAGAAATGATGCTGAAAATTCAGCATAGCCATCACAGGAATAAATTACATTTTAAAATATATTATAATAGAAAACAGTTTTTAACAGTAGTTATCTTATTTCTTGCATTTTGTTTTCCTATTCTCTTAATTCTTGCATTTTGTTTTTCTATTCTCTTATCTTCAATGTTTCTAAGTATTTTATCCTTAGTCTGTAGATTGAATTTTCTCTTATGCCTACTGTACTTTGTAAACACTGTTTTAAAAGGTGCTATAAAAAAAAAAGTTTTACTTGTGTGTTACTGTAAACTCATTCGGATTTGCACTCTACCATTAAACTGCTTTTGGCCTCCATCTCCATCCTTTCTTTTCTTTTATAGTGAGCTGATTTTTATTTCATTCTTAACAACATGCTCAATAGCTTCTCGCGTCTGTTCAGTGTCAGAACATACCGCAAAGCGATCAGATTATTTTTATAGAGAGGGTGGAGGGTTTGAAACATTAAAATAACTTGCAATACGTGAAATACATTGAATTAATTATACTAGAAGAATGTTACCACTTTCTCACACAATTTACTATGATCCCATCTCAAAGCGCAAGTTCATTTTAACATTTTCCAGCTCATGACTTCAATAGCTAATTGAGAAGCGCGTTTACTGACATCTCTCTGGACGCAGGCTAAGAAAGTGCTAACTGGAGAACAGGAAAGAAGAATTATCAGGGGCTTTAAAGAGGTTGGTGTGCGCCACTGAAGGAAGGAGAAACAGTCTCCCTTATGTCCTGGACAATCCAGTTCACTTGGACTTCTGAGTTATATCCAGGCCTCAAAATATTCCCCCAGACACCAGAGGAACTTGCCAAGGCTGCTCCCAGTACCTCCAAGCATGTCACACACAGCCACACAGCCACACAGCCACACACACACACACACACACACACACACACACACACACACACACACACACACACACACACACACACACACACACACACACACACACACACACACACACACACACACACTTACACTTCTGAGGTTTGGGGGGGAGCTACTCAGTTCAGGCACCAGGCTTGTGTTACTTCAGTTAACAAGAGAAATAGCAGTCACATGTGATTTGCAGGCTTCACATATCCATTAACAGAAAAATATATATTATCCATCTTCTGAAGGATACTAAAGGGGAAATTAACTGAGAATAAATTGGTGCCTCTTTATCGCATTGTTTATTTGCACATGATGTTTGAATTTTTTTAGCTCCTGAAAATCAAGTAATGGCACGAACACAACTACAAAAACGAGTGCTAATGACAATTTGCATTGGCCTCATGCATGGAAACACACCCAGACTACAGGCAATAAAATGTTCCTATTCAATAAGTTCAAACCATTTCTGCTGCCATGATCACTAGAAAATGTAGACAAACATCTCTTTTAGGGGGCGTTTACAAGACACAATTTTCAACTAAAAACGGAACAATTTTATGCGTTTTGGACGTTTATTTACATGGAAATGGCCTGAAAACACAAACTTTTAAAAAAACACGTTTCAAAGTGAACGTTTTTGAAAACTATACCATTATTGTTTCAGTGTAAACTACAAAAATTAGGATTTTTGGCTCGTAGTGTTTCTATACAAAGTGACTACCATCATGTATAAATAACAATAGGTTACTGTCGTAACCCTGGTTCTCTGAAACATCGAGTGGAGAGATCCTCCTATGGGAAGGGCATCCGTACCTGACCTCTGCAGAAGCATCCAATTGCACCAAGTCTGACAAGACAGGCAGGAGTGCGCAGCCAATGCCTGGTAAGGCCCCATCCCTTACCCGTGGGCATATATAACCTGCATGCGCTACTGTACATGTAGATCAGTAAGTATAATCGCTATAATTGCGGCAAGTGGGGCAAAGCTGGTGGATCTCTCCACTCTATGTTTCAGAAAACCGGGGTTACGACAGTAACCTATTTTTCTCTTTCATCATCTCGTGTTCGAGATCCACCAATGGGAGAGACATGGACAGCTCCCCGATTGCCCAATACACTCACAGTGAGATGGTCACCCCGAGGGGCGGTGCTTGACAGGTCTCATAATCATGAACCCGCCACACGGACGCACACACGTAACTGTGGTGTGAAAGCAGTACAACGTGTGTGGCACACACAAAAGAAGGCAGGGTTGGGGAAGACCCCACCCCTAAAACCGAATGTGCTACCGAGGTTCTGGTGACATCCAACCTGTAGTAACGCACAAATGTATGGGGAGAAGCCCAACTGGCAGCAGAGCAGATAGCCTGCAGCGATACTCCCCTGAACAGATCCCTAGAGGTGGCTAAGCCCCTCGTGGAATGAGCTCTGATGTCCCCTGGGGGTTGCACTCCCTTTGGTTCGTAAGCCAAAAATTATAGTGTCCACAAGCCAATGTGAAAGGTTGCTAAATTGCTTAGACAGGGGATCCCCTTTGTGGGGAGGAGCCCATGAAACAAAGAATTGGTCACTCTTCCGGAACGCACTGGTCCTAGCCAAATACGTCTGCAAAGCACAGACCGGACACATGACATTTAACCTTTGATCCGCCGCGGAGGAAAAGGGTGGAGGGTGAAAAGCGGACAGCCTCAACACCTCCGATGTGAATACAGGGAAATATTTCGGCATGAAGGCTGGATTAGGCTTAAGGAAAACCTCATCTCCACCCAGAGAGAATTGAATGCACGAGGGGTGAACCAAGAGTGCATGTAACTCACTGACATGTTTGGTTGACGCCAAGGCCAAGTGCAAGGCTGTCTTGAAGGACAGCAACTTAAGGGAAATATTCCCCAGAGGCTCAAAAGGGAATTGAGACAAGCTTCCAGCACCATGGAGAGGTCCCATTCAGGGATCGTTCTCCTAATGACTGGCAACGAGCGATGAGCATCCTTCATAAATCGACATGACAAGCAGAAATAGCTGCCAGATAGACCTTAATAATTGAAAAGGACCTGCCCTTATCCATAAGGTATTGGAGGAAACCAAATATCAGAAACTGAGCACTGATTTGAAGTGAGACCCCGCCCATCACACCACTCATCAAACACTTGCCACTTACAGCCATATAAGGGCCGTGTAGAAACGGCCCTGGCAATCTGTATAGTAGCCACCATGCGCGGGGGAAGCCCTAATGCGCTAAGTTTGTCCTCTCACGGGCCAAGCCCAGTGAGCTACCCTGTTCGGGTGTGGGTGATAAATCTCACTGTTCGCTTGAGACAATAGGTCTGTGCGGAGGGGGAGGCGCCATGGCTGGGCATGTAACAGAGGCATAGTCTCCGCCAGCCATGGTGCTTTGGACCACCTGGGCGCTATAAGAATGAGAGACAGGCTCCCCTCTCTCACCCTGGCCAGAGTGGGAATTATCAGGCACAGGGGAGGAAAGGCATAGAGCAGCACTCTGGGCCACGGGTGGGCCAGTGCATCTGCCCCGAGGGGTGCAAAACATGGCTGTTTTCACACGAGGCGAATAGATCTACAGACGCCTGTCCAAATCTCATCCATATCATGCCCACTATCTGAGGGTGAAGGCGCCAATCTCCGAAGAGTGAGTTCCCCCTCGATAGAAGATCCGCGCCTCTGTTCAGAATGCCCGGAAACATGAGTCGCGCCTAACGACAGGAAAAATCGCCTCCTTGTAAGCTAGAGCATGAAGTTTCGACGACACATGATGTTCCTTCAGACGAGGCAGAAAATAATTCAGAGCTTTCCAAATGGTCAGAAGCTCTAAATTATTTATGTGCTCTGAACGTAGTTTGCAGTTTACAGTTCTGTCCTCTTGGATGGCACCCCAGCCTGTTAAGGACGCATTCGTCATCACAACTTTACGCAACATAACCGTCCCAAGAAGGGCACCCTGGGCACCTTTGTGCATGCCCAGCTGGCTTATTTGTGAGTGAGGGGAACACAGTATGTGCGGTGTGGTTACACTGCTTTTGCACTTTTCCTCACAACAGTCCCCCTGAACGGGGGGAAACACACATCGTCCACTAAACACAAGGGCTAGGCAGCCACGGGAGGGAGGGACCCTCCAGACCCTTTTGGACAGGGGCTCTGGGGTAGTAAGAGAGTCCAAAGAGCTTTTCGCTCGAGAACGTGGACCCGCAGCCCCCATCGGTCGAACATCAGGCAGGCCGCTTGCATTTAGAGTCGGTGGGGGTAGAGTACGGGGGTTTTCCCGCAGGGGCAAGAGTAGGTTTCCCCCAGGGCTTAGCAGAGGGTGGGTTGCTCTGCCGTGGCGGGGGCTTGTTGCGGGGCCTTTCCTTGCTTTCCTTGCTTTGATGAAAGTTACGTCTCGGGGCCGGGGGGTTAGGCAAACGCGTAGCCTGGCGTGGGGCCGCCTTCCTAGGAAGACACAACTTGAAGGCCTCGTCCTCCTTCTTCTTGTCGTTGCATCGTTGTTGCATCAGCGCGACAGCGGGGCCGAAGAGAGCCCGGTCGGCCTCCACCGAGGTGCCTGCGATGCGTCTTTTCTCGCTATCCGGGAGGCCAGACAGATTGAGCCAGAGCACGCGCTCTCCTACCATGGAGCGCCCGCAGGTTTGGACGGCCTTACGTTATGAGCGTAACGGAGAACGAGGTCGTTAACCGTGATGATCTCCTTCCATAATGCAGGAGAGGGAGATCCCTTGTCCAGCTGTTGGCCCAGGTCGTCCAGAATTTCCACTTGGTAAGCGGAGAGGAGGGAGGAGACATTAAGGGCCCTAACAGCCAAGGCCGAAGATTTAGAAGCAGCCTTGTGCAGCTAGGCAGAAAAACGGTCCATCTTGTTAGGAAGGACTGGCTTAGAGGGCGCGAGCAGCCCTCCCTGGACTGGGTTGAGGTGCCTGGCGTTCGAGGGCTCAATTGCAGGCAGTTCACCCATGCCATGAGCCGCCATATCCTTAACCTCCAGACCTGCGAGACCGCGTTTAAAGTCGAGCGGGTCACTCCAGTATAGAGATGAAACGATTACCGGTTTCACGATAAACCACGATAAAATTTAGTGACGGATAGTAATATCGTATAAAATGTTATTATCATTAAAACCGCGTGTGATTATCACGGTTGTGAAAACTCGCGGTAAATCTTGTCCAGTCAGCGTCAGTCTGGCGCACCGCTGTTTTCTGAATGAGGAGAAATGGCAGAAAGCAGTGACAGCACTCGGGGGATTGTTCTGCCTTCTAAAAGGACCAAATCTGAGGCGTGGTCATATTTTGGCTTTTACAAAAGTCCTGAGGGAAACTTAATCTAAGATGGTCACCCTGTCTGCAAACATGCCAGAAGAAAGTCGCTGTAATAGGGAAAACACTTCAAAACTACGAACGCAAGGCAAGTGGACTTTGACCTCAATACCAAACCTACGTCTGGGAAATAATAACGTGAAACGAACGAACAAATTCAGACAAGACTAGGGTGACATTTAAGGGATAATAATCAGGGTTTGACATTAACAACCGCCATTTGCGAGTGTAACGTTATTTCGGCTGCACACTAGCCACTCTGGCTGTTGAACTTATAATAGTCTTCTCAAAAGCCATCTGTTATAATCGCGTTGCGCATTATAAGCACTTACACGTGCTTCTATTGAGTTTATGAATGCAATATCTCATAATCAGAGGCGTTCAGATTAGCGGAGTTTTGTTCAGAGCGCGCGCCGCTCTCACATGCTGAAATCTGCACTCAAAGCAGAGATAAACGTGTGCTGTACGCAGGAGATTCATTCATCATACAGTGGATGACTGCTTTTGTTCTATTTCAGCAGCGAAAATGGTTTAAAAAAAACACAGCAGAACCACAGCGCATCTGATTTGACTGGCATAACGCAGGCGAATTTAGGGACCGTCTGTAAAGTTACATACAACATTGGTAACGTTATACACGTTTCAAACTTCAATAGCATTTGAAGAGAATGACAGTCATAAAAAGACTGTAAAGTGTTCATCTAGGTGCCAGGTATGATGCACACATTTTGATATTTAATAAAATAAACTGTCAAATCATATGGAAATATGGATATGCATTATTTCACTAGGATACTGTTTGGGCTCTAACACAAAATATGCTAGAGTTAAATGTGTCTGATAGAACACTGATGAGAATATTGCTTGGGAATATATTTACAGTGATAATATTAGAGATTATATTTACGACAAATTATTATTATTTATGTGTTATGCGTTGCTATTGATGACGGCCATTAAGGAAGGAAATCCCACAGAATCTAGCTTAAAAAAGTGCTTAGAGCTGCTTTAGTTATTTGTTGTTTGTTGAATTTCAAATATAAAACTTGTTGAAATGTTTTAAGTGTGTGCATCTGTTCTTTTTGAACACTTTCATTTCGTTTGAACAAAACCGTGATAATATTGATAACCGTGATAGTTGGGTCACTATAATCGTGATGTTAAATTTCCATACCGTTTCATCCCTACTCCAGTAGTGCCTCATGTGCTTAGCGCACGCTGGGAGAATGAAGAAGAGTTGTTTCCTAGGGCCAGGGGGAGCTCCCAGCACTTTCCCGTCATAAATATCCCTCTCCTGGTCGGTGGCGCTCTGTGGAGCCGGCCACTTAATGTTGAGAGGAGCGGCCGCTCGCTTACATACATCCAGGAGGATGGATTGAGGCAAAGCCGCGGGGGGCGCTAGCCTGTCCTCTGAGACCCAGAGAAGGCCTGCGCATCGTCATCATCACCGGACCCAGCCGGATCGTCGGCGAGTGGGGGGTTGCCCGCGAAGATGTCCTCTTCATGGAACTCTGGATTGGGCTGGTCAGCCCAGACAAGAGCAGTCACGCCCCGAGAGGTCCCCGGTGGTGGGCTGTCGTCACCGTGTCCCACATCCGAGTCCGAAAAGTCGAGCTTGCCACACTGGGTGGCAGAAACTTTAAGGCGGCATCGCAGGAGTTTGTTAGGCAGCACCAGGCAGTGACTGCAGTTCTCCGGATTCTCTATGGCCTCTTCTGCATGCTTGAGGCCCAAGCAGGCAGGTCAGTGCAGAGATCGCAAGAAGCGAATGTCAACTGATGTAGAGTAGCGCATGCAGGCTATATATGCCCGCGGGTAAGGGGTGGGGTCTTACCACGCATTGGCTGCGCGCTCCTGCCTGCCTTGTCAGACTTGGTGCAATTGGATGCTTCTGCAGAGGTCAGGTACGGATGCCCGTCCCATAGGTGGATCTCGAACACGAGATGATGAAAGAGAACCCTTTCTATAGGCTGTAATAGTGATACTTGGAAGTCAATACGAATTACTGTTCACAACCCATTTTACTTCCATGACGTGACATATTTCTAATTGAAAAAGAATAATTAATAAAAAGTAAAATAAAATCTTAAGTGACATCAACAGAAAAGCAAAGTTCTTTCAGAGTAAAGCCAGTTTTTTTTCTGTGGATTTACAGTTGGTGTTAAAATATGATTCCCTAATGTTAAACTATCATTGATAAAAACAATATTTTAGCACCCAACTCTGCTGAATTTAGCTTTAGTTTAACATTAGATGATCATATTTTAACACCAACTGTAAATCCACAGCAATAGATACTCTATCTCTGTCAATAGAAAAGCTGTTTTTACTGAATCTATCCCGCCAAGGGCTTATATTTTAACACCTAGAACATTATTTCACAAGACTGTTTGTCTGAAACAAAATTGTCTGTGGAAACTTTTCAACAACCAGGACCTCAGCAAGAAAAATGGTATTTCAGCAATGCTTCTTTTGCACATATTGTTACAAATTGTTCCAGTTCAAAATTAAGTGCACACACTGTACCTCCTTCAGACAAGGAGTCATTGAAGACCCCCTCGATGACCTGGCAGCTGCTCCCATCTCCTCCACAAATACGGCAGCGATCTTCACGAACATCCGAGCCCAGAATCCGGTCACAGCCCACATGCTGCATACAGATACACACACATATTTAGAGATCAAGGCAAAAGTGAAAAATGAAGAAAAAATTACGCGAAATTTGCTGATATTACACTACATAATGCACCTTTGCATTTGCGTCATTGTCTGTGCAAATTTAAATCAAGTAATGTTAAAATGTATGCAGTGCATTAAGCTGATTCCATATAAAGTAGTTCAGTTTGCTGATTTTCAACTCTGATATGCTATTGTACTAATTTAATAGATTCTTTCCACATTTTTATTCTTCTAAAACACTGTTTTTAACGCAGTGCATTAATATTTTCGGTTTTACCATCTCCACAATGCATTGCTTTGCACTGATAGCAACCTGTCTCAACGTCAAATTTCAGTTATATCTAATTTGCAAAACTGCAAATACAGAACAAAACGATTAGGGTCCTATTATCAATATTAACTGACTATTAATTACAACTTTTGCCACAATAAACTCCTTATTACTGTTTATTAATAATTACTAAGGTATTTGTTAAATTTAGGTATTGAGTAGGATTAAGGGATGTAGAATATGGTCATGCAGAAAAGGCATTTATACGTGCTTTATAAGTACTTATAAACAGCCAATATCCTAGTACATGCATGCTAATAAGCAACTAGTTAATAGTGAGAATTGGACCCTAAACTAAAGTGTTACCAGACATTCAAATAAGAATAAAACATTTTTTGTAATTAGAGTAATTCGGCATATCTCTATAAAATTAAATCAAATTTCCATGCTCTATTTAATAAAGTATGCTTAATTTGATAATGAACAACTTTACATCACTTACAGACAAACAGTGTATCAGGAAAAGTGTAAAATAAAGGGATGGCATAGATGAAGCCATGTACAATGCAAAAATATGTCCTGCTCGAACTGAAAATGGCAGAACAACCAGACAGCTGTGTAACTGATCAAGAGTTAAAATTTCTAAATAAAAGTATTTTGTATTGTTTTGCCTCATATTTTAGTCAACAGTATTCAATTCGGCACTGACTCCAGACCCAATGAACACACCAAGGACAAGGGCAAATATTCAGCTTTTCACCAAAAAATGTTTTCGTCTTTTCCTGAAATCTATGATTTTATTGTGTTTTTTGCATTCTTTTTGAAGCTTGAAAGCTTCAGTTTCCATTCACTGCAATTGCATAGACAAAGACCAGTACATTCTTTAATATTTCTTCTTTTCTACTGCACAGAAGAAAGTCAGTCATGAGCTCAGATGGTGTTAACATATTTAACTAATCGCATGTGTTAACACGTTACTTTTGACAGCCATAATATAAACATTAAGGTTCAATGTACAATCTTGAGAGCAATCCCAGATCTTGAGAGATCACAATCCATTTAAATTGACATTGTGCAAAGCAAAGCAGGTTTCTCCAGATGGGCAAAATTTGCACAAAAACAGGCCATTAATGAAGAAACTGAAGAGTCTCTGCTGTCAGGATCTAAAAGGTAACACAAAAAGAACTCAGTAACCAGCAGACCTGAAACTGCTTGAGACTTTCCAAATCCAGGCCTGTGCAACTTCACAAAAATCCCACTAAAGCTCCAAAGACTTTTGTTGACCTGGCCTAGATTCCATAACCTGCAAATGTGTGACCTATTTTTCTCACAACAACAATGGTAAGTCAGTGGCCACTCGGAGAAGGCAGGGCATGTCCTGTGCTGGACCGAACAGAGCCGAGCTTCGGGACACGTGGTTCCACGGGCTGTTTTTAATGTTTTGTGCTTCAAAGCTCTTGCTTTCATAATCAAACCCTTATTGTTTGGAAGCTAAGCCACCATGAGGCTGCAAACACTACTTTGATTTCTCCCCCTGCTGTTCTCCGGTTTTTATATGCACCATAAATAAGAAAGCAGAGAAAACGAGTGAGGAAAGGAGATGGAGGAAGAGAGGAAAGAAAGGAGGGAAGGAAAGAAATGGAGAAAGGGTGAGAGTTGACGGACTGGGAGGGTGGGAGAAGTCGCTGTGATCATGTTCAGCTGCGTGCACTGAGGACAGATGGATCTGGGGGGTCACTGAGTTCTTGCAGCATTCAGAGCAGAGCAGAACAGGGCTGGACTGAACTGAACTGTTGATAAAAACAACCATTGGTCTGGACAACAGCGCAAAGATAAACCAGCCCAACTCACTCCAAAGGAGTGCATTCAGTCTGTCCTGCGCAATACAGCAAAATAAAATACACTACAGTTTACATTATGAAACATGCTAATAAACAAAATATTTTAGGCCGTTTCACACTTTGTTTGATTGTTTGGTCCACACCAGAATTCAATTTCACCTCTCTCACCCTGCTGGTCTATTTTCCCATTGTGCTTTTCATTACGAAGGTTAATCATCAAAGTGAGTACCACCATGAGTACTAGCGGCAGATGTTTACCACAGAAACTAGTTAATGACTCGGAAGAGAATATGCCGACTTCAATTGTTTTATTTATGTTTTTAGTTGCTTTCCATTTTCTACCAAAAACATTACAAGGAAAGACACTAGCATTTAGCTGACACAGGCGTATTGCCAAGCTATGATATACAAATGCATCACACTACAATGTGAGCACTATACTAAGAGTGTAAATGGGGTCATAGATGCAAATTCAGGGCACAAGAAATAGCATTTTTTTTCCTTTCTGGACAATTGGGCCAGGGACTTTGAAAGGTTCTGGCACAAAAATATTCATATATTTATTTATTTATGAAAACTTAAAATTCCCCCAAAAGTGAAAATTCTGTCATTAATTACTCACCCTTGTGTCATTCCAAATCCGTAAGACTTTCGTTCATCTTCGAAACACAAATGTTTACACAGATGGAGCACAGATCTTTTTAATGAAATCTGAGAGCTTTCTGTACCTCAATTGACAACCTACGTTACTTCCATTTTCAAGCTCTGGGGGGGGGGGGGGGGGTGTATTCCAGAAAGCAGGTTTTGTGACATACACTATGGCTGCGTCCCAATTCGCCTACTTATACTACGTCCTAAAAGTATGTACTCTTTTTGTGAAGAAAAAGTACATACTTTTGAGTGTGCAGCAGAAGAGTATGCAAGCTTTGGGACATACTACTTCGTCATCTTTAACGGACTCTGTTACGTGCGTCCCGTCACCGTTTAAACTGCCCTGTCAATCATCGTCACAGTTCAAATCCCCCACTTTCAATTTAATTTCCTACCGTATCAGAGAGAAATGTAGTCGCATGTTGATCTGCCTTTCGTGGGTCTTTAATGCAGAGACTCCTCTCATGTGTTTGCAAAGTTCTCAATGCTGCTGAAGGAGAAATATAATGTGGATAATATTGAATAAATATCTTTTCGTCAGGTTAAATACTGATAATTGCTCACTCAAACCACTTTATCTAATCCTCTCCACTTAACCGTCAGACTCGCGTAACCATCATGTTTGTAGTTTTTTAAACACTTTTTATCCGCGTTTGTAGTTCTAATCGAATCCTCGTCCATCTCGCAATGGGTTGTGGGCAATATCAGCCGTTAGAGTGCGCATCGATCTGCACTTCGGATTCTGACCGGAAATAGTAAACCATCCGGGAATCTTTGGAATACTTTTTTCAACATACTAAGATTTGGGACATACTAATTATTTTTTCGAATACTATTTAGTACGGATAGTATGCGAATTGGGACGCAGCAAATATTACCAAAAGTATTGGGACACCCCACCAAATCATTGAATTCAGGTGTTCCAATCACTTCCATGGCCACAGGTGTATAAAATCAAGCACCTAGGCATGCAGACGCTTCTACAAACATTTGTGAAAGAATGGGTCGCTCTCAGGAGCTCAGTGAATTCAAGCGTGGTACTGTGATAGGTTGCCACCTGTGCAATAAGTAATTTGTGAAACTCACTACTAAATATTCCACAGTCAACTGTTAGTGGTATTATAACAAAGTGGAAGCAATTGGGAACAACAGCAACTCAGCCACAAAGTAGTAGGCCATGTAAAATCACAGAGGGGGGTCAGCGCATGCTGAGGTGCACAGCTTTCTGCAGGGTCAATAGCTATAGACTTCCAAACTCTGTGTGGCCTTCAGATTAGCTCAAGAATCAGCATCTTGTTCCCTCTTCAGTAGGTTACGAATTGTTTTTTCAACACATTCTTACAGATGCATTTTTGTAAGTTGCTTTTGTAAATTTTACAAAATCTTATCTATGTTGGTCAGCTAAAGCCAGGCTCAGACTACAGGAGTTTTTAAATCCTAACCGATTATGAAATCTGGTTGCATCACACACATAAAGAGAATCTTCACAGGTTTTTTTCTCTCAAATCTCAAACATGCACACACTACAAGATTTGAACATTGTAGTGCATCACACACTATTAAGATGCCAGGAGGAGCACCTCACATGATCTCATGGTGGGGAAGTGGATGTAAACATGTATGTAGCAGATCATCATTGATGTCTCAACCAAGCCTGTAGTGCTTCAGTCAGAAATTGAAGCTTTCGCGCCTCGATCGCCCCCCGGTGGCCGGTCCCAGTATAGCTCCTAAACCCCGCCTCTCCATGTATTAGAATGGGCGCGAGACACACTAAACAATTTAATTACACTTCAAATAATTGTTTCCTAAAGATGGTTTCTGTCATTTTAGGCAGTTTTTATTACAATAATTTCATTTCAAGAGTTCGTTTTTTAAATAAGTTTAGTTTTAGTGAGTTATTTGATGCTATAAAAACGAGGGGTGTGACGTCATGATTGACAGCTGAGATTGACGGCTTCTCTGAGTGAAGTTGTCACTGAGGCACTAACGGACTTTTTTCTGGATTTTTGGGAGGAGATTGGAGCTTTAGCTTTAATTTCTACACTTCCATAACTGTTTATTTCACACCAACATAATGAATTGTTCTGCATCTGCGAGAGTGTGGGCGGGCTTTTGATAATCGCGCCTCTACTTCCTGTTCTCTACTGCGCAACTCCGGTCCCGAGATTGCTACTGCGCAGACTCGGTCCCAAGATGTCAGCGCCGTGAGCGGGCCTATGAAAGCTTCAACTTTGGTCAGCGGAAGTCAATGAAGTCGCGTCGTCCATATTTTTTTACGGTCTATGGTCTCAACCTATGGTCTCAACAGGTAATGTTTACATTTGCTAGCAACTTTCTACACTCACCCGGTATGTTCAAAACCAACGTGATTTCTCCCCAGCTCTTCTCTTTGTCCGTACGATTTTGTCATGTTTTTGAAGACACGTTATACAAGCAGTCGTGTTGTTGCAACACTTCCACACGCAGTTCCGCCATCTCCGCTGTTCAACGGACCCGCACAGCAGCTTGTTTCACAGGCGCAATTTTAAAAGTGCTCTTATTCACTTCTCTCATTGGTTAATGTGAAAGAACTGACGTAATCATCCCAATTTAAAATCTTAAATAATCAAAACATGTTGAGCAGATACAGAGGTTAAAGATCTGATTTTTATCTGTAAACGCCTAACATTACCCAATAAGTTCCAACGAACATAGGAACCGACCAATATCATGGACAAGATTTTTTTCTCAGATTGTCGGGAGGGGTAAATCGGGTATAAATCAGCCTAAAACTCCTGTAGTCTGAGCCCGGCTTAACTGGCCAAAATTCTCTCAGGACAGCAGGGCCAGGCTATGCTTATTGTAGACCCTGGAGTTATATACTGTAAATTCACTTTCACGTCTACCAAACGATAATGAACTCTGATGTTTAGTGTTAAAGCATCTTTAATAGATCCTTAAAAAAATGCGACGAAGCAGCAATGGAGTCCTAACAGTTCAGAGCTCTATGGATTCTCCATATCACTACAATAATGTGTTATTGTATACTTGAAGAAATGTGTTATGTATACTTGAATTGTAATGTGTTATGTATACTTGAAGAAAAGTGTGTGTTACTGTCTCACCTTGCACTCGCCATTAACACAAACGTCCAGAGAGTCGTCCCTACAGGGTGTGCCGTCCACCACAGCTGGAGCGCGCTCAGTGTAGAAGTTATAACCCTCTGCCAGGCAGTTCAGCGAGCATGACTTCACCCCACCTGCAGCCAAAACGTGCAAAACATCACACCTCAATGATCATGAGCCATTTGGTCAGCCATTTAACATGTTACATACTTACAAAAAAAGCTGGAGATATACAGATATACAAGT
This sequence comes from Gobio gobio, assembly GCF_949357685.1. Taxonomy (NCBI): domain Eukaryota; kingdom Metazoa; phylum Chordata; class Actinopteri; order Cypriniformes; family Gobionidae; genus Gobio; species Gobio gobio. The sequence continues at coordinate 44,346,710 of NC_137116.1, read as the reverse complement.
TGTTTCTACATAAGAAAGACAAAGGAGACTAACTATGCTAGTGGTGCAGAAACATCAGCTTAAACTGACTGGTGTATCCTCACGAGCATCACAGGATACCATAAAAATCTACAAAGCTCTTAAGCAAGACATTAAAAACATGCGGTAAACAATATCAATGTGACACAAACTAATGCTAACACCATTATGCTCGTTGACTCCTCATGTGTTATGCTTTGTTAACTTTACAACATTACACAACGGCAAAACAAACCTGAAAACAAACTGTTGGCAAATTTTCTCCTCAGTTTAATGCGCCTCTAACAATGGGGACACATGAACGGCGTATTTCATGCAGCCAAACGGAGCTTTATAACTATACTAACTCTGCGGGACGGCCGCCAGCACTCTGAAGAGTTCCATGGCTGCATGTGGTATTTTAATGAGCTTGTGGGGTTTATGTAAGTTAGTTTATTCTTCCACTGCTGTCACATCCTTGAGTAGCAGAAAGGGGGTCCAGGGCACATTTTAGATGATTTGCTTATGATAAAGCAGCTGAAATGCACATACAACACACTTGCTTTACTTCCCAGTCTCCTCTTTAATGGCCCTACAAATTTGAGAAACAGTAAATAAGGCATGTTGGAGGGGAAAACGGCCTCTCTCAGCACATTCCCTGAGAGAAAAAGAAGAAATCACACAACTCATGTGACGGACAAGGAAGAAAGAGAGAGGAGATGCAGGCTGTCTTAAAGCTGATGTTATGGGGCCGTGGAAGCCTGTTTCCTTGGGAGGTACATAATTATTCAAAAGTTCTCCATTAAAGGTCTTTTATGCTCTCCTAGGCTGCATTTATTTTATAAAAAAAAAAATTCAGTAGAAACAGTAATATTGTGAAATATTATGACAATTTAAAATAATTGTTCTCCACTTTAACATTACTTAAAATGTCATTTATTTCTGTGATGGTGAAACTGATTGGTGAAAAATTTTCAGCAGCCATTACACCAGTTTTCAGTTTGATCCTTCAAAAAATCATAATGCTTATATGCAAATCAATGTGCTGATTTAATGCTCAAGAAATAATGCTGCTTAAAGGGTTAGTTCACCCAAAAATGGAAATTATACCATAATTTACCCTCAAGCCATTCTAGGTGTATATGACTTTCTTATTTCAGCCAAACACAATCGGAGTTATATTAAACAAATATCCTGGCTCTTTCAAACTTTATGATGGGAGTGAACCGAAAAAGCACATCCATCCATCCATCCATCATAAAAGTAATCCATACGGCTCCAGGGGGTTAATTTAGCCCTTCTGAAGCGAGCAAATCGTTTTTGTAAGAAAAAAATCCATAATTCTAACTTTATAAACTGTAATCACTAGCGTCTGATAACGTCTGTCCGCACTTTCACAAGAGAGTCGAGTTCCGGCGTATGATGTACGTAGGCATAGCGTAAGCTTAGGTGAGAGTAGACGCAGTCTCACGGTCAAACAAATAGGGCTGGGCAACAAACTCAAGCTCCTATGACATTTCTCTTAAAAAAATTTTTTTTTAGACTTCTAATTCGTGACCGGTGTTTTGTTTTGCTCTATCCTCTGCGTTTCCACATTTGTCAATGCGTCATGCGTCGGGTCAGAGTTCACTCTTCAGCCAGAACTTGACTCGCGTACAGCCATTACCGGAAGCCAGTCAATATAGTTTATAAAGTTATAAATATGGATATTAACCCCCGAAGCCATATGGATTACCATATGGATTACTTTTATGATGGATGGATGCAGTTTTTTGGACTTCAAAAAAAGGTACCACTCACTCCAATTATAAAGTTTGGAAGAGCCAGGATATTTTTAATATAACTCCGATTGTGTTTGGCTGAAAGAAGAAAGTCATATATACCTAATGGATTGAGGTTGAGTAAAATTATTTTTTTGGTAAAATAACCCTTTAATATTTTTGTGTAAATCAATTATTTAATTAATAGAAAGTTCAAAAGAACAACTTTTATTTGAAACAGAAATATTTTGTCACATTATATATATCTTTACTGTAACTTTTATCTATTACAACCCCAAATCAGAAAAAGTTGGGACAGTATGGAAAACGCAAAAAAAAAAGAAAAGAAAAAGTGATTTCTAAATTTACTTTGACTTGTATTTCATTGCAGACAATATGAACACAAAATATTTCATGTTTTGTCTGGTCAACTTCATGTCATTCGTAAATATGCATCCTTTCCTGTCATTCAGACCTGCAACACATTTAAAAAAAAGTTGGGACAGGAGCAATTTAGGGCTAGTAATGAGGTAAAATGGTTAAATAATGATGTGATTTGAAACAGGTGATGTCAACAGGTGATTGTAATTATGATTTGGTACAAAAGCAGCATCCAAGAAAGGTCTAATCCTTTAGGAGCAAAGATGAGCCGAGGATCCCCAGTTTGCCAACAAATACGCGAGAAGATTATTGAAATGTTTAAATACAATGTTCCTCAAAGAAAGATAGGAAGAGATTTGGATATTTCACATTCAAAAGTGCATAACATAATTAAAAGATTCAAGGAATCTGGAGGAATTTCAGTGCGTAAAGGACAAGGGCCCAAGCCTAAGCTGAACAACCGTGATCTCTGATCCCTCAGGCGGCACTGCATCAAGAATCGTCATTCATCTATAAGCGATATCACCACATGGGCTCAGGACTACTTTGGCAAACCTTTGTCAAGTACCACAATACGTAGTTACATCCACAAATGCCAGTTAAAACTGTCCTGTGCCAAAAGGAAGGCCTATGTTAACAGTGTCCAGAAGCGCCGTCGACTTCTCTGGGCTCGGAGTCATCTGGGATGGACCATCACACAGTGGAAACGTGTACTGTGGTCAGATGAATCAGTATTTGAGGTATTTTTTGGGAGGAATGGACGCTGTGTGCTCCGGACCAAAGAAGAAAAGGATCATCCAGACTGTTACCAGCAACAAGTCCAAAAGCCAGGGTCTGTCATGGTATGGGGTTGTGTCAGTGCCCTTGGCAAAGGTAACTTGCACTTCTGTGAAGGCACCATTAATGCTGAAAAGTACATAGAGATTTTGGAGCATAATATGCTGTCTTCAAGAAGACATCTTTTCCAGGGACGTCCATGCATATTTCAACAAGACAATGTAAAACCACATTCTGCACACATTACAAAGTCCTGGCTGCGGAGGAAGAGGGTACGGGTACTTGATTGGCCTGCCTGCAGTCCTGACCTGTCTCCAATAGAGAATGTGAAATGCGACAACGAAGACCCCGTACTGTTGCCCACCTTAAGACTTGTTTGCAGGAAGAATGGGACAAAATTACACCTGAAACACTTCATCACTTGGTGTCTTCAGTCCCTAAACGTCTTTTAAGTGTTGTGAAAAGGAATGGCAACATTACAAAGTGGTAAATGCTTTACTGTCCCAACTTTTTTTGAAATGTGTTGCAGGTCTGAATGACAGGAAAGGATGCATATTTACAAATGACATGAAGTTGACCAGACAAAACATGAAATATTTTTTGTTCATATTGTTTGCAATGAAATACAAGTCAAAGTAAATTTAGAAATCACTTTTTTTTTTTTTTTTTTTTGCGTTTTCCATACTGTCCCAACTTTTTCTGATTTGGGGTTGTAGATATTTCTTACAGACATATATTTTTTAATTTTGAGAGGCGATGCTTTGATGAGCATGTTAGTAGCTAATAATTTGCACAGTAAAAAAAACTATAAAAAGCTGCATTTTTAGACAAGGACACATCTTATATAAACACCCTCTAAGAAATGGGGTAAGGTGAACCTGTCCTGAATCAGCCTAAATATACAGTCATTTTATTATTCAATTAGTTGACTAGTCTTTAAGGTAAACCAGGGAATAGTTGATTTGAAAAGAAAAATGTATGAAGTTTTGTTCACCTCTTAACAGATATCTATACATTTGGAAGAAAAAACATGGAAGGTGTTAAAGAGAGAGAAGGAACATACTGTACATTGATGTACTGTTTAAAAGTGCAAAGCATACTAAACACTGTATAGGTCATGTAACAAAGAAGTTAATTGACTCATAATCTCACTCATACTGGTACCAGTGTGTGATTTTGTCCCTGCTCTGGGCCTCTTTTATATTACTCTTGAAAGGCTGGTGGGTCTGAACTCATTCCCCTTGCCTGTACCTGGCAGCGGTGGTGCTAAAACTCTGTAATCTTTCTTTGGCTGCCTAAGAGCCGCTTGCCTTATCAGTTGAATCACATCTACCACAGTCTTTATGTTAAATAATAACTCTTCCTCTGTTTTATAAACCTAAAGAGGGCAGTTTTAGAGCTCCTGGCCAATATTCTGTTAGTGTTGGACTAATTTGATAAGGTCCTGGGTGCCTGTGAAAACATATACTGAAGCAGGCTTACGATGGAAACTGTGTATCCCATGAGGCTTTGCTCTGGCAGGCCATAGGTGTATTTTTGAGGTGGCTAAAAGAGGGCTTCACAGGAGTGTCTGGGTTTCAGGAGGTTCTGGTGAAAGTGTATACAGCCAGAGCACAATGCGTTGAATGGTGTATCTTATAATGCAATGCGTTTGACCTGAACTTCTGCAAAAGTGATAAAGCGTGATTTTAATCTTTTTCTGGACTCATTACTTCAACAGACTGCCAAAAGTTAAGACACTGGCTACATTTACAAGCACCCGTATAATCCGATTAAGGCAGTGGAACTGCAATGAAGTTGGAGCTCATGCGAAAAGAACGCTGTGATTAGGAAAATTTGATTATGATTATAATTAGAGTAACTATAAAAATCACAGTAAAATGTCTTACTCTCATTCTTACTGTGTACACTACTTAAAATGTAAGGGTCAGTACAATTTGTTTGGGTTTTCACAAATGGTTTTCAACTATGTTAATAGTAAGAAATATTGTCAGCACCAAATAAGCATATTAGAATGATTTCTGAAGGATCATGTGACACTGAAGACTAGAGTAATGACTGAAAATGTAGCATTACCGTCACAGGAATAAATTACACTTAATAATATGTTACATTATATTATTTTAAATTATATAACAGAAAATGCATATTTAAACTGTAATACTATTTCACAATATTCCTGATTTTACAGTATTTTTAGGGATTAAATAAAGGGGTGAACATAAGAAACTTCTTTCCAGAACATTACAAAATCTTACCAACCCCAAACTAAAAAATGCTAAAAAATGTTTACACAAAATTAGGTTAAAATTGCTAAATAACCAAATTTATTTCTGAGATGACAACTGTAAGCCACTCACTGAATTTAACATTCACGTGACCACAAAGTAGCACACTACTGTTTGAAACTTTTAGCACTGCATACTGCATGCAGTTATTATATAGTAAAAGAAAGAAAAGAAGCTAATTTAATGAATAACCAAACAAAAAGAAAGAAATTATTCATGACAAATAAAGTCAATTTCGAACCAAGTAATGCAATAATTAAAGAAAGAAAGAAAGAAAGAAAGAAAGCTTCAAACAGCGCAGGTCTAAGGTCTATATGCCACCTGACCCTAAAGCAGGGTAAAACAGCAATCTGGCACTTATTTTAACAGCTGCAAGGGATTTCCATTGTAAAATCAGCTGACTTGATGAAAGCAGCGCTTGTAGCCTGCAGTGGGCTTCTCTCTGTAAGCCATTATGTTATTGGAGGGGCAGATTAAAGGCAGTTATGTCCTTGACAGCCAGCTTCACATTCATCAAAAGCAGGAACTTAAATAGAGATTCTGAGAGTTGGCAGTCCGCAGCGCAGCATATGGATGCCAGACTGTTATCTGCACCCTCTCTCTCACTCATTATCTCTCTCACACATCTGTCCTGGACCTGAGCCAGTGCAGAGATTGGCTCTTTGGAGCATGGTGGTCCAGTCCTAATATCTAAACCACCTTCAAAAGCCCTAAACAATCTTAAACAACAACAACAGTCTTAAACATTCCCATGATCATGAAAGATGTAGGTAGGGAACTAATGGCTCATTTCCACCGAGCGGTAAAGTACAGCACAGTACGATTCGGGACATTCTGCAGTGAGTCTAGCTCCACCCTTTAGGTACCAGACTACTGTGCTAGGTACCCCCAACAGAAGGGTGCCAAAAAAGTGGTACGGTTCGGTATTTTGGTACCATTCACAACTTCTGACAATCAAAATAATTCAGAAATAATTGTGTACCGTACTGTACTGTACCGTACCGTTCGGTGGAAACAAGCCATAAGAGATCACGTGATTTTGTTCAGTTCTGAGAACAAACATTTGCATTAGTTCAAGGGATGCACCAATAGGATACAATTACTATTTTGATGCCAATATTAGATATGAATCTACATTTTGTGAGATTGATCACAAAAATCACCCCTTAATAGTCCAGATCTCTACGTGCTTTAAATAACACCAAAAATCCTGTACAGTAGAAACCTGCTTTTAATTTTAAAACAGACACAACTGCAGAAAATCTTTCTTATCCCACAATCATAAAAAAAAACATTTAGTTACCATTGGAATAAAAAATATATATGCATGTCTATGGCCAACTTTGTAGAAATGTAGCAGTTCAGAGTAAAAACAGGCTGATCAAAGTGATACAAATCAAAGTGAAATGACCAGTATGTCTCAGAACAGGTGCTTTAAGGGTATACTTACCACCCCTGTAAGGCTTCCAGGTGTAGAATTTCCCCCGGAAGGGAACGCTGTCAAAGTCTGAGCACTGAATCTCCCGAAAATCCTGAGATCCGGCTGGGCATTCCTAACCCACACAAAACTCAGTCAGTCTGAGGATCTTATGGAGCATGGCAACAGTGAACCCTTTTCTTCTATTGGAGTACGTTTACATCATTTAGAGCAGGGGTGTCCAATTCAGCTTCTGGAAGCCTAACGTCCAGCAGATTTTAGCCCCAAACTGCTTCAACACACTTGCCTGGAAGTCTAAAGACCTTGTTTGGCTGGTTTCAAGTGTGTTTAATAAGCGTTGAAGCTAAACTCTGCAGGACAGTGGCCCTCCAGGAGCAGGTTTGGACACCCATGATTTAGTTGATCAATGCATCCCAAAATGTGTCAGAGCTTCAGTCTTATCAACTAATTTAGATAATACAGAAGCACAATCCATCCACAAGCAAGCCAAATATCTTTACAACTGGGATAGGAGTTCATTTGTAAGAATTTGAACAAATGTTCTTTTGATAACAGACACACAAAAATGGAGTCAGTAAGTGACTTTCAAACTCACATCAATGTTGCAAGATCTGAAGCGCTTCCTCTCTCCCAGACAATATTTCCCTCCAACCGTTGGCCTGCATCCACACAAGGACAAGAATCAGATACATCTGAGTACAATTTCAATGTAACTCCCAATTACACAATATATTCTGCTCAAGTTCATTTCAGCCAGACATCTTCTGTCTTTCTGTCGATCTGTTAGTTTTTCCGATTTTTCCTGGCATGTCGTCAGACTAGGTTCATTGAGTACAACGGGCTGAGAGTAAGAACATTATGAATCATCAAATCACTCGTATACATTATCGTTCCAAAGTTTGGGGTTGGTAAGATTTTTTTATGTTTTTGAAAGAAGTCTCATATGGTCACCAAGGCTGCATTTATTTGATTAAATATACGGTAAAGACAGTAATATTATGAAATATTATTACAATAGAAAATAACAGTTTGAAATATTATAATGCAAAATAAATGCTTTAGTATGTTTTAAAATGTTATTTATTTTGGTGATGTCAAAGCATCATTACTCCAGTCTTCAGTTTCACATGATCCTTCAGAAATTATTTAAATATCCCTAATATTCTGATTTGGTGCTCAAGAAACATTTCTTGCTTCCATTTTTTCAGGATTCTTTGATAAACAGAAAGTTAATAAAACAGCATTTATTTCAAATATAAATCTTTTGCCAATTTATTGCATCCTTGCTTTTAGAACTCACCTGGGGCTGTCACAATGGCGAATAGAGGATGAGACTCCGCCCCCACAGGTGCGACTACACTCCTCCCATGGCGACCAGTGGCCCCACCCACCATCTACACCCTCTGGACGTGTTCCATATGGCACACACAGTCTTTTGTAGCACCACTAATGAGAAAATATCATTAATCAACATTAAATATGTCAAATGCCAATATATGGTGAACATTTATATTGTATAAAACGTTAGGTTACTGACGTAACCCCGGTTCTCTGATAACATGAAGTGAGGTATTCCACTATATGGGAACGCCTCAGTGGCGTGACCGATCGCGGAAGCACCAATAACACCACGTCTGCCAACCATGGCAGACCAATCGCTGCAGCAATCAGGGAGTCCCGTCTCCATGTATATAAACCGCAGCAACCTGGCATTTCGTCATTCTCCGCATATCTCTTCTCCGTGCAGGACAGGCAAGGAGGGCAATGTTGTGAGATACCTCACTTCATGTTATCAGAGAACCGGGGTTACATCAGTAACCTAACATTCTCTTTCAAACATTCGTTCGGTATCTCACTATATGGGATATAGACAACTCCCGTATTGCCGATATGCTGACGAAGCAGACTAAGAAAAGCTGTGTAATTCTCTGAATCATAACTCCCGACGGAGGTGAAAACAGAATAATAAGAGGAATTCACCCATTAATAAACTGCATTATACCCTAACTACTCACTCCCAGGACTGAGTGGGCTAGAGAGGGTTCAGTTTATAGAAACGAGCAAAAGTGTGCGGAGAAGACCAGCTGGCTGCCGCACAAATTTCTTTTATAGAGATGCCTCTAAACACAGCCAAGGACGTGGCCATGCCTCTAGTGGAGTGTGCTCGTAGTCCTATTGGGGGCTCTAAATTTGTATTATTGTAGCATAATACGATAGCCTCCACCACCCAGTGAGAAAGGCATTGACAGGACATAGGTCTACCTCTGTAAGAGTCAGCCCACGAGACAAATAGCTGATTACTCTTACAAAGTGAGCTGGTTCTCTGAACATACCTATGCAGAGTCCGAACCGGACATAAATTATGTAACCTCTCCTCCTCTGGGGATTGAAAAGGTGGTGGATGAAAAGCTAGTAGGTCCACAGATTGGACTGCACCAGCGTGATCAAACACCTTGGGTACAAATGCCGGGTTAGTTCTAAAAGTGACTTTTTGACCACTCATAGCGAAAATCATACATGAAGAGTGAACTGATAAAGCCTGTAGTTCACTTACCCTCTTTGCTGTAGTGAGAGCAAGTAACAGAGTAGCTTTAAGGCAATTTTATCAATGGGCTCGAAAAGGGGCTTTCGAGAGCGCGATCAAAACCACTGACCCAGGGCGGGACCAGCGGCTTCGATACCGGATGTAACCGACGTGCCCCTCTCATAAATCAACAGACGAGAGGGTGCTGGCCGATAGTCCCTGAGTTAAGACCCGCATGACATGCCGAGATAGCAGAATGATAAACCTTAATTGTGGAAAAGGCTCTGCCCTTATCTAGAAGGTCCTGTAAGAAAACCAGCACCTCCCAAACTGAACAAAAGAAAGGAACGATGTTCCTATCTGCGCATCAGAACACCCTCCATTTGAGATCATATAAAGAACGCGTTGAGGCAGCCCTTGCGTTCTGAATGGTCTCGATTATTTTCGGGGGTAACCCAGCTGCATTTAGATTTAGCCACTCACGGACCAGACCCAGAGAGCTAGTTTCTGAGGGGAGGGGTGAAGTATTTCCCCCCGTGCTTGTGAGAGGAGATCCCTGCGCGCTGGTAACGGCCATGGTTGGTCGTAGAGCAGTTGCGCAATCTCTGCAACCCACAGCCTCCCCGGCCAGTATGGGGAGATCAGAATCATTACATGTTTACCCTTCGTAGTGTCGGCTCGATCAGGCTCAACGGAGGGAGCAACTTGTTTGGCCACTCGTGGGCTAGAGCATCCACACTCAATGGTGCATCGTTGCCGACCGGAGAGAAGAACCGGGGACATTGCCACTTGAGGGTGGAGTCTCCACTCCCCGTATAGAGAATTCCCTCTGGACAGTAAATCCGCTCCCCTGTTCATTATTCCTGGCACATGTGTCGCGCGTAACGTCAGGAGGGTCCTGCTGCTCCACATAATCAGTTCTTTCGCTAACAAGTGAAGCTTGTGAGAACGTACTCCTCCTTGTCGATTTATGTAGGCTATCACCGTTGTACTGTCTGTCCTGACCAATACATGATGATTCTTGAGAAAAGACGAAAAGACGGAGCTCTCCAAAGACAGAGAGCGCTCATGCATTCTGGTGAGATGCGTACTCGGCCGCTGAGACGGCTCGTGGGGTGAATGCCCTGTGACGCAGTCCAGTTCTGGAAATCCCTCATTCACAGCAGTCCCAGGGGAACCACTGACACTGTTGAGGCCATCAGACCCAGAGTAGTCGAAGACACATTCCGAAAGAGACTAAACTCCCTCGTTGAAAGAGGGAGAGGCAGCTGAGAAATTTCTTGATGCGTTCCTCTGATAGGACCGCTCGAAACCTCACTGAATTCAACCTGAGGCCCAAGTAGACTATTTCCTGTGAGGGAATTAGACAACTCTTCGTCTGGTTTATCTTGAAATCTAATCTCTCCAGATGCGTCACTAGTGTGTATGTATCGCTCTCTGCTTGTCGCAGGGATGGTGCGCAGTTGAGCAAATCGTCCAGGTATGATGAAACTCTGACTCCTCCGTTCCTTAACGCCGTCAGAGCCGCTTCCACTTGGTAAAAAACCCTGGGCGCTAGAGCAAGGCCAAAGGGAATTTTCATATACTTGTATGCCCTGCCCTGATAAGCGAACCTCAGATATTTCCAGTGAGCAGCATCTTTGTGAAAACATATGCGTCCTGGAGGTCCACTGAGGTGAACCAATCCCCTTGACGAATACTTTGACACAAAGTTCTGAGCGAAAGCATTTTGAATTTGTACTTTCGGTGTTTGTTGAGGATCCATAAATCTAAAATGGGATGGAGACCTCCCCCTCGTTTGGGAATCACAGAATAACGGGAGTAGAAGCCCATCTGGCTTTCTTCCGTTGGAATCACTCTTATCACTCCTTTTCTCATTAAAGAGGATATTTCTTCCTCTAAAACCTGATCTGCTTCTCCTTTGACCACTGAAATTACCACTCCATTGAACACAGGAGGTTTTACAGCGAATTGAAGTCTGTATCCTCTGTCTATCGTGGTTAAAACCCAGGGACGAACTGCGCATGCGCGCCAGTTCTCCACCTGAGCAGCGAGTGAGCCCTTCCCGGCTTCGCTCACTAGCGGTACTGTGGCACCCTCTAGTGGCGAAGGAGGGGAATAACGCTCCAGTGAAGGAGTTATATTCATTTTTTTGTGAAATGTTTTTTCATCCCACTCTGCGCCCTCAGCCCTTGGCCTGGATGCAACAGTGAAAACTATTTGTACTGGGATGCTTGTGCACTTTTGTCTTTCCTCCCTCAGAACAAACCTCGTAGATGGAGGGAGAGACCATTCTTTGGGGGGTGCCCGAGTAACATGGGCCCTTTTCCCCTGAACACTGGACTTTGAACTGTCCACACAAACGCATTGCACATTTACATTCCTTCTCCGTATCCCTGCGGGAGGGAGAAAGGAATCGTTTTGCAGGGATGGGACAGAGAAACCCTGAGTGCTGTCTCCAAACCCCTCTTCTTGCCAAACTGATGTCTCAGGTCGACCGTCTCTTCTTGTTTCCCTGAGGGGTGGCCGACCGATGTTTCGCTGTTGCAGCTGCAATTTCCGTATCACGAAACCAGGCTTTGACTGAGGGGCCCGCGTTTCCTGGCTGTTGTGGTGGAGCAGGACGGGAAGGTTGATATTCAGAGTGCCCTCCTCTACCTGAAGGCCTGAAATTCGGACGGCTCGGGTGATAAGGGCAAGCTGACGGCTTTCTGGGGAGACAGACCTCGAATGCTTCTCCCTCTTTTTTCTCACATTGTTGGCGCATAGCTGAGGCCGTCGCGCCGAACATGGCCTTTGGATCGATAGGGGCATCTAAAAACTCCACTTTTTGTTTGTCAGAGAGGCCTGACAAACCCAGCCATAGTGATCTCTCTCCCACAACCGCTAAGCCCATATTCCGACCGCAACTTTGAACTGCTCCGCGGGACGTGCGCAGGTTTAAATCTGCGATGACGCATATCTCCTCCCAGAGCGCTGGGTTGGGAGAACCGGAGTCCAGCTGACGATCCATCTTCTCTAATAACTCCGCTGGATAGGCTGTAAGGAGGGACGTCGCGTTCAAAGCACGGACAGCCAGTGCAGAAGATTTATAAATCTTTTGAAAAACAGAGGTGGGGAAGCGCTCTGTTTTCCCTGGCAGCGAGGCTCCGGCTGAAGAGAGCGCTGCCCTGCGATTCCGGTGCAGATGACTCGCAATGATTCTACCGGGGGAGGATCCGCCATCCCCAAATCCTCCATTACCTGAACATCCAGCCTCGAGAAGCCCTTGACAGGTACTCGGTGGGAAAAGGGCTCATCCCAAAACCTCTTCAATTCAGCCACACAAGCCGGAACGGCTGAGATAAGCTCCTTCGCTGGAGGGAGACGTGATGGAAGTCTCTTTCCATCATACAAGTCTCTCACAGCTCCCTGATCTGCTAGTTGGGATGGCCAGTCGATCGCCAGTCTGGCCGCGGCCCTGCGACAGACCTCTAGGAGGTCTGCATCCATCTGCACGGGGGTGGGTGAGCTCTCATCCTGTGCGCGCAGCAGACGCGACTGCATCGGGGTAAGAATAGCATCTTCATCCTCGTCATCCTCGCCCTTGAGGATGGTCGACAGAACTTCGTCATCGTCCTCTCTCGCTAACGGATCTCCGAACAGCGGGGGAAGGACGGGTGACACCTTCTCCATCATCTCACTCCATGAGCTGGAGGCCTGTGGTGGACAATCAATCGGTTCCTCTCTGGGTTGAACAAAGTGGCATGGGTCCGATTTCCCAGCTACTGCGACACGAAGCCTTTGCTCTCGGGTCTTAACCGAGAATGTTGCGCAGTGAGGACAGCCCTCGGGGTTGGACAGCGCTACCTGAGCGTGTTTAGCGCCCAAACAGGACATGCAGAGACCGTGTGAATCCTTCGCAGAAATCCAAATTCCGCAAGCACACGGATGAGGAAGACGGCCTTTTCCTCCGGGGCTCTCTGGTTCTTTTGCAGTGGCCATGAAGCCTGCACTCTCTTCGTACGGTAAGCCCACCACGACGTGAAACTAATGTTAGTACAGAGCTGTGCTGTGATAGATAGCTATTTTCCTTCTTTTTGGTGCGTGGTGAGCGTGCCAAAAACGTGGAAAATTAAATAAATAGAACTTAAAGCTGAAAACTCGACTTGACGCGTTAGTTATCTTGCTCTAAGTTGCAAGTCACTCGACAAACGTTAAGAATCTATTGCGTTTGGGACGTTACCTTGCGGCTCCGTCAGTAAACCGTTGAGCAATAATTCCCAAAGTCTGCTGAGGACAGCTTCGGAAATCGTCACGGGGAAGAGAGCGAGAATGACGAAATGGCAGGTTGCTGCAGTTTATATACAGGGAGATGGGACTCCATGATCGCTGCAGCGATTGGTCTGCCATGGTTGGCAGACGTGGTGTTATTGTTGCTTCCGCAATCGGTCACGCCCTGAGGCGTTCCCATATAGTGAGATACCGAACGAATGTTTGAATGAGAACCATTTAATTATCAAATATGATCTACCCATCAAGCCAAATAAGGCTCTGTTTCCTGAGCCTTGATTTATCTGTGTTCTGATATTCCTCCCAGAATTCGCTGTGCTTACCCCTTTTTCGATGGTGCTGGTCTGACAGATGGTGCCCTCAGCTGCTGGGATACTACTGGTGATGCAGCGATTCCCTTTACTCATGCACCAAAGCTCACTGCACACTTCCTGAACACACACACACAAGCCACTAAACAAAACTCCAGACAATGTGGAAAAAACAGACATTAAGAAACACTCAAGAGGCTGAAGAACTGAGTGGAAAGAGTAGAAGTAGGACATTCCTTCACCAAAAAACGTCCTTCAACGTGGCCATGTGACTGCTAAGGTGCTCTGAGAGTTGCTATGATACTGTGGATGGTTGCTGCAGTATTGCTATGGTAATTGCCCTTATATACTAAGGTAATGAATGTTTGTTACTGTATATTCATGTATGATGCTATTTACATGATACTTTAAATAATATTATAGTACTTCCATGGTATGTCCCCAAAAAAAATGGTTATACCATGGTACTTTTTTTGCCACATCTCATGATGTAGATCAGTTTTACAGTAGATAAGCCACACACTGTGCTTTAGATCTACCCAATAACTTCCTGCTTTATTAGACTACATAGTTACAGTGAGAGCTGAACTAGTGTGTGTAATCCTCCTCCAGATGTTCAGTTTCCTGCACTGGCATCCCATAAAGCAGTCAATACCTAAAGCTCGACTTAACATAAGCAGATATTGCTCACTTTACAGACTCCACTGCGTGTCTGTGGAGGTGTAAAGGTCAACCATGGCTGGCAGAGAATAAAGCCAAAAACCCAAAAATTGCTAATTTTTGACCAACATGTGGTTTTGGACTAAAGTGGCAAACTGCCAGCGGGGGGGGGCAAAAAAATGGAATGTTACAGGCAGTGAAAGGTAGAGCTACCATCTGGTGCAGATTTACAGAGAGAAAGAGAAAAAGATAGAAAGAGGGAGGGATGGAGAGAGTGTGCTAAATGATTTACTGTGGGGATATAAAGGCAACCTGGATAGGACCACAACCCACAATTCATCTGTCCAAAGACGACACTTCAGCATTGATGTCTTACTGTAGGATGGTTATATATTTCTAATATATATATATATATTTATACTATACAATATAATTGACATAAAACATTTTTTTTAAACGTAAACAATTTTTGAACAAGTTCACCCAAAAATGAAAAGAAATATTTTAGCAAACAATGGCCAAAATTTTTGTCTGTTTCTCTCTCTTTAGAATACAATAAATATTGCACATGGGTCATATCAACCATTTTAATGGTTACTTCAAGGTACATTCCAAGGTACTTTAAAGAATAGCATGGTGGTGCTTTCATGGTATATGTCCAAAAACATAGCATTACCATGGTATTTTTTTTGTTTTTGTTACCGACACAATATACGTCTCTAATAATTATAGCACAGTGCTGTTCTTGTATGGTGATCTACACTATTGTTCAATAGGTTTAGAGGCAGTTTGATTTTTAATTTTTTTTTTGAAAGCTGCATTTGATAAAAATACATTAAAAACTCTAAATCTGAAATTTATTACAATTTAAAATAAACTGTTTTACTATTTATTTTCTTTTACAGGATTCTTTCATGAATAGAAAGTTCAATCTTACTGACCCCAAACCATTGAATGATAGTGTAGATCAGGAAAAAACATGGTATTACCATGGTCCCATAGTCAAAAATCATGCTGATCTGCATTTTTAATAGATGATGATGATGATGTTGATGATGATGATGGAATTTTCTTTCTTGGGTGAAGAGCTGTTGTCAATTACACTGAGTGATGCAAGTACCCCGTATTTACACTGACGAGACTTCACTCCGTACTGGAAGCGGCACTGCTCGTCTGCATCATAGGCTTGGCCAGGGGCTGTGGTGGGATAAACAAATTCCTGTTTGGGGGGAATATTGTTCAGGCAGGAACCCATGCCAGAGCTAAGAAACAGAAAGAAAATAGAACGAGTGTGTCAGAAGTGATGGAAGTCTAAAGGCTAGTTCATACTGCCCTGATGCCAACAAACACGGATCTAAAACAACTCACAACTGTAGGAATTTAGTGTGTTAACTGTTTACATTTATTGTGGCAGAGTGAATCAGCTTCAAGGGTTAAGGAACCTGTTTTAATCCCTATTGTAAGCCATTTACCCAATGTGACACTAAGTCTTTTCAATTTTAATATATTTTAGCTTTATTTATTCACGTGATGGCGTAGCTGAGTTTTTTTATCAGCATTACTCCAGCTTTCACTGTCAAATGATCCTTCAGCAATCCTTCAGTATGCTGATTTGATTTCTTATTATCAATTTTGAAAACAGTTGCTGCTTAATATTTTTATTCAGGATTCTTTGATGAAAAGAAAGTTCAAAAGAACAAAACAAATCAATCTTTTTTAACATTACTATTACTAATGTTTTTACTGTCACTTTAAATCAATGCATCTTTCTCATTTTCTCCCTAACCCTCCCTGAAAAGGGAACATGACACTGCGTCAGAATGTTGATGCTATGGGAATGTACAACAAATCAAACAATGAAACAATAAAGGATACCCAGACCAAACATTGTCAGCTTCTGACTGGCTGAAGTCACTCACCATCAGGCATGCAGGAAGTATGGCAAAGTGACCCAGCGTCTCGTTGCCTTCTCAGGGAACCAGGAATATAGTCATAACCAAGGCATTCCCTTTTGAGGGAACTCAATGCTGCATCAGAATGTTGATGCTATAGGAACGTTCATACCCACAATGCCACACTGAACAAAATGCCTGCCCAAGTGTGAATTATGGCAAGCACAAACTTAGCTGTAGAATCTGATAGATGTGTATGGAGAGGCCCAGCCTGCCGCATCACAAACATTTTGAAGGGAAAGCCCTGACAACAAAGCCTTAGAGGCAGCCATACTTCTTGTAGAATTGGCTCTTTCGCCTAGAGGTGAAGGAAGGCTGCGTGGCCTTCCTTCACCTCTAGGCGAAAGAGCCTCATAAGCCAAAGAAATACTCTCAAACTCATAAGTCAAAGAAATAGCCTCAATAATCCACTTGCTTATGCTTTGCTTAGATGCTAAGGAACCCTGTATGGATCCCAAAGGATCTCCTACCCTCTTCAGAGATGCAATAGCAAGCAAGAAAGCAGTCTTGAGAGTAAGGAATTTCTCTGAGACCGACTCAATAGGCTCAAAGGGTGCCATAGATAACCCCTCCAGAACAAAGGCCAAATCCCATGGTCGGAACTCTTGACTTTTGCAGGACTCAGCACGAAGTAGGAAGCAGCAATGACCGCCACATAAATCTTTAGAATGGATGGGGTTAACCCAGCAGAAACATTATCCTGAATGAACTCCAGCTCTGAACCTACCGGGCAGTTAACTGGGTCCAACTGGCATTCTCTGAAACATAAAGTGAAGAGTCTCCACTTTAAGGCATACAATCTCCTTGTGGATGGAGCTCTAGAGTTCAGAATGGTCTCAACAACCTCAGTTGAGAGAGTTGAGAGGTTGAGAAGGTTATAGATCGTGCACGCTGCCTGGAACAGAAGATCCCTCCTGACGGGAATCTCCCACAGAGAGCCATCTAGGAGAGAGATCAGGTCCGAGAACCATACTTGGGCCAGCCAGAACTGGCTCCTAGTAGCAGAAGAACCCTCTCTAGAACTCTGAAGGAAATCAGGGGAAATATGTAGACGTAGCCTCAGCCATTTCCGAACCATGTCATTCAACCCCAATGGAGCTGGATGCATGAGGAAGAACCAGAGCGGACAGTGCGTCACCTCCTCTGATACGAAAATGTTTACTTCCGCCTAGCCGAACCACCTCCAAATCAAGGAGGACCGCCCTCAGGCCCATGAAGGAAGTGTCTGTTGTAAGCATTTTGCAATGACAAGACGCCCCCAACATGGGACCCTGGGCCACATCACTAGGGTACGAAGGCATCTGTGAGTAACCCTGATGATGCAAAAAATGGATTGGCCCTCAGGGAAAAACCCTTGGTCTTGAGCAACCACTGCAATGTACAGAAGACCAAAAAGAATCATATTGGATGCAGCTGCCAGTCCCAACAATCTTTGATTCTATTTTATAGTGACGGCTTGGCCTCTGATCTTGTCTACAGCTGAGTGAATCGACTCAGTAGCAGTAGACAGATGTGCCTACACCGTAGTTGAGTCCATACCACCCCTATAAAAGTAGTTCTCAGTAGTGGGGAAAGCACACTCTATTCAGAGTTTAGTCTTAACCCCATGTGGGCAAGGACGACAGCTCAATCATGAACTGCCATTTCCTCAGATTGAGCTAGAATCAACCAGGTCTCCAACAGAGAAGTCTTGTCCTTTTCCTTTATACCAAACAAGTTTAGCCATAGGTGTCATGGAACGGCTAATGACACAGACCATTTCCTTGGTGGCCAGGAGAGACAAATCTGTGGCCCGGCGCAACTTTCACAGCATATTTTAAGAAGATATTTTGAAGAATTTGCTTAACAAAACAGTTGATGATTAACCAAAGAGCCTTCCATAGTATGCGAAAAAATACTATGGAAGTCAATGGTCTCCAACATTCTTCAAAATATCTTCTTTTGTGTTCAGAAGAAGAAAGAAAGCTGTACAGGGTTTGGAACAACTTGAGGGTGAGTAAATGATGACAGGGTTAGGGTTAGCACACATTGGCAGCTCAGCTCCCAAGCAGGCCACACACAGATCGTGCGTGTCCCCTCCCATAATATAACACGGGAAGGGAGCCATACTAGTTTCCTACAGGACAAAATACACCAAAAGACAGAGACGGATTCACACAGCGCTCTGAAGGCACAGAAGCTGATGATGTTTGGGCCGGGTATCTTTTATTGCTTCCGTGGAATGCCGTCATTCGCCCTGGATGAATGAAATTGGAGTGATTTCACACATGGTTCAGACATAGAAGCGTTCCCATAGCGTCAACATTCTGATGAAGCATTAAATGGTTTAACGGTAATGTAACTCGCAGGAACTGTTTAACAGTAATGTAACTATTTGAAATGAAATAAAATAACATTTGATTAAATGTAATAAAAATTCACTAAAATCTATGAAAACAGAAAATGTGCACTAGCTGTCAGCAGATTACAGGCACATGAACAATTATTAATCAGCCTGTATATTGGCCTATCATTAATTATAAGTACCTTGTGTAACAAATGGCTCTTATACAACATGATAGGCTGAGTTTGTGTTTGAGTTTAAAAAGATATTCACATCAATTATATTCATAATACAATACTTTTAAAAATGTATGATACTGTAATCCAATGTTGATACAGTCAATATTTCACACTAAATAAGTAAACCTCAGATGAAATACAGATCAGTATCAGGCAGCAAACGCACTCAAGGAAGTTGGTGATGTAATCACGGCTGCAGGCAGACCAGACGAAGGGGTTAGTCTTCATGGTGATGTGGGCAGCCATGAGTTTAGCAGTCTCCTGACTGCGCACGCCACACGCATTGCCAACACCATCATGATTCATCCCAAACCTGAAAGAGAGAGATGAATGATTTTATGGAAGTATAAAAAAATGGAATCCCATGGTCCAGGTTACAGAATGTGAACGCACACACAAACCCATCAGCACCTCACACAACTTATGTAATCCTACACACAGTCAAACATATGCCTCCTTGTCTAGACAGCCCCAGTGCGCAGCGTCATATGGCCGTCAGTTCAAAGGTACCTGGACGAACCATTAGGACCAGACCACTAATGACTTCACCACCTATGAAAACAGCTCAGAGGCCTGTGAGCGTAGCCAAGGCAACAGAATACTGGGTGACCTAGCACAAACAGCTCAGATCCGAACAATGATAGCGACCCAAAAAAAAAAAAACGCTTTTCAACTACCAAAACAGCAGAAATGACAACAGAATTTCCTTTCATGGAAGTATTCCGAAGGTTTGAGGAATGATATGTGCAGGAAGTGGCGCGATATCAGCCAGGCGTGCCCATAAATCCATATGCATGATTAAGCTGCAGAAAGCGAATGGAATGCTGGGCCACCAAGTAAAACAATACTTCAGCGTCTTGGAGTGCAAGAAACCACAAATGAAAAACCCAATGTAAGTCGCCTGGAGCATCAGAGTCTGCCGTCACTAGCTCCACTAACAAGATATAAATATTGCAAGACTGAGAGAAAATATTAGTGCAGTTGTTGTTAATGAGAATTATTTATATTTAAACAGCTCCAGTGGCTTTATAGCATATCCTTTAATTTAACCCAAGTTTGTTTTGGTAGGCCACTTAGAGTAGAGGTCAAATGTCAAGGGTTAGAGTTGAAAGGGTATGCCCTAATGACATAAGTAGGTAGGAATTTCAGAGCGCTGATGTATTGCTAACCTATCCTAGAGGGAACAGTGAAGATTTTGGAATATATACCTACATAATATAGTCACAGTTATTGAAAACAGGCATGTGGCAAGCAGTCGAGGCAGAGGGACCGTGAGAGAATGGCACGAGGCCGGTGGTGTGATTGAAAATGCCGCACCAGTCTCGTATATCTCACGGAGGAGCTTGGAAGCATAAAAGGAGGAGCGACAAGAGGATGAAGGACGAGAGAGGACCAGGCCTGGATTTTATGTTGTGTTTTGTTTATGTTTTATTATGTGTTTGCGCGGCAGCCGTCTGTGAGGGGCTGCCTGCGTTACATTCAGTTTGTGTTTATTTATTTATTAAAATCTTTGACTGTTCGCCGGTTCCCACCTCCTTCTTCCCTGAATAAAAGACTGTGTTACATTGGTGCCGAAACCCGGGAAAAAGGAGGCGTACTTCACTGTCGTCGCTCCTCCTTTAATGCATCCGAGGTACTCCGTGCGATACGAGACCGGTGCGGTGCGCAGATGGCGCTCATTATCAATCATTATTTTCATTTTACATTTGTATTATTTTATTAATTATTAACTTGTCATCAACACACACACACACACACACACACACACACACACACACATACACACTGTCGTTCCCTCAAGATCCCACAGTTTCCCAGTTTAGGAAACCCTGAGCAACATAAATAAAAATGTTAAGAACAATTTAAGGCCATTTTCCATTTAATATAGGCTATTAATATAGCTTGCACCTATCCCAGGCTTTCTCACTTGCACCTACCTATCGTTAAGACAATGTAGAAAAGAATGTAGCAATTTTTGTAGCATAAATGTGTACATGAAGATACAATAACAAAGACATTTGCGTGATTTCACCTTACTGAAATCTAACCTTGACTCAAAGCAAACAGCATCAATCATCAAGCTCCCGGCTGAAAGGAGCAGAAGAACAAAAGACACTGTAGGAGCATTTGGAGGTTTTGGAAATGACTCACGTGTGTCCAATCTCGTGTGCAATGGTGAAAGCAGTGGCCAGACCAATGTCTTCATTGATGCTGCAGCTTCTCTCTGGCTCACACATACCGCCAACAGGTGCCAGACCTGACACAGACACGTGTGTGCACATGGCCACAGTGACATGGACACACACACACACACACAACACACACACACACACACACACACACACACACACACACACACACACACACACACACACACACACACACACACACACACACACACACACACACACACACACACATATATGCTACAATACTATCCACCTTATTTTTTATATAAGAGCAGGAACAGTAATTTTTCATTTGATTTTTAACTTTTAGCTCCACAAAACAGTTGTGCTGACAGATATTGTAAACTTGTTTTTGTTATCATATATTATTTTAATGCATTATCACAATCATAAACACAATTGTTTGTTGTGCAATAGTTTTACAATTTACAGCAATTTGTCATTCTTCAAGTTGTTTACCTATAGCGGCTAATTAATCTAAAGTCTCACACATTCACATGAAATAGCTTACTTCTGCGTTTAAAAATAAGGTGGATATGCAAATACATATATGCAAATATTATACAAGCCCCACTACAGTACTACTCATTAGTTAATTCATGAATTAGTCTCTACAAACTAATCTAAAGCAAATGTAAAAACTATACAGTACCAATAAACCTTCGATTAGCTATGTTATGAACAGAGAAGAAGTGAGAATTTGACAAACATTTAATATATGCAGACAGATAAGTCAATGGATGGATGAATGGATGAATGGCTTACCAAGTGTTCCACAGGGTTTGTTCTTGTAGATACAGATGTCATACCTGAAAACACACCACAGACATATTTCTGATGTTTTGATGGGGTGAATGAACTTCTTGCGTTTCCACAGAATAAACACAAACTCAGATACCAGAGCTGTGAGACAGTTCACAGACTGGACACTTTCCTGATAAGAGAGTGAAGACAATGAAAGGAAACGCTTGATGCATCCAGCAGACATACCCTCTGATACAAGCCTCCAATATAAAGACTCAACACTTGTCTTTCTCTCTGTCTATCTCCTTCACTCTCACTCTCTATTTCTTTCTCAAACTTCACACATACCTCACACACTCAGCTTTCTGGCGCAGGAATTCAGACCAACTCCTCATTGTGTAGATTAAAGCTATAGCAGATTTACCATAAATCGCTAGTTCGTCCAAACACACATTTCAAGTACTTTAAAGCCATTTTAAAATTATGACCTGTTGCCTTTAGAACCAATGGAGTGCTACAAAATTTTAGACAGGTGTTAGTGTGCATGCGTTTAAAAAAAGGTACACATTTAAAAAAAGGTATACATTTAAACAAAAGCATATACTGACATAGTCAAAATTTAGGTCTCTGAGCTATCAAAAGAGTTAAATAGGCCTAACACAACCCCACAAACAGAGCTAGAATCATCTGCATGCTAACCTGGTGATGAGGACTGCTGTATCATGGTGTGCGATTCCATTGTCAGGGATGGCATTCCCATGACCGTTCCGGTGCAGGATGGACTTTTGCCACTTGCAGAAACTGTCTAAAGACTTTCCTGCATGATGGTTTACCTCCAGTGAGGGCTGAAAAGAGAAAAATTGTCAGGTGAAACAGAGGACCCAAGAGCGAAGGCAGGTACAATGACAATCTTCAATGTAGACAGAAACAAAGGCCGTCAGCCGTGCAGAGGACGCTGATCTGGACCAAACGTAAAAGTCAATAACTTGTAGGTGAAAGAACCAGGCTCCATAGCGGACAGGCAGATCAGGCGCCACTCAGTCCCCAGTCGGCAGACACCGCACCGCAGACAGCAGCGAGGATGTCGGCCACAAGCAGCAGGGCGACTGGGCAGAGAACAGGCGTGACGAACACAGCCAGACAAGACACGACAGGACAGGACACGACTACGAAACTTGATCAATGTAGAGTCACTAGCAGATAAAGCAAAGACCACAGACACGGGCATACATAATGACAATAATCTGACAAGGAAGCTGAGAGAACTGCAGAGTAAAGTAGCAGAGAGAATCAGGGTAGAGAAAAAAACAGGTGCGGTGACAATCAGCGAGATCACTGGTTGCGATGGCAAACAGCTGAGTGATAGTAGCAGTGGGAGAGAGAGCGAGAGAGTGAGAGAGAGCTGGCGCTCCCGAGGTAGAGGCCTGGCGAGTGCAAAAGAAATACTCGATGAGCGAGCGGTCCAGGACGTCCCGGGCCGGAATCCAACTTCTCTCCTCAGGACCATAACCCTCCCAATCGACTAAAAACTGGACAAAAATCCAGCAGCCTCAGAACCCTATAAACAGGAGAACCGTCTACAAGAACAGGAACGGAGGTGGGGTGGGACGGGACGGGGGCACATAACGGGGTAAGCTGAGTCGAACCGCCACTGGACTAAGAATCTTAACAATGGGAAAAGGCCCAAAGAAACGAGGCACTAGTTTGCGGAAGGTAGGGATGTGACGGTGAGGAAATTTCCCCACCGGTTAATTGATGTGTGACAACACCAGTAATACCGTTATCACCGGCGGAGGCTTTTAAATCACTAATTCTATCTAACCGAAAGTAACATGCACACGACCGCTCTGAACTGAAAACGTGCCAGTGCGCACACACCGTGAATGACAGCTCGTCTGTAAATGCGCGCTCTGTGAGGCCATGGGGTGCGTCTCAATCAGTTCCCTAGTTCAGTAGTCAGGGCACTGATCAAGCATTGATCAGTCTATGATTGAGATGCACGCCATGAATGAATAACAGTTCGTCTGTAAAGCCTTGTTTATACTCGGTGCGCGCGGCAAAAATAAATGCGCGCAGTCAGCGTATCGCGGAGGCTCGCACTGCGGAGCCAGGCGAAAGTAAACAATGCGCGCTCTGTGTGGCCGTGCACATTTTACTTTCGGTTTTGAATTAGCGCCAATTCGGCTGCGGGTTGCTTGATTTGTGGGTTCATTAGCCTATTATTTTTAATGAAAAGCACAACAACAAAACAAATGACAAACTCCCTTAAATAGGCGCTTTTACGTTTCGCTTTGAAACCAAATCTTCCGCGATCATCTCAGTCAGCTCCTCACTCTTAAATCTGATGAATGACTCCTGCCGCTGCCGAGACTCACGGTCGGATCCCTTGTCTGTTCTCTAACTGAACTAAATTATTCTATTACTATAAAAAAAATCAAAAAGATGGTGGGCGGTGCCACGGTGGGCAAGTGATATAACCGGTGTTGAGTCTGGACACCGGTAACACCGGCAACACCGACTATCGTAGCAAGCCTAGCGGAAGGTGGATTGAAGAGGCAAGTTAAGAGTGGAAAGCCACACTTTCTGGCCATAGATGGATCTGAGAGCTTTAGTGAGCCGACGATTAGCAGCACGTTGCGTGCATTCTCTGTTGTGAACAAGCGCGATTCTGGAACGCCAGACTACGAAGTAAACAACCAAGAATTTGGTTAGCACGTTCGGCCTGCCCATTAGTTTGTGGGTGAAATCCCGACGACAGATGGAGGCTCCAATCTGCCGGCAAAACTCCCTCCAAAACGGAGAGGCAAACTGAGGTCCCCTGTCAGAAATAACATCACAGGGAATACCGTGTAGCTTGAAGACATGATTGAACACTGCCTGCGCGGTCTCTTTGGTGGAGGGGAGTTTAGGAAGTGGTATAAAGTGGACTGCTTTAGAAAAGCGATCAACGACCGTCAGTATAACCGTGTTCCCTGCTGACGGGGGAAGCACCGTTACGAAATCTAAGGCAATATGAGACCACGGACAAGATGGGATTGGTAGGTGCTTGAGCAGACCAGAGGAAGGAGAATTAACCGTCTTGGTCTAGGCGCAGATAGGACAGGATGCAACAAAACTCTTGTGGGCGACCAGATTCTTTGACTGATGGCAGCTAGAGTCCCTCTAATCCCAGGATGAGCAGCCAGCTTGGAGGAGTGACCACAGCGGAGAACAGCCGGACGAACGAACTCAAGAACGAATAATACTCCCTCGGGACAGCAACGAGGGACTGTGATGTGGGTGAGTGCTTTCTAAACCCAGAAAAGTCACAGACTTCACATGAAACATGCATTTCTTAGCCTTAACAAAGAGACGATTCTCTAAAAGACGCTGCAGTACACTGCAAACATGCTGAACGTGCACCTGGAGAGAAGGAGAGAAAATGAGTATGTCTAAATATACGAAAAAGAAAATATTGAGCATGTCCCTCAAAACATCATTCACAAGAGCCAGAAAGACAGCGGGAGCGTTGAAGAGCCCGAACGGTAGTACCCAATATTTAAAGTGCCCTAAGGGTGTGTTAAACGTGGCCTTCCACTTGTCTCTCCCCTTTATGCGCACAAGATGATACGAATTGCGGAGATCTAACTTCGTGAAAACCTTTGCTCCCTACAAGATCTCGAATGCCGACGACAAAAGTGGCAAAGGGTACCGGTTCTCGACAGTCATGTCGTCCAGCCCTCGATAATCTATGCAGGGATGCAAAGAGCCGTCTTTCTTTTTCACAAAGAAGAACCCTGCTCCAGCGGGAGAGGAGGACGGGACAATAGTACCTGCAGCGAGGGAGTCGGCTAGATATTTCTCGAGTGCTTCGCGCTCTGGTACAGACAAGGAATATAGTCTTCCGCGAGGCGGTCAATAGAAGGTCAATACTGCAGACGTAAGGTCGATGAGGAGGGAGAGAAATAGCCCGGGAACGACTAAACACCACCCGCAGATCGTGGTACTCCTCTGGCACTCCAGACAAATCACCCGGCTCTTCCTGAAACACAGCAACAGAAGAAACAGCAGGGACAGCAGATATTAAACACTCAACATGACAAGATAAATTCCTAGACAAAATAGTCCCCTCTACCCAGTTAATCTGAGGGTTATGCTGCGTTAACCAAGGATGACCCAGCACAACAGTTGTGATGGGTGAACGAAAAATAAAAAAGATAATAGTCTCTTGATGATTGCCCAAGATGGTGAGATTCACCGGGATAGTAGTCTGAAGTATCTTAGAAAGCACCCGGCCATCCAGAGCAAAGACTGTGATGGGGACCTTTAAATCCCTCAGGGGAATACCCCGTTCACGCGCCCATCTCTCGTCGATGAAATTACCCTCAGTGGATAGTGGAGCCGGGTCAGCGAAGAACAGCCGCGAAAGTAGTACGAGTCTTGAACAATGGGGAAAGAAGCGCTCGAGCACTCGGGAAAGAGCCTTGGCTTTTAGCTGACACACAGAAACGTAGTGATCAGAGGCGCCACAGTAAAGGCACAGCCGATTCTGGATACGACGCTGACGTTCAGCAGAGGATATACTGTATGAATACCACCCAGCTGCATGGGTTCTGGCTCCAGACCGGACACAGGTGGAACAACAGCTGTGGGTTGGTCTGCCCGTTGCTCAGCAACCATGCCCCGGGCACAACGACGCAGTTCAAAGCGTTTATCAAAATGGATGGCTAGTTTCACTAACTGATTCAGTCGGGCAGGAGGTACGAGAGCGTAAATCTCATCCTTGAGATCCACATTCAGCACCTCTACGAAGTGTGCAACTAGGGCAGGTTTATTCCACTCACATGTGGTCGCCAACGTGCAGAACTCTATGGACTCTGTCTTACTTGGCGCAGCACTGCAAGCAAACGAAATGCCTTCGCCCGTGAACTGAGCAGTCAAAGACCTTGATCATCTCTTCTTTAAACAGAGCAAACTGTTTGCAGCACACAGCCTCCGCATCCCAGGCGGCCCTTCCCTAGTCGCGTGACAGTCCAATCAGCAGTGAAACCCCAAAGGCAACCGTGGCACGGTCCTCAGCGTATGTGGTGGCCTAGAGGGAAAACACAACCTCGCATTGGGTTAGGAACGCTCGCCGTTCAGTGGGCTCACCCGCGTAACAAGGAGGATTGTTGATTCTGGGTTCAGAGGAATTATGTGGCCTCCTTCGCTGTGACGAACACAGCCAGACAAGACACGACAGGAAACAACTACAAAACTTGATCAATGTAGAGTCACTAGCAGATAAAGCAAAGACCACAGACACGGCATACATAATGACAATAATCTGACAAGGAAGCTAAGAGAACTGCAGAGTAAAGTAGCAGAGAGAATCAGAGTAGAGAAAAAAACAGGTGCAGTAACAATCAGCGAGATCACTGGTTGCGATGGCAAACAGCTGAGTGATAGCAGTAGTGGGAGAGAGAGCGAGAGAGAGTGAGAGTGAGAGAGAGTGCTCAAACCCGACTCATGACAAGGATATGGATCAGAGAAACTTGAATCAGACAGTACATTCAAATTCATTGCATGTAAATTGTACAACGTGTGAATAAGTTTGTTTAGTAACTATACTAATACTGGACTTCTTTCGAATAATAGTAGAAAATGTGCTGGTGCTTTCAAAGTATTTAATTCCTGTGCGAAGCGAAAATGCATAAACAATGATTTTTTTCAAGGTTTCCCAGAGCACTATTTGCCATTGGTATGGTATGCATATGGCTTACATATAATGTCCTTAGGACGCGGTCACATTAATGAAATTTTTGCAAAGTAGAAATTAGTACGTTTTTGGAAAGTAGGTCCATTGTCATAGTCAATACTGTGGCGATGCATGAAGCACTGCTTACTCAAAGATGTAAACAGAGCAAATTTGAGTTTTAAAAGTTTACAAAACGTGAATCTGAGGGATGGGGAAATTTTTTTGCCTCACGCAAATCATATAATTAACCAAAATTCCAGATTGTGAGGATTCCTATTGAGAAGACTGCATTTCACAAGTGGAATTTCTGTTGTATAAAGATAAATGTGCACTTTTAAGATGCAATTGGAACAAATATTTCTAACATAAAAAAATTCAGCTTTAAGGGCCATTCACACAAGCACAATGTGACTATACAACAGAAAATATATAACATTTTAAAAGTTTTCAGACTAAAATAAGGCAGAATTGCCTTATTATTGCATTATTTTCTGGAACAAAGTTCAGACATTTGAATACATTTTTGTTTAATCTTTTAAACGATTAAATCGTCAATATAGATATATAATAAAAAACAGCAAATTATTACAGTGTAATATTTTAGACTTGCGTATATTCAGACTCTGTATAAAGGTGTCCATTGTAATGCATTATTTTATAGCTGCAAATTACCTGCAACAAATCTTTTCAAGCTACAACTTACAGCTTCTTTAGATATGTGCTTTAAATATGCACAACTCTGACCCATTTCTCTGCTTTATTGAATTTACAGTGGATCAGGGCTTTTATGGTAATATGGACACAACAAACTAATAACACTACAAGTTGCATGTACAGAAAGACACAGCGTTTGCCTACCACTCTGCCTGGAAACCAGCAACTAAGCCGGCCACAGCACCATTACACTTGTAACCCAAGAATGCACAAACTGGCATAGCCTATAATTGTATCATCCCACAATCCAGTGTTACAACTTTCCAGCTTTCGTCTAACACAGGGGGTGGTGGGGAGTTCTCATCTGGAAGTGAACCATGTTTGGTTCCACGAAACCTCAGCACTCCACACGGTGGTTATCTCAACACGGCTAATACTGCTCCTAATGACCAGTCTCCCATCATTTGTCAAATGACATTATGCGGAACAAATTACAGGGGGATTTATTTTTAGCTGTCTGCGATTTGGGATCATTAATGCTTCATTAAATACACCGCAAAACCCCACTCCTATCCTTTTCCTGCCCTGCGTCGTCTGTAGGAGCCCGTTTGAGGTCCTGACTCTGTCAGCATGTTCCAGAGATCTTGCCGTGTGAGCCAACTCGCTCATGCAGTGTCGTCACGCCCTGCTCAGGACAGAGGTGGAAGCCTGAATGCATGACAGAGGCAGATTGATTGCATTTAGAGGCAGGCGGCGAGAACAGTAGCGCCACAGTTTGGATTGCCCTTAGATTTCGCTCAATATTTTGCACGTTTTTTTAAGGGCCCTATACATTCATGAGTGTGCAATATGAGCGTTCACAATCAACAATAAGAGCAGTCATGGCAGACTCTCTGGACACACCCAGCAGACCGGGTAGCAAACAGTCCAGACTTGTGCAGACAGTCTCGACTGCCTCAGACTAAGATGCTTCAGCCTGTAAATACACAAACAAGGAATTCTTTGACAGGTGAAAAATAACCCAGACTAAGGCTTATAAGTGTATGTGCTGTGCTGTCATTATCATGACAATTGATCTATTTATTTGCATAAAAATTATTGCAATAAATGATTAATGGCATTTTTTTCTGTTGCTTGGTTTGCTTGTAATCTACTTTACATTTACTTGGAATTTTACAATATTCAGGATAGGTTTCAGAGGTTTCATTCAGGATTTTTAAAATACTGTTTTAAATATTGCACCAGGTTAGAATTGAATGAATAAAATATTTGTTACGGTGTATTCTGGTTTTGTTTCATGTTCATGTTCTTATTTTGTTATGTTCAATGTCATGTTTCCTGGTTTGTCATGTTCAATGTCATGTTTCCTGGTTTGTCATGTGATTCCATTGTGCCCTCATGTGATCATGTCATGTGCTTCCTTAGCCTCTTGTGTCATGTTGTCATTTAAGCCCTCATGTTTGCCTTGTTCCCAAAACAGCCCTGAACTGTCAAGGCATGGATTCCACTAGACCCCTGAAGGTGCGTTGTGGTATCTGGCACCAAGATGTTAGCAGCAGATCCTTTACATTCCTGTGAGTTGTGAGGTGGGGCCTCCATGTATCGGAATTGTTTGTTCATCACATCCCACAGATGCTCGACTGGATTGAGATCTGGGGGATTTGGCGGCCAAGTCAACACCTCAAACTTGTTGTGCTCCTCAAACCATTCCTAAACGGTTTTTGCTTTGTGGCAGGGCGCATTATCCTGCTGAAAGAGGCCACAGCCACCAGGGAATACCGTTCCCATGAAAAGGTGTACATGGTCTGCAAAAATGCTTAGGTAGGTGGTACCTAAGTGCACTAAATGAATATGTGGTCCATGGTCCAGTTCTGATGCTCATGTGCCCACTGTTGGCACTTTCGGCAGTGGACAGGGGTCAGCACGGGCACCCTTACTGGTCTGCGGCTATCCAGCTCCATACGTAACAAACTGTGATGCACTGTGTATTCTGACACCTTTCTATCAGAACCAGCATTAACTTCTTGAGCAATTTGAGCAACAGTAGCTCGTCTGTTTGATTGGACCACACGGGCCAGCCTTTGCTCCCCACGTGCATCAATGAGCCTTGGCCACCCATGACCCTGCCAGTGGTTCACCACTGTTCCTTCCTTGGACCACTTTTGATAGATAATGACCACTGCAGACCGGGAACAGTTTTGGAGATGCTCTGACCCAGTCGTCCAGCCATCACAATTTGGCCCATGTTTCCTGCTTCTAACACCAACTTTGAGGACAATGTTCACTTGCTGCCTAATATGTCCCACAAACTAACAGGTGCTGTGATGAAGAGATAATCAGTGTTGTTCACTTCACGGTCATAATGTTATGCCTGGTCGTTGTAAATCATCCAAAGCAGTGGTTTTTAAACCGGTCCTGGAGCACCCCCAGCACTCTAATCTGACACACCCATTTCAGGTCTTGCTGTCTCTACTAATGAGTTGAATCAGGTGTGTAGGATGAGGGAGACCCACAAAATGTGAAGTGCTGGGGGTGCTCCAGGACCGGTTTGAAAACCACTGATCTAAAGCAATTGCTTATACTTTCACAGATGCCGCATTCACACCAGAGGCGTTTATATTTCACACATTAATTTAGTGCACTCACAAAATGCACTGCTGCACCAGAAAGAGAAACATTAAATGTACAATATGACATTTCTGTGTTCACTTTCCTTATTTGGATGGCAATATGTGATGAATTAAAGTGCACAAATAATCGTGATCTGGCAAATGTAACAATCGTGACTTATGTAGTCTTATGTAGGCATGTGTGCAAATGTGCTTTAAAAAGAGTACCTGGTCTTCCATCAGTAGAATAAGCCTTGTCACAACGATGTTCACTGCATTCCCCAGGCTAGAATCCTGGAACAGTTTGGCAACCTGACCTCCAGGGAAACAAGAAAAAACCAGTCTTAAAAACGAGCCAATTGTCTGTTTTTAGACCCTTCTAATCCTGCTGTTTACTGTAAAGATGGACATTTTACAGTCTACTTTAAAGCCAGTGCTGCTGCTCTGGGGCCGTGAGGTAATCCCTTCATTAAACACATTCCACAGGTGTTAAACTATTTGTAACAATGCCACAAATTGGCCATGGGGATTATAAATTGGAGAGAGAAATATGGATTCGCAGGGTGACAGAAGACAGTTACTCTGAGCCAATACAAATGACCTGGATAGGTCAAACATCCTCTCAAGATTCACTTAAGTCTGTGGTATATCATTACAGACTTCTCATTTTGCAATCTTAGTAAGTAACTTGTGAATTTAGCAGAATGTCTAAGCTGCTTTCTTTCTTACAATGAAAGCGCATGAAAACAATAGGTTACTGTCGTAACCCCGGTTCTCTGAAACATCGAGTGGAGAGATCAACCTATGGGAAGGGCATCCGTACTTGACCTCTGCAGAAGCATCCAATTGCACCAAGTCTGGCAAGACAGACAGGAGCGCGCAGCCAATGCCCGGTAAGGCCCCGCCCATTACCTGCGGGCATATATAGCCTGCACGCGCTACTGTACTCCAGTAAGAATATTCGCTTCTCGTGCAGCAAGCGGGGCAAGGCTGGTGGATCTCTCCACTCGATGTTTCAGAGAACGCACACACGTAACTGCGGTGTAATAGCAGGGCATGAAATGTGTGTGGCACACACAAGAGAAGGCAGGGTTAGGAAGACCCCACCTCCAAAACCGAATGTGCTACCGGAGTTTTGGTAACATCCAGCCTATAGTAACGCACAAACGTATGGGGAGAAGCCCAACTGGCAGCAGAGCAGATATCCTGGAGTGATACTCCCCTGAACAGAGCCCAAGAGGCGGCTAAGCCCCTCGTGGAATGATCTCTGATGTCCCCTGGAGGTTGCACTCCCTTTGATTCGTAAGGCAAAATGATAGCGTCCACAAGCCAATGCGAAAGGCGTTGTTTAGACAGGGGATCCCCTTTGTGGGGAGGGGCCCATGAAACAAAGAGTTGATAACTCTTCCGGAATGCACTGGTCCTAGCCAAATACGTCTGTAACGCACGGACCGGACACAGAGCATTTAACCTTTGATCCTCCGCGGAGGTAAAGGGCGGAGGGTGAAAAGCGGATAGCTCCAATACCCCCGATGTGAACGCAGGAAAACATTTCGGCATGAAGGCTGGATTAGGTTTAAGGAAAACCTTATTTCCGCCCAGAGAGAATTTAATGCACGTGGGGTGAACCGAGAGTACATGTAACTCACTGACACGTTTGGCTGACGCCAAGGCCAAGAGCAAAGCTGTCTTAAAAGACAGCAACTTTAAGGAAATATCCCCTAGTGGCTCAAAAGGGAATTGAGACAGAGCTTCCAGCACTAAGGAGAGGTCCCATTCAGGGATCGTTCCCTTAATGACTGGCAACAAGCGGCGGGCACCCTTCATAAATCTGCGAATTAGAGGATGCTGCCCTACCGTTGAGCCCTCAAAGCCCACATGACAAGCAGAGATAGCTGCCAGATAGACCTTAATAGTGGAAAAGGACCTGCCTTTATCCATAAGGTCTTGGAGGACACACAAAAGATCAGAGACTGAGCACTGATATGACGTGAGACCCCGCCCATCACACCACTCATCGAACACTTGCCACTTACAGCCATATAAGGACCGTGTAGAAACGGCCCTGGCATTCTGTATAGTAGCCACCACACGCGGGGGAAGCCCTAACGCACTCAGGTTCGTCCTTTCACGGGCCAGGCCCAGAGAGCTACCCTGTCCGGGTGTGGGTGATAAATTTCCCCGTTTGCTTGAGACAATAGGTCTGTGCGGAGGGGGAGGCGCCACGGCTGAGCATGTAACAGAGGAATTATCTCCGCCAGCCATGGCGCTTTGGGCCACCTGGGAGCTATCAGGATGAGAGACAGCCCCCCCTCTCTCACCCTGGCCAGTGTAGGAATTATCAAGCACAGGGGAGGAAAGGCATACAGCAGCACTTTGGGCCACGGGTGGGCCAGTGCATCCACCCCGAGGGGCGCGTCCAAGTCCTTTAGCGAGAAGAACATAGGACAATGGCTGTTTTCGCGCAAGGCGAATAGATCTACGGACGCCTGTCCGAATCTCATCCATTTCATGCTCACTATCTGAGGGTGAATGCGGCAATCTCCGAAGAGCGGGTTCCCCCTCGATAGAAGATCCGCGCCTCTGTTCACGATTCCCGGAACATGAGTCGCACGTAACGACAGGAAAAAACGTCTGCTCCATACCAGCAGCTTGTAAGCTAGGGCATGAAGTTTCGACGAGCGCACGCCGCCTTGACGATTGATATAAGCCACTGCCGTGGTATTGTCGCAGCGTCCGAGCACATGATGTCCCTGCAGACGAGGCAGAAAATGATTCAGAGCCTTCCAAATGGTCAGAAGCTCTAAATAATTGATGTGCTGTGAACGTAGTTTGTTCGGCCACAAACCGTTCACAGTTCTGCCCTCTTGGGTGGCACCCCATCCTGTTAAGGACGCATCCGTCGTCACAACTTTCCGCAACATTACCGTCCCCAGGACAGTGCCTTGTGCGTAAAAGTCTGTGCTCCTCCAGTGGCGCAGAGCTGCGGCGCAGGTGCACGTCACTGTTACCGAGCGACAGAGATTGTGTAACGGGCTGAAATGTAGTGACGAAACCCATTTCATGAACGCCCTCATCCTCAGGAGTCCTAGTGGCAAAACCTGTATAGATGAAGCCATAAGACCCTGTAGTCTGAGGCATGTGCAATATTGCACCTTCGCCCCCTCCCTGAACTGCGATAGACAGTTCATCAGAGAGAGAACGCGCTCCTGAGAGAGACGCGCTCGCATGGAGACTGAGTTCAGCTCCAGGCCCAAGAAGATCACATTCTGGCTGGGTACAAAATTGCTTTTGTTCACATTCACCCTGAAGCCCAGGGATGTGATGTGCGCGAGCACACGGCAGGTGTCCTGCAACACCTTTTCCTTCGAGTCGGCTATGATGAGCCAATTGTCTATGTATGTCAAAATCCGTAGACCAGACATTCTCAGGGGAGTCAACCCCGCTTCCGCGCACAGACAGAAGGACCATGGGCTTAGACTCAAACCAAATGGCAGGACCGTGAATTCGTAACAAACGCCTTGATAGGCGAAACGAAGAAACTTCATGTGTGGTGGATAAATGCTTATGTGGAAAAAAGCATCTTTCAGGTCGACCGATGTGAACCAGTCATTCTGTTTTATGGCGCGGGCGAGCGAACCATGAGTTAACATTCTGAAATTGTATTTCCTTAAATGTTTGTTCAACACTCTGAGGTCCAGAATGGGACGGAGAGAACCGTCCTTCTTTGGGACCAGGAAATAACGAGAATAAAAACCTTGGTTTATCAGATTGGGGGGAACCACCTGAATCGCACCTTTGCTCAGAAGGGAGGAGATTTCCTCCTTCAGAACGTGGGCAGTGCTCACTTCTGTGTGTGAAAAGAGAACACTGCTGAACCGCGGGGGTTTCATAGCAAACTGCAGACGATAGCCCTGCACTATTGTGCGCATCACCCATTCTGGTGCCGCTGCAGCTCGCCAAACTGACGCACGGCTCGCGAGCGTACCCACCCGAGCGATGCCGGCTTCGTGTGTGACCAGTTGTGATGCAATGGAGCCCTCTAGTGGGGAAACTAGGAACTGCATGCGTGGGTTCAGAGAGCTGTCCGCCCTTTGCAGAGAAAAGTGATTTCCCTGCAGAGGGAGGACATCCCTCTGTAACGAATTCATTTGATTCGTTTGATTTAATTTGTTTGTGTTTTTTTGTGTGTTTTGTTTTCGGGGAAACAATGGGGCCGAAGCCTTTATTAGCTGAGTGAGGGGAACACAACATGTGCGGTGTGGTGACACTGCTTTTGAACACATCCTCACAACAGACCCCTTGAACAGGGGAGAACACACAACGTCCACTGAACACATGGGCTGGGCAGCCATGGGAGGGGGGGACCCTCCAGAAGTGACCCGTCGTCTTTTGGACCGGGGCTCTAGTGCAGGAAGCGAGTCCAGAGAGCTTGTCGCTCGAGAACATGGACCCCAAACCCTCATCGGCCAAACATCAGGCAGGCCGCTTGCGTTTGGAGTCGCTAGGGTTAGAGCTTGGGGGTTTTCCCGCGGCGGCAGCAGTAGGTTACCCCCAGGGCTTGGTTGAGGGTGGGTTGCTCTGCCGTTGCGGGCCGGGCTTGTTGCGGGGCCTTTCCTTGCCCTGATTAAAGTGACGCGCCGGGGCCGGGGGGTAACGCAAACACGCAGGGGCGCCTGGGGTGGAGCCGCCTTCCTAGGAAGACATAACTTAAAAGCCTCGTCCTCCTTCTTTTTGTCGTCGCACCGCTGTTGCATTAGTGCGACGGCGGGCCCAAAGAGAGCCCGGCCGGGCTCTACCGGGGTGCCTGCGATGCGCCTCTTCTCGCTGTCCGGGAGGCCTGACAGATTGAGCCAGAGCGCGCGCTCCCCTACAACAGAAAGCGACATGGAGCGCCCGCAGGCTTGGACGGCCTGACGAGCGTTGCGGAGGACGAGATCGTTCACCGTGATGATCTCCTTCCATAGTGAAGGGGAGGGAGATCCCTTGTCGAGCTGTTGGCCCAGGTCTTCTAGGATTTCCGCCTGGTAGGCAGAAAGGAGCGAAGAGACGTTAAGGGCTCTAACAGCCAAGGCCGATGATTTGTAGGCGGCCTGGTGCACCGAGGCAGAAAAACGGTCCATCTTACTAGGAAGAACCGGTTTAGGGGGGGCGAGCAGCCCTCCCTGGGCTGGAATGAGGTGCCTGGCGATAGAGGGCTCTATAGCGGGCGGCTCACCCATGCCAAGAGCCGCCATGTCTTTAACCTCCAGGCCCGCGAGACCGTGTTTGAAGTCGAACGGATCCTTCCAGTAATGTTTCATGTGCTTAGCACATCCTGGAACGGCGGGAAAGAGTTGCTTCCTTGGGCCAGGAGGCGCTCCCAACACTTTCCCATCATAAATGTCTCTCTCCTGGTCGGTGGCGCTCTGTGGAGCCGGCCACTCAATATTGAGACGAGCGGCCGCTCGCTCACAAACATCCAGTAAAAATAGACTGGGAGGCCGCGGGGACGCTGGCCTTGGGAATACCCGAGGGCGGGATGGCATCCTCGTCCTCGGAGACCCCGAGAAGGCCTGCGTCGTTGTCGTCACCGGACCCGGCCGGTTCGTCGACGAGCGGGAGGTTGCCCACGAAGATGTCCTCTTCGGGGAACTCAGAGTTAGGCTGGTCAGCCCAAACAAGAGAAGTCGCGTCCCGGGAGGCCCCCGGTGGCACGCTGTCGTCACCGTGTCCCACGTCCGAATCCGAAAAGTCGAGCTCGCCGCACTGGGTAGCAGCAACTTTAAGGCGGCGTCGCAGGAGTTTCCTATGCAGCACGAGGCAGTGGCTGCAGTTCTCCGGATTCTCCAAGGCCTCTTCCGCGTGCTTGAGGCCCAAGCAAACCACGCAGAACGGGTGAAGGTCCTTAGCGGCGATAAGCGCACCACACGCGGCCGGGCAGGCCCGTGACAAGCTGGTGGCAGAGGAAGCAGGGATAGAGAGCGACATACCGGCGAAAAACGTAGAGAAATCCGTGGCGGGCAGCCGTGGGACAGGAAAACGTGAGAGAGCGTGGGCGGCTCCGAGAGCAGACACAGAAAATCTGGCGGAATAGAAACGGTCACGCCTGGCGGAGGCTGATCGAAAGGATATTTCCTCCTGCAGACAGTTAGTGAGCAGCGTCAATTCAACCGAACTGTGTACACGCAGAGATCGCGAGAAGCGAATGTCAACTGGAGTACAGTAGCGCGTTCAGGCTATATATGCCCGCAGGTAAGGGGCGGGGCCTTACCGGGCATTGGCTGCGCGCTCCTGTCTGTCTTGCCAGACTTGGTGGAATTGGATGCTTCTGCAGAGGTCAGGTACGGATGCCCTTCCCATAGGTGGATCTCGAACACGAGATGATGAAAGAGAACCAGGGACAGTCAAATAAGCACCAAAAAAAACACCCTGAAAGTAGTTCATACAACTTGTGTGCTGTATTTCTAGTACACTGAATCCGTGCGATTTGGTTTATGGGGAACAGATCGAAATTTGGACCTTCTGCTATAAATAACTCCTTTTGGTTTACATACAGTTTTCATAACATAAGGGTGAGTAAACAATGACTTTAATTTAATTTTGTATCCTTAAAGCACGCAAACAAGAACAAGGAGAGTTGAAGCTTACAATATTCATGACGGCCAGAATGTACTGCTCGATATCGCGACGGCCGTGATAGCTGACCATCATCTTGTCGGCAACCACCAGGGTTTCGACGTAGCGCTCTCGGCTGACAGAACGCTTAAGTGGTAACTGGCCCCGTCCCATCTGGTTGGGTGAGGGCTTTACTGTTCTCTGCCACCATCCATAGCTCTTACCGGGCTTTTCGTCTGAGGAGGAACAATGAGCAAGACTTTGTACCTACACAGTATTTTGTTAAAATCCTGTGATGTAAAAACAAATAAATGTTGAAAACCTTATAAAAGACCATGTTATTGCACTTTTTTTTAAGTACTTCTAGCGTAACTTCAAACTGTGAATGAGCTTGTAATGGATTGATTACTTTCAAAAAGGTACTTAAGTTAACCCTTACGAAAAAGACATTACTTAAGTATACTTCATAAAATAAACTTGAAGTATATGTTCAAGTATATTTTTAAGTATACATTATCTTGTAAGTATACTAATATCAATGTACTGGAAGTAAACTTGTAAGTGTACTATTTAAATACTGCTTGGGACTAAATTGGCCCACTTTTAGTACATAAAAAGTATACATTTAAGTGTACTATAAGTGTAACAGTAGTGAACTTTAACTAGTTCACAACTACATTTCTCATTTGTACTACAAGTGAACTTAGTAAACTACTGGTATACTTATGTTAATACTTGTAGTACATTTTACTAGTTTAGTAGTTTTATACTGCAAGTATACTTACACGTTTTCTTGAACATAACATCATACTTAGTTTACTATGTATGTATTATTTTTTGCACTTTAAGTATACTACTATGTTCCTATTTAGGTTTTTTTTTGGCCTATACCTGAAAGACCTTTTTAACTCTTTCCATTTTAAAAACATTTTATTGTAGCTTCGTGAATCCTTTTTTTTATCAACACTCTAATGTGGGTAAATTTCATTAAAAATAAAAATATTTTAAACAAAAGGCTGAGAAAATTGCATTTTAGTCAAAGACTTCATCCAGGTCAGATTCAAAATGATGATCAAAACGCAGATAGAGTAGATTGAGTCAATCAACACCCCCAAATCTTCACAGTAGTTTCCTCTTCATGGGAAACATTTTGATGATCACTAATTTTCCATTTGAATGAGCAATATTCAATCGCTTGTTTCTGTTGCTTCTTCCCCAGTGTTTTTTCCAATGATTCTGTACTAGAAGATGTGTCATAGGGCCCCTTACCATATAACAGTGAAAATATGGATAGCTGGAAAAATCAGTCAATGGTGGGGAAAGAGTAAATTCCTATGTACACTACCAGTGGACTAGCCTAGACAAAAATTCTGATACGCAGAATTAGGAACATATCCGTTTTCATTATAAACCAATATTTATAACAATGTAAGTTTATAAGACCGTATGTAAAACTATGTGAAAACAATATTTAATAGCTACTCAATCAAAAGAGTAAACACAACTACAAGGCAAGTATACTTAGAATACTTTATTATATGTTTAATTTAAGTTGTAATATAGTATATCTTGGTCAAAAGATTGAGTACAAGTATAGGCCAAATATACTTTTCTGTCAGTACAAGTCAAGTATACTTAATATTAATATTATATAAAAAGTAGACAAAGTATACTTTCTTATTTTTAGTTTAAAAGAAGTATACTAATAGAACACTTGAATAAACGTCTTTTTCTTAAGGGAAGTTAGGTTGGTTTATCAATAAACCAGTGTCCCAAATAAGTTAGCTCTTTAAAGTTGCATGACATATAAATTCACCCTATATATTGTTTAAATGCATGATTTAATCTTCTCTCTGGTGACGCATGTTGAACTTTTCCAATCATTTATTTAGCTTAAAGGACTAGTTTCCACAGAAACCTTAATTTCTCTTCGGCTGTAGAAAGAAAGACAAATATTTCTTGGATGACCTGGGGGTGAGTAAATAATCAGAAAATTAAAATTTTGGGGTGAACTATTCCTTTAAACCACACCCCTTTCTTACAATGGCCTGCAAGCTCACATTAAGATCTGTGTTCATCTAATCAACAACTGATAGATAGAACTGCTCAATATTTTTAGATTATTTGTTTTATTCTGATGTACGTCACACTACAGATGAAAAGATCTGTCGCTACTTCCGTTACAATGCAACTTTAATGTCAGGGATAAAACAGGATACCGTACATATACTGAAAGGCCCCATGAAATGGTTTGGTGAAACTTCTTTCGAGGGGTTGTTGTTGAAGTATAAAATACATCTTCATGGTTTTTATCATTCTTACCAATGACTCCACAGGACTGGTCCATGTTCTGGTATCTCAGAGAGGACCGTTTGTACACCACATGTGGGCGCCCTTCTCTGCGATCCTCATTAGTGAAGTTTTTTGCAGAAACCAGGGGTTCGATGAGGTACTCCTCACCTCCAGCTACAATAACCCCTTGCTGAAAAAGCCCAGAAACCATAGATTAGCACTTCCTTTAACTCAGAATTAACATAAAGTGTCTGACATTTACAGATATGAAGCGGTTTTGCTTTGATATGAAAGAACAAATTAGTTGGCCTCACTGCTCAATCTGAGTTTACAATCTAGATACACAACAAGATCATCAAATCATCCCATCATTAGTCT
This sequence comes from Gobio gobio, assembly GCF_949357685.1. Classification (NCBI taxonomy): domain Eukaryota; kingdom Metazoa; phylum Chordata; class Actinopteri; order Cypriniformes; family Gobionidae; genus Gobio; species Gobio gobio. The sequence continues at coordinate 44,306,609 of NC_137116.1, read as the reverse complement.
CCTCTCTAAAATAATGAGCTTGCGCTGGGCTAATAATCCTGAATGAAATGGGAACTCATGGCGGAAGGCCAAAGGATCTTAGCATGTTTCATTGTTTCCTCTCTTCATCTCTCTCAGTCACACTTTTCAAGTCCACATAATCCTATAATGTGCTTAGTGATGCTCTTGTGGACACACTGAGCGTTCCCTGATGAATTGTGTCATGCTACTCTGATCACCAATAATTAACCTGGAAGTTTCTTCCCGCCTTCATGAGCAAGCTTAATCCTCCATTGTATTTACTTGTGTTGGTGCACACACAATTTAATCAAAATGGATACATTATCGACCAGGCTGGTCATTTATTAGGACCTGCCAGGTAGTTGAATAACCCAATGCTACAGGAACTATGTCTGATGGCACTTATCAAAGAATTAACCCTATACTCAAAGGGTCTGGATAAACAAGCACTGGTCTTGACTTTGTAATCTGTTTACGCAGGTGTATTACCAGCTCATGCAAGTAATGAGCATGCCACAGCATGCCGCTTGAAACTAAATCCATCATTAGGCTCCGAAACACCTGTTTTTGGAGCTGAGCTTTACACCAGCTGGGAGAGACAGACTTTAGCAACAGCTGCTAATTTCAGAACTACAGGGGTGTCACGACAACTCACCCAAGTGTAGAAAGAAAGAGATTACATTGTATAATACATCATTACTTTAACACAGAATTATCCTTATGGACATCTGAGCCTCATGTGATGTAAATGTTTAACAAAATGAGACGTCTTTCAAAAACATTACAAAAATCTTACCGACCCTGAACTTTTTTTAAGAAAACATATTCTATTTGGAGGTAATCAACATTATGCCTGTTAATTAAGCTTGCATTGAACCCAGAATATTCTTGTAAGGCAATAGCTGCAGCATATTGTGCGGACTTCCATCGCACTGTTTCCTACAAAAGTAGTGGAGCTCACCAGGCCGTTACAGTTGCTAAGAGCCACAGAACTAGAGTGAGGTTGGTGCTGCAGGTGACCCACGTAGTGGCAGTTGGGCAAGTATGGGTGACTCCAAGCCAAGTGTCCCCTCTTCCAGTATTCCACACGGAACTGTCGCGAAAGCAGTCCTCCCTGCAGCGTGAGGTTGAGCAGAAGGTCAGCGCTCGACGTGGAGAGCTGATAGTACAGCTGCGGATCTGGAACGCTCTGCGTTTCCGCGCTACGCCGGTGTCGGCCATTCCCGTGAGAAGTCTCCTCTTCCGATAGTGTTTCCCCATGCGGCCCCACACGCACTGGGATGGCGATCTCATACTGGCCTAAGCTGGACAGAAACTCAGCTGTGGAAACACAAAAAATGTCCATGAGATTGATGGATGGAAGATTAGTTAAGTTTATACAGCTCCCACAATAAGCAATTGAATGTGCACTGACTTTTTTCAAGATATGCACAAATAATAGTACTTAATATTTAAGTACTATTATTTGTGCATATCTTGAAAAAAATAATAGTACTTAATATTTAAGTACTATTATTTGTGCATATCTTAGAAAAAATTCAAGATATGCACAAATGTACAAGCACAAACATGTATATTACACTACCGTACAAAGGTTTGGGGTGTATAAGATTTGTTATTGTTTTTGAAAGCAGTCTTTTATGCTCACCAAGGCTGCATTTATTTGTTTACAAATATAGTTAAAAAAGTAATATTTAGAAATATTACTACAATTTTCTATTTTAAAATGTAGTTTATTCCTGTGATGGCAATTTTTAGCAGTCCTTATTTCAGTCTTCAGTGCCACATGATGTTTAAATGTGGTGTTTAAGAAACATTTTTTATTATTATAAATGTTGAAAAAAGTTATGCTGCTTAATATTTTTGTGGAAAATGAATAGAAAGAACAGCATTTATATAAAATAATATACCTTTTGTAACATTATAATCAATTTAATGTGTCCTTGCTGAATAAAAGTATTAATTTAAAAACAAACCAACAAACTAATTGACCCCAAACTTTTTAATGGTAGTGTATTATAAAAATTATTATAATATACTATAACATTTTATCATAGTATTATTTTATAATATTCTATTAAAATCTATTATATAATAATAAATTAAAACATTTCAATATAAATGTACATTCACATGGATAATGACTCAATGAATCATATCGGTAGCCTACAAAATCTGTTTTATTTTTATTTAAAAGTGCAGCTATTTTCGGTAAACGCTATTAATATTTGAAGTCACTAAAACAAACATGCCCCTACCCAAAAGGATCTGGCAATCTTTTGTTAATCTGGAGCCAATGGCAGCATTTTTTTAAATAGTTTTCATAAAACTTTCATGGCCTCCAGAATATTTTGTTGTATGAATATCTGAACATACAATATATCAAAAGAAAGAACAGAGCCTTTGCTAGCTTCATGCATTCTTTCGTTTTTGTCGAAGACTTTGTCCAGATTGGATTCAGAAAGATGATCAAAACATAGATCGACACCCCTAAAGCTTGCACTGTCCTGTTTTGATTTATATGCTGTTGAATGTTTTATGATCGCGTTAGCTTACATGTGCGTAAGCAATCTTCTTCACTAGTTTTTGGATCCTAAATTTAATTTTGTACTATTTCTGAAAATGTGTAATAACGCCCCCTACCGTATAACTGTGAAAACATGGACTGCCAGAATGGCGGGGAAGTATTGTGTCATAAATGACGGAAAATCTCATCAATGGCAGGGAAACAGTTAAAAAACAAATAAGTGAGAACTGTTAACTCAAATCAACAATACATATGAAAACAATCAATTTGGCAGATATAGTGGCAGATCACTATACACTGTGGCTCATTCAGAGTGCCTCTGGCCTCTGGATTTTATTCAGTTGCAGTCATGTACTCTGACCGTGTCAATTGGCGAACAAAAGAGTTCACAGTAAAACTATTGAGTAGACCACAGAGAAGAAACACAAGCTAGCAGCCCAAAGGCCAAGGGCTGTCTGTTGCTATGGAAATCCTGAAATTGTATACTTCCTGTACCCGACAGCGAGCATGGACATTAATTATCCAAATTTGGCATTTGAAAAACTGCACCCAAGGGGCGGAGACTGCCAAAGAGACAAACATCCTGAAACCAAACCAAACTCATTTAAACATTCAGATACTCTGTGTGTGAAGAAGTACACCAGGATCAGTGTCCTTAATGTGAAACAAGGTTTGTTCCATTAGTTTGTTTACGCCATCCTGCCAGTTCAAACACTGTGAGCAGGGCGACAGCAATGACTCTTTTGTCTGGGTCCAGAGGCATGAAGATGAGACTTGTGCGTGACCTTGATTCAGCTTGTCTTACTACTTTCCATAATCTCTCAAAGCTCTAAAAATACATCAGCAAATGCACCATGTGACTCATTTTAAATGTGGCATTGTGTACAATGGCAAGAGAAGGACAAGTAACCTTATAATATACGGTCCATTTAATTAAGTCATAAGGAAGGAAAAAGGGCTCAAACCAAGTGCTGAAAATATAAAAGATCGCCTATTTCCCTCCTAACAGCAGTTATTCAGACTGGGCCGCTCAATAAGACTGTATAATTACTGAAAGTGCAGCTGCTTCTGAGACCCACATGTGTTTTCATTGGGTTTTTAAAACATGTGCAGACTCAAAATCATCACGGGACCAACAGAAGAGCTCAACAGATGAGGTTCATCGTTTTGATTATGTTTAAGGTCACTGCTAGCCTTCTACACCCTGCGTTGCTGTCTGGGTTTACATTGGTGGAGTGGTTTGGTAGTAAAACAACTGAAAAGTTGAATGGTTCAGGATTACTGTTATGTTTAAACATGCTAAATAACATGCTACTTTCTAAATTTACAGTATAAGACATGACTTATTTCTTTCAATGAGGACAGTCAAGTAGGCCTACGTGGTATGTATGACAATGTGTCTACAAACAAGTGGAATGACGTTACAAAACTAGACTGTCTATCAGTGAAGATGTTTAAACTGCAAATGGCACACATACAACCCCAAATCAGAAAAAGTTGGGACAGTATGGAAAACGAAAAAAAAGAAAAAAGAAGTGATTTCTAAATTTACTTTGACTTGTATTTCATTGCAGACAATATGAACAAAAAATATTTAATGTTTTGCCTGGTCAACTTCATGTCATTTGTAAATATGCATCCTTTCCTGTCATTCAGACCTGCAACACATTTCAAAAAAAGTTGGGACAGTAAAGCATTTACCACTTTGTAATGTTGCCATTCCTTTTCACAACACTTAAAAGACATTTAGGGACTGAAGACACCAAGTGATGAAGTGTTTCAGGTGTAATTTTGTCCCATTCTTCCTGCAAACAAGTCTTAAGGTGGGCAACAGTACGGGGTCTTCGTTGTCGCATTTTGTGCTTCAAAATGCGCCACACATTCTCTATTGGAGACAGGTCGGGACTGCAGGCAGGCCAGTCAAGTACCCGTACCCTCTTCCTCCGCAGCCAGGACTTTGTAACGTGTGCAGAATGTGGTTTTGCATTGTCTTGTTGAAATATGCATGGACGTCCCTGGAAAAGATGTCTTCTTGAAGGCAGCATATTATGCTCCAAAATCTCTATGTACTTTTCAGCATTAATGGTGCCTTCACAGAAGTGCAAGTTACCTTTGCCAAGGGCACTGACACAACCCCATACCATGACAGACCCAGGCTTTTGGACTTGTTGCTGGTAACAGTCTGGATGATCCTTTTCTTCTTTGGTCCGGAGCACACGGCGTCCATTCCTCCCAAAAAATACCTCAAATACTGATTCATCTGACCACAGTACACGTTTCCACTGTGTGATGGTCCATCCCAGATGCCTCCGAGCCCAGAGAAGTCGACGGCGCTTCTGGACACTGTTAACATAGGGCTTCCTTTTGGCACAGTACAGTTTTAACTGGCATTTTTGGATGTAACTACGTATTGTGGTACTTGACAAAGGTTTGCCAAAGTAGTCCTGAGCCCATGTGGTGATATCGCTTATAGATGAATGACGATTCTTGATGCAGTGCCGCCTGAGGGATCGGAGATCACGGTTGGTCAGCTTAGGCTTGGGCCCTTGTCCTTTACGCACTGAAATTCCTTCAGATTCCTTGAATATTTTAATTATGTTATGCACTGTTGAATGTGAAATATCCAAATCTCTTCCTATCTTTCTTTGAGGAACATTGTATTTAAACATTTCAATAATTTTCTCACGTATTTGTTGGCAAACTGGCGACCCATTTTTGCTCCTAAAGGATTAGACCTTTCTTGGATGCTGCTTTTGTACCAAATCATAATTATAATCACCTGTTGACATCACCTGTTTCAAATCACATTACCTCATTACTAGCCCTAAATTGCTCCTGTCCCAACTTTTTTTGAAATGTGTTGCAGGTCTGAATGACAGGAAAGGATGCATATTTACAGATGACATGAAGTTGACCAGACAAAACATGAAATATTTTGTGTTCATATTGTCTGCAATGAAATACAAGTCAGAGTAAATTTAGAAATCACTTATTTTTTTCTGATTTGGGGTTGTATATTCAGCCGTTAAAGTTAAACATTTTAAATAATAGTATTATTATTAGGCATATAACAATGATGTAACATGTATGCATGCATGTATTTAGCCCTAAGTTGCTCCAGAGGGGTCGTTGAATCATCCGTGTAACAAAAATGTACTTTTAGTCACTTTGACAAGTGTCTGCAAATTAGCCAATTTAGGCCTAAACAACTGTGTTATCGTTGTTCTAAACCATGCTTTTAACAGCAGGTAAATTTAAAAGCAGGGATAGCTCCACTTTTGCACTGTTAAACCCGCATTGCGGTGCCAAACTTGTACAGTGTGAAACGGCTAGATGCTTAGCAAATGACAACCAATAGCATGCCTCATGTTCTTATGCTTTGGACAAATGAGGAATTGGAAACACTGTAAGTTGTATATAAACAGTTGTTTCAGCGTTTGAGGGGAAACATGTCAAACAGCGAGAGAAAACATAAATTGGAATAATGAAGAGATTGTTTCATTCTTAATTTTATAGTGTGAAAAGTCTATTCAGTATAAATGTAATTGCACAGTCAGAAATAGCTATATAATATGAGGCTACGCAATGCTACAGACTTTATGTGAACAGGTTGCGTGCTGCATTCATCCAATCATTGACACTGACACTGCAAATAAGCAAATAAGTACCTTAACCCAGGGTTTAGGAATGTACAGTGTGAAACGTCAGTTTGTGAATACCCAGGATTAATTGTTAACCCCGGGTAAATTTTGAACTGTGTAAAAAGTGAAGCAAGATAATCCAGGATTCTGTTTACCTGGTTTTAGAAGACCCAGGGCTAACTATTTCAAGTGTAAAAAATACACTTAGGTATTCCAGCCTATCTCTATAACATGAATCCAGACAGTCACAGTAACAGGAGCCAGGGGCACAGCTGGGTCTTATGTCAAAGCATGAAAGTGGAGCTTAAACTGTACAACACGCCCAGCCCTCTGACCGCAATCAACCGGCGCTATCTTAAATACACACAAGGCCCACAATTGATGGAAGGGTATTCCCTGCTCTCACACCTACAGTGAGCACTGATCCACCAGAGCCTTTGATGTGTCTTTAATCTCAACGAGGAACCAGAGAGGAGGAGGATGCCTGTGTTACTTCCCCATAAACTCCCTCGCCATGGACAGAGACCCATTAAAAGTATAAAGACTTCACTTTTGATTCAAATAAACCACCGTCAGGAGCCGCCCAGGGTTTGAAAGTTTATTTTAGAAGGTTAAGGAGAACAACCTTTAATTAGGACCGTGCGGGAAAACTGAAGTGAACCCCTTTTTTTTAACCATAGTTTTTCTGTGGAAACCGGGCTGGAGAAAGAGAGGCGTCTCTCCACCTTTCCCAGATGTGCAACAGCTGTATCAAGTCAGCGAGTGCACCCAGACTTGTGGAAGAGAAAACTCTTCGTTATGCCAGTCTGAGAAGTCAGTCTTTCTTGAACGGGGGCCCTGTCAGCGACTCAAAACCCATCCATATCCTGTTTGTGTATCGTCTGCCATGCTGCTATTTGGACTGCAAGATTAAAATACATCCTTGCGGTGACTGGTCCCAGCATGTGGCGAGTGCTCTGCTTTAATAACTGTATGCTACTTGATGTAACACTAATTATGGGAGGGAAAAATGCGTTATATTAAGCTATTCAAAAGCCAAAAAATTAAAGTTTAACAGCAACAAGGTCTGCAAATTTGTCCCGTACGCCTTTTAAATAAACACACAGAAACTCAGCCAGATATGCTCACGCACTTGCCCAGAACTGGACCAGACGACAAAATGAAGTCAAGCCCACATGCTTGAACATTTTCTTATTATGTAACATGAATGAGGTCTAAATCTTATATATTTGAAATGCCTTAACAGGATTAGTGCGCAGCAAGAATGTACATTTTGATGTCAGATGTCTAAAAGGGTGCCTCATGTGAGTCCTGTCAGAGAGATAACTGGGTCACTAATCGTATGAAAAGAGAAAGTGGTCGGTTTCATGGAAAGATGGGTCATAGAGTCTGGCTGGCTCTTGTGATGGCTAACTGACGTTGCAGTGCATCTGTTCCTGGTTGTCTAAATGGTTTGTTACTGCTCAAGGCTCGAGGCTAGCAATCCATTCCGTTTTACAGCTTTGATGATATGCCATTGCTGCCTCCATTGTACAATGTGAAACGGAAAGTTTCTCAGGTAAATTCTAGCACAAGTGCTTTTACATGCACTTTCAAAAGTTGATTTCAGGTAAGGTAATAATTTGTCTTTTTCAGATATCATATATTAAGATATTGCTAATTATGTGATATTGCTAATAATGTTGAATAGTGGTTGATATGCGTTTTTCAGTGGCCAAAACAGATACTATCTGTTATTATTATTTATTATTATTATTATCCTATTATTAAATTAAATATGAATTTATTCTAATAATTTAACACATATGACATTTTATGTACAGCAGAAAATCATGCCACTGACCACGTGAGCAGCGTATTCCCGGGTTCGATCACAAAATCCAATCTCCTCCACCGTGAATAAATAGCCATCTGAATACATGACTTTTATCACTGAGGTGCCACGCAATTTTTTTTTTTTCAGACGTCCACATGAGAAAAAATGTACGTCCAAATAGGGCTTAAGAATGATTTCTGAAGGATCATGTGACACTGAATGTAATACTGACAAAATGTTCAGTAAGGCTGAAAATTGAGCTTTGATATCATAGGAATAAATTACTTTTTTTTAAATTAAATATATATATATATATATATATATATATATATAAATTGTAATAACATTTCATAATATTACTGTTTTTACTGTACTCTATTTGATCAAATAAAGGCAGCTTTGGTGAGCATAAAGGACTTCTTTCAAAAAATCATACTGACCCAAAATTTTCAACAGTAGTGATTTCAAGAAGCAAGTGGCCACTATAATACAAAGATACACACTTTAATTAGGTATGCACCGATCATTCATTTTTATGGCCGATTCTGATTCCAATTTTTTTTCTTTAAGCAAATTTATCTGTTGTTTATTTGCTCTATAACAGACCTTAAACAAAAAATACATGTAGCCATTTGAAATTAGAGGCAACCAGTAATCCAGACAAAGATGCTACACACATGTAATTTCATAATATCATTTCAAGATTTAAAACAAAAACTGAAAAGTTCTGACTTTAGATTTGTGAAATTACGCTAATAAGACACACCTGCACTAAACAAAAAACGCAGGCTGAATGAAAATGCAAATTCACTCTCTGACAGTAGGTGGCGCTTATGAAACAGCTGCAATATAACGTTCCCTCAGTTACCCCTGTACACAAAGCAGCACTGCATTATTAAGACAGGCATTATACGTAGGTAAGAGGAAAAGAAAATGCCATCGAAACTTTTCTGAAGACAGTCAGTCCCTTCAGAGATCCATTCATATAAACCCCCACCCCCTATTCAAAATATTTTTTCTTCCAAATATTTCGAGCATCGCAAACAGTGATGTTGCTGTGTCTGGTACAGTATTTTCTCTGCTGGCGCATCTCTATCTCATCTTTGCATCCATCTTTAGCGTGTCCCGTCTCTGTCTGGCCTGTGTTAACGTCCTGTTTATAGACTTCGTAATATTTCAAAACAAATTACATTTTGGGAAATGATTTGCAGTTTGTGCTCCAGTCCGGAATAGAGATTGGACAAAATAAAACGAAAAAACAATTCTGTGTTTGGAGCAAAATCGTCCAGTTCCAATTTATGCCCAGTCGATCATCTCTAACTTTAATGGCAACAAACGATAACTAAAAATGAATACTTACTTTTCACACCTTTATTTAAAATTCATCACAATAAACAGAACAACAATGAAGAATCTTACCTTGAGACTGAGCAAAATCCTCAGGACTCCAACTCTCTGCCACTCCACTGGCAACCATGGCGATGATGCCAACGCAGGTCAAACTCCTCCACACCGTTTCCATGGTTACTACAGCAAGCTTCAGTGCAGTGCCCAGCCCTCTGTCCCAACATGTCTTCTGCCCTCTGACGGCCCCACGCTCACCAAAGTGACGCACAGAATTCCGGAGACATGGTGGCTTCACTTCTACGTGGATCCTGATGCTTCGCCTCTCAGAGTCGGAGGTAGAGGACGGGCAGTTCTAAGATGTGTACAACCGGGGATCATCAATAAGAGTATCCCTATTGAAAAAAAAAAACATGTTAGATAGATGCGAAAGGAAAGAAAGAAAGAAAGAAAGAAAGAAAGAAAGAAAGAAAGAAAGGGGGAGTCCCTCAGCTAAACGGTTTCTCTCTGACCAGTTAAACATGTTGGCTTGGAAGACTGCTGTTTGCACCATGTCGCTGGAGCTAATCAATCATTCCTCCTTTTACATCCAGGAGGAAGGAAAAAAACCTGCATTTGAACCTGGAGGGCCACTGTTTCTCTTCACTCTGTCCCTCACCGGAAGAGTGCAAAAGAAAGGAAAGCATTGTGGGGTCAGGAGGGCAAGCTGACGTCTGAGGCAGGCTATAAAACAAAAAGTCTCAGTTTGAGAAAGGCCACAAGTGGGACTTGTGTGGCACCACTATTCCTAATGGGATACATTGAGAGAGGCCATAGGCTGTGTTTGGAATTAACATACGGCATAATGCATACTGGAGTACATACTGTGTGTGTATACTGCCTACTATTTTTTTATAGTATTATGCAAGTGCGAGCGTACACTAAATGGACACATAGTTGTCACTTTGTACATGTTAAACACTGTAAAACATTTAGTTATTTTTAGTTACAGTTACAAATTATTTATCCAAAACATTAATTTATAAACTGAAATTCAGCAAGTAAATCATCTCAGAAAATGTCACATGCATTGCATTATGGAATAGTATATTCCTTGCATCGGTATTTGATTGTGTACTGGACTTACGGATATTTCAAGCATATAGAAAATTTGCATACATGACGCATACTTCAAACAGTATGATTAGAATGCTATTTCAAACACAGCAATACACATTCAGCAATGTGATCAACAACATTAACAAAAGCTTTTTTGCCCCACTTCCTTTTTTCACAATTCATCCCTCACTCCTTGCTTTCTGGGAAGTGGTAGAGAAAGAAATGCCATACAAGCCCTGATGGGTGAAGAGAAACCAAGTGCAGACAAAGGTAATCAAGAACAGATGGGAAATGATTTGGCAACATAAGGATACAAGTTGCCTGCTGATGAAAAAAAGGATGAACTCAAACGCAAGAAAGAGAGGGAAAAAAAGTTTAGAGGGGTTAAAAGAGGAGGAAAGGGAGACAATTTGGGTAAGGGTGAAATAAAGAAAATAGAAGTTGCACACTCATTTATCCATCAAGGATAACTATTCCTGACCAGTACAAAAAAAGACAATGGTAAAAGTAGTCTGTGTGTGAGGGAGCTTTGTCTAATTTCTATGGAAAAACTGTTTTGGAAAGCTATTTGAAACCACTGTGCGAATCTTCCAAGTTTTCTGTTGCCTCAAAATAAGTCATGTTAAACTGCCCGATAATATTCTACATACCTCCTCCATTAAAAATCAAACACGGTCTATCTTCATTGAAAAAAATAGTGGCAACAAATAGGTCAGGACCCAAAAGCGGCCTCAGAGGCTGATGCTGGTTTTAAGTTCCCCTCATTTCCTATGAACTGCATTGAAACAGCTTAAAGTTCAGCAAGTAATCTTAAAACACTAAGAGGTCTTTGTCCCCTACAAATAGTGATGGACTACATGCCCCTTTGTTCTGCACACCCTTTCAAGCCTCCAGGCTTTTTACTGTTATTTCCTGCATGGCAAAAGCCTCTTTACTTACATTAACTCTTGTTAGAGTCTTGTTTTATTGTGAAGTTACTAGACGGAGATTGTGGTTTTCATTAAAACATTGTCTTATATTAATCTTGGCAAAGAAGGGCTAAGATTTGGTCCTCCATGTTCTTCATTTGTGTGTTGCCAGCCAGCCATTTTTGATCATCTTCACAAACCTTTCACGGCCCCAAAAATATTTAGTTGCATGAATATCTGAACATGTAATATATCAAAAGAAATAACAGATCCTATGCTTTCAAACAAAAACATTTTAATCTAGTGTGGCAAGCAGGGCGAGGCAGAGAGCCGTGGGAAAAGAGCGAGGCGGGTCAGCTGTGTGCCACACAAGTCTCCAGTCCCACAGAGGAGCTCCGGAAGGATAAAAGGAGGAGTGTCAATGGTGGAAGACAAGACAGGACCAGCCCTGGACTTTATGTTGTTGTTTTGTTTTAGTGAATGCAGCAGTTTTTCTGCGAGGAGCTACAGCTTTTCTTTCGTTTCGTTTTGTTGTTTATGTTTATTTTTTGATTAAAGTTATGTTTAATGTTCTCGGTTCCCACCTCCTTCTTCCCTTATCAAAAAACCTTGTTACATTGGTGCTGAAACCCTGGAGGAAGGAGGGGCACGCCGGAATGACTTGCTGGGGGGACGAAAGAACTCACTGCCATCCGCTTGGGTCCTGGAGGGACGGCTGCCGTCTGTGAGGGGACGGAGGGCCATGATAGGGATGAAGCAGGGAGCTGCCAGGTTGGAGGCTGTCCACAGAGGGGCATCCAGTACCATTGCATGGCACCACGAGTGAGGGCCTTTCAGCTGGTTGAGGACAAAGCGTCAGTCTGTTCAGGGAACCAGAACACTTTTTTTCCCCTCTCTTCCCACCTCATCTCCTTTTAGAGTGGGTGCACATGGGGGAATGTGGCAAGCAAGGGGGGGCCGAGAGCTGTGGGAACGAAGTGGCAAACCTTTCAACAAACCTGGTTACATCTAGCTTTATGCATTTTTTTTTTTATAAACACTTGAATGTAGAGAAGTTTCATAAAAAAACAACATTTTGAACAAAAAGCTGAGAAAATCGTCTGGATCGACTCCCCAGAATCGGAGTAGATCGAGTCTATCAACACCCCCAAAGCTTGCACAGTCATACTTCTTCCTGGATGAACATTTCATTAGGTAACGATTGATTAAGATATGATTAATATGCAGGTTTATGATTTATATGCTGTTTAATGTTTGATGATCTCGTTTTTTTACATGTGCATAAGCAATGCTTCTATCACTTTTTTCTGCTTCTTCTTTGCCCATGTTTTGATCAAGGGACTCTGTATACACTTTTAGAAGATGCCTAATAGCGCCCTCTACCGCATAACAGTGAAAAAAATGGATTGGCCTAAAATTCTGTCAATAGCAGGGAAACGACTTTGTTTAAAGCTACACTGTGTAACTTTTTTAGTCTATTCTTAGCTAAAAACACTTAGTTCTTTCAAAAATATATGTGCTCATTAATGTATATTTACTTCTTTCAAGTAATAAAGTATTCCCGTAAGTTTATAATATACCATTGAAAATACATAAGGTAATGGGATCTAACGGTGGTCGCCATGTTGCCCCTCCATCTTGAAAGTACATTAGCCAAAGTGGGACAAACCCGTAAATTCAAGCTTCGCCTTTCGCGTTTTAACCGGTTTTAATACTCGATGGCACTGTACAAAATTTTCTGCCTCGCGCATGTGCGCGTCAACTTGTTCAGACTTGTCTGGTGCATGTGCAGAGAGTTTTCATCTCAGCGGCGTCCAGTAACAGAGTTATACGGAGTTTTCCTGGCTTGTTTATTCCTCAAAAGTCTGTTTTTCCTTGTGTGGTATTTCTGTGCGTTAATAACTCCGTAAGTAATAATAGTTATTGTCATTGTAGATGTGTTTCAGAGTGTGTCATCGCGTAATTCAGTTGATGTCACCTCAGAAGTATTTTTGTGTCAACATACAATAGCGTAATGCTCACCTATTTGAATAATCATTCAGTTATTTTGTTATCAACAATGTTTATTCGTTTATAGAAACTATTTGCTTGTAATGTATGTTGATGGAAATATGTATCAGGTCTGATCGGCATATTAACAATTGTTATACAGAGCGCACTGCAGTGCTAACGTTAAAGCGGCGCACACACTTTTGTAATCCGACACCGCTTGTTAGCAGCAGCAGCGGCAGCTCCGCTCCTTTTAATGCAGCTGCATTTAGCGCCTATATATGGTACAATAAGCTCTGGTTTACGGTTACATTATACAAATGTAACTTATAAGTATAGTTATACAGTTCTTAACTGTGTATGTATATTTACCATGCTTATTTGTTCTCTCACAGAAACCATATTTATGTACATATCCACGCAAACCTGTTTATGCCTTACAATTGGATGACTGAATAAATATTACTATCATCAAAGTTCACTCTGGATTAGCTGCAGTTCTTTCTAGCCGAATAATTAGGCCAGTTGAGTTCCAACCATCCCACTGCGCACAGAATATCCCACAGGCACCGTGTCGAATGTGGACGAGGTCGAACTGGAAGCCATGTTAATCTTGGACTAAATCGGCCACCGTAGGAGTTGAAACGAAATCGGAATTGAGAGGAACAGAAACTAAAATTCACTGGATGGTCATATACCTTTTCACCACTAGATGGGGGAAAATATCACACAGTGTAGCTTTAAGTGAATCAAGAACCTACATTGCATCTAGTGTAATACGATTCCCAAATGAATGACTCTGATGAGTTGGTTCTTCTTAGCAAAATGAAACAAATTTGTTTATCCAATTAAAAGAATCCTTAATGGAGTCTGTAATGGAAATAAAAAGGAACCAGAAACATTCAGAAAAATATGAATCATTCAGGTCCCATCCTTTAGTCACATCCAAAAACAATAAAACATAAATTGTGTAAAGAGAGAAATAATTAAACTATTCCAGCGAATGATTCACTTGTCCATCTGTTTTGTGATAATAAAAAAACCCACAGCCCACAAGCAGAAGAAGGAGCTCAAGCCACAGAGGCTATAGGAAGATATGACCCTCCAGAAGATATATCTCCTCCAAAAAATTCAGCTGTGGCCTTGAAGGAGTTGAACTTCATAATTGGCTACTCTTGGGGGCAAATCAAGAACGAGAAGCATCTGCGAGCAACAGATGGCATGTCAAAATATACTAAATGTGACACGAAATTTCAGTAAGGGCCTTGTAATCTGTTAGTGCAGACATGAGGTACGAGAACGTGTGTGATCTGAGACGGCAAGAAGCATTGTGTGCTGTCAGACTACACCGGCGGAGAAGGGGAGCCATCAGGCACGAGTAAGACTCTGATAATTAAACCCACATGACAGACTGAATGTAAAGCGCTCTCTGCAATGGAGAAATCTTTGGTCTCAATCCTCTCTGGAAACTAGGCAGTCTCTCTTCATCTCCATTTGGATGCAAGCAGAAAGTCTCCTCACTTAAGCTTGACACTGCGCTGTAACAATATGAAAGAGCGGCAGACCACTGGCCTCCACAAACACTGTCTTACCCACTAACAACAAGACTTGATTTACACAAATCAGGGGATTCAAACTGGGAAAGACCCCAAAAACAAAACCTTGGTGTATCACACTTCTCAATTCATTTTCCGCTGGCTCTTTAAAATAAACAAAGCACAAACAAGGGAATTAAGATCATGATCACTGATGCACTGTCAGCAGAACTGACTTATGTAACAACCGGTAATGAACTCTGAATCCATCAACGGAGACCATAATGTGAGAGCTATTCATGACCGGCTGTGGAGCATGAACATTTTAGTCAGCTTGCAAAACCACAAACTCCTGAACTAGCCAGATTTTACCACAAGAACCCTATAAACACTTAGTTTTTTTTTCCTGAAATAAATAAATCGATTATTTATTTTAAGTCAGATATCACCAAAACAACAAGACTTTTCGGTTTTCTTATGATGTTCATGATGTTCACCAGCAGAGGGTGGTAGTCTAGTGCAGGGGTTTACAGTTTTTAAGAAGATCTGCAAATATGATCATCCTCATGCAAGGGACCTTCATTTTAAAATTTAAAGGCAGCTATATAGCTTTATACATGTATAAAGACACAATTTCTTGTTTAAAGACACAACTTATACTGTGAGAAATTGAAAATGATATTGTAAATATGTGTAAAATATTATTTAGAATAGATTTAATTTCTATTACATCATTTTTTAATTAGATTCATTTTATTTCCTTTTCTATTTAATATATTTTCCTTTTTTCAGTTTGAAGATTTAACCTAATTTTTTTCCAGCTCTTGGAGGAACAGCATGGTTCTAACCTTTAGACCAATGTATTTCCACGATTTTCCATAACTTTTCCCGTTGTTCATGATTAAGCCTTTTCAAAAACCATCACTTAAAAAAGAAATTTATAGCTGAAATATTTATACTCACTAAAACATTCCTTTCAATGCCTTTTCAAGTCCTGGAAACTTTTTTTTTATTTTAATTATCTGATATTTACTGATATTCCATGAGCGTGGGAAACCTGGAGCGGTTCCTCTGGATAGTTCTTATGGATAAAAAGTTATCCGCAAATCAAGACGCTCCGCTAGTAACAATCCTAAATGACAAACATAAGGCTACGTCTGATATCAAAGTCTAGACTTCAGCAGCTATACCGCAAGCTCTCTCTGCCAAATGTAGATGCGGACAGACAGGCGTGGAGTCGTGCCAGGAGAAGTGCTCGCTCTACCTCAGCAGTTCCCAAACCTGTTCCTGGAGCCCCCCCAACAGTACACATTTTGGATGTCTCATCTGACACACCCTTTTCAGCTCTTGGAGCCTCTACTAACAAACTGATGAGTTGAATCAGGTGCGTTTGATTAGGGAGCCGGCCAAAATGTGTATTGTTGGGGGGCCTCCAGGAACAGAGTTGGGAACCACTGCTCTACCTGACAGGGAGCAGGTCTCCTAGGCGTCCTCGTTGCCAACTTACGCATTCAAACGACATAATTTATCCAACTTTCAAATGGTGCAGTATTATGCTTGTATAATAACTATATATTTCATGAGGGAGACTGTTGCTCTGTAATTCTTCATTTTTTGTCTACCAGCCATTCCATTTGATAGCAGCTGTAATCAGGCATTGCTGGAAATATTACAAGAGCAGATAACTTATTAAATCGCCTAGGGAACTGGACGCCTTCCTCAGAGGCTCTTGGCAAACGCTTCGACTCTGCACCCCACAGACAAAGAGAGATATTTCTGCTTTCTGCTAGAGTGATCACCAGCAGGTCTGACAGCCCTGCTGCTGCCTCCATCATTTTAGTTTCACTGTAACTGTTACAAACTGACAGCAGAAAAGACACGCATTTGTATCCCTGAAAGTTTGGCGTTCAAATAAGAATGATAACCATGCACTGATACAATGTATGCATTTGCACGCTTTGACATGATAAAAGTACAAATTTGACAACGACCTTACCGTCTAATTGTGCAGGAACGGGCAATTTGGTGACCCTGAGATTTACCGACCTCCGTCTGGTCTGTCGTCCTCCTTCAACACAGGGTAGTTCTCTGCCACATACTGAGATGAGCCGGTGGACTGTGCTCTGGTGCTGCGTGGTTTCTCTGCTTCCTTCAGTCGTAACGCTGAAGAGAGGAACTGAGTTCGGACTGCGCTTTGGTGATGTCCGATTCGCGAACGAATAGTTCTTTTGAACAGGTTCATTTCAGTGACTCGATTGAGCCGATTCGCACGCGGTATGAGAGACCGCTGTCTAAAACTTCCTGAAGTAACCAACTTCAACATATTATTATCCTACTATTTCATTTTGAACATTTAAAAAAAAAAACGACGAACTTAGTGAGGACTTAAACTAAAAACAAACAACACAATTGAAAAACAATTTTAAATAGGCCTACATTAAAAGTGCTGCAAGAGACTTTTAAGGAATTTATGCAGAAATAACCAAATTTACTTACACATAACGATTCATTACCCCAAACCCATTTCATTCTGAACATTTAATTAAAACAATAAACGTTTAACAGGAAATCTGTCTAAACAAGAAATAAAACAATTATGCATTATATACAAATTATATAAGTAATGTAAAGTAATGGTATGTAATGTTAAGCTGCAAGCAGAAATACTCATTTGAAGGTCGGTTCTCCGTGTGAAACGGTAAAATAAGTCGCCGCGCGCGGTAAGATTCTTGATTTGGCCAATCAGAAGAGCCTTTTGTGGCGCGCTCTGCCTGTCAAATCATTTTGCGCGGGAAGTAGGGTGAACTCGAAGCGTTTTCAGTTTGGAGTGTGCGACTGAAATGTTCATTACTGTTCATTTGTCAATAACGGACTAAACATTCTAAAAGGAATACGAAGGCAGAGGGAAATAACGACGAGAGTGATTTGAACATCACCTGAAAGATGACGTCGAGCTTGAATCTTGATTTGCTCCTGCTTGACAGGTAAAAAATACCATGATTACGCCAAAGCTGGAGGTCGTATAAAGAGGGGCGTGTCTAATTCAGTGTGTTTTATGCTGCCTTCACGTGCTCTCGGAATTATCGTAAATACGAGTTTCCTAGGTAAACATTGCACATGAACGCCCTCACATTTTGAAACTTGAATGTAATGCGCTCGTAATCACGACTGCAGAAGTCGGAATCATCAAATTTCCGATAGCACGTGAAGGCAGCATTAAAGTCGGCATGAAATCATTTAATACACACTGCAATAATATATATATATATATATATATATATATATATATATATATATATATATATATATATATATATATATATATATATATATATATATATAAAGAATTGTCAATTTGTCCATGGGGTTCTTTAAACAAACTTGTGTGGCTGTTATAAATCCAATTAAGCAATAGAATCTGATTCAAATTATCAGTTCTATTTATATTCAATAGCATTTTCTGTTCTAACAATCTCGCTAAATCTAATAATCATAACAAAGAGACATAATTGATATGCCTACTAGGGACTCAGGTGGGATGTGGTCATCTTTTAGCTAATTTAAAAACTTGATAAACCGAAGCGTTTCATAACATAAAACGCCGCGCGGGGACTTCTGGGAACAATTCGAATCTTTTTGAATCGTTTCATTTCAAAAGAACCGTCCGAACGAATCGATTCTTTAAACTGAATCAGACTTCCCCATGCTTACTGCGCTCATTTGAAGAAAGACAGACGCTGAACGCTGGGAGGAGCCATCGCAAAAGAACAATCGCGCTCTGTGAGTCGCACCGTTATATTCGCTTTGATGAGCTCGTGCTCAGAGGAGGCCGCCTCGATCACCTGTTGGATATCGGATACCCCCCACCCCACACCCCACAAAACAGAGCCGGATACCAGATGCGCTTTCGTCAACAGTTATATCTACCCTCAGAGGAAAACGTGATTCCTTGACATTAACATAGAAATGAAGAACAGGCGTGAAATAAAAGATAGTTCTGTTCGGTTTTGTATCTAATAAGAGACCCCAAGGTTATTACCCCCAAGGTCATTTTCTGTTTTTGCTGTGGTGCAACTGACCTCAAGCAGAATTGGGCTATTATATTGGACAACAATCACATTTCTGGAAAATAATTAATACCTCAATAATTCAAATTAGTTGAATGTTTATTTAGGTCAGAAAAACATATTTAAAATAATTTTCATGAGAGAAATGATGACTATTATTATAGCCTACACTTTAAACATTGTGAGTCTCTGAGAACCCAAACATGAATATAGTAACAGACTCAACAGAACATGAGGATTAAATGATCTTCTGATTCTGGCTTTGATGTTGTCTGTCCAGTTTCAAGATTTATAATATTATTTTTCTGTGTGCAATACTAAAATCATGTAATGATAGTTGTTCAAGAGAGATTTCCCTGTGCATTGCTTCAAATATATGTATCAAATGCCTTAATGGGTCCCTATACCAGTTGAATGCAAAATATATGAACCAATTTCTTGTAACTGTTTTTCAAAGCATTCAGCGGTTGCATCCCAAGACTTGGGTGAGAAAGTAGTTTCTGAGAAGCCTGAAGGGAATGCAAATTTGAGTGATTCAAGCAGCCCACACAGTTCACCTGTGTGCACAGACGCATACGCACACATAAGCGCACACGTTTTCTCTCAAGCTCGCACACACACACACACACACACACACACACACACACACACACACACACACACACACACACACACACACACACACACACACACACACACACTAAAACTTGGCAAGCATAGAAGCCACCTAGCGTACAAGCCAGATCAGAGAGCTTCATCACTTCGGCAGACTAAATACATTTGTTACCCCTTCACCAGTTCATCCGTGCTGTCTTCTCTCTTTTCTCTCTCTCTCTCTCTTTCTCTTTTTATTCTTTCTATCCCTCTCTTCCTGGATTTCAGCTACAGGCCACGGTGAGTGTTTACTAAGATTATTCTGGCTTTTTTTGGCTCTGTCTGCCAAGGACCGTCTGTTCTTATCTCATTCCGAGGCAAATTCACAACCTTTCAAGGTCGATCAAAATGTCAGACATGTAACGTGCAAATGAGGAGAGATGTTAGCAAACGAATGTTCGGCTGAGGTCAAATACCGTGCAGACACATAGCCATTACATTAAATTAAGATGGTAGATATCATCTTAATTTGTAACATCTTGCTGGCACATACGCATGCATGTTAAGCAACACTTTTGAGAGCTGTCTAAGCAGATGTGGCTTGTTGTAAAGCATGTGTAAAGTCAAGTGAGCAATTTTCAAACCTTATCTTTCAGTTGTGCAGTCTACAGCTATATAAAAAAAAAATATATATATATATATATTCATTCACAATAAAGCACTGCTAACATCTGTATTTAAAAAATAATAATTCCCTCCTGTGTAGATATTATTGTTAAAATTTGTTTAATGCCATTTTTATGAGTTTTTGAATGCCAGCATGGATGCAATGTTTTAGCCATTTGGAAATATGATATGCATCTGGTCAGTTTATGCTTGATAAGTTCAATTCATTACGTGAGTTCTTAAAAAAAAATGACATAAAGTTTAGTTAGAAGTTTAGTTGTATTTCTGCAAAAATAAAATGGCATCACTTGCACTGCAGAGTAGCAGTGAATTCATCTGTGGCTTCAGAGACGAAGATAAAATATTTATTGAACTGCTGAACAGAACAGGTGCAGAAGATCTGCAAAGTTTCACCCCAGATGCTGTTAATTGGTTTGAACCAAAAGTGCTATTGTAATTTCCAGACTATCATTAAACAGTAAAAGGATTTTAAAAGATCGTATATATGTGGTTTTGACAATTAGATATTCTACTAACATATTGAGACTCATAAATAACCATTATTTGAATTATTTTGCTCAACTTATGTCATAGCACAAAACAGGCAACACTTCTTTTAATTCAGCTTGTTTGAAACTAATGTATACCAGACTTCATTCTTTTATCATAAAACATTATACACACTATGTGGAGCACTGAATCACAAAGGTTTCACTGCTGTGAGTTTAGTGGCAAGAATCCAGACTGTTTCACTGCCCAAATGCCCATGATATTTCAGTGGTCCTGTGAGACCATCTAAATATGGGCACAAAATCATGCAATGTTGGACAAGAAAAATTGTAATAAAAAAAAAAAACTAAGTGCGCAGTCTTGAAAAGGGCAGAGGTCAAATAGCCTTTTACGTATAGGAAAAAGACCGTTTAATTTTTTTCCATTGTAGGCTACTTGGCCTTTTTGAACAAAGTTGGTTTCCATTCAAGGCAGTTGATTTTGGGTTTATGGACAAAAATATTTTTGTGAATATTTTAGGCATCATTAAGCAAAATAGTTCAGATTCTTGCATTCAGAACATGGAAAATCTATAAAAGTGATGAAACCATTATTGGGCCATTTTAGTGAACTCAGGTTTCTTAGCTTTAGATGCATCTTCAAATTCGTCATGTACTTCTAAACAACCTTGGAAATGAGCGTATGCCTCAACACCTTGATCTTGAATAGTTTTCAAAGACGCTCAATTTCAAAGCTCCTTTTATAGAGTAAATAGACAGCGAACACCCATCTCAGATGTTTGCCTGCTTCTAAATGCATCTGTGAGACATTTTGTTCGCAATGAAAAAATTACCCGCATTACGGAAGAGAAGATGAGGTTCGGCCGCAATATCGTCACCCACTTTTCACACCGGAAAATAATGTATAGACAAACAATTTATCACGTTCCATTACACTTTCCTCTGAATATTGCTAAATCTATCTTGAAGTTACATCTTTGGCTGCTGAAAATACAAATTATTTAGTAGCCCTAAGTACTGAGCCTACATTCCCAAAATGATATATATATATATTGTGTGTGCATAATTAAAAAATAATTTAATTTAAATATAATTTTGAAATATGTATGTATATAATTGATAAATATTTTTCATATTTGTTAATATAATATTCAAGTAATTTCCATCCATCCATCCATCTCCAATCTGCTCTGTAGGGTCACAGTACATATGTATGTGTGTGTACATACATACTTATATACATACATACTGTTTATGTATTTGTATACATACATACTGTTGGGGTAACAGCTTAGGACCCAGGACCAGTAGTGAAAAATGAAAGACAAATCCATTATTTAATCTCTGGAAGCTGGGCTAAATGAGCAATCTCTGTTACTGCATTCCTGTCGAGTTGGAGGTGTGTGATGCCCCCAAAATCCAAACACACGACATGTTGAAATCAAGTGTTTTTGCGAAACATCACACACCACCAGGACAGACCCTCAGTCACCACTCAGAGACCAAATACAAACTTTAGAAATGATAAAGGAAGAAACAATCATGGGTCCTATTGATATAAGCAAACTCATAACTGGAAAGAATCATTACAGTTTTTTACGATTGTTTACACTCTAAAATAGAAATTTCCACACAATTTGCAGGATTCTACTCCAATGAGCAAAACACCTCCACAGATTTGCACAACATTACACACAAGGTCTGCTTCACCCTTTTTGCAAAACATTACACACAGTGATTTGTAAAACTCTACACACATTTTCACACCTTAGACAGAGAGAAGGATTGTGAGGTTACTTCCTTGTCATTACAAAGCCCCGGATTGCCAATGACCACACTAATGAACGAATTGGATAATCACATCCACCATGTGTGGAAGCACACATTTGTTGAAAACGTAGTACTCAGGCTTTTACAGTAGTTTTTCTTCAGAGTAAAAGTTTATGTACATCATGCAGTAATTTTTATTTGTCTACAGATTGTATTTGTTTCATTGATTTCATTGTTGGTTGATTACTGTAACTGATTATGGTAAGAAATACTCTTAGTAAGTATTGAAATAAATACTTGACATATTCAGTCTGCAGCATCAGTGTTGTGCAGTGCAGTAAGGTTATAGTAGGCCTACAGTATTTGTCTACATTCTCCTATCTCAAAACAAATCATGAATAATGTTGTGAGTTTCTCACTATTTTTTGTCACCTAAATTATCTCTTACATTCTTACATACAGTAAGAATGTCTGGCTAAAAATCTATTTTTATTTTTTTTACAAATGTGTTTTTTATTTATCACAGCAGTGTGAAACTGGCTGCAATAGTGTATGATCATTGATGACTGTGTTGGTTAAATGAAAACAAATAGCATTTTCACAAATATGTGTATATGTTTTGACTGAAGTGTGTCATTTTGCAAACAATCTAGGAATTTTGCTAATTGAGTGTGGTGTTTGGATATTTGTGATTATATTTTGACAAAAAGAACTCTGTTTTCAAAATTGCGTGTAAACAATTGAAAAAAACTGTAAAATCATAATAATTATATAGGAGGATGAATATTGATTCAGGCTTTGGTTATGAATTTAAGTAGGATATATATACATAATTTTACATAATATTGAAGCGGCGGTAGATTCCTCTATCTTTCAATACGTACTCTGTACATATATAAACAATTTATATTTTATTACTAACATATACACATATATATTAGCGTGTGTGTGTGTGTGTGTGTGTGTGTGTGTGTGTGTGTGTGTGTGTGTGTGTGTGTGTGTGTGTGTGTGTGTGTGTGTGTGTGTGTGTGTGTGTGTGTGTGTGTGTGTGTGTGTGTGTGTGTAAATCCTTCATGGTGTGCTACATTCAGGGGTAACATAAATAATAATAGCAAAAATTGCAACATCACACCTACATTAAGTTCCAGATGTAAAATGGAAAAGGATCAAATTGCCTCATGAGACTCATGTCTCCCTTGAGACAGTGCACTGTCCCCCAGTGTCTTTGCTGTGGCCTGTGGTGGTTTAAGACAAAGGTCTGTGTGTGTGTGTGTGTGTGTGTGTGTGTGTGTGTGTGTGTGTGTGTGTGTGTGTGTGTGTGTGTGTGTGTGTGTGGCTGCGGCAGGGTCTTTCTCTGTCTTCAACTGTTGTAATCCCTGTAAGTGTGGGCAGCTCTGTGTCCAGGAAGCTGTGGCTTAAATCAAAGCTAGGGTCTTCCATTTGTTGTCACTCCATGTAATTCCAGCTCAGAGCATGTGCCATCTCTGTCTGGTAGACATTGTCAGATCATTTGCATAAAACGATGGAATCTAAAGTGTGAGGTGCAGAGATTAGCAGTTGGGATTTTTTTGTGCAGTTTTCACTATCTGGTGAAGACATGATGTTATATGTTTCTTTATTGACCTCCTACACAGCATTAGCATTTAGTCACTGGAAAATGTTCATCACTAGTCATTATAGACACTTGTTTTTGTACAGGGTGCCACAGTTGCACCTTTTTGGGATCTACAAGTACAGCATTTTTAATCAGCTGCTTCATTTACTTTCGCTTCCAGAGATGTTTCAATATAGCATGTGTCTGTTGACATGCTTAGGAACATTCTTGAAGCATCAGCACCTGCACAGGGTGGAGGGTTGTCATATAAGAGCTGGCGGGGGCGGGGAAGGATATGTCTGAGTTTCCTGTTGTGGTGATTCGATCCGAATGCGAGACTTTGCCGGTTGCAAAGCAACACTAAAGCACCAACCACACCAACTTTTACGTGTTTTATTATTAACTATATGTTCCTCTACACACCAATTATTTGATCACATAGGGCCGTCAAATGAAAATGTCCATGTTTAAATTATAAAAAGGGAAATTGAGAAAAGAGGGAGAGATGCTTTCAGACGGGAAGCATCCTCCCACATCCCACATCAGCAAAAACACATGCTCACAACAGCTTGCCCCATTTTGTTGAACTTATCAGCCACTTCAATCTGTCTCGCTCTGTCTTTCTCTCTCAAAACTTCATTTTCCACAGCTTCTGATCTAGTGAGACTCTTCGACCCCTCGTCGTCTCCATCATGACCGACCCTGCTGCGGACCTCCCGTTCTTCTATGGCAGCATCAGTCGTTCGGAGGCCGAGGAGCACCTGAAGCTGGCTGGCATGGGAGACGGCCTCTTCCTCCTGCGCCAGTGCCTCCGCAGCCTGGGTGGCTATGTCCTGTCCTTGGTCTGGAACCTTGAGTTCTCCCACTACTCCATAGAGAAACAGTTGAACGGCACATACTGCATCGCGGGTGGGAAGCCTCACTGCGGACCTGCTGAGCTCTGTGAGTACTACAGCAAAGACCCAGATGGGCTTGTGTGCACCTTGAGGAAACCCTGCCTGCGAACAGCCGACACAGCAATCAAGACGGGCGTCTTTGACAGCCTGAGGGACAATATGCTCAGGGAATATGTGCGTGTGACTTGGAACCTGGAGGTAAGGGTGTCAAAAGACTGGTTGACCCACAAAGTGTTGATTAATATTTGGTAACTGTGCGGCTATGAAATAGCATAGGTTTAATGACTACATTATCACTTTACCACTTTTCTTCAGTTCTGTAAGGGACATATGGAAGTAGTTCAACACAGAACAAAAACATTGTAAACTTGAAAAATGTTCTGATCCACACAAATTATACATGAATTAATGGATAGTTCACCCAAAAATGAAAATGTTATCATCAATTACCATCATGTCATTCCAAACCTGTTTGACTTTCTTTTTATCTGCAGAACAGAGAAGATATTTTGAAGAAAAACACTGAATCATTTCTCAAAATATCTTCTTTTATGTTCCAGAGAAGAAAGTAAGTCATACATTTTGAACAGCATGAGGGTGAATAAATGATGACAGAATTTTACTAGACAGAACTATATCTTTAATCACAGATTAAGTGGAATAATTGACTCCAAAGCTTTAAATTCTTGTAACTTGAATGACACTTAACAGCCATTCGGCTTCACGTTGTGTCCGAAATACATTTGCGCAAATTTTGGATTATTCTTTAGATAAGTATGCTTCTCATTTTTCTGTAGGTAAGCGTATAATGGAGTCGTTGCGAGACACTCGCAAAAATTGTCTTGCATGCGCATTGAAAAAAGGTCTCGGGGGCCGTTTTCCTGCAAATGACACTTTAGATGCGGCAATATCCAATTCTGAATTTGCACCATTTTTTATACATTTTATGGTTTCTTAAAAAAATATGCATTTTTATGCACCCAAATTATTACGTTCCTCCAACACTGAGGACGGAAACCATGTCCATGCTAGCAGATTTTTCATGATAGATCACAAAAAAGCATTTTATGTTCTTTTTAGGGGGAGGCCATGGAGCAAGCCATCATTAGCCAGGCCCCACAGCTAGAAAAACTGATTGCCACCACAGCGCATGAGAAAATGCCCTGGTTCCACGGCAAGATACCTCGGCAGGAGGGTGAGAGACGACTGTACTCAGGATCTCAGCCGGATGGAAAGTTCCTGTGAGTGAAGAACATGATTCATCAGACTTGACAGTCTAATGTTTCCCATGCAACATTCGAATGGAAAGGTCATGATGACACACAAGCTGCTTTTAGAGGCAAATCAGATTATCAATATTGTCTGTAGCAAAGATAGAGTTGGGTCTTCAGAATAGAGCGGTTTTATGAGTAAATTGTGGATGATTACAAAAATGATGTTGGCGTAGATGCTGTATTCACTGATCTACATTGCGGCTAAACTCAGAAAGATAGACAGTAGGATTGGTCAAGATCACATATTTAGTCCTATAACATAAGTTAGGCGGCCAATCAGCAAGCACATCGGTAAGCAAATATCTGACTTCCCAGCTAACAGGGAACGTTCGCAGAACTTTGACTAACGTCCTTGCAAGGTTCTCTCAAAGTTATGAATAAATGTAAACTTCCAGTGACGTTAATAGAACGTTCGTTCAAAGTTTTCTGGTCTTTAATAATGTTCTCAAAACGTTTGCACAAAAACATTATTTATGCATCCTTCATGGAACGTTTTTCTGAAACGTTTTAGTTGGACAACGTTTTTGAAATGTTAGTTCAGGGAACATTCAAAAGGATTGTTTCCATAATGTTTGCAAAATTATGAAAAGGAACGTTCCCATTTCATTCATTTAGCCCAGAACAATTTTTAAACATTTAAAACACTGGACGTTTTGAACGTGCTGGGAACATTCAGAAATAACATGTTCATAACCTAATGGCATCATAATTTGAATAGATTTTTTTGTTAGCTGGGCTGTGATTTCTAATTTTCTAAATCTGTTTTCTAGAGTTCGAGAGAGAGAAGAATATGGCACCTATGCGCTGTCAGTGACATACGGAAAAACAGTATACCATTATCAGATCTTACACGACAAATCAGGGAAATACGCAATGCCAGAGGGAACTAAATTTGACACTGTGTGGCAGGTATGCTTTACCCATCAAAGAGTCTCATATCTCATGTTACATTTTATGAAAGAGTAAAAAATACTCTTCTCACAATGTCGCTAGAACGAATCTGCTTTTACAAAATTGCATTTAACATTTTTCTAATTGATTTCATTTAGTTGCATTATTTTAACATTTAAAAATGCCCTTTGACATAGATTTTTTGTACAAAATCTAAAAAGTTTTGTATTTGTACATACTGTGGTGTTTGGCCAAAATGAAGAGAAAGTAAATTTAAAGATAACTTAAAAAGGAATTTAATTTAATAAAATATTGCACAAAAAATTTGAAATGCATTTGGAGTTGATTTTAAATATTTTAATTTGAAAAATATATTAATTCTAAATATTTAACTAAAAACCATTTAACTAAAGACCAAAAATTATTCAGACACCAGATATAATTTTTTACTAGTGGGTGCAGGACTCTATAGTTTATTTATGAGGATCACAAAATAAAGTTAACTCTGTGACATATTATACCCAAAAAAAGAAAGAAAAGAAAATATGGGACCTAATTTATTCAGACACTTTGACCTGACCATGTTTTGCTGAAGTGTTTTTTATTGAATTGCTAATATGACCTTTTACACCACAGACTGAACAAAATTAAGCATTGCTTGGTAATTGGTTGACCTAAATTGGTATTATCTAATTGTGTACTTAAATTGAACAGCTGATTGGTTGATTATAATGAATTTGTTCTCTTCTTGTCATAATTTATTACCATTTTCTAAACTATAGTGAATAAACTGTGATAATGTGAGAAAATGTTGAAGATGTCTGAATAAATTTTGGTTTGACTGTACAATAGTAATTTATGACCATGTTAAAATTTTGATATGCAAAGATTTCTACATAAACCGTTTTGTATGATTGTATTATTGTAGTTGTCAAGTTGTGATGTTTTTTTTTTTAATAATCATATTCCTATGGAGGGCAGCTGGTTGAATATTTAAAGATGAAGCCTGATGGTCTTGTGACTGTACTGAGAGAACAGTGTATCAACCAAAGCAATGCAACATCAGGTATTAACTTTATTCATCGCAGCATTGTGATTTATGTTAAACATATCTTTTACCCAAAACTGCAAAATACTGTTTGACTGCGTACACATATGAAAGAACAGGTACCGTTTCCTTAAAAGATATATGTGAGTGAAATTTGCTAAGATTCTTTCTTTTCTTTCACTTTTAGCTATGGAAAATGCTCGGGTAAGTACAGCTGACAGAACACATCTGTTTTTTTTTTTAACACATCTAATAATATTGTGCATGTGGTTAATTGCTTCTGGGTTTCTGATTGTGTGTAGCAGAGAAGGACCGGCGGTAATGGATACACACCGCCCCCTATGGGTATGTTTATGTTTGTACAAAATATGAAAGTTAAAACAATCCAGCAGCAGCAACAAATACGCCTTGAAATTTATGTCGAAAAACCAATCCGAGTCTCAGAGCTGTCTTAGTGATAAATGCATAAACCTTTGGCTATTACTGCTAAAACCCGTTGGAATTGGACCACATAGTTTTGCACAAAGAACAACAAGGATAAATGGCTTAATACAGCCTAAAATATTTAGAGCTGTTCAGTTTGTAGTGCTGAAAAAGAGAATTTGCATAAACAATGTATTTCCGCTGGAATTTCTATGGGTCTTTAGAATGCTGGTTTTCCATTTAGGAGTAAAATAAGGTCTGTGGTAACAATACTTGAATAGACTTTCCCACAATCATACCTCAAATGTGAATTTTTAAACCGCTGTGCGCTTACATTTTTTTATTTGCTAACATAAGAACTACAACTACAAGGAATTTTATGTGACTGACAACTGTTGTACTATGTATGCACCTTGTACATTTTTTCATGTTTTTCTAAAAACTCAATAGAAGTTCCAGAAGAGCTGCTGTACCAAATTTATGATAGCATACTAATAAGTTCATGAATGTAACATCTGCTGTGATGTTCCCCAGTGCCCAGACCTTTCGGAGCCGAGTCTCCACGTCCATCTTTGCCTATGGACCATGATGCATTTGTCAGTCCTTATGATGATCCAAACGAATGCAAGAAAAAGAGCCTTTTCATCAAGAGAGACAAGCTCATGATCGACGAGGTGGAGCTTGGTTCGGGCAATTTCGGCTGTGTCAAGAAAGGTGTATTCAAAATGGAAAGGTAAGGACCAAGGGTGAAAAGCACACAAATGTGTTTTTTTTTACCTAAATAAGTTTACTTCATAATCTCATGTTTCCTTCTCCTGTGTAGCAAACAGATTGATGTGGCAATTAAAGTGTTGAAGAATGAGAATGAAAAATCAGTAAAGGAAGAAATGATGCGAGAGGCCCAGATTATGCATCAGCTGAGTGATCCGTTCATCGTGCGCATGATTGGACTCTGTGAGGCTGAAGCGCTCATGTTGGTGATGGAGATGGCCCCAGCTGGCCCGCTCAACAAGTTTCTCTCTGGCAAGAAGTGAGTTAATCGGAATACAACATTTATAACTTGTACTCTTTTACTTGTTTTATTAATATACAGTATAGTCAAAGAATGTAGAAATGGATTTCTACATAGAGTGTGTTATGTATTGAACATACTGTATATACTGTATGAATAAACTTTAATTTAGTGTATGAAGATTTTTATAAACAGTGACCATATAGAGTATAATAAAAAGTTAATTTATTTTTATATTTTTATTTATCGTTTGATATTATAATATGTGTAATGTTATTATTATCAGTGTTGGGGTAACGCATTACAAGTAACTTGAGTTACGTAATAATATGACTTTTTCCAAGTAACTAGTAAAGTAACGCATTACTTTTCAAATTTACAACAAAATATCTGAGTTACTTTTTCACATTCATTTGACTGACAGCTCTCCTGCCCCCATGTTGAGAAAAATAAGTGCAGAGGCGTTGTGTGTAAACATGATGGTTATTGTAGTTCTAGACTAAATGTGAGCATTTATTTATCTCACTTGCACAATAAAGATTCTGTAATCCTCAAAATGAATAAAATCAGTCACATCAGAGTACTATGCAAACCTCCAATAATTAAATGTTAAATAAAACAACTATTTGTATGCATAATCTACCTTTATATTTAATTTACCAATGTCTTGCTGCTGACCTTTGATGATGAAAATGAATAGATTTTTTGTTTTTATTGGTAAAACTTTTTTCTCCTGAATCCTATTCTACTATTATCTAGAATGGCAGCACAGCAGAGCTGCGCCCTCTACTGTTCATGTGTGAATTTGCATTTTTACCTCAGCCTGGGGCTTATTATTTCAATTTTGGTATGAAGAGGTCTTTACCGTTGCACAAAAATATAACTTTTTTGTTATAAAAAAAAAACAAAAACAAGCCCAGCCCAGGTGAGAAAAAGTAACGCAAAAGTAACGTAACGCATTACTTTTCTTAAAAAGTAACTATAAGTAACTCAATTAGTTACTTTTTAAGGGAGTAACGCTATATTGTAATGCATTACTTTTCAAAGTAACTTTCCCCCAACACTGATTATTATTACTATTATATTAATAAATGTTGTGTAAAAATGTCACACTATATGTGTGTGTGTGTGTGTGTGTGTGTGTGTGTGTGTGTGTGTGTGTGTGTGTGTGTGTGTGTGTGTGTGTGTGTGTGTGTGTGTGTGTGTGTGTGTGTGTGTGTGTGTGTGTGTGTGTGTGTGTGTGTGTGTGTGTGTTAAATATTTACATTTTTAAAAAATCTTTATCTGTGATAGAACTGATTTAGTAGTGATTTCTTCTCCGCTTTGTGTTAAAGTCATTGGGAAAGCTCTAATCTGAATTTTGGAAGCAAATAGCCAATCAGAAAGTCATCAATTAAAACCTTTCCCAAGGTGCTCAATAACATCAATTTACACTGATACTCTTTTTGTTCCATTAAGGGACCAGATCACTACGGAAAACATTGTGATGTTAATGCATCAGGTCTCAATGGGGATGAAATATTTAGAAGGAAGGAACTTTGTGCACAGAGACCTGGCTGCACGTAATGTACTATTGGTCAACCAGCAATATGCCAAGATCAGTGACTTTGGCCTTTCAAAGGCACTGGGTGCAGATGACAACTATTACAAGGTGGGCTGTTCTGAGGTGTACGTGAGAGAAACACGTCGCCTTTTGACTTAGAACACAATTACATTTGAATTATAATTCATGTCAGTCCATTGTGTTTCTTTATAGAACTTTGTAAACACTGTTTTAAGTACTTTTTGTGGTCTTGGAGAAATTTTATATTTTCTATACATTTGTAAATCGCCAATATTGTATTGTCAATATACTAACAATAAGACCAGTTCCTTGTTCCTGTTGCATGACATGATCAGTGGCCCATTACAGCAATATAGGCCTGGTTTTATGGAATTCCAAAGCTGCCAATATTAAAAATAAATAAATACATAAATGAATATACACAGAAATGTAAAAAAGCAAAAATAAATAAATAAATATACATACATAGAAAAGCACAAAAAAAAACAAAAATAATGATTTATACATTTATTTCCTTATTTATACATTTATTTATTTTTACATTTATGTATTTCTACATTTATTTCTACATTTCATTATTTTTACATTTATGCATTTTTACATTTCTTTGTGCGCTGGGTAATGAGGAGGGTGTGGTTTACCTCAGACATAGCAATCAAGCTCAGAGTAGGCGAGAGCGAAGCGTTGAGGCCAGAGTGACACCTTGTGGTGTGGCTGAAATACAATAAGTATAGCCTACTGACGTTGATACTGGTGTATGATCTGTGAAGAATGACTTGGATAGGTATATGGCCAAAATCTTATATCACGGGTTAAGTCATATCACCCTAACTGTACTATGTGACATGGATAGGCTACTCTTTATTCCGGACACGGCCGTAGAACATCATCTGGTCTGGATTTGTAAAATGTCCTGGGCTAACAATAGCTAGGCTATACTTATTGTATTTCGGCCACACCACAAGGTGTCACTGTGGCCTCAACCCTTCGACCTTGTCTACTCTGAGCTCGATTGCTATGTCTGTTTCTTTGTATATTTATTTATTTATGTATTTATTTATTTTTAGTATTAGCAGCTTTGGAATTCCACAGACAAGGTTTAGATTAAAAGGATAGTTCACCCAAAAAAAAAAAACTGTCATCATTTACTCACCCTCAAGTTGTTCCAAACCTGTATGAGTTTCTTTGTTCTGCTGAACACAAAAGAAGATATTTAGAAGAATATTGGAAACCAAGCAGATAGAGCAACCATTGACTACCATAGTATTTTTTCCCTACTATGGTAGTCAATGGTTGCTCTATCTGCTTGGTTCCCAACATTCTTCAAAATATCTTCTTTTGTGTTTAGCAGAACAAACTCATACAGGTTTGGAACAACTTGAGGGTGAGTAAATGATGACAGAATTTTCACTTTTAGGTGAACTATCCCTTTAAACCTTGTCCATGAAACCAGGGGATAATGTCTAACTACCTATTTGGGGTGCAGGAACAAAGTAAAAAAGAGAATAGTCATTCAGAGTATGATTTTGTATGTGTATAGGCCCGTACCGGTGGAAAATGGCCTCTGAAGTGGTATGCGCCAGAGTGCATTCATTTCCACAAGTTTTCCAGCAAAAGTGATGTTTGGAGCTTTGGCATTACGATGTGGGAGGCCTTCTCCTTTGGAGGGAAGCCTTATAAGGTAAACATTCACACCGTCACATTACGTACAACCAGCTTAAATGAGTTGCTCATGTGACTTTTCATCCATTTATTTTCCCCATGCAGAAAATGAAAGGCCCAGAGGTAATGAGTTTTCTTGAAAGTGGTAGCCGTATGGATTGCCCTGTTGGATGTCCCGAGACTATGTATGAACTGATGAAAGAATGCTGGACATACAAGTAAGTATAATCTAATGCCATCAAGTTTCTTACATTAGTTATGATTCCATCCAAAGTTGTGACAAAACTTATGTACAAAATTAGAATATCGCATTAAACATTTACGAGCATTTCCATCTCATGTTCAAGAGAACAAAATGGTCACTTCCTGGCAAAATTGCGCAAAATATCTGTAATAAAAGTGGAAGTTGCTGCAATCGGGGAAGCCACTGTGGCTCTGTTTTTCTACATTATAAATGACTTGCATCTCAGAGTGCGCCGACGAAACGCAATAAACTGGTGTTTGGGAGCGCAATCGTTTGAGACACTTCTGGGAGGTCATTGTACCAAATCATTCTGATGACAGATTTTGGCTCAGACGTTTCAGAATGATCAAGCCAACATTGGAGATGATGTGCAATGAAATTGATTCACTAGTTAGTCCAGTTATCCAGTACCGTCCACTGAGTCACATGTGATTTTGTTTTTTGCACTTCAAGGGATTTATTTGAAAAAAAGAAAAACAGTATGTCCTTTTAAAAAAAAGAGTAGGAGTTTAACACTGGCATCCTGGTCATATTTGCCCATTTGCCTCTGTCCATATGTATATATACTGATTGGCTTCATCATCTTATCGGTTAAGAATGTATCTGCCTCAATATCCCAAAATGCGCAAAAAAATTGGTGGATGGAAACATAGCTATTGACTTTATAAACTACTTGTCATACTTGTCTCTTTGATTGGGACGCAAATATGAATAACTTCTGAATGACATCTGACTCTTGTCTTCTCCAGGCATGAAGAACGGCCAGGCTTTGTCAAAGTGGAGGAGAAGATGAGAACTTTCTATTACTCCATTTGCAAAAAGCTACCGGATTACATGAAAACAGAGAATGGAAAGCCTCCTAGTAAGTGATCAGAGGGGCAAATGGAAACCTTTCAAGCCAGGACAGAATGAAAACATGGGAAAACTTTTTTTAAATATGTGTTACTTTAATATTATGTCTATCAAACTGTACGACTGAGCAATGCAAGTAATCTTTTTTTTAATTATTGGCTTGCTACTATCAGTGCTCATAATACTATTTGCGGCCAGTGCCTATTTACTATTTAAATATGTTATATTATAGTTGGTGGTCGAAAGAAAGTATTTTTTTTTCCTGGAAAAGTGCTTCAGTTAATGATGTATGGTTGTATTTTCTCCTCCATCCATTAACTTCAAGATGAAAAGTACATATTCACTCAAACTTCATGGTCTTGTTCTCGTTGTTAAATATTCTGTGATTGTATGTTTCCTGCTATTCATTTTGTTTAGCAATATATGTACTTAAACCTTTGTATCTTGATTCATTTTGTAAAAAAATGTGAAACTTGCAATAAACTGCACATGCCACAAAACAATTAATGTCAATCAATTCATAAACAAATGCACTGGAGCTGACTGTCATCTGCATAACCTATCCATTTGAACAAATATAATTATATTTTAATTAATAATGAACACTTTAAAAGGCAACCTTTATATTAGAGTATATATTAAAGTAACTATGTAAGAAGGTAGATTTTAACTGAAATATTAAACTGTTTTTTTTATGGCAGCTTGGGGCAAGTTGTAGCCTGGGAAAACCCAGACAACTTCCGGCAAATTTAGATTTGCTCTGCTACTACTCATTTTATTACTACATTTTATTACTACTACTATTCTCAGTTACTACTGAGAATGGTCTGGTTTTAACCAGGCTAGGCAAGTTGTGTTTTAAATGTCAAATTTATACAATTTAGTAATTTACTGGCCAAAAAAATATATTTTTTTATTGTGCAGTTTCATTTCAGATGTTAAGATATTTGTCTACATAAACTGACTTAAAAAAATAAACCTACCCTAGGAAATATTTACTTGAGTAAAAAGTCTGCCAGCTACCTCATAGTCCTTCTCCCCGACACCTTTGTTTACAAATAAGTTAGTTTAATGTGATCTGCTTTTTAACTTTTTTTGTGCTATAAATATCTCAAGTGCATTAAATGTTTTGATGTTAGTGTGTAACCATAGTGAATCCAATACACTTCCTTCATGTTCAGCGGCAGACTGAAGAGGCTCTACTGATGTTTCAATAGAGGAAGTGTACTTTGCTCAGCAGGGAGGGGCTTGTGGCTTCCTTAGAAAGTGTGGACTTAATAATTGTTACAGTGCGAAGGCCACGTTCCTTTTAACTCTATAACAATTGCAAATACAATGTGATTACAATAACGAAGAACGTTCTTGAATAACGAACAAAAAAGAGGGCGGCGTAAAAAGCGGTTCACATCAAAGCGGAACAAGAAAGGCGCTTGCTCGGTAAGTTTGCTTCAACTTCGCTGCACGCTACGAAAACACTCCCTTAACAAAAGCGTTTTAAAAGCGTTTTTTGGTGTTTAATTTGCGATTTTTCCTAAGGTTATTTTGTTATCGCGCCTATGTGTTTCCATGAAAGTTTAATTCATGTGATTATCAGTCCTGGTCACGCCATTAAAAACGACATCGTCACACGGAATTACCGTGTAGACAGACGAGCTCCTCGCGCAACATGTTGTTTCGCTTTTGGTGTGTGCTACTGGCATCCATTCATTAAGAAACATGTACACATTCACATGTTTATAGTATTTAAAATTTTTAAGTTGTGTGTGTGTGTGTGTGTGTGTGTGTGTGTGTGTGTGTGTGTGTGTGTGTGTGTGTGTGTGTGTGTGTGTGTGTCTGTGTGTGTGTGTGTGTGTGTATGTGTGTATATATATATATATATATATATATATATATATATATATATATATATATATATATATATATATATATATATATATATATATTTCAAAAATAGATATATGTCATTAATTAACATACTGTAGATATTAGCCAATAGAAGATGTTGGAATCCCCCTGCCCTGGCCAATAAATGCCACCCATGGTGCCCTTCAGGAAATTACTGTTATTCCCCTAATATTCTAAATATAATGCCTATGTCTGTGTACAACCTGTTCAGTGACCAACATACAGATACGATATATCGTTTGTTCAGCTGGTTAAACTGAGAAAATCTGAGAAATTTTACCACTTGACATTGAAGCACAGCACATTGGAATTAATCCTTGAGTTTGAGAAAAGAATCATGTAAGAAATGCATGAAAGAATGCAGATATGAAAATGTTGATTCAAAGTTATTTCAGTGTCACAGCCGAAAGAAAATCGCAAGCACTCTTATCGTTTTGTTCCCATCTGGAAATATTAAGAAAATCTTCTTAATTAATATATATTTATATATTTTTATCTTGCTCAGCGTTAAATAATATAAACATAAAATTCTGACTAGAAACTGATCTTTATGTGGGCAATGTTATTAAATGAGGTTCTCATCATAAAATTACTCAAATGTTCTGGGAACCCGGGATGAGACAAAGTTTGACCTAGTTTTATTTTCTCTCCCTTTTTTCGCATTCAGCATCCGTCCGTCCTCCCTCAGAGTGCAATCGCTGATCCCGAGAAGCATCCACACAATATTGTCATTGTTTATCCATCCTTTAATTTGTCATTTCAGGCACCCCTGCTATCAAAAGCCTCATTTTGATCACATTACACAACAATCCCGTCCTCCGGCAACCATGTCCATGGCCCTAAAACAAGTCTTCAACAAGGACAGGACATTCCGGCCCAAGCGCAAGTTTGAGCCTGGAACGCAGCGCTTTGAGCTGCACAAGAAAGCACAGGCGTCTCTAAATGCTGGTCTGGACCTGAAGCAGGCGGTCCAGCTGCCACACGGCGAAGACCTCAACGATTGGGTGGCCGTTCACGTGGTGGACTTCTTTAACCGCATCAACCTCATCTACGGCACCATCAACGACTCCTGCACAGACCAGACCTGCCCCGTTATGTCCGGCGGGCCAAAGTACGAGTACCGCTGGCAGGACGAACAGAAGTATAAGAAGCCCACTGCTCTCCCAGCACCCAAATACATGAGCCTGCTAATGGACTGGATTGAAGTCCAGATCAACAATGAACACATCTTCCCCACTAATGTTGGTAAGGACCACATGATCCAAAACACTGTCGTTGACCAAACATTTCCTGATTTGTTGGATGCGTTTAGTTCTTAATCAAGTTTAAAGCCCGGAGTATACGTCATGTTTTACGTGTACGCAAGGGTGCGCGTGACCAGAATAGTACGCCCGCAACCCGGTTTTTGTAACCACCACGTGATTTTTGTAACTTTGTATGCGTAGGTCGCACATGCGCATTGAATTGAAATACCAGAGACTGCAACAACAACAGACACCCGCATCGACAAGCGGGTTTTGAGATAGCCAACTTTAGTTTAAAAGATGACTTAAGATTATTGACAGTTTCCTGTTTACTAGTAACTTACAGTTTACTTCATTGTAGATTTCATAGCAATATTGATAGATTACTAACATTAAGGTTTGAGTTAGTTTTTCCAATAAGGAGTGAATGAATTCATTAATAGTCCAAAATGTATTTTGACACCAAAGTCACACTTAAAAAATACATGAAATGCATTGCTCATATAGCAAAGGATGAAACAAAATGGTAACAAATTACTTAAGACATTTTCTTAGACTGACATTTTTAGTAAATATACAGTATGAGATCAGTTTAGAAGTTTGATGCCTTTTTGTTAGTGTCAATTGTTTTATTAAAACTTAACAAACTTTATTTTGTGAATATTTAGCTTGAAACATTGCTTATTCTTTAAAATAAATACCATTTGATTTGATTGTTTTGCAACACAATGACATTCAAATTGTGGCTTAAATGTCCAAATACTGGACATTTAGGGGCTTCTGTATATTTGGTCCTATTTACACACTTTTTTGTTGCTCTTTTTAGTCCTCCAAACCTAAACCTTTGTAGGACATCAGAATGAGCTATGCAGAAGACATTTGAAGACACTTCTAGTATAGCACGGGTGTCTCAAAATGGCCATCAAATAGGTCATCATATAAACATAAATGCTGCTTCAAATGGTCAAAATGTTAAGACATTAATAAACTACAAATACACAGAAACCTTTGGGATGGTCAAGTGTAGTGTTTGACCTCCCTGGCTTTGTCTCATTACCTCCAACCTGCCGTCTGACATCTGTGGTGCCTTTCAAATTGGGTCAATTTACAGTGGGATATAAATAGACTAAGACTGCATATGGAACAGATTCTTAGAATGCAACAAGACAGCCGCATGCATAAGCACATGGTTGTCTGCATTCAGCCCAGATCGCAGGACTCTATTAATAAATGGTGCTGTGGAAATATGATTCTGCGATTTAAAATCCATCATAGCACGTGTCCCAGATAAGAAACTTATGATGTGAGGACGTGCAGATGAGAAAATAAATGTTTAAAGTGAAAATGAAAATGAGTTTTCTCTCATCCAGAGATATGACGTATGTCTCCTCTGTTGATATCAGCAGACTCCATGTCATTTCAGTTCTGTGTTTAATCTACAAATAACTTCTGTGATGTTGTTTTAGAACCTGATAAGGATGTGAAGATACAATGATAAATCACTAACCCTCATAATACCTGCATTTCAACTTACACTAATGGTCGAAAGTTTGGGGACTATATGATTTATTTATTGATTTTATGTTGTTGAAAGAAGTCTCACTAAGGCTGTATTTATTTAATCAAAATACAGTACAAACTGTATAATTGTGAAACATTTTTAAAAAAGTAAAATAACTGTTTTCTATTTTAATATTTTAAAATGTTGTTTATTCCTTTAATGGCAAAGCTGAATTTTCAGCATTACTCCAGTCTTCAGTGTCACATGATCCTTCAGAAATCATTCTGATAAGCTGATGTGGTGCTCAATATACATTTATTATTATTATTATTATTATAAGTTAAAAACGGTTGTGCTGCTTAATATTTTGTGGAAACTGTGATGGATTTCTCCAGGATTCCTTGATAAATAGAAAGTTCAAAGAACAGCATTTATTTTAAATATAATCTTCAGTAGCATCACTTTCTATTAATTTGTTGTGTCCTTGCTTAAAAAAAGTAGGTGTCAACTCAACCAGAGGTCCCTGGTTAAAAAATGATATTTTATTATTTATTTTCTGGTGAAAGACATACATAAATGAAGAAAGCCTATATCTCTGGAAATGAACCATTTAAGACCTTTAGATGCCAAAAGAAAAGTTTAAGAACCTAGATCTAAAAGGATATTAAGATGTCTTTAACACTTCTTGAGTTACAGGAATGTAAACTGTAACTGCAGAAGTATTAAAGAAGTGCTTTTTCTCATTTTTTGTAACTGTCACCATTGGCATAATAATACAACAAAGATTGCTAAAGTCAGAATAAAGAGTAAGAATAAAATAATGATGCTGCCAAGTCATTTTACCCCCTGTAATCTGGTTTCAAATCTCAGGTGAAAATGATCAAAATTGTGGATCTATGACATTTAATATTTTGGCTTTCATCACTATTTATGTGAATAATTATGACCCAAATTTCAAATATAAGCAATGACCCAGTACTAATTTCTTTAATTAAAAAAAGAAGAAAAACATGACCCCAAACTTTTGTCTGTCGTGTATGTAATTGTGTATGCTACCGCACTCTTGTTTGAAAAGTATTAACAGTTAACAAAGTTTAGTTTTTGACATTCTCGCTCTTGTTTTCTCATCGAAACACACAGGCTATTCATTCTCTTTGTGGTTTGTTTTCATTCTCATGTGGTGTTTCTTTTTTAGGTACACCATTCCCCAAGACCTTCATGCAGGTAGCAAAGAAGATCTTGTCTCGTTTGTTCCGGGTATTTGTCCATGTCTACATCCACCACTTTGACCGCGTGAGCCAGATGGGAGCAGAGGCCCACGTGAACACCTGTTACAAACATTTCTATTACTTTGTTACTGAATTCAACCTCACAGACCACAAAGAGCTGGAACCTCTGGTAAGCATATGTGTTAAAGAGAACTACAGTCAAAAATCGCACTGGGAAAAAAAATATCTGCAGTAAAATACTACTGGAAAAACATATTATATCTGTGTATGTATGGGTTTAAAAACCTGTCAAAGTGAGTTTCCATAACCTGTTGAGAGCAGAAAGCGAGAAACAAAGAGCGACAGATACAGAAACAAACACTAATGCGTCATCTCATGATTAGTAGCTACCAAGCCCATTTTATAATGGCTTTGCTAATTGGTAGGGCCACACTTGGACAGGATGAGTCAGCGGGTTTGATATTCCAGCCTCTATCATTTTCTCACAGGCAGTTAATGAGCGTCTGAGCTCGCAAGGCAGAAAAACCCTTCGTTCTATAGACGCGTCAGTTCATTCTCTCAGTAGTCACAGCTGAATCGGTGCCATGGGATCAGATGTCACCCGCAGGTCCTATTACTGACATCAGGAGCTCGGTCACTTTGCATAACGCATTTCCGAAGTTTTTGCATCTGTATATATAAACACAGGAAAGATGATCTTTCTGTATTTCACAATAAAAACATAACGTTTATATCTGTAAATAAACAAGAAAGTAAATTTCAAGATAATTGAGTATCAGAGGCTTATTGAAATCAGATATGCGGCAGCTGCCTGTTTTGTGGTGGTTTATGTCATGCTAACGCAGTGTTATTTCTCCCAACAGAAAGAAATGACATCTCGGATGTGCCACTGAAAAAGAGAGCGGACAGATCAGACATTTACATTCCAGACAGATCAGGACCACGCAAATTTTCAATCAAGCAGACAAACTTTCAAAGACTTTATTTTTTATACACTTTTAAAGTACTGTAATAATCTATTTAGAGAGAGACATGTACATCTCTCAGTATTCTCATTTGTAGGCATACGGAGAGTATTTTTTATTAGAAATCAGTATTATATCAGATATTTTTGTTTTTCCAAATTGTTCTGAATCATTCCTTTTGTTCTGTTGAACTGTTATAATCTTTAACATGCAGATTATATTTGACTATTTATGTATGTGGTTGAGATATTAAACCCACTTCCTCTTGTCTGTGTATGTCATTGGTCCTGTTCTTGGTCTTTGGTCATGTTCTCATCACTAATTCCGACTAAAAACTTGATGTAAGGGTATGACTTAATGTTTGCCTACTGCTAAAAAAAAATAATATATATATATTTTTAGTACATCATCCCTGCCATTTTATTTCACCACCTGTTATGTGTGGATTTTTACTTCTCTGACTGACTTGAATGAAAGATAATCCTGTTTCTCCAGTTTACTGTCTTTTCTGATGGTTTTGTCTCATTTTTTTCAGACTTCTAATCATCTTCACAGTTAAATCCATTAAATCAGATTGCCGTTAAATGCTGACAGAAATAATTGTGCCCTTCACGTCTGTACGTGCGGGGCAAACACATCTGCTTCTGTCCACTAGATGGCAATAAAGGCACATCACAACACAGACCTAGATGATGAAATGTTGCATCGAGTTCTGATCACTAATGTTACTGATATTTTAAAACTAGGTCCACAATTTGGTTATGCAACGGGTTTTCATTTTAAAACAACGCTCTAATGTAATTGT
This sequence comes from Gobio gobio, assembly GCF_949357685.1. Taxonomy (NCBI): domain Eukaryota; kingdom Metazoa; phylum Chordata; class Actinopteri; order Cypriniformes; family Gobionidae; genus Gobio; species Gobio gobio. The sequence continues at coordinate 44,265,036 of NC_137116.1, read as the reverse complement.
GTTTTCTATGGCGTTTTAACTTTGACGAATCGGTTTTAATTTGATTGAGTTTATAGAAATCTTTGTTCTATTGTGAAGTAGCCTACATACTGAATAAGTGCTGAGTTGCACGTTTAGGGGAAATCATTATTCGGCCTCAGTTTGTTTGGATGATGAAATCGTTAACTGTTAATCGAGCTCCACCCTTGACCTCGCTCTCTGTCGCAATCTTGAATGTTCCAGATTTTTCCAGTAGTGTCTGCATTATAATGAGTAGGCGTGTCTTAGTGTCATGCAACACTGACGTTGAACGGTGTAACAACAAGGACATGCTGGTTTATTTTGTGCCTATTTCCAAAGCCAAGTAAAGAAATAGGCCACAGATTCCAGCCAATTCAGAAAGCTAAAAAGGGTTTACTTTGCCACGGTTATTTTTTTAGATAAATAAATAAGCGTTTTCATGTACACTGTTACTACTGCTACTCTGCCAATATTATATTAAAAGCTACTGTTGTAGGCATACACTAAAATATAGGTTTTCTCTTTTTTTTTTTTTTTACTATGAATATTAAAAGTAAGCGATGTCATTTATTATACATGTTTACTGGGAAAAACAAAAGAAGTTAAAATTAAATTATGCAATTATGCTTTTTTTTCCAGGACACAGCAGCAGCACTTTAGGTTTTTCAAACTGTGGTGGTATCACGGCGATATTAGATTGAAATACCATGGTACTTTGATATATCTCTATATAGGCTGCGGCAATGACTAAATATGTATATGGGCCTACGTTAAATGATGTTCAAAAGAGAACGGAATGAATCACTCTTTTGAACCACTAATGGAATCATTAGGACAGTTCACTCACGCATCGATTCTTTTTTGGACATTATTTCATGTTTGGTACATATTTATGCGTGAGGGAACTGATCTAATGATTCCAAGCATTTACATTAGTGGTTCAAAAGAGTGATTCATTCGATAAAAAAACAAACATTATTTAATGTATGGTAGGCTTTTTGCGTGAGTGGATTGTCCTAATGATTCCAAACTATTAGGGTGGTTCAAAAGAGTCATTCATTGGCGATATGGGCATCGTTCTGTAAAATACAAGAAAACTATTTCGCTACTAAAAAAAAAAAAAAACGTTAAAATGTGCTTTTAGCGAATCTGCTGCACAAACGCTGTATGCATATGCAACAAATGTAGACTATTCATTCCTAAATGTATTTGTTGGAAAGAGTAAAAAATGGCATGGTTAGTTTAATTGCTTCAGACTGCTAACATGTCTGCTGCTCCTTTACATTCCTGCTGCACTGATAAACATATCCGCACAATGACAGGCGTTTTCTTTCGCTTTCAACAACAACACAAAACGCCTGGCCGCGAGTTACGTGTTTGTTATTATTATCTGGATGTGTCCGCGATACTGCTGTGTAGTTCGGAATGTACTAGAACTAGAGAGCAAGGGAAATGACACGTCAATGGGCGGAGCTTTGACCTCATGCTCCTAGAGTGCTGATACGTGCAGGACGAGAAGAAAAAACATTCAAGCTACCTTCAAGCTGATTCAATGAAGGGAAATATTGCATAAGGTTGCAGTATATCCTGCTGATATATGGTATTTTATACTGTTAACTAGACTCCTGTAACCCAGGGACTCTTCATACAATAACATAAATAAATAAATGCATAATATTGGGGGAAATCGAAATGTATGGTCAAAACATCGGTATGCACAGAGAAAATATCCTTATGTCTACATATCTAGATCTGTTTTAAGGAATTGGGATATGATCATGTTGAGAACTTAAAGGGATAGTTCACCTAAAAATTAAAATTAGCCCATGATTTACTTTGATATTAATTTGATATTTCCTTTATAGAAATTTACCCTCAAGTCATCCTAGGTGTTTATTACCTTCTTTCGGACGAATACAATCGGAGTTATATTAAAAAATGTCCTGGCTCTTCCAAGTCCAATGGCAGCGAATGGCTTTTTCTGTTTTGAAGTCTATAAAAGGCTCCGGGGGTTAATAAAGGCTGAAGTGATGCGATGCATTTGTGTAAGAAAAATATCCATATTTAAAACTTTACAAACTGTAATCTTCCGCTAACTGTCATACGCGCATTCACGAGAGACTGGCGTTCCAGTTTATGATGTGGACGCTCCGGTGAGAATGTGCTAATTCTCGCGAGAACCATGTTTTGCTCTATTCTCTGCGCTTCCATGTTTATCTCTGGAACTTAGGCTACACCTGTGTCCTACGTCATATGCCGGAACGCCAGTCTCTCGTGAACATGCGTACGACAGTAAGCAGTTAGAGATTAACGTTTGTAAAGTTTTAAATATGGATATTTTTCTTACACAAACACATCGCCTTCACTTCAGAAGGCCTTGATTAACCCCCCGGAGCCGTGTGGAGCACTTTTATGATGGATAGATGCACTTTTATGGACTTCAGAAACAGCCATTCACTGCCATTATAAAGCTTGGAAGAGCCAGGACATCTTTAAATATAACTCTGATTGTGTTGGTCTGAAAGAAGAATGTCATATACACCTAGGATGACTTGAGGGTGAGTAAATCATGGGCTAATTTAAATTTTTGGGTGAACGATCCCTTTAAATAGGATTTCAATGGAATTGAGTTTTGAGGGTTAGTTTAACCCATGCATGTAAGTTCTTTTGTAAACTCAAATTCTCACACACATGTTTTCTGGGATGGACAAGATTCTTTATTTAGGAGGAAAGAGGAAGTCTAAGAAAAAAACTTTCTTAGTTTCAGATATTATTATTTTTAATTAGCCAAACGTAATTATGCAGGCATATGCCTTGTTCAGTGCACCCATACAGTCATAACATGTAATCCACACCGTCATTCACTCTCAGGTTCTGCAGTTTGAGGTGTATCCTGCTGTCAATGCTGTCTGATGACACTCACCTCTGGGCGTAATCTGTTCATGTTTTCCTGCTGCAAGGATTTTTATTCCAGGAACTGTTTTGGTGCTACAGCAGAAGTGTGAATAAATCTTCATCATGTGTATATGTACTAGCTGACACCTCGGAAAACCTACACACCCTTGATGTAACAGAAGAGGACTACAGAATTCCCGAAAGAGATCAGCCCAAGCACACACACACTTGCACACTCGTCTGTCTTTATCGTTCTCCAAACACGCATACACACACTCTCACTTTTGCACTTTTCCACTGTCATCACACACACAAACACCTCTCTTTCACACTTTCTCCACCAATGAGGGCCCTTCTCACTTTTTCTCCTCATAGAAATGTCACACGTTCCTGCACTGTACATATGCAGATTTACACTGCAATCATCTCTCATACAGAATAAGCAGACAGTACTCTTCCTTAACACACCCATACAACCTGACAAATCAGATTACACCCTCACAAACCCTCTTTGAGCTGTACATGTGTGTGCTGCTTTTATTGACTTGTTATGCATTCCCACCCAATGGAGTGTTTGAATACCATTTGGACCCTTTTGCGAAGGCCCCATTCTGTTAACCCAGAGTACCCTCTGCTCCTCCTCTATCACGTGGCTTGTTTTCAACATAACTTGGCATTTCATCATGTGCTTCTTTCCTCCCGAGCCTTGCACTGAAATTTGCGTAATCGCCAGGGCTGTTTTCATAGCAGAATATATAGGCCAAAACACATTGAGAGGGCAGCTAGAAAGATAGAAGGGAGGGGGGAAGTCACAAGATGTCTCTCAGTCCCAAATGGCCCTAAGTGGCGTTAAATTAGTGGACCACCTGAAAAAATAAAGCCTGAGTCATTGGAGAACATAATATAACGGACGCAACCTTGTGAGCTTCATTGTTTCAGAATGTTTCTGTGACAATGTACACAGCATCGGATTTGAAAATGACTCAAGTCATGTGTCTTACACGGCTCATTCAAGAGATCAAAACCATCAAAGCTTTCATACACACGTGGATCAGTTACTCCTGACTGCCTATCTCCAACTCAGCTGGTCTGTAAAACGTGCTGTGCGTGTGCCCATGGGTTCCCACATTCCCATCAATCTATGTCAGGATTCCATCCTGTTAAGGGAAAGGAATGTTGGTGTTCCAATTAAGATGAGACTATGTTATATTATAGAATATATCATATCAATATATATAGAATATATCAAACAAATAAATATTTAGGTCATTTAGGGTTGGGCTGCTAATTTTTTGGGGGAATTCCTACATTAAGCAATTATATATTAGATCCCAAATGTATTATTATTATGAAACTGTAAAATGATATGTGTATCAATAATCTGACTTCTTTGTACTATATAAATACAAACTAAATGAGTAGGCTACCTTAATATAGTTCTAAAAATAAACTCTACTCTCTAATTTCGTAATAAACATTTCAATAGGCCTACATCATTATAAGCTATTGCTTTGATATTTCCTTTATAGAAAGCCTGTTCTTACCAGCTGCTCAAACACTCACGCTTAGTCATTTGGGGTTTTTGACAGTTAATATATATGTCTGTTGCAGAATATTGCATCAGGCAGAATGAATGCTAATTCGACTAGTTATAGGCTACTAATGACGTACTATTTAGATTATGGACATTTGAGGCTTCATCGTGAATTTGAGTGGATTTTTATTACTGTATCGGTGTTAGTTTATAAGGCTTTTCATTTTTAGAAGAAAAAAAACCCTGAATGAACAGACTAAAGCATTGCAGCCTTTCAGGCTATAATCATAACATTCGTCACCAGCCCACGTGACTCACCCTCTCTCTCTCTCTCTCTCTCTCTCTCTCTCTCTCTCTCTCTCTCTCTCTCTCTCTCTCTCTCTCTCTCTCTCTCTCTCTCTCTCTCTCTCTCTCTCTCTCTCTCTCTCTCTCTCGACTGATGTGGAGTATGTCTGGTACGTGTTTACAGAGACGAGGGGTTGGTCTAACTGAAAGGAGGTGGGTAAGGAAGGGGGCGTGAGATTATAAAAAAGAGGATCGCCGTTTTTCTTTTTGTACCTTCCACACGTTAGTCCCTACCACCCACGGCCACCATCTGCTGCTCCCGAAGCAGAGGCTCATACAACGGCGTCAAGCCTGGAGCTTTAAAGACAACAACGGGGTAAGGACGAGCTTTATGTTCAGCTGATATATCGGGCTTGACAGATGAGCGGACTAAACAAAAAAACTCCACGGTTTGATTTAAAAGGATGCGGCGCAACGGTCTGATTTGGTTTATTGTTGGCGGATCTCTGGAAAAGTCTAGAAACTAGACTTCATTATTGTGCTGTCATTTGCCTTTCTGAGGTTTGTGTTTCTTCACACTGAATCCAAATGCTGATGGACTCGTATGATGAATTGAATCATTCTGTGTGATCGTCATCACGGTGATTCGTTGAGTGCATGTGATTAGTCGCGAAAAGAAAATAGCGTGTGTCGTTGAGTGGATAACGGACGGAAATAGCGAGTTATTCTTGGCACAAGTCTCCGAGGCATGTAAATGCAAGTTAGTCCTTGCTTGTGACGTGACTTGCTATTACTGCCCCTGTAAGTTAGTCTTATTTTGTCTGTTTGTCTGTTGCAGTGACTATTTAAAGGGCTAGTTAACATAAAAATGATTTGTACATAAAGCGAACGAATTCTCATGTCATTACTAACCAGTGTGTATTTACTTCTGCTGACACACAATTTGACATTTTGAAATGTCTTTGTATTCAGTCACAATGAATGGTGGTGACTGAAAATGTCAAGCTTCAAAAATAACCCAAAATCAGCTTAAATGTATTTCAAACGACTAGTTTTTTTTAATCCAAATCTGAATCTGGAGCAATACGATAGTGACTGAAGAACCGTCCAAAATAAGCGTACGAAGTAGCGATACACGATTTGTTGGCGAACGAATCATTTGAATCGAATCTGTTGACTCTCAATCTACTCTATTGATCCAATGTATAACACCAAGCAGGGCTGCGTCTCCCAAAAGCACCGTAAGCATAAGTAGATAATAGAAATCATTAGTGTTACTGATTTATACGATCTAGTTAGATTAGAGATGCTTTTTGGAGGCGCAGTCCTGACTGATTCGTTCACTAGTTCAACTCTTTGATTCAATGATTACCTCACTGGAAGTGAAGACCTATAGTAAATAACAACAAAGCAATCAAGAACATTTGCAATATAGCTTGAGTTGTTTGGACCCTTTTTGCCATCTTTTACTCTTCGTTGTCATTGCATGAGATGCAGCTTTTATGCAGAAGAAAGTGACATTCAAAAATATACAAAAACAGTCATTTGCAACGACAAAAGAGTGATAAACAAATGATCCCTTTGTATATGCAATTGGTTGTTGGAAACTAGTTGTATGAAATTAGTGTTTTCTATGTAATTAAATTTTAAAGGCATTTTTTTTTTCTTTCTTTCTCAGGTTTCCCGTTAAAAGCACCACGGTTTCCAAGAAATTGGATTAGCTGAGTGAATTCGATCACCAAAGCTAAGGCCACCGTTGTTGCCGCCATCCACCGGTCCAAACAAAGTCACTAAAATCAGGACAAAATGGTGCAGAACAAGATCACGGAAGTTACCGGATTCCATCGCTCTTTTAAGGTGAGAGTGGGATCTTGCTGTGGCATGAATGAATGTTGAATTGTTTTGGCATTAGGCAACGGATCACATAATCGGCACAGGTGTTTGTTTTTTTCAGGATGATTTCATTGCATAAGCCAGGGTATCAGAGATCATAGAAGACTGTTTAAACATTAAACCGAATGCCAGGACGTTCTTAGTTATCTATTTGAACTCTGATAAGAAGTATCTGCTGGGCATTTAACCAGTGTGCAACAAGGATGAACTTTTCAGATTGTGAATCTCTTTTTTTTATTTATTTTATATTCAGGGCCAAAATCCCTTTGAATCTGAGGAATTTTCCAAAACGGGATCCCATCTCCTTGACTCTGCCTTCAATTTTGATTGTTCCGCCCGGCATGGTAAGTTGTTGTTTACACCAATGTTTGCATATTTTACTTTTAAAGATACTGGACAAATAACATCTGCTTTTTTTTTTCTTCTCAGTATAATCGAGTCGTTTTGTGTGCGTGTTTATTCCTAACATCAGCGTAGCAGGTTTTTAATTGTAACTTTCTTTCTGTTTTGACATGCAGACATGCCATCCAGCCGGCCCATCGACATCCCAGATGCCAAAAAGAGAAACAAGAAGAAAAAGAGATGCCGTGCAACAGACAGCTTCTCAGGGCGATTTGAGGGTCAGTGCATATCAGATGGGGCGACATTTTCTATTTTTACATGGCTAAGGCGTTATCATTTCAAGTATACTTTACAATTTGACACGTCCAAATGGGTTCAGTAGTTTATTAATAGAACTTTTGTTTTGATTTCAGATGTATATAAACTGCAAGATGAGGTGCTGGGGGAAGGGGCCTATGCCAGGGTCCAGACTTGCATCAGCCAAATCACCCACAAAGAATATGCTGTGAAGGTAAGATTTTTTTTTTTTTTTTATAGTTAACGTGGTAAAATTGGATGTAACTAACCTGAGTTTAGACAATGCAGGCACATCTTTGGGTAGTGTAACTTTAAAATAGCATTTGTGAGTTGTAAATGAAGCAATATTCCATGAGCAGAAGATATGGCATTCGCAGGCTATTGTTAGAAAGGACTTTCCCTTTGAAGCCGTCTCTTAGAAATTGAATCAAGTGGGTAACGGGAATAATATTTCCCTCTTTGACAAGCATACGTGACTGTAGTCGTTTTGTGCTGACTGGCATTGTTGCATGTGATTGGTGAGGGCATGCTAGATTCCTTCAAGCTGTGGTGGTGAAGCTAAGGTCAGGGTTTTCATGCTTCTGAAATTCACACTTGTGCTTGAAAATGGTAATATTACAGAATTCATAATGTAACATTTTTTTCTTTTAAATTTGTGAATTGTATTTACTTTGCTAACTGAACTACTCTGTAGTTTATTTGAGCAGTTTTCTCTTAACGGAGTAACGTTCTTGTTCACAAACACGGATGTTTGAACAACCAGTCCCTCAGTTGTGTTATTGTAGTTTTACAGAGCAGGCTTAGCGGAAAGACTTCATTGTTTTTGTTAGACCGGATAGAAGGCCAGCCAATCAGAGACATTGAGCGGTCACATGCTCTTACCATTCATTGCTCTCATTGGCTGGGAGATTGTATCACCGCGGGAACATTTTGTACTGGCAAGTCTGCCGAAACATAAACCTCAAGAGAAAGGGGGGGGCTAGGGTGGAGTTAAATCCTTGAAGTGTTTACTTACTTTTTTTGTCTCGTTCGCACATTGCGGAATCTAGAACAAAAGCATATTAGGAAATGTACTTTGAGTGCCAGAAATTGGTCTTGTTCTCACTTTTTGACTTGAAGTTCAACTTTTTTTCTTACTTTTTTTTTTTTTTAAAGCATTTTTTTTTTACAGTGTCTCTTTAAAAAAACTTAGTTTTTCCCCCATTATTATTGCCAAAAAGACTGTTGATTTTAGTTTTGTCATACTTAAAATTATCCTCCTAGATTTCATAGCATGTTTTCCTTCAATATAGCCAGCCACACAAAGACTATATGATTATTTGTGATGTGATTCAGTCCCTGAGGATGATGGATCATTAAAAGCATTAGGTCAGTTTATGCTGGGATGGGATTCAGACAACTCCAACCAGATGTCCTGCCAACCCCCTCTTTGCGTAGTTTGGGTTGGGGTGGGGGGTTGAGATCTATGGCGTCCTAGTTTGAACAAAAGGAAAGGCTGAATGAAAACAACCCCAGTAGCCGCCTCTGCTGGGCCTGGGTTGTGTGCACAAGCGTTGCTTGATTTACAGACAGCGGTCAGACTCTATAGGGCCCCTACCTAAGCTAACATGGAGATTTATGTGTGCTTTCACTCCCACTGTATTGTGTGTAATGTATTTGCCAACATATTGTGAAGGCCTTTCTGTGCAGCAAATAACATGTTTAGACTTTAGCAACTAGGTGAAATTTGTCACCACATCCCTCAGGTTCCCTCAAGCATTTATTATACCCTGTAATTTTTTGCGGCTTTTGAGAAGACCGATTGCTGACTCAGCCGTGTGGCGGCAGCGCTGAGGTTTTTGGGAATGTGCTGGCCCGCAGGGCTCATTCTTAACCCTGATATGCATTATGTGCTCGCCTGCATGCTCTCAATAGCGCTGCTAATCCAGGGAGCTGGAAGGGCTGCACACAATCAGGAAAACATAGAGGCCTTGCATGGGGGAGGATGTGATTTCAATGTCAACAGTAACTTCTGCTTGTACTTTTAGTTGGACTCAGGGGGGTTGAGTGAACAGAGTCATAGTCCCTTAAAAAAAATAAGATATATTTAGAGTTGTGGGGACTTGGTTTCTGTCTTTTAAAGGGATAGTTCACCAAAGAAAAAAAACATGTAAGACATTCTTGTAACGCAATATTTTTTTAGGCCGTTTTTGTCAATTTTTGTAATTTCATTTTTAAAATACATCAACTTTGTTATATGTAACACGCATGTAACAGTAACATGTATGCATATAATACAAAAAAACAACAACACTTATGCACATGCATACGATTTCCAAAGCCTTAGAGAAGAAAGGACAAATATAAATATCACAAAAGCAGATAGTCATACAGGTTTATAACAACTTTCTAAATGGCTGTTTATTGCTTTAAGAAAGTAATTTGTAACCAAATGGTCACTGAGATTAAGGGGGGTTGTCACCTCAGGGTGTTGCTTTGATCCTAACCTGCTATTTTTTTTGTTTTGTTCACCCTATAGATCATTGAGAAGAGGCCAGGACACAGCCGGAGTCGTGTTTTCAGAGAGGTGGAAATGCTGTACCAGTGCCAGGGCCACAGGTAACCCATCCATTTCTTTAGTATCTTTATCTATATAGTCTTAAAAATCTTGCGCGCAATGCATTTTAATGGTCTGCAACTGCAATTGTTGTTTTAACTTAAAACGTTGTCTTTTGTTCACCCAACAGAAATATTCTGGAGCTAGTGGAGTTTTTTGAAGAGGAGGACAAGTTTTACCTTGTGTTTGAGAAGCTTAGAGGAGGTATGTGTGTTTTCTGTGGTGTTGTGTTACTCTTGAGAAACATTACCCAGCCTCCCCTGGGCCCAAAGACCAGCCCTAAGTAATTTAATTTAAATGTAAAGATCGCATGCACTGGTGTTGATGCGTAACAATGTGGGGTTTTTTAGGCTCCGTCTTGGCCCACATTCACAAGAGGAGATACTTTAGCGAGCAGGAAGCCAGCATTGTGGTGCAGGACATTGCGAGTGCGCTGGACTTCCTTCACAATAAAGGTACGGGAACACCGATGGGGAAGGGTTGTTTAGGCATGGAAAGGGGAGATGAGACGATGGTGTTACACGTGGGGGGTGGGAAAGGGTAGGTTATGGGGGTTGTTGGAAATTGTATCGAGTTGTAACTTGATCATATATCATCGACTAGCTTGAGGGATGCGCACTGGATTTCTAGGTTGTGGGCTGAAAGGTTTTATTCCTGTCTGTACTGTTGGGTGAGGGGATGCTAAGGTAATTTTAGTAGCACTTAGCAACAAGCTGTGTTGGAAACATTTGCCTATCTTTGCCCCCATTGACAATCCTCACTTAGCCTGAATACCACACAACTAACACATGACTTGTGTTTGTGCTCTTGTAGGTATGGCCCACAGAGACCTGAAGCCTGAAAACATCTTGTGTGAACACGAGCACAGGGTGAGTCTTTTACGACAGAATGTTTGACTAGTTAGAAATTCAAGTTTGATTTTGCATTTGTGGTTTAGAAAGTTTGATCAGATGATTTGAGGTTTCCAGGCAGACTGTAAACACTCAGTCATGACTGTCAATAGTCATTTCTGGGCAGAAGTTTTGATCTGATTTCCTGCTCGCACGTTTCTTGCAGATTTCACCGGTGAAGATTTGCGATTTCGATCTGGGCAGTGGGATTAAACTCAACAGTGACAGTTCCCCCATCTCCACTCCAGAGCTCCTCACTCCAGTAAGTGTCTTTGTGACCCTGTGAACATGGATTCATCCAAACAAAATACAGCATTAGATCAAGAAACAAACAGGATAAGCCGTTAACCGCCTCCTCCCTGATGTTTCAAATCTATAGATAAGATGAACACATTGTCATTGTATTTCTTATCAAGGGACCTGCTTTAATGCCATTGGTTAACTTGGGGTGGTGTCAGTAACGTAGCTCATTCTGATTGGCTAATTTAATCTTTCTGAAAACAGTGCTGAGGTCAAGGAATGGTTTTACGACCAGAATGGAACTTTTAAAGAGGCTAAATTCTGTTGTGAGATAGTGGAGCGGCTGTATTGAGTCCATTCTTGGTTTATCTACATCACTGTAGTTATCAACTTGACCAACTTGTGGATAAGATGACTTACAAAGTTACAATCTCAAATTATAACCGTTATGGTTTCTTCCAAAATATTTGAAACCGTGTGTGTGTGTGTGTGTGTGTGTGTGTGTGTGTGTGTGTGTGTGTGTGTGTGTGTGTGTGTGTGTGTGTGTGTGTGTGTGTGTGTGTGTGTGTGTGTGTGTGTGTGTGTGTGTGTGTGTGTGTGTGTGTGTGTGTGTGTGTGTGTGTGTGTGTGTGTGTGTGTGTGTGTGTGTGTGTGTGTGTGTGTGTGTGTGTGTGTGTGTGTGTGTGTGTGTGTGTGTGTGTGTGTGTGTGTGTGTGTGTGTGTGTGTGTGTGTGTGTGTGTGTGTGTGTGTGTGTGTGTGTGTGTGTGTGTGTGTGTGTGTGTGTGTGTGTGTGTGTGTGTGTGTGTGTGTGTGTGTGTGTGTGTGTGTGTGTGTGTGTGTGTGTGTAATTTCATAGCTTTGAATGATTGGGGCGAGACAGCTTAGAACAGGTGATACGGCGGGGCAGGACAGTGAGAAATACTCAGCATGGTAACCCAAGTTGGGTCCAACAGCTTGTTGAACAGACTATTTGTGGACTGAATGGCTAAAGGGTGAAAGGTTCTAGTGTATCTAGTAAGTAAACAATATGGGGCTTGTCTTTATGCCCTGTGCTTGCTGATTAGCCAATAGTCTCGTATGATTCTGCCATAGGGGAGAGGGTTCGATTTAGTACATTGCATGTATTTAAAGGGATGGCTCACCAACAAATAAATCAATTTACTTGCCCTAATGTCATTTGTTTGGGTTCTAAGTTTATGCAGTGAGAATTAAATGACATGATAATGGCCAAGAATAAAACATTCAGTCTCTACATAAAAGAAATGCAACTAACTTTGTCAGGAAGGGATGTAATGTTGATCAGTTTTTTGAGCCAGTTTTTAGATGTTTCCAATTGCAACCCCCACGGTACTTGTGGAGAACAAGAATTCAACCCAAACAAACATTTCTGGCCTTTGTGCACCAATTTCCTGTCATACCTTAACCCTTCAGCACATTTTAGACTCCATTTCTCTTTTGTTTTCTTCTCTGTGGATATTTCCTCAAGCCTGTCTGAGCATGAGTCTTTCAATCTGTGTTACCACCCCACACCTAGCAACTGGTTTGTGATTGGTTTAGTGAGGGGGTGGATGAAATGGGGGAGGAGCATCTAGTGCACTCTCTCTGGTCATGAACTCAACATGTTTTTCTTGGGCAGGATCCCAGGGATCTTTATCAGGGTTTTTTATTCACCGCTAACTAGATGTTTGTCACTAGATTGCTTCGCTTTTTATGAGATTCCTTTCCCTTTTTTATTTTCTTCTTTTTATTGTTACCTCAGGCTTTTTTTTGTGTGTGTGTGTGTGTGTGTGTGTGTGTGTGTGTGTGTGTAGTTTGATCGGAACAAATGCTTCAAGAAAGTCATGATTTCTGAGAAGTGCATGTACCTTCCTGCCTGAACCATGTAGAAAAGTGCTTTCACTTTATGCCCTTGCTCTGCATGTACTGTTAACCTATAACCACAGGGGAAATTCATATCTGCATCTGTATAGGTGACTCTCTCACACAACCGATGCATGGCTCACTGCCAACCACAAAAACACCTGGACTGCCAACCACAAAAACACCTGGACTGACAACACGACTGCGCAAGCCAGTTTGTCCTTCCTTGGAAATCCCCATATATAATCAGCACGTGGTAGATGCTAGTAGCTACATTGCCCTAAAGTGACTGATGCAACGCTATGCTAGTCTTACAGCTGAAGTTTGTCTTTAAAGTGAAAATCTGCTGCGTAGTTATCATTCGAAACCCCCTCCCTCGCTCTTATCTCAAAGACTCAGAGATAGACACACGAGTGAGCCAGAGGAATATGCTTCGATTTTTACAGAACACATGGGAACTGCTGCAAAACATGAACCCTCTTTGGCTAATTACAGGTTACTTGGATTGTAGAAATCTGGTACAGTTGGCTAACTGACTAGTTGCGTACTGTAGCAATGTTTTTGCTATCAGCTGGGCTGCTTTAGATTTGGTCGTGCTTTGTGCAAGTCTTTTTGTTCTAGAGTGGGGGTGGTTGTGAAGTGTTCACTTCAATGTGAGGGTGTCGAGAGGCGGTGAGCAAAAACAGCCGTGTCGAGGGGGGGTTGGGTGCAACAGTGGAAGCTTTTGTCTGCGCTCGGATTCCTGCACTGCGAAATAGCATTACATAAGTGCAAGAAGGCGGAGCAACAACGGCAGCTGGGTTGAGGATAACAAAAGAGCCTAGCAGAGCAGACCGACCGCTTCCTTTAACCTCAGACACACAAACCAAAACATGACCATGTTGCGATTGAACATCTGTGAAAACATCCAGAGGGGGGTTGGTCATACCTGTTGTTGGCTTTACGGCATTATTAGTGTTTTACGCCCACTTTTGAACCTCATACGAGTGTATTTGTGAGTGTCATTTATTGTTGGTTATGAGCAAAATATTATACATTCACATCATGTAGGGTTCAGATATTGGCCTTAATAGATGGCTTTGAACTGCAGTGTGCGAATTCTGGGAAGTTCTGGGATTCGTGATTTTCTTGAAAAGAAAAACCTGCTAAAGCGAGTTATTTTGTAACTCTGACCTCAGTCGGCATTGCATAATAAGAGGTTCATAATGCAGCAGGCTGGCCCAGCCCACTGAGAAAAAGTAAAAGGAACCCAGTTCTGCAGATCCTTCCAGAAATCTTAGTTTGTCCTGCTGAACTACTGAACGGTCTCTCCAGAGAGGTTTTATCCTTTTACATAAAATTTGTGTGGGTCTGTGCTGTTGATGTTATGTAATCAAGCACAGTTTGTGGGTTTTCTGGGACACGCAATCCTCTTTTTCGTGTCCCAATGCGTGACCTAGTTTTGGGCAGAGGCAGTCGGAGCCCAAACGAACAAAGCAGTCTGTGCATGCAGCTGAGCCCACAAAACACTCCATGACTCACTACCCCGCCTCCATCTGTGACATAACAATCGTTACTGCGGTTACTTCGTTTAAGGTGGTGTATGCCACCATCGCATTTTCCATCTGTACTGCAGCAGGAATGGGTTTCGTGAGCTTGAACCGGAGGTGAATCCTTTATAATTTAACTAGTTAATCTGTCACCCCCCCTCCCTCCAGTTTGGCACGATCTGCTGTTTCACCATGTGATTCTCATGCTGCCGGTCTCAGACATGCTTGGGGGTCCCACAGAACACATGACATTTGTCAGCTGAATGTGACCAATGATGTTGACGCTTCATAAATTGAAATGCAGCTGTACGAAAAACAAACTTCTTTGTTCTCAATGTGACTGCTAGTTCTGTGTTTTTGCCTCTTCACTGGTGGCAGTTGATTACCTTCTTCTCACCCCTCCTTTTTCTCACTCTCACCTTAGTGTGGATCTGCTGAGTACATGGCGCCAGAAGTTGTGGAAGCCTTCAACGAGGAGGCCACAATCTACGATAAGCGCTGTGACCTGTGGAGCCTGGGTGTCATCCTCTACATCATGCTTAGCGGTTACCCTCCCTTCATCGGCTGCTGTGGAAGTGACTGTGGATGGGAGAACGGAGAACCTTGTCAAGTGTGCCAGGTACAAAACTCTACAAAAACTCACTGTTGTAAACCTACGTCAAAAGTATTGTATTCATGTGCTGCTCAATGGAATAATAATAAGACTCGTCTCTTGTTTCTTCTATCCTCCCAGAACACCTTGTTTGAAAGCATTCAGGAGGGCAAGTATGAGTTTCCAGAGAAAGAGTGGGCTCATATTTCCTCCAGCGCCAAAGACCTCATTTCCAAACTGCTTGTGCGGGACGCCAAGAAACGTCTCAGCGCCGCTCAGGTTCTCCAGCACCCCTGGGTACAAGGGGTAAGGAACTGAATGTTTTGTTATCTTCACTACAGTTCTGTAAAAATGCTTTTTAGTCCCTTTATGCCATTTCTTCACTTTTACTGACCTCCTTTTTTTTTTTTTTCTCCAGGGTGCCTTTGACTATTCCCCCTCCTCTATCCTGCCGCAAAGGTGAGTTGAGTTGGTACAAGCTTTTCTACTAGTATATGCAGCTCATAGCATCCTCATCAGGCTAACCTTGTCCTTCCTTCCACGCTCCCAGGAATAACAACGCTAAGGATCTGACTTTCTTTGCGGGCAAGGCTGTTGCTATGAACCGCCAATTGGCTGCGCAAGACGACCTGGAAGAGCAGCAACAGCAGGACCCTCCTCAGGTCATCACAGCCAGTGCCACATCCATGCGCCTCTCCCCTCCCTCTAACTCCAAACTGGCCAAGCGCAGACAGAGGAGTAGCCTGCTGAAAGGAGCGCCCGTCTCCGCCTCTGAGCTCAGGCAGCTCCTGGCACCGCTGGTCATTGTGGGAGACTGCGCTTGATCGGTTGAGCTGGGCTCTCCGTGAACAATTTTCCAATTTCAAATGGACGAACGAACAAGTATCTGCTATCTTTTGTGCAAATCCTTCTCCGTTTCTTCTGCCCACTTGAATGGGACCCAGTCCTTTCCTAAACCATGGTTCAGTCTGTGCCCGTTGCAAATTAATTTAATTCCCGTAAGCACTGGAGCTAGAGCTCCTACAGCACTTTGATCAACTTTCGACATTAGGGAATCACCTCAAGGCGCATGAACTGGACCCTGTTTAGGATGGTGATTGGGTTGCGTAAGCCATTCGGAAATTTGTCTAAAGGTAGAGCATAATATACCAGCTCCGACACCAAAGGTCTAATACCCCCATCCTCTACCCAAACCTTTTCTGTGCTGCTTCCACGTTACAACTGGATCCACTGTGAATTTTCTCTGTGAGAGATACAACTGCATTTGTTTTTCAGGAACGTTCTTCCTGTGTGCGTGTGTGCGAGAGCATGAGCGTGTGTGTGTGTGTGCGTGCGCATACATCCCCCTCCCTTTCAGCAGATACTGAAGATACTGGTATGTGCTTATGCAACTCTGATGAAGGCTATTTTGACTTGCATTACTTTAGCAGAGATCTTGTATAAGTGGAGCGAAGCTCTGATAATAGTGCCTCACCTTACTTAATGCATTGCTGTCCATCCCCACAGCCTTTTAATTCCGAGAAATTCTCCTTCCCAATAGAAATGGCTAGCTTTTTTTCCTCCATTACTCAAGCACTTCCAGAGTGTGTCCTTCCAGTACTGACTTGCATCACTTAGCCAGACTATCCCAGCAGTCTGCTTTTGAGACATGGGTTCCCCTAGTTAAACATGCTGCATTTAACTTTGAATGCAAGGTTTCTGCCTTGCTAGACTCGAATTGGAATTGCAGCATCAGATGCATCCAACCCCGATGTCTTGGAAACCATCACGGTTTCCTGTAAAATTCACCAAAAATCTTCTCAATAACTGATAAGAGTGAATATAAACATTTCTGAGCACAACTGGGATTAAGTGCATGCTGGGAAGCAACCAGGTGGTTGCACAAGCACACGTTTTCCAACTAGATAACTAGATGAATGACGATGGTCGGTATCAGGGAGTCAAGGCTTTGAACTTGTTCCCCACTTTAAGGGGGGATGATTATGGTACGGAAATTTCAAACTATTAGCTTGTGGATACCACCAAAAGCGAACTATATAAATGTTAAGAGGGAAGGGAGAGATTATTTTCAAGTAACATAAAATGTAAAAAGAAAAAAAAGGAAAAAACATTCCAGGAAAAAAAAAAGTATTAAAAAAAACTAAACAAAAAAAGTCTTCCAAGAAAATGTAGCTGTATGAGTGAAATGGTCTAAGAAAGTTTACTTGTTGTTGTTTTTTTTTTTTTCAATTTTATTTTTTTATATATTTACGTTAATGGTTGACTCCAGTTTAGAGTGTGCCACGCTGATGTTTCAAACTTTGTTAAGCTTTGTTTAACTTTTTATTGAAAGAATATTTTCTATCTTATTTTATGCAGGTGCTGTTCAGGTGGAACGTTTTCCTTTTTTTTTTTTTATATACTTTATTAATTTGGATTTATATGCTGTAAAGAGAAGAGTGTATGTGAATGTGACGAGCTAAAGGGGAGAAAGGAAGGAAAAAAAAGAGGGAGTCGTCTAGTCATACAGATCTGATGTTTTACTGTTTTTGTTCTTGCTTTGGACGTGACTTCAGGGTTGTTTAAACTCCCCTTTTCTCTCAGAAATGATTGGTGGCTTGATCGTTTTAGTAAGACGCAACAACTTTTGCCAAAGTGCACTCGTTTCTAAAAATCTAATGCACTGAGGTATCTGGGAGTGCTGATCACGGATCAGTTTTAGCCTTTCCCATGCCAATTCAGAAGACGCCGCATACTTGGTTGAGCTGAGCACAGACCATCATTCCCTCTCCAAGTTGCATGAAACATTTGAAGCCAGCCATCTGGATTCAGATCAAGTCTTTATGAATTCTGCAAGCATTAGTGTCACCAATGGGAGTTCAAATCACCCAAGCATATGATCCTGTTGAATGTTTTCAGAGCGTCACCTGTCGTGTTGCTCTGTGATATGAGAAACCTAATGGCAGTCCTTGGTTTTGAAGGGCCCATTATGCTGATTATTATGACACTGATTGTAACCTTTATTGATTTTTGTCTGTCTTTCTTTCTTTAAGAATCTTTTTACAGATGCATTTTTGTGGGGGTTTTTATGTCTTATAGTAAGACTTGAATTGTATGTGTAACGGTTTCCTCATGTTTTGTTCAGGAAACTTCTCTTTGCTACGATGTACAAATGGCAAACAAAAACGTTCATAAGCTGAGATTTAAAGCAATCTTTGGTCTGGAAAGTACCATTTCCGCCACTTCTGTTCAGTATTTTGTCTTTTTTTCTCCTTGGCTTTGGAATATTTCAGACATCCCAAGTGTTCGGGTTTGTATTTTCTGAAATGTCTGTGGCGCTTGGCTGGTCCTCTGAAGCCCCTGTGCCTCTTGACAAAAGATTCGCAACTGTTTTACCCATATGGTAGTTATGGGTTGCCTTGTAGTAACAGATCTGACTTGGATTCTCAAGTATAATTTTTTTTTTTTTTATATATATATAATTTTTTTTGGGGGGGTGTAGAAAGTTCTCATTCAATGTTCCTGTTTTAACACAGGCCAATATTTGCCATTTATAAACAAATGTAAAGTATTGTAATATTTTTTTTTTTCCCTGCTGTTTTCCCCTTTTCTTTACCCCCAACGCAAAGATTATTGGGATAAACATATTCAGGTGCACAGTTTTGTTTGTTTTATAATCTAATGTGACCCTCTAGTCTGACCTCCTGAAGGCTATTGTTTTTGAGGTGTTGTCAACAACACTCATTAAGAGCACTGTTTGTTCATTTCCAAAATCTAAACTGTCCAAAATAAAAATCGGGGGAAAATCTGACATGGGGTCTCACCTGGGACAACATGGGTATTGATTTAAAAAAAAAAAAAAGCACTTTACTGTACCATGTGGCTGACTGCAGTTCACTCGAAGCTAAATTTATGACTGTTGTGGCAGAATTTTGTATTGTTTTGTACAAGACAAACCAACAAAAATGCAATAAAATGCTTTGAACAATGTCCGTTCTTGTTTTGTCTTCACTTCAGTGTCTCTGTGAAGTTGAATTTTATCAATCCCACCTCTGCTTGTGTTCACACAGAATCACGAGCCTCATATCACATGCTGATACTGCAAACATTGACACTTCTAATAAAGATTGGTCTCTTAGAAAAGGCGGCTGATCCTGTTGACCTAATCGTGGCTATCGCAGTCACCTGTGCATGAGTCACATGGTGTATCACCTTGCTAAGTAAACACCACTAGAGAAGTGCTGATTTTCACTTCAACTTTCCAGGGCCGACTGCTTCTTTACAGAGTCTGATGCGAACACAATGTAAAAGTTGGCCAGCCCACAGTTGCCATGGAGATCTCAGAGCAGCTTAGCAGCCTACTGTAAAAGTGTGGGCTGAACATGCAGAGGGAGTGAGTCAACAAACCGTTTGGATCACGCTGCTGCTGTCTCCTCAGATTCACAAGTATGAGTGTGAATAAATCAAGCGCCATTATAATTTTGTTTGTATATTTTAACATTGCTGATATAGATAGACTTGATAGGCCTGGTTTCACAGACAAGGCTTAGGGATTAGGCCTAGTTCAATTCGTACATTTAAGAAGCTTTTATAAACATGCCTTAGAAAAAACATAACTGGTGTGCATCTTGAGACCAAACAATGGCACTGGCATATTTCACTACAAGGTGCTTTCAGTTCAAACAGCTCAAGCATCCATTTTAGTTTGGGACTAGACTTAAATCTATGCCTAAACCTAATTTGTGAAACCAGGGGATAGTATATTTATAAAAGTACTAGAATGGGTAGTTGACTGCAAGGCAATTCAAGTTATTTAAAAAAAGAAGTGTGTATGTATTTATATATATATATATATATATATATATATATATATATATAAATAAATTTTTTTTTATTTTTATATATATATATATATATTATTTTTTATTTTAAATATGAAAATGGCTGAAACCTTTAAATGGTGACTAGTTACAGCACCTAAAATATCTGCCATCATGCATTTCAAGCAAAAATTTTGATATTGAAAAAAAAACCAGGTAATTTTTTTCAATATCAAAATCTTAGCTTGAAATGCATAATGGCAGATATTTTAGGTGCTAGTCACCATTTACAGGTTTTTAGCCATTTTAATTAAATAAAAAGTATATATATATATTTCACTTGAACGGCCTTGCATTTTGAAAAACTTAAACAAATAAATACTTACAAATATTGTAGCCTAAAATAGAAAATAAAATGAGACCATAAAAATGCATGTACACTAATTAGAAAACTGTCATTGAGATGGCACTCCTTTTTATTATTATTAAAAAATAAGTAAAATCCAGACTCGCCTTGATAACAGAGTTTCATATTTCAGACATAATGGTATGTCTCCCTCTAGTGTTAGAAGATCTCTTTCTTTCACCAATGACCAATACTATCTCATTGGATACTGGATATTGTTTAGTGGTAATTAACCTGTTACTTAAGAAATGTAGCAATGTAAGTCATTTGCCAGTGATAAATCAGGATTTCAAATGGATTATAATTATACATTGTTTCTAATAGGCTGAGAAGTTCTGCTAATTAAGAATTGAGATGGCATTCAGGTGTGTGTGTGCCTTATCAAAAGTACTATAACAGGGTTTAGTGTTGGACAACACATTTTGTGTGTGTTAGCATCTGAATGAGGGGTGTATTTGGACCACATTGACACTGGACAAATTGCTTTTGTTATTGGACTCAATTGCACATGTGTATTTGTATGTATAAGGTGAGTATTGTTTCTCTTACAGAAACTGGGGGGGAGAAACGTATCTAATAAGTTACTTATTAGAATCATAATCTCTTAATATTAGATGTTGTGAAGTGCAATTATTTTCAGATAAAAAAAAAAAAAGAAGAAATATTAATAGGCTTTTGAGACTTTCTGGTCGGATCAGGAAGAACACTTTCCAAACAGCTGAATTCTAGCCTGGTAGGGCTGTGAGTATGTTTTTGCAATGGACTCCGGATGTCTCGAAGCTTTACAACTATCAATTGTATGGTGCATTTATAATTGGCCATTTTTAGAGCACCTGGATCATGCAATTATACATTTATTGTGCATTGACTTAAGGACTTATTGTCCAGATTGTAAGGGAGCCACTACTTTGACTTCAAATTATACATTGTTTCTAATAGGCTGAGAAGTCCTGCTAATTGAGATGGCATTCAGGTGTTTGTGCCTTATGAAAAGTTTTATAACAGGGTTTAGTGTTGGACAACACATTTCGTGTGTGTTAGCATTTGAATGAGGGGTGTATTTGGACCACAGACACTGGACAAATTGCTTTTGTTATTGGATTTAATTGCACGTGTATTAGTATGTATAAGGTGAGTATTGTTTCTCTTACAGAAATAGAAACTGGAAGGAAAAAAAACATCTAATAAGTTACTTATTAGAATCATAGTGTCTTAAAACTAGATCTTTTGAAGTGCTGTAATTTTCAGATTTAAAAAAATAATAATTGTAATTTCCTGTTGAGAAACTATTTTGAATCAGCCTAGGATGGCTTATAATCCATGGCTGGGCCCCGGCTTTGGTTACTTTTAAATGGATTTCGAGACTTTCTTTCTGGTCCGATCAGGAAGAACACTTTCCCAACAGCTGAATTCTAACCTGGTTGGACCACGAGTATGTGTTTGCAATGGACTCCGGATGTCTCGAAGCTTTACAAATATCAATCATATGGTGTATTTATAATTGGCCATTTTTAAAGCACCTGGATCATGCAATTATACATTTCTTGTGCAATGACTTAAGGACTTATTGTTCAGATTGTAGGGATCCACTACTTTGACTTCAAAATACATCCAGTTGACTTATTTATTCTTGTTTTCCAGCTTTTTGCAGAACGAAGAGGCTTTTATGGCGATCAATAAATTGCAGACTATTTTCTATTTCTAAAATAAAGCCGTTTTGTGTGTTGTCTCCGTTATTATGAACAATGCTCAATGTATGCACTGTTACACACTCACTGACCTATAAAGTCGGCATTAAAATTCTGCCACACCTATAAACTTTTAGTAACACCGCCAATCCACTTAAATCACAAAGAAACTAGTTATTCGTTTAAAAGAAAAGATTAAGGCTCAATAATAAAGCCTAAAGCATCTTTTAACGTATTTTAACTTAAGACAAACTCATTCAAGTTTACCAGGTAAGAGTTGAACTGCAAAACCGCGACGCAGACAGTACGCCAATTCCCTCAGGCAGGTGATCCGGGCAACTATATTACGTAAAGAACGCGACGCTCGCTGGGGGCCTCGCGTTCTTCTGTCGCTCATAAAATATGGCGTCGTAGGAAGTCTGTTGTTGTCCGAAAGAAAGTGGCAACATACGGATATGCAAATAACCACGCATGTAGTGTCAAAAACATACCAGTTAAAAGGCAGATAAAGTGACAGTGGTAATGAACCGCAATGTTGAGATCTACGGGGTTCTTTCGTGGAATTGACTGCCCGTTTTATTGTGAGACTAACAATGGGAAAGCCGGTACAGATGGGTGCAGCAGACCTTTCTGTCACTTCAGACACAGCAAACAAAGACGAGCCGCCTCTGGGATATACGACATCAAAAAGACTAAAGCGCATTCTGCGAGTCCAAACGGTGAATTAAAATGTCTTTGTGGTCTCAAGTTTTCTTTTGTTCAGATAGACGTTTGGTTCATGTACATTTAAATGCACTGAAGCTTTTTGCTGAGGAACAAAGAAACCAAAATAATTACATATATTAACTGTGAATCTGTCAGGAAGCCCATTTATTTATTAATAATAAAACTTTTTTTATAGCGTGGTACAACTGCTTTTACTGTTGTCAGTAACCTTTTATTCCTCAAATGTATGTAGTAACTGAGAAATGTTTGTTTTTGTTGTATGAAGGTAGTTTGCAGTATGTTTAGTTAGTTTGACATTAGTGCAATATATAAATTATATATATTTATATATATATATATATATAAGAGAGAGATTTAATTGGTAATATGGGCCTAATACATTTTTGTGTGAAATTAATTCTGCCATATGGGTGTGTTATATATTATGATTCTGTGGTTGATTTTTCACTGTAATTCATTCAAATCTTGTGACTTTACAGATCAAGGATATGATCCATTCAGTCCGGAGGTTGTGAGACCGGGACAGCATTATAATGGGGAGCCACCATCGAGCCTGTCGGCGGGTCAGGATGTGGACCTTGGTAACATGGAGTTGGAGCTGGTCAATCGGGCCATTGAGGCTGTTCGAAGTGAGATGGAAAGGGAGAAGAAGAAGCTTTCCCGGATTGGGGATCAGGGATATGAGCCCACCACAAGCTCTGTTAAGAAGAGACCAAAGCCCCCTGCATCATCCCATCAGGGTTATGATCCTGGGAGCTATCAGATGGGCCAAGCGAGTGAATACACCCCGTCCCCTCGCTCCAGCAAATACACTTTGGACTCGGACAGCAGCAGCAACAACGCCAGCGCACTGGAGTATGTGCCCACTGCTGTCTCGAAAAAAAGAGTTAAAAAGGTGTTACCTCCACCACCGTCCCGTGTCAAGTGTAAGTACACTCTGGATAAATCTAAACCAACAACGGACATGGAGTACGACCCGCCACCGTCCCGTGTCAAGTGTAAATACACTCTGGATAATTCCAAACCAACATCGGACATGGAGTACGACCCGCCACCGTCCCGTGTCAAGTGTAAATACACTCTGGATAATTCCAAACCAACAACGGACATGGAGTACGACCCGCCACCGTCCCGTGTCAAGTGTAAATACACTCTGGATAATTCCAAACCAACAACGGACATGGAGTACGACCCACCACTATCCCGTGGCAAGTGTAAGTACACTCTGGATAATTCCAAACCAACAACAGACATGGAGTACGACCCACCACCATCCCGTGGCAAGTGTAAATACACTCTGGATGATTCCAAACCAACAACGGACATGGAGTACGACCCACCACCGTCCCAAGTAAAGTGTAAATACACTCTGGATAATTCCAAACCAACAACGGACATGGAGTACGACCCACCACCGTCCCGTGTCAAGTGTAAATACTCTCTGGATAATTCCAAACCAACAACGGATATGGAGTACGACCCGTCACTGTCCCGTGTCAAGTGTAAATACTCTCTGGATAATTCCAAACCAACATCGGACATGGAGTACGACCCGTCACCATCCCTTGGCAAGTGTAAATACACTCTGGATGATTCCAAACCAACAACGGACATGGAGTACGACCCGTCACCGTCCCGTGTCAAGTGTAAATACTCTCTGGATAATTCCAAACCAACATCGGACATGGAGTACGACCCGTCACCGTCCCGTGTCAAGTGTAAATACTCTCTGGATAATTCCAAACCAACATCGGACATGGAGTACGACCCGCTGTCGAACTATTCGGCTAAACCGACTGTTAAAGAACAGAGAACTTTGTGTTCAGAGGGAGAGGGGAGAAAGAGATTTTATCCTAAAAAACAAAGGGAAGACGAGGAATATGTTCCAACTGCAAAAAAACCAAGGTCGTCGCCACCTAAGGCAGATGTCCCGAAGTACACTGCAAGTTTCTCTGAATCCGACGAGGAAAGTTCGGGGACGGAGTATCGGCCAATGTCCATAAGCCGCCTGCAGCGCAAGGGGATCACCATCGGCTTGAAACAGGAACGAGAGTCGGGTTTGATGGGACAACAAAGAAAGCAGGTTTCTAAAACAGACGATGGCTTCTCACAGAGCGAATCGGATGACATCCAGGATGTGGACAGGACAGACAAAAAGATACCTAAAAAGGTGTCTGTGAGTCAGTTGAAAAATGTTAAATCTGATAAGCCAAAAAAAGAGGAGAAGGAACCCAATAAGAAGAGTCCGAAAGAAAGGCTGGAAAGTTCAAGTGTGAACAAGACGTCAAAAAATTCAAGTAAAAAAGACAAGAACCAAAGTAAGACTGTGGATGGAAGCAGTAAGTCCAAGGAAAAGGTGCGGAAAGACGGAACCGAGTCAAAGAGTAATGATGAAAAGAACAAGAAGATAGTTAAGATAAAGAGTGAACACAGCCAAAGGGAAAAAGAGAGAGGAAGTGGCGACATCAAGAAACTCAAAACAGACAAACCTGTAAAAAACGATAAGGTGCCATCCAAATTCAAAGACCAAAGGAACGGAAAACTTGAGAGCATCGCAAAGGAGAAGGACAAAAAGAAAAGCAACCATGGGAGCAGCAGTACCTACAGCAGTAGCATTAAAGATAAAAGTAAGAAAAAAACCAGCTCGATCCTTGATCACAAGGAGGCAAGAGAGACCAAGCAGAGGAATCTCAGCCACGCTGACTTGTTCGGTGCTGAGAGTGTGGAAGAGGATGATGAGGAAGACGAGAGGATAGTGAGGAAGTCTGCTTCTGCTTTTAAACGAGGAAGCCTCATTATTAATAAGAGGAAACCCTCTGAAGATACGTCATCATCGTCAGAGGATAATTCTGAAGTGGATGATGATGGTGGTGGTGGTGATGAAGCAGTGGACTACTCCTGTCTGCAGGATGAGATGGAGTATGACTCGGACCCCATGGAGGAGTGTCTGCGGATATTTAATGAATCCAAAGAGGTCAAGACGGAAGACAAAGGGAGACAAGCTAAGCAGGTACCAATATAGTTTCAATATTTTAAATTACTCTGATTAAAATTATTCTACTGCTTTTATGGGGTTTTGAGGATGTTATTCAACGTGTTGCGGGTGGTGGAATTTTCTGGGTTTTCCGTTGCAACTGACAGTTTCACTTTCAGTTTCATGTGTGTGTGTTTTTAGTCTTCAAGGGAACAGGAGGATGAGGAGGAGGAAGAAACAGAAAGCACTTTAACTACTCTCTTTCCTGGTCAGAAAAAGAGGGTGTCACATTTTAAAGTTCAAGGAAAGGTGAGTGTTGGAATGCAGATTGACATGTTCTCTCTCTTTTTATTGGTTCCCTGCACTTCATATTTGCATATTAGCATTTTATTATTTGGTGCGCAACAGTTAGACTATAAGCAAGTCGAGACAGAATCTGTGGCAGTTTTTAAACAGAATATTGAATACAGAATAGAAGTAAATATATATACTATTAACAAATTCGGGCTATTAACAAGTTTTTTTATTTTTATTTATTCAGAGAGGACTTATTAAACTGATCAAAAGAGACAGTTCAGACATTTATAATGTTCCCAAACATTTATTTCAAATAAAGTCGGTTCTTGTAAACTTTCTATTCATGAAAGAAAATGAATCACGGTTTCCACAAAACTGTTAAGCAGCACAGTTGTTTTCAGCTGTGATAATTAATAAGAAATGTTTCTCGAGCACCAAATCAGTGAATTAGAAAGATTTCTGAAAGATCACGTGACACTGAAAACTTGAGTAATCGCTCCTGAAGTCAAGATTTGCTTCACAGGAAAAAATTTCATTTTAAAACATATTGGGTGGGTTGCACCAACAAGGATTAATCTTAAATCTAGATTAAATCAAGGTTTATCTAATAATTCTGTTGCACCAAACTTTAAACCTTGTTTAAAAATAAGCAGGTTTACATTTAAACCATCGTTTTGATCCTGGATTTAATTTATATTTAAGATTGATTCACTTTAATCCTGTTGCTCCATAACTTTAATCTCAATTATGGATTAATTTTAAACTTGCATGTGAGGAGGTTTAAATTAAGATATTAAATAAAGTACACCTACAATTAAACTATGCAGATGATTGAACAGAGATAGAAACTGTGGGTGTGTCGTCATGTCTCAAAGAAGTGTTTATTACTAATACAAATGAAAAATAAAAGCGCATTGAGCCGGCAGAGTGTGAGGGTCGTGGCGGCCCGTGAGTTTACGCCTGCTATCGAGTCCGGGATGCAGATCTGTCACGTCATTTCAAACAAAGAAAAGAAGAGAGGAGTATATTTAGCATTTAACGGCAGCGGGGATGATGAGGTGAGCGCCAGTGATCAAACGGAATGGGCGGCGCTGTCAAGAGCGGAGATAGTCACTCCCCCAATCATGACAATTATTTTGTCATAAATTACGCTGCCATAATACTGCATTAATTGATACTATAAATATATTCCCATGCTTATGAAATCCACATGCGCTTTTCAGTAACGGTCTCTCTACATAGCGCTTTATAAAGACAGACATAAAGTTTATTTCCTTTATCCGCAAGAGCTACTTATGTCAGAGAGAGAGAGTTTCTGGTGGTCAATAAAGAAGGAAATTGAATATTAGTATTGTTGCTGTCAATGGCAAATCCATCATGGCGGCGAAAATGAGGTTTTAATCGCAGGTTAAATTCTAATCCCCGATTTGTTAATCTGGGTTTAAAATTAAGTGGTGCAACACAACTCGATTTAATAAAGCCTAGATCAACAAATCCTAGATTAGCTCTAAACTGTGCTTAATTTAATCCTTGTTGGTGCAACCCACCCTTTAAAATAGAAAACGGGTATATTTTAAATTGTAGTAATACTTCACATTATTATTGGTTTTAGTCTATTTTTGTGTGTTTTTCTATCCCGATGGGGACTTCAACCTGAATGCACACTGACTCATGGGGACTCCTTGGCTGTGGGGACCTAAATTAAGGTCCTCATGAGGAAAGTTTTTTTTTTTTTATGTAAAAAGGCAGAAAGTTTTCTGTGATTGGTTGGTTTAGGGGTAGGGTTAGTGAAAGGGGATAGAATATACAGTTTGTATAGCATGAACACCATTACGTCTATGAAGAATTTCCCCATTTAGATAGCGAACCAGATGTATGTGTGTGTGTGTGTAAGTGTGTATACTACTTTTAGATTGTTACTCCCCAACACTGCGTTTTAAGTGCCTAAATAACATAAAACATGCGAATTAGATCAAAAAGTAAATGGGAAGAAGCCAGTTCAACTAAATAGGGTTCATAACATATATTATTAAATGATGAATCCATAGTTGTGTTCAGAAATGTAATTTGTCCAGTTGTTTAATAATTGCTTTAATAATTCTCTTCTTTCAGTCAGAGGCGTCGTTCAACGCTGTGCCGATGCAGCAGCGGAGGATGACGGCGCAGGAGATCTGTTACCGACGCATGCAAAAAGCCCAGCAACAGGCGGTGCAGCTGGCTGCCGCAGTAAAGACTGCGTCTGCGTCGACCAATCCAATACTGGGGCTTCCTGGAGAAAAGCGACGGGTGGCGCACCGGCCAAATGCCTCCCTGCCCTCTTCAAAGCCTGGTATGAATGGGTCCTACATTCAGTCAGTTGCAGCAGGATTAAGGTTTTGGAGTTAAAAACATTAATCGTTGAGTGTTTTATTTTTTGTTTTAAGGATTAGCTGATGCCAGCAGTCAGGTGTTGTCACCCACCAGGGTGGCGACAAATCAGCTCTCAGTCAAAGCTCAAACGTCGGCGGGCATCCTGTCAAAGACCACATCCACTGCATTGCAGAAGAGAGTGGCTCACACCCCCACCATGAAGGTAATGTCGTCCTATAACAGTCCTATAATGGTCTTTTTACTTGCCCCCAATGAACACTCTCTTTTCTGCCCATCACAGAGCTCCGCCATGACGCGTCCTGTCATTCCTGCTGAATTTGGGGCCAAAGTGCCTACTAATGTCCGTCAGCGTTACCTCAACATCTTCATTGATGAGTGCCTGAAGTTCTGTTCCTCTGAACAGGAAGCCTTTCAGATGGTATGACGTCCGACATCCATAATTTCATTTCAGTTAATGTCAACTCCCTTATATATATCGTTGATGTGTATATTGTGGATGTCTTCTTTGCTCCCAGGCTCTGGAGGAAGAGAAGGTGGTGTATGACAGGAGCAGCAGTAAGAACATCTACCTGAATGTAGCTGTGAACACACTGAAGAAGCTCCGCAGCAAGAGCACACCTACGTCCCCTGCCCTCAGTGCGTCTAACACACACACACGCAGATCATGTATTTAGTAGACATACGTCTAAAGTAGCTGAGGGTAAATCTGGGGTTAAGTGCCTTTCTTAAGAGAATACAGTAGTGTGTCTGGTTTGTGTTTGTGCGTCTCTGTTATCGATCATGAAAGAGGCCAAAAGTCTGAGACCACATTGAAAATCTGGGATGTAAATCTAATTTATTCCTGGACAATTTAGGATTTTTTGACCATATTCAAAGAAATAGTATGATATAAAATTCTGCATTAGGATTAGTGACACTAATTTACATACAGCTTAAGGTTAACAGGTGCTTTTGTTAGATGGACATGCCAAATATAAAGACATATCCACTTTGCACTCAGTTTTTAATTTGTCACTATTTTTTAATGAATATTTCTTGTGCTGTTTGTTTCACAGAGACCCCGGCTGTATCTGTGAATAAAAAGGCTCAGTCCCACGAAGAAGTACTTGGCGGACGACTTGCTGCCACAACCAGCTACACAATCAACCGCTCCGGCAAACAACAGGATGTTGACCTCAAAGGTACCTCACATCCACAGTGTAATTTTAGTATTATTTATATACTATTATATAGATTTTTATTAGATTTAACTGTTATTAGAGGTTTAGTTTTAGTTATTTTATTAAACTTATTATATTTCAGTTAGTTTCAGATGCCACATTTTTCATTTTCGTTTTGGTTTTCTAGGGTTAAGGATATATTTTTAACAGCGTTTGTTACCAATAACAACACTTTCGGTTCCAGTCTTACTCACCCATGTCTAGGTGATTTATTTTCATAGCGCTGTACAATCTGAGCGATATTTATGGGGTATTTCCAGAGACAAATCAATTTACAGCTGTTTGTGCATCATGCTGGTTTTCAGGTACCATTCTCTACAAAAAACTGAAAAAGTATGCAATGACTGAAGAACAGCTGCAGGAGCATGGCTACCCCAGACCTCACCCTGAGATGTCGGGTCACGCTGTTGTCCATAACCTTCCAGAGAAGAAAAACAATGACCGTAAGTTCTTTTTTTATTGTTATTGACCATTTCTTAACACAGAGCCAAACCACTAGGTGGCACTACACTCAAACTTTTATCACCTCATGAGCCAAAATAGTTTTGTTTTTCATGGACACAATGCATCACTTGAAACATTTGATATGACATGACCATAACCAAGTTCATAGTTGAGGGTAGAAGGAGGTGGGAACCAGTGTCATCACAAACCGGGTCCTCCCCATCAGTTAATGATTATACTAAGTACATACAAATTATATTAATTTAAAATATGTATAGGTTACTATATAGTGTATAATAAAATAAAATTAAACATTTCTTTCACTTGATTAACTGTTGATTCATTAACTAATAATAATATAGCCTATTAATTATTCACTTGAACATCATTACATTATTTTTATAACAGAAATATTTGGAAATGTAACACTTAATTTAACATGTAATTATATTAACCCTCTGGGGTTCTTCGGGTCAAAAATTGTCATTTTTGACCCGAAGGTCCTGAGTGTGACTATTTTTTTTTACGACAACTTAGACTTTTCAAATCCAGATCCCATTTTTTTCTGGGTGTTCATATACCAAGTACCAATAAAGTCACCAAGTTTCAGACCATTCTGATGAAGCTACGATTTTTAACATTTCATAAAACGCAAGATCCACTATAGTGGTAAAAATGTGCTATTGCGTGATAAAAATGCTCAATGTGTCCACCGGATGGCACCGATCTCATTAAAAAAATTGCTTTCATGAGGCCTAGGCTTGACTCTAAAATGAAATACAGCTTTAATAATTAAAAAAAAAAATAAATAAAAAAATATATATATATATGTGTGTATATATATATATATATATATATATATATATATATATATATATATATATATATATATATATATATATATATATATATATATATATATATATATATATATATATACATTTTTTATTATATTCAATGGGAAAAAATGGGTCATAATTATTGCATAAATATTAATTATAAATCATAAAATTATCTCAAAACACCAAAAAAAGAAAAGAAAACATATTATTGAACAAAAATAGATTTAATTGATTTTACTCAAATCTTTTTTATCTTAATCCCAGACATTAATGGTCATTATGTAGTTCAAACAGTATTTATCATAACATGATTTTGTAGGAATTGTAATCAGGCGCTAAAGAGAGTACCTACAGTATTAAAATTAATCTGAGCCAATGGGATCGCTTGGGGTCCTAGTAAAAAGTAAAGCGGCAGCCCCTCACAGACGATTGTAGCATAAACAAAAACAAAACAGCAACTTAAAATGTCCCAGGCCTGGTCCTCTCTCGTCTTCCACTGTCATCACTCCTCCATTTATCTTTCCGGAGCTCGTCCGTGGGACTCAACTGGTGTGTTGCACAGGTGTTCCTCATTTAACATTCACTCCACCGGCCTTGCTCTGCTCCCACAGCTCTCGGCCCCGCCCTGCTTCCCACCACAATGACATTGAATTACATTTGAACATGTCTTCCCTTCCCCTAACATTTTCAATTATGATTTTGATTAATTGTCCTGTATGTCTTCCTCAGCCTTTTCCAAAATCTGTAGTCGATGTGGCGCTGAGTACAAGATAAACGTTAACGGCAGCTGTGTGCGTAAGGAGGAGTGCAGTCACCACTGGGGAAGATTACGCAGAAACAGAGGTGGGTATGTGTACGTATGAGACGTGGGATGAGATTCTGCAATGGAAGTGCAACTGCTTCATGTGTTTCAGTGCATATTTAGTGTATACAGTATGTCACACCTAACACTGCCATGTTTGTGTGTCTCGCATAGTTCCAGGAGGCTGGGAGACGCTTTACAGCTGCTGCTCTGGTGCAGTTGGTTCTCCTGGATGTGAAGTGTGTAAAGTAGGTGTCATCTTTGGTCATCTTCTCCAACTAAATTTTCTTAAATCTAAAATAGGATATTCTTCTAAATCTCCTTAAATACGATTTTAAAGGGGGGGGGGAAACACTCAGTTTCAGTCAGTCTCATGTCAATCTTGAGTACCTATAGAGTGGCATTGCATCCTGCATATCTCCGAAAAGTCTTTATTTTTAGTATAATTATAAAAGAAAGATGCGCTGTTCCGAGTCTTTCCGAAAAAAGCCGTGCGGCTGGGGGCGTATTGTGTGGGCGGAGCTAAAGAATGTCGAGCGCGCGCCGCTGTTACTGTGTTGAGTGCGTCTGAAAGCTGCGTCATCCCTAAAAGCGGGGAAAAACTTTATTCAACATAAAAAATGGCTTTTAATCAGATACAGCCATACATCTATGATCCGGAATCAGACCCAGAGGCTGAAGTTGAACAGGAGCAGCAGCAAAAACGACTAGAGCAGGACGTTGACTATGTGGTATAAGTTACACTAACTATATAATATGTTTAGCGGCTTGTGTTATTTAAAACACCATGTCAAGCGCGAGTGTTACAATGTGTGTGTGTGTGTGTGTGTGTGTGTGTGTGTGTGTGTGTGTGTGTGTGTGTGTGTGTGTGTGTGTGTGTGTGTGTGTTTACGCGTGGTTTGTGTAGACATGATTTGTAGTAAGCGGACTGGTTTTGCGCGTCAGGCTAGTGTTTACATAGAAAGACATGGAATAGTAGCGCATTTGAATGAAGAACCGCGCTTATTTAGTTCAACATATTTCCCCACTCTTTGTGTATTGTTGTTTGGAGTGCTTTTACAATACACAAACATACACATATAGTAGCCAGCTAAACAAATGTACACACTATACATCGCATGCTCCATTGATCAATACGTGATCATGTTTGGGCTACTTGATGGGCATAGGCAAAAACAGACATTTGAAGCAGTCAAACCTGCGGTTCCAACGTTGGGACCTTTATCGCTGGGACCGCTCCATCCTTCAGTATTAGGCGATCTGAAAATCCGTCGTCGAACTGGGCCTTGTTTATAAAACAATCGGCACCGAAATGCAGGGAACAGACATAAATATTTGCGCAACTCAGTTGCTGATCCTGAAAAGCAAATTCCATCTGTACGAGCCAGCGCTTTGATGGGCGTAGCCTATTGCTTTCACGCTCTCTCTCTCTCTCTCTCTCTCTCTCTCGCGCGCGCGCTCTTCCGGTAGAATTGTCCGTACGGCCCATACAAGGAAATTCCGCCCTGTTGACGTCAAGCGGACCCATGATGGAAAAAAACTTTCCGAAACTTATGACTAACAGGAAGTACTAATTTTGGCAAAGAAATACTCCCATCAAACGTCCACCTTAGCTTTTGAAACTGTGTCCATGTTTAGCATGGGAATCCAAGTCTTTAACAGTGCAAAAAGATCAGTATGCATGAAACAGCATTTCACCCCCCCTTTAAATGTTTTTTTATTTGTAAAATGTAATAGTTTTACAATATATTATAGATAATATCAAATTAAATGTTACATATTATTTATTGTTTGTAATGTTATATAGAGAACACAGATTTTACATTTCTCAAATTGCATCAAAACTTCTGTAAAATGCAGATGCTGAAATCCTTTCATTTTTTTAACAATAAATGAATTTATTTATTTATTATTGCCATGAATTAGCCTTTGATATTGACATAAATAACTAAATAAATAAATGTATTACATATCTTACACATATGTAATTATGTCTTTGCTTATGACTAACATATTTTTGTTGGGGTACATAAGATAAAAAAGGTTGCACACACTACTTTAAAGGAACACGCCACTATTTTTGAAAATAGGCTCATTTTCCAACTCCCCTAGAGTTAAAAACCTTTTTTTTTAATCCATTCTGCCGATCTCCGGGTCTGGTGGTAGCACTTTTAGCATAGCTTAGCATAGATCATTGAATCTGATTAGACCGTTAGTATCTCGCTCAAAAATTAGCAAAGAGTTTTGATATTTTTCCTATTTAAAACTTGACTCTTCTGTAGTTACATCGTGTACTAAGATATGTACGCAATGATATTACGCAGCGCCTGAAAATAGTTCCCAGCACGCTCCCTGTGCAAGCAGGTTGTCACGTTGGTTATGTTGATGGAAGTTAGCCTATTTCAGGCGCTGCGTAATATCATTGTGAGGCTGCACTCATCGTACGGCAGAAAAGTTCCTTGATTATTACGCAGAAATGAGAGTATAGTTCTTAGCCGTATCGGCCTAGAAAATCGCAACTTTTCATTTTCTGTCGGCCTTAGTACACGATTTAACTACAGAAGAGTCAAGTTTTAAATAGGAAAAATATCGAAACTCTTTGCTCATTTTTGAGCGAGATGCTAACAGTCTAATCGGATTCAATTATCTATGCTAAGCTATGCTAAAAGTGCTACTGCCAGACCAGGAGATCGGCTGAATGTATTCGAAAACAGTAAAACTCAACTGTTTAACTCTAGGGGAGTTGGAAAATGAGTAGCTATTTTTCAAAAATAGTGGCATGTTCCTTTAAGGAAAGGGTCTCCAAACTCGGTCCTGGAGAGCCCCTGTCCTGCAGAGTTTAGCTCCAACCCCAAATTAAACACCTGAACCAGCTAATCGGTATCTTACAAGGCCCTAGGTAGACACTGATTAGCTGGTTCAGGTGTGTTTATTTGGGGTTGGAGCTAAACTCTGCAGGACAGCGGCCCTCCAGGCCCTTTCCTGCATCTAGAAGTCTTTTGCTAGTTGAATCTGCCTGTAGAAGCAGGAAAAGCTTTTAAGAAGGTGTTTAGGGTGAGTATTATACTGAAAAGCATGTTAAGTAATGTGTATGAGGTCTCTGAAGGATTAAATAACTGTTTTTGCTGTTCCCTTTCTCTTCAGCAACATGTACAAGATGGTCGTAAAGAGTCGTTGGATGGTTTTGTGAAGACTTTCAGCAAACCGTTGCCAGTAGATGGAAATGCAGGTGTCTACGCCTTGGATTGTGAGATGGTGAGAACAGTTATTCAAATACGCCCACACTTATTTTAGGTGGTAAAAAAAAGCCTCATGAAGGAAACAGGATGCGGTTGTGGGTGAAAGTGTATATAAAGCTGATATTACAAGCAGGTTTAAACCATTTAATGCTATAAACTTTTTCAACTCAATACTTGTTTTATAGTGCTACACAAAGACAGGGTTGGAGCTGACTAGAGTCACCGTCATTAACTCTGACCTCAAAGTTATCTATGACACGTTTGTCAAGCCAGGGAGCAAAGTGGTGGATTACAACACACGGTAGGAATTGTGTTAAGAGTTTTGCCATTCATTCGCCTTTCAGTTTTCCAGTTTCAATTACACCTGTGTCTGTTTTGTCCAGGTTTTCAGGTGTGACACAAGATGATTTGGAGAACACCACCATCACCCTGAGAGATGTGCAGGCGGTGCTGCTGAGCATGTTCAGTGCTAAGTCCATTCTAATTGGACACAGTCTTGAGAGTGACCTTTTTGCGCTCAAGGTTCACATAAACACTATTTGTACTGTCTTTATAATGATCCAAAACCTAGTGTGCTGCCTATCTAGATAGCATTTTTAGGAATTTTAAGTGTGCTTGTGATACAAAGATGGATTCTTTGATTAATAGAAACTTCAATGAACAACATTTATTTGAAATAGAAATCTTTTGCAGCATTAAAATGTCTTTACTATCACTTTTGATCATTTTAATGCATCCTTGCTGAATAAAAGTATTAATTCTGTTTTTCTTTTTTTTACTTATTCCGAATTTCTTGAGCACCAAATCAGCATATTAGAATGATTTCTAAAGGATCATCACAGGAATAAATTGCATTTTAAAAATATTAAAATGGAAAACGGAATACTTGTTACACAGTTACAAGTATACAGTTAGGTAGCATTGTAGAGTTTGGAACTGTGGCATTTTTGTCTTTTAATTAATATTTATGAACATAATGGTGCTATCTGTTCTCTGTTTACTAGCTTATTCACAGCATGGTCGTGGACACCGCCATTGTGTTTCCTCACCGCCTGGGTCTGCCCTACAAACGTGCCCTGCGCAACCTTATGGCCGACTACCTCAAACGCATCATACAGGACAGTGGTGAGGATGTTAATCTGCATTATCAGTATCAGCTTTCTTGGGTCAAACACACCAAGAAATTAACAGGATATATATTCCCCCCGAAAAAAAGTAAAAATTGTATTATACATTAAGAAAATTAGGCTTATTTTTAAGGGCCATTATGATTTTTTTAATATGGTCATATTGTCATTATTAACTACATGTATTACTGTCATTATGTCCCGTTACTGTCTGGGCACCAGTGTTATTTTAATATTGAGATGCTATTATATTATATCAAATTCATATTTTTCTTTTATATTTTCCGTCTTCATTTGCATTTTAGTTAAAGTTTTAGTAAGATTTTGTCATAGTTTTTATAATTTTTTTTAATAGTTTTGTTTTTATTCATTCTTATTTCAGTATTCAGTAATTATTTAAATTGAGCATAAATTAAATTCAGTGCAATAAATAAATGCTTTATAAATTGAAATTAAATATCATTACACTATAAGAATATGACATTCTAAATTGGGCTTAAATTGGGCTTCATTTTCTATAAGGCAAAACATTTAATCTGGTCTGGATATGAGATTCACCTTCCTTTTTATCTAGCCGTTGAAAGAATGTTTCATAATAATATTGTGTTATCAAACTCACTTGTCTTTTAGTTGGAGAATAACATGCAACACATAAAGGCTCTAAATAACATGCTCTGGACTGTATATGTGCTTCCTGTCTCTTTACAGTGGAGGGACATGACTCCAGTGAGGATGCGCGGGCCTGCATGGAACTCATGGTCTGGAAGATTAAAGAAGATGCCAAGGTGAAGAGATGACCTCTGACCCTGCCAGTTCTCTCTCACCATGTTATGACCTGGAATGATTTTTGATGAACAGAGTGTCATAGAGGAAGAGTCACTGAAGCTCTTCATAATGGGCCGTGCGTCACATGGGTCGGATAAACTCTGTCAGAGTAAAGGCTGCAGTTTGAATGACGGGGAAAGAAAGAGAAGGACTAACACAAAGGGGAGGAGACCTGTGGGAATAATGTGACAGATTGCAAAGCCCGGACCACCATGGCTCCTAGCAACCGGAGCTAGTGCCCTATAAAACAAGCAATCCTATTTATCACGTGCTAAAACAGACCTAGTTATGGCTGTAATTATCATTAGAAGTGGACATGGATTGGGCTGAGGGAAATTGACCTTTTGTTGAGTTTAAGTATTTTCTTTTTTTTTTTTCAGCAGTATTTTTATGTTTTCAAGAACCCTAGCCCTCTCAGTTTTGATGGTGTTTTAAAGTTCACTTTAGGTGATGTGGCTCCAGGTGTCATTCCTGGAAAGTCTATTTGTTGCACTCTACAAATATAGTTGTATATTAAATCCACAATTATACTTGAAACCATGTTTTTCAGCACTGATGTGATGTCACTTCCTAGAGTAATAATGTATAGCAATCCACACACTCTAAATCGCTGTCTCTGTAGCTGCGAATATGTAAACCTAGATAATTCTGACTCAATGTCTTGTAAGCCAGACTCAGTATTATCATCTGTACTCAAATTAGTACAATTTATTTACACATTCAGATCTGTTAGTGATTTTGTTCATGTGAATCATGAGCTGACAGGACAATTTGAAAAAAATAAACTGTTTACTTTGATTTACTTTTTAGTTTAATTTGTATTAGGTTATTTAAGCTCTAAAATGAAGCACTTTGTAAATTGACACACTAAATGTCATGTAATCTGTGCAGGCCTGCCACTTTAAACACATCAGACTGCTCCTAAAAATGCATAACTTTCATAATTCACTATTCACTAAAGATTAAGATCGCTGTACAGTGTTTTGTAATGTTATTAAATTAGTTGACATTTATGCCATGAGCTGTACATAAGTTGTATCTAAGCTGGTTTTGTAAAAGCTATAAATAAAACAATCACCAATTTTTACACGTGTGTATATACCGATCAGGCATAACATTATGAAGTGAATAACGCTGATTATCTCTTCATCACGGCAAGTTGATGTGTTAGAAGCAGGTAAAATGAGCAAGCGTAAGGATTTGAGCGAGTTTGACAAGGGCCAAAATTGTGACGGCTAGACGACTGGGTCAGAGCATCACCAAAACTGCAGCTCTTGTGGGGTGTTCCTGGGCTGCAGTGGTCCAAGAAAGGAACAGTGGTGAACCGGTGACAGGGTCATGGTTGGCCAAGGCTGATTGATGCAAGTGGGGAGCGAAGGCTGGCCCGTGTGATCGGATCAAACAGACAAGCTACTGTGGCTCAAATTGCTCAAGAACTTAATGCTGGTTCTGATAGAAAGGTGTCAGAATATACAGTGCATCACAGTTTGTTGAGGCTGCATAGCCACAGACCAGTCAGGGTGCTCATGCTGACCCCTGTCAACCACCGAACGTGCCAGCAGTGGGCACGTGAGCATCAGAACTGGACCACGGAGCAATGGAAGAAGGTGGCCTGCCTGGTCTGATGAATCACGTTTTCTTTTATATCACTTTGATGGCCGGGTGCATGTGCATTACTTACTTGGGAAACATTTTGCATTTATTTACATTTATGCATTTGGCAGACGCTTTTATCCAAAGCAACTTACGACTCCATGTTGCTCCCCTGGAGCCTTGCTCAAGTACACTCTGGTGGTGACAGCTGGGATCGAACCAGCAACCTTCTGCGTATCAGTTCCATGGTTTAACCCACTGGACCACCATCTCACAACATGGCACTAGGATGCACTATGGGAAGAAGGAGAGCCGGTGGGGGCAGTGTGATGCTTTAGGCAATGTTCTGCTGGGAAACCTTGGGTCCTGCCATCCATGTGGATGTTACTTTGACACGTACCACCTACCTAAGCATTATTGCGGACCATGTACACCCTTTCATGGAAACGGGTTTCCTTGGTGGCTGTGGCCTCTTTCAGCAGGATAATGCGCAAAAATGGTTCAGGAATGGTTTGAGGAGCACAACTGTTTGAGGTGTTGACTTGGCCGCCAAATTCCCCAGATCTCAATCCAGTCGAGCATCTGTGGGATGTGCTGAACAAACAAGTCCGATCCATGGAGGCCCCACCTCGCAACTTACAGGACTTAAAGGATCTGCTGCTAACATCTTGGTGCCAGATACCACAGCACACCTTCAGGGGTCTAGTGGAGTCCATGCCTCAACGGTTTTGGCAGCAAAAGGGGGACCAACACAAAATTTGGTCATAATGTTATGCCTGATTGGTGTGTATGTATATGCATATGTATATATAAAGTTATCATCTTAGCAATCATATATTACACATTATAAAAGCTTTATATACTACCACTAACATATACACTCCCATTCAAAAGTTTATGGGCAGCAAGGTTTTGTTTTTAAATTATTACTATTTTCATTTAGCAAGGATGCGTTAAATTGACCAAAATTTCAAAATACTTTAAGATTTGTTACAAAAAAGTTATATTTCAAATAAATGCTGTTATTTTGAACTTTTTATTCATCAAAGAATCTCGAAAAAGAAAATGTTTCTTGAGCAGCAAATGATTTCTGAAGGATCGTGTGACACTGCTGAAAATTCAGCTTTGCCATCACAAGAATTAATCTTTTTTTTTAATACTTTTTAAAATATATACCATATCATTACTGTTTTACTGTATTTTTTTAATACATAAATGCAACCTTCGTGTGCATTAAAGACTTCTTTCATTAACATTATAAAATCTTGCCGACCCCAAACTTTTGAACATTATTATATATTATTACAGTGTTCAATGGACA
The DNA here is from genome assembly GCF_949357685.1 of Gobio gobio. Classification (NCBI taxonomy): domain Eukaryota; kingdom Metazoa; phylum Chordata; class Actinopteri; order Cypriniformes; family Gobionidae; genus Gobio; species Gobio gobio. The sequence continues at coordinate 44,225,409 of NC_137116.1, read as the reverse complement.
GTCTATGCAGCAAGTGTATTTCTAAACGCACAATGATGTCAAGCTTTTGACTGAGAATATTCTCTGGTCTTTTATCCTAACCTGTCTGTTCCACTTCACCATCTTCCTCCAGTTATTTTGTATGTCTATATACGTATGAGACCTCTTCCAGCAGGTGCCTGGCTAAGAACTCTTTCTTCAGCAGCTGTTTTCTCGGACAACAAAATGACACAAAGAGCCTGTGGAGGCATAGAGGGGAGGTCTATTGTATCCCGCTCACCCCAGGCCCATGTGTTTACCCTGGGCCCCAGCCATCTCATGTCACAGTCCCGGACCCCAGGTATTAAAAACAACGGCAGGATCAATATCTCGCACAATGTCCGGGTGGCCAGGAAGGGGGGCGGCTCTCACTGTGTTTATTGAGTGATTTAAAGATTTGAGCATGTGCAGTGAAACAGCTTAAAGTCTTCTTCATTATCAAGTTCGACCAGTCGCTCCTCTGATCACCTTTGACTTGCTGGGGGTCACCCGACAGAGGAGGGATGCTCATGGGCAAATTGTAGTGTTTTTACCATTTGGTTTGATTTTTAGTCATCTGATCCATGACATTAATATATTTTTATATAATGAGATCCGTTTATATATTGTTGCATTTTGTGAGCAACACTAAGCAAGAAAAATGTTTTATATGCTAATCGCATATATCAAAGGTCATTATGCCATTGTACAATCTTGTCTCCTAATTAGGCGATTGATCCTCTAGTTATTTCCAATATTGATCGGTTAGGCTTAAGATAAGCCAGACTCATGGTCTGGCTTAAAAGGTTTTGTTGAAATTTGGGTCCACAGAGACTCAAAAAAAGCATTCACTTGAGTGTCTGATGCTTGTTTTTGGTTAACACTGTCTTGTTAGTGCAAATTAATGTCAGTGTGTGACGGCCACTGCTCTGCTTTGTATATGAGATTAATCTGTTCCATTAGAAACTCGTTTAATTCTTTATTTCAGACCATGGAGTTTTTTTTATGTCCGTTGGGTCCAAGCATGATTTAGATTTTTAGGTTTTGTCATTATTTATGGGTTGTTTGGTTAAGGGCTCAAACTCAAATTTTGCAAATGTCATTATAGGGTTTGTTGTATTTGGCTGCATATGCAGTTCAGTCTGTGCTGAAAGATCACTTAATCATTCACTATCGACTTGTCATACTGATGTTTTTATTTTTGAATTTACATGCAACATGGTTGTTTGTCTTGTGTTGAACTGTTTGGGTGAAATATTTTATAAGTAAAATAGTTTAAATGGATTTTATTCTAGATCATTTCTATTTGTTGTTCATGGACATTGTTTTTATTATTATTCATATCTGTGACTACATTTTAAATTGGACATCCTTATAGAGATACCAAACTTTTGTGAGTTTGGCTGTAAAGACTTTCTTAGCATATTAGTTTTTATTGTTTTGCAATTATAATGCTATTTGAATTTCCAATTATTATCTGCAACGTCACAATTTAAGTGATTATTTTGCAAGGAATTTTTTTAAATAACATCATAGATAGATAGATAGATAGATAGATAGATAGATAGATAGATAGATAGATAGATAGATAGATAGATAGATAGATAGATAGATAGATAGATAGATGATAGATGGATGGATGGATGGATGGATGGATGGATGGATGGATGGATGGATGGATGGATGGATGGATAGATAGATAGATAGATAGATAGATAGATAGATAGATAGATAGATAGATAGATAGATAGATAGATAGATAGATAGATAGATAGATAGATAGATAGATAGATAGATAGATAGATAGATAGATAGATAGATGGATATAGACGGATTGATGGATGGATGGATGGATGGATAGATAGGAGAGGAGAGGATTAGATAAAGTGGTTTGAGTGAGCAATTATCAGTATTTAACCTGACGAAAAGATATTTATTCAATATTATCCACATTATATTTCTCCTTCAGCAGCATTGAGAACTTTTGTAATGATACGTTTGGCCATTAACTTTGCAAACACATGAGAGGAGTCTCTGCATTAAAGACCCACGAAAGGCAGATCAACGAGCGACTACATTTCTCTCCGATGCGGTAGGAAATTAAATTGAAAGTGGGGGATTTGAACTGTGACGATGATTGACAGGGCAGTTTAAACGGTGACGGGACGCACGTAACAGAGTCCGTTAAAGATGACGAAGTAGTATGTCCCAAAGCTTGCATACTCTTCTGCTACACACTCAAAAGTATGTACTTTTTCTTCACAAAAAGAGTGCATACTTTTAGGACGTAGTATAAGTAGGCGAATTGGGACGCAGCCATAGATAGATAGATAGATAGATAGATAGATAGATAGATAGATAGATAGATGGATGGATGGATGGATGGATGGATGGATGGATGGATGGATGGATGGATGGATGGATGGATGGATGGATGGATGGATGGATGGATGGATGGATGGATGGATGGATGGATGGATATAGACAGATAGATGGATGGATGGATGGATAGATGTATAGATGGATGGATGAATAGATGGATGGATTCATCATGCAAATATAACATATTATTAATATAGGCCTATTAGTATTATAATTTTAACTAAATGTTGGTTTTTATGTAAAACTCTGCATTTCAACACAAGTGTATAACTGGTAGATAAACAGTTGATAAGTGAGGATCAGTCCATTATCAAGTGTAAACATCTGGTGCACGTTTTACTCCTGCCGTGCGTTTGTTTTTTGTTCGATAGCTTTTGTGTTTGCATGTTCAGAGGCTCTTTTGAGAATATCTCTTACTGGAGCTTAAACTGTGCCGCTGACCTGGCGCTTCTGGACCCTCACTGCGCAGGGTCAGAGGCCAAGCTAGCCACATCGATTTCCCCCTCTGAAGAAGTCTTTAGTCCCACAGCACTTCTTCTGCGGCCCCCCTCACACACTCCTGTCCACACAGAGCTGCCCAGAGAGCCAATTGTGCTGCACTGGGATCGATCCAGCAAGTGTCCGAGGGGCCTCCTGGTTAAGCGGCTCTCCCTCAGATAACTGACAACTACAAAGCTCTCCTCTTGACAGGCGCTTGTCAATACAAATTTCCACTATTGATAAGTAATTAAAGAAAGGGAGAGCATTCTGCTCCTCACTCCAACATCTGTTAAACAGGACCTGTAAACAAAACCTCTCAAAAGGCTAAATGAACCCCCTCTGCCCTTCTCTAGAGCCCCCCTGTAGTTTTAAACCAATCCAAATCATATTAAAACGCTTTCACTTAGCTGCAGCTTTAGAAAGTCCATTGAGATAAAAGGTCCAATTCTGCAGCTCAAAAGAGTAAAAGTTCCTTCAAACTCAAAACTGAGTGCTACTAGCTACCATTCCAAACCATCAATACAACTACTGTACACATTTCACTTCTTAAAGGATTAGGTTAAAATTAGGTTAACAGATTCCTGGGCTATTTTTTCCATGTTTCACAAATTCACAGTGTTTAAATCTTCATGGGTTAGGAATTATGGTTTATTGACATCACACTGTACATTCGTGCATGCCGTCTTGTTTGCATATTTTCATTGTCAGTGATTGGACAAACACAGCAAGTGATCTAGCTACTTAAATATCCACTTGATAGCCAGTATTCATGTCCAGTCTTGAGTAGGCCAAGCTTTCGGAACATAAAGGTAAGAGTAAAACAATCGCTTCTTCTTTTAAATTAGAGCATTTTTGTCACTGTTTGACATGACAAAGAAACAAACAGCACATGGAAGTTTCTGTGCAAAGCTCATGAATATTTAATGAGGCAAGCACTGTTCGGTTTTGCTGAACAACTGCCTGTTACATTCTGAGGGCCTGTTCACACAAAACGCATTTTTGCAGCCCACTACACTACTTCTCCATTGTTTTTTTAATATGAAAACATGCTCTAGATGGTTTGAGTTTGACCGTCGTGGTTGTGTTCACATCTTTTGCAGCATCTGGCACATGACCCAGTGTTTCACAGCGCTCAAGTTAAAACAAGTTTAAAAAAATCCCATTCCATTGCTCACATCTCACATATAAAAAACGTGAGATGATAGTTAAACAGGGGGAAACGTAAGGTCTAGAGACATGCTTTTTAAAAGTTTAACTTCTAACTGCTTTTTAGAGCCGGTTCACACTTGAACATATTTTAACTTGAGCACATATTTTAACGCACTATGCGTTAGATGCTCGTGCAGTTGAATGGAAAATCCTCAATACTATACCAGTTCTATTTATTATGCATCCATCTTTTTGCTTTTTTCATGTCATTTTTGTGTTTATGCAAACTGTTTACAACTGAGTGATATTAGGCAAACCCATTTTTTATGAGTTTGAAGCTCTGTAATGAGTTTAGTCTGGCCTGTGTTTTTAATACTGCTAATCTGTGTCTTTGGGAGTGGATCCACTAGCACACATCCTCTAAACCCCTTAAACGTTGAAGACAGGGCCTAAACCTCCAAAGCTTGACTATAGCTGGGCACTAAGACAAATTAATGGGTTTGCATCCAATTACACCTATGTAAATAAACATCTGAATGAGAAAATTCCAGATGCATCAACCACTTTGTGGTCTCTTTAAAGCTGTTGAGTGGGTCGGGGGTAAAGCCGAAACGCAATTTTAGTGGGCAGGAGATGAAAACTCAGCTCTCATTACGGACTGAGCCGGAGTTATTAGGTGGGGATGGTGTGTGTTTGGGGTTTGGAGGGGGCATTGCACCGGGCGGTGGTTTTCGGGGAGGGGGTCACACACAACCAGCGTCTTTGTGTGACTCTAATCCTCCCAGCCAACACAGCTTTGGCCAGGTTTCATCATGAAAGTGCCATGAAATAACTACTTTTTTTTCTTAGCAGCAAATCTCCACTAATCCCGCAGGCTGAAGAGACAAAGGCTTCTGGGCTCTGAGCTCCAAGCTTTTAATGGGGTTCAGAGGCTGCTCAGCTAAGGTTCTTCTAAATGACTTATTTTGAGAGGACACTAATACAGCTTGACAGGCAAGAACACCGCAAAGGGAGAAAAAAGCAGAGCCTTGAACAGGGAGAAAAACTTCAGCACAATTCCATGATGGTTTGAAAGGTCAGTCAGGTGCGAACATATCAGTAATGTGGAAAGCGTTGGTCTAGATGAGCTGTTGCCATATGACAGCTAAAAAGGACACCAAAAGACCTGTAAAGCATCTAAGCTTTAAAAGCATTTACAATTGGCTTTTGCCCTCCAACAAATATGTATTTTTAAGCACTTTTTTCCTCCCATCTACAAACTAATTTTACATGATGCCCAAATCATGAGTTGTAAGAAGAAGGTTTTTTTCTTATATAAAGTACAGAAACTGTATCAGAACTTTCCTGTATTAAAATCTGGCTCAAAACATACTTGAACGAAAGTATAAACCTTGACACATTTCATTGTAATAAAAGTAAATTCAGCAATAGTTGCTTGCCGTTTTAGTTGTAGTCGTTTTATAGATTGACTATTATTGGCTGTTGCATATAATTACAGGAGACCAATTCGACTTATAAGAAAGACACAATAGGCTATATGTACAATTAAAAAAAATATCTATGAATGCCAAAATTAGCAAAAATCGACAGTGTGTGAGCCCTTTACAATGTTAAAAGGAAAAGGTGATATAAAGTCATGGCTGTTTTTTGTGACTAGGTATGTTTGCATAAAGTAATAATTACAAAAATATAACAATATGGATCATAAATTCAATATCTCTGTTAATAGAGAAGAAGTAGCCTGTCCTAAACTGAACAGAGCTGGTCACACTTATGTTTTGTTATAGCCTACTAAAAAGAGAAAGACACATAAATGATAGGAAACCAGTAACCAGTACCAGTTATAAGTTAAAATGTATAGACATTGTAAGAAAGAAATAATTTACCTGTCGGGAGTGTGTTGAAATGGCCGAGCTCCAGAAAATCAGTAACGCGAGGTGATTTTGACCGTTACAGATTTGAAAAACAAAAAGGCGGGAATAGAGAACCCTAAACGCTAACACACAAAGAACTATTTCTGCATATAAAGGGTTCTTCAGGACGATACAGTTCTAAATAGAACTGTTACTGCACGTAAATAACCTTTAAAGAATCAAGTCAAAAGTTTAAAGTCGGTAAGATTTTAAAATAGTTAAAAGTCTCTTTTCTCACAAAGGCTGCATTTACGTAGGCCTATTTGATCAAAAACAGTGAAATAGTAGTTTACTGTTTAAAAATATTTTGAAAATGTAATTTATTCATGTGATGGCCAGTCTTCAGTGTCACATGATCCTTTAGAAATCATTCCAATATGCTGATTTTGTTCCTTGTTGTTCTTTTTGTTTTGTAGAAACCGTGATACATGCATTTTTTCAGGATTCTTTGATGAATAGATGGATCAAAAGAACAGCCTTTTTTTTCTTTTCTTTTTTAAATAGAAATCTTTTGTAACATTATGAATGGCTTTACTGTTTCAATCAATTTAACTCATCCTTGGTGAATAGGTTAATTTCTGTCTTTCTTTTAAATCAAGGAAATATAGCTGCAATAGGATTTCATTAATATTCCCATAGACTTCACTTTTGTAAAGATAGAGAGATTTATGTAAATCTCCTTTTCTAATAAAGACCAGAATTCCATGACTGTCTGGATACAAACAAACAATCCTTTCCAACAGGAAAGTGGATATAAAAGTGAGCCAAATGTGTGGTCAAGGTTGTGTGTGTATGTGTGTGGGTCTCATGCCAGTTTAGCCCACAGCTCCTGTGCTTGGCTGCTGTACTGGTTCCTGTGTTGCCCTCTTAGGCACAGACACACACACACACACACACCGAGGAGTGTGCAACTGCCCTGATACTCGTGGGAAACATAATCTAGCTCTCCACATGCCTCGCCTTCCTGGCCCTGAGCTGCACAGTGTCAGGATTTAGCGGAATTTACATCTCTGAACCTCCTGAGCCGCTCCCAGCCGCTCGGCTGCAGTTTTACTGAGGATGATCTGATCTGAGGTGACTGAGGTTTCAGCTGGAGCTAAACTGCTGCTTGAGCTCAATGAGAGAGGGTGTTGAGAGATGTCTGATGGGATAATGACAAGGAGTGACATTCAGATTGGTTGATATGTTTGCTTCATAACTGTCTTGGTGATTTATTGCACAATTACAAGCAGTTTTGACACCACAGACAGCTAATTGCTTTGTTTATCCCATGTGTGTCTTTCGTTTTATTGAGTATTTTATTTATTTTCAGATGCTAAGCTTAAATCCTCCTTTTTGAGAGGATTTGATAAGAAGGAACATTTAGCCCTAAGAAATTACCCTAATAGGCCACTTCCAGAGTGCATTCTCAAGTTGACATTTTCTGGGCAAAATATGGGCCCAGTTAGCAAAACAAACCAGCCAAGCAAACACCCCCCCCTTGGAGTTAATACTAACAAAAGCTGGGGAACGGCAGAGAAAGAAGGAAGAGAACAACGGACAATCAAAGGCTGTTATTTTAATCTGCCCAACCCCAGAGATTAGCCGACCACATTGTTTTAATTGTTTTAAAGGGGGGAGCGCAATGCCCGCTCATTGAAGGGAGATGCTTTGCCTAAATCTCCCAAGTTCAATAGTTTCAAAAACTTGAGCCCCCAAACCCCCCTTTCTCTCCCTCATCCCACTTAATCCAGGCTAATACCTTTCTTTCTATTGGCTAATGGTTGAAGGAAGCTGAAGTTAATGCCTCTTAAATAGTGGAAACTGAGCTGGAGAGAACCTAAACCGTAGTCAACGTGGAGCATTACAGGTCTGCCTTACTAAAAGAAGCTTCATTGTAAAATTTTGGAGGATTTTACCAGCTCCTGTGTGCAATGTTTCCTTGGGATTTTAGAATTATATGAGTAAAAAACAAAAACAGCAGTTACGTGTACTTTACCTCATTTTACTGGGTAAATGTCTGTTTTTTGCAACTGATCATTCCACAGTTCATTGGAAGTTGTAGGTAAGTGTTCATGTTGTAGTTTTTTAATTTATAGAATTTTTATTTTATTTTTTTATTACATAGTTCTACCTATTCCTTATCACATTTTAGGTGTGTTCATCATATATTTTATCCTCTCAGCCAGCAGAATGAATTCTGTGTATTTCTGTGGACCAAGAAACGGCCAGGGGCCTTTTCCATTGCACCGCGTGAACTCGTTATTTCACGAGGCCCACCAGCAGATGGCGCAGCCGTATCAGGTTCATTCAGCGGCCAGTCCGGCGTCCATGCAGACTTTCACGGTGGCGGAGCGCCTGGCAGGTGAGATGCGATTTAGAGACCCAGAATAAATGCAGCATTTGTAAAATTGTAAACATCTGATTTCGGAGGCATATTCCTAGAGCTTTTAATTACTAGTCACACTTTACAGTATAGTGTTCATATTAGGCTACGCGTAGTTGATTCAAATGAACTAGATGGAGGTATAATACCGGTAATTTGATTATATTCATACATTTAATAGAAATATAATTAAGTTTTAAGCTAATATTAAAATAAAATATAATATGTTTTTACAAACATTCTTTATTGTTTATATTGTGCATAATTTTATTTAGTAATATCCAGCAAGGTTAGGACGTCTGAAAATGCTTTTAATTTGCATTTTTGCAGTTTATCACAGTTTTTATTTTATTTTATTACAGATGCTTAAGAATTATAACAATATTAACCACTCTAAAAAATGCTGGGTTGTTTCAACACATGTTTGTGTCAAATATGGACAAACCCAACCGTTATTACATTTTTTTTATTTTTTTTATTACAGATGCTTGAAATGTGATTTTATGTCAATTTTCGCCACTCTCGAAATGCTGGGTTGTTTAAACCCATGTTTGGGTCAAATATGGACAAACCAAAAAAATATATATAAAACTTTATACCAATGGTTGGGTTTGTCCAGATTTAACAACCCAGCATTTTTTGCTTAAACAATCGTGTATAAAAGTTGACCTGTACACAAAGTTAAATCATACTGCTTATTTGTTTTTGTTTTTAAAATTTTAAATTGTAAAACTTTCTGTTTATTTCCATATTTTGAATCCATTATTATAATATTTTTTTTTATGTGGACTCACACATTTAAGCCCTACAGTATATAAATGAACAATGTTAAGTATCATGAAATGTATTGTAAACAACTATTTATTTATCTTCTTCATTTAGAACTCATCCTTGAGGCACGCTATGGGAACCAGCAAAAGCAGCGTCGCAGTCGCACGGCCTTCAATGTGTCCCAGTTACAAGCGCTCGAAAAGGCCTTTCAGCAAACCCAATATCCAGATGTGGGCATGAGAGAGAGACTAGCAGTCTGCATCAACCTCCCAGAGGCCCGTATCCAGGTATGACAGACCTTTAACATCCACGGAAGCTTAATTGCACAAAAGGCTCTTCTTTATATTAGAAAATGTTCTTTAGATTTTTAAGATGTTCCTTAGGAATATAATTGTTTTTTAAAGAACTTTTCATTGAAAGATTCTTTGAATAACCAAAAAAGGTTTTTCTATGGCATCACTGCAAATTTGGGAACCTTTCTTTTAAAGAGTGCAGGTTAAATGTGCTTAAAACATCTTAGATTAACAAAACATGTTTCTTCAGGTGTGGTTCAAAAACAGACGTGCCAAATTTAGAAAAGGTCAACGCTTCACACCCCTTCCCAAAGAAGAAAGCCAAGTGCGCTCCGCTACTAAACAACGGAAAGAAGGGGTGAAGGACCAAGAGAAAGGCTTTAATTCAAAATCTCAATCCTCTATTAGGGAAAACAAGACCATTCCTTCCTCAGCGGACTCTATTCACCTTCATTCCCACCCCAGACTACACTCCTCTGCTGTTCTTCCATTTATTACTGGAGAACACTACCAACAACCAATGCCTCCTGCACTTGGGCTGCTGTCTGCAGGTCTGCCTTTCTCTCCTACATATTTACCTATAATGCAACAGCAGCACAGCACGGCCATCAATCTTGTACCTTTGGGGAAATGCAGCAATCTAATGCTTCAGTCTGTCTGTCAATCTAAATCCATGGTTCACCACCACCTGGACATGTAGCCCTTCCACCAACCAAAAAGCCCTCGTGAGCCAGTCATCCTGATTAGGACATGAAGAGGGAACAGGTGTTCCTGTGTCACCATGGCATGGTAACTTTTACTCTGAGAATCATGGAAAGGTTTGGATTTGGTTGGATTTTCCTGTAACTTTCAATAACATTTTTTGATTGTATTTTTACAAACTGGCTTATTTTGTCAACTTTCATGCTCTGTTTTGCATAGCTTAGAGCATTGTTACGAAAACGATTGTGTTGCACACATATATTTGAGCACTTTGTAGATTTTTATGAACTTTTTGAATACAAATAAACATGAAAAACACCTGAATCAGTAGTATTCAATAATGACTGGGATTGCACATTTGGTCTTCATATTTTTTGTCAATGCAATAAATAATTTTGCCAATTGTGGAGCATTCTCATCAACAATTAAGTATAGCATTTAATTTTGTGTGCACTTGTACATTTTCATGTCGCTACAGTAAATATATGACCATTTTATACAGTATACTTTTATACTTGGATTATGAAAGCATCATGTAAAATGGTTAGCCATAACTATCTTAAGCCAGCTGTCTGGTTTCTATAAATCTGAATAAGACTTCTGGCTTCTATATAATCTTATTTGAAATATTCACCATAAATGAATATTAATTTATATATGTGTATGACATATCCAGTACAAAAGTTATTCTGGGCGATATTAGATACAGGTTTGTCGTGAAAAGTCATTAAAAGCAACATCATGGTCTATATTTGTAAAAATCTCACAAACTATTATTCAATTTGTCACAACCTGTGTACTATTAAAAGGATATGAATGGGAATTAGAGTTGAATAATAAATGGCAAGAGTGAGCAGTTCTAATATGTTGATTACATGGATATTTACATCTTATAAAAATTTGAAACATATAATATATAAATATATTTTGTACTGTATATATTCGGCCTATTGTTATTTATATATTATACAAAACAGCAGATACCCTATATTATATAAACATATTTTTCAGAATAAAGGCTTACACAGAATATGGACTTTAATGGGGAAAATATATGCATTTTATCTCTATATGAAAACAAATGGTTCTGTTATCCAATTTTTTTTTTTACATATATTCTTAACATATAATTTCCCTCAGGCTCTCATTTATATTTTTGTCAATGTACTCAACACAAAAACCTAATCTCTTCACAGCCTTGTTATCACCAACTTTCCCATATTTTTTTCCTCAAAGTAACAACCTATTTACACATCTTCCTTCAAATTAAACTGACTCCAATATTTCCATTCCAGCAGTATACAACTGTTGATCCGGCAAAACATTTGAGTTTTTCTCCAGGTGGGGACGGTATGGAGCTTATTTTGCGCTCGACAGCACAGCCGCACATTCACCAATCTATCTACGCACTTTTGAGAGCGTATCCACAGCAATGGGAGTGTCGGGTGACGCCGGAGCTTCGCTCACCGAAACGGTAGGCTTAAAGAGACAACAGCGAAGCCGGGCTAGTCTTTAGTGGGGAATTAAATCACTTTTCAAAGCATAAATTAAGGACCATGTCGCGGCATACTACATAGGGGACTCACAAGCAGGTAAAAACATCTTTATGTTTCCTCAGGAAAAACATTCCATCCTCGTTTTAATCGAAAGACTGAAAGGTTCGTTGCTAGACGGCTAATGTGATGTTAGCTAAGTGGGTTGCTAAGCTAGTTCATTTGTGGAGGATTATTGTCATGTTTGTCAAACAAGGCTTGGAGTTGTTTAGCTGGTTTGTCGGTATTTCCGTACCTTTTCGAATATGAAAGGGAATATATTCTGCTTTAGATGTGAAATGAAATACATTTCGACGTGTATTTAGTTCATATTTGACGACTCAGCTAGACAGCCAATCATTTTAAAGACGTTTTAAGCCACTAGCCAAGAAGACGGTTGAAAGAAATGCATTTAAAGACATATGTAATGTTTAAATACCCGTGCAAGTATGTATTCTTTGCTAGGCCAGGATAGGAAGCTTTCTAGAATTGACACTTCATCATGAAATTAAACAATTTATGAAGGGATGAGATGCACATTCATTGCCAGGATTGATATAAATATATTTTTGTTTGACATTTTAGACTTCGTACTACTGATTTGGAAATCTCTTCTGTCAAGGGCGTGTTCAGCAAATAATACCATTGGTGCAATTTAAAAACATTAAGGTATTAAGCTCACGTGGAAGTGATGCTTAGTGTGTTTTATTATACGATTTCCATTTTAAAATAGAGTTGGGCGCCAATTGTGTTCATTTATTAGGCGTGAAAGGTGTCAGATAGCAAACAAGAGGACTGTTAAACTGTATCTCCCAGTTTCACATAGAGGCTAAACAAATTAGTATGGAAAATCAGACAGTGCTTAAGGAAATAAATGACCAGGCAGCTCTCTTTCTCTCTCATACCCAAACCAACACCACACAAGGCCTTGTAGATCAACACAGAAGCAGATATATGGCATCAGCTTCTCTCTTTTGCCCATCTGAGAAAGTAGAAGTAGATGTCTTGGTTTTTGCTCGGCCTCTAACACTTGCCTGTTTCCTGTTTGAAAGCTAAAGCGCAGTTGAACTTTGATGCCTTGTGTGCTATGCTGAAACCTGGTTTCTTTTCTCATGATATTTAATCAGATAAGTAGAAAAAAAAGTAATCGTTAGCTGGCCTGTCTTGTTTTCTTGTAGGCAGAGCGACTCGAAACAGCTGTGAACACTAATTTGGCAACCATTATTTAGTCAGACAGTTTTAATTCCAGATTATGTGGTATTACAGTCATCATTTTGGTTTATCTGATGCACTTTTGTATCAGGTGTTTTTTATGATGATGGATAGATTCATCTCTTAATCTGTTACAAATCTTTCTCTAAATATGAAATTAAACATTTTTATGGCGTAGTCTGCAATGTCTATCTTTGCTAACTTCATTCAAGCATTGTTAAATTGTTCCTGATCAAAGTAGTAGATGGAAACATGCCCCATAATCAGTACTTATATACTAGATCTTGTCCACAGATCATGTAATTACATCTGATCCCTGTCTGACTTTTGCGATCCCTAACTGATTTGTGGCATGCTTTTCCATTTCGCCCTTGTAGAGCTTGTAATCAGCATTTTTATGGTACCGTATGGGGTAGTGACCAACAGACCATCGAAAGACATGATAGACTGCCAATCCTGATCCGCCTAAATGCGCTACGTGCCAGAGTGTATGACTGTTGCTTGCTTTACTTGAGGTTATTCACATTTTCAGGCTATAGTTTAAGATCATTTTATGTAATTCCCTGATTTTTTTTTAAAAATGCTTTATATAACCGTCTACCTTTATGTAGCTTCTACATTGTGCAATTAAGATAAAGTGTTTGCTATAATGATTGATTTCATATTGAGAATGGATGTATGCAAATTCAGTCCCTTTCATAAAGCATAAAGTGTCCAGCACTCCCTTTAACTGTTACAAAAGCTAAGCCGGCATGATTGGTGATGCATTTATTTCGCTGAATGACAGGGCATAATTTTTCATAATTCTCTTTTGCTCAGGCTAAAGTACTATAATTTCCTCAGACTAGAAAAATGAGCCGTGCATTAATAATCAAATTCATTGATGCTCTGATGCATTTGTCACTTGCTGAACAAACAGTGCCTTGGATGTTGAAATTAAGTAGTGAACCCCCCCCCCAAATGTGAAAGATATTTTTTTTCTGCTGAGCTGATTGTATATTGCTCATCAGCTCTGGTCCGGTATCCTTTTACAGCCAGTCAGGCAGTCATTGATCGTTTTAAGTGCATTTTCTGAAGGAAAGCATGGCAGTCTTTCCAATAGTTCTTGCATTACCTGCTCCGACTTTCTTTTCCATTTACATTAACAGCAGTGCTGACCCTGGATGGGAGGGGAAGTGGGGAGGGCAATGGGGGGGCTTGGTGTGCAACAGAGATCTCTGACCTTCTACACCGCTTCCCCTCTCCATTATCAACCGCACAGGTGTCGTCAAAGTTCCTGTTGGAATTGGAAACTGATACGGGCACTGTTAGGCTTGTAATTCTCAACCGTTCTGTTCTCCAATCTCCACACTTTGAAAAAAAAATCCCATGCCTTGGAGGCAGACCAGCAAAATCTGTTGGTGTAGCGTCATAAACTGGCTCTTGTTCCTGAGATTGCCAAAACTGTGACTGAGTGATTCTTTTTTTTTCTAAAGTAGCATCCGTTTCTCTTCATCCAGTGAGGATGCATTCCCATCATGTCTAGCATGCAATACTTTGTCTCTTGCTGTTATCGATTAGGTTTATTGGACCTTGAGGTAATCTGAAAATGGATTCCATGCACATTGAGGACCAGGATTAATGTCTGTGCTTTATAATAATATCCCGTCATGCCTCTGTCCATCATGTTGCATATTTATTTTTCTAATGGAGGACACCCTTTAAAAAACTGCATTGAAAGCATTTTCTATCAAAATATTAAATTAAAGATTTTGTAGACATAGTTTTGTATACTGTATAATTTTATATTTTTATTTTAATATAGCCTTTGATGCTGATATGGCAATAAGAGTAAGTTAATTAATAAAAAATACAATAAAATATAAAAATAGTGAAGGACTCGCTTTAAAATGTATGGTACATTTTCACATTTCTGTCAATCTGAGATTTTGTATAGTTGTTATTGTAATGTTGTAAGATGTTGAATTATATTTTGTATTATTTTTTCCATGAATGCATAGCCTTTGACGTTAATATGGCAACACATTAAAATCTGGTCACTCAGGATTCATTTCTGTGTTTTAAAGTGTTTAATTGTATTTTATAGAATTTTTTTTTTATGAATATAGCCTTTGATGCTTATATGGTGAAGAAATGTTAACATAGTAGGAGCAAAAATATGAAATCATGCTCTTTTTGATGTTTAATGACTGGTATATCAAGATTGTGCATGATCGATTAATTTATTGATACTAATTGGTACTCTACTTCTCTTTTCAATGTCTTTCAGGTATCCAGAGAAAGTCGGACTAAACTGCTCGAACCTGTTGCAGCTGGTTCTGTCTGAGTCTGCTTATAGCAGTGTTAGAACATGAAGAATGTTCACGGTATTACCCAAGACTGACTTCAAGGAAACCATGAGGAGCACGAGGGGACGTTCACTTTTTTGGTGCCACTAGCAGGAATAGTGTATGTCAGTGTTGAGGAGCGTGTGTGGGTGGATGTGTGAGTGCGTGCGTGTGCGTCTGTATGTGTGCGTATGCTAGCATAACCTGCCTGCTTCAGGCAGTGACATGCTACTCTAAGGGCAACTGCACATTAAAGGAGTCCCATCCACCGAAGGATTAATGCAAGGACGGCGCTTTCGGTGATACCCACCACGTCTGCAGAAGACACCGGTTTCTGCTCAAAAAATCACCAGTATATAGATACTTTTAAACCCCTTCGCTCGTTTTGTCTTCTCGCCATCGTCCCCACGCGTTCCCTGGGGGTTGTTTTGAAACTTCTCTGTTTTGCATGGCAGGGGAGTAACCGTGGAGAGGCCAGGGTATCACAAGCTTATGGATTTTGAGAAGAGAGGTGGGAAGGGAGAGACAGAGGAAGGGAAAAGGATGTCGAAAGCAACTGGTAGTAGGACTGTACATGGGGGCCGGGGAACGGGGACCTCTGGGGTCCTCATGGTCGGCCCTAACTTCAGAGTTGGGAAGAAGATCGGCTGCGGTAACTTCGGTGAACTGCGGCTGGGCAAAAACCTTTATACGAACGAATATGTGGCCATCAAATTGGTGAGTACTGTTGTGAAAAGTAGAGTATTGAAAATGCCACATCTTCCCCATGTTTATGGGTATATTATAATCTTTATTCATTTTTACAGATGTCCTCTATTTAATAATATAAAGCAAGAATTAATCTTAAAATGGCTTTTTTGGCTTCTGCTTCTGATTCACAATGACTGTTTAAATATTACGCCTGGCAAGTTTATTTATTGGACTTCAGTGTTTTGCCTCTAGATATTCACATAACTACGTTATCACAATGGGTAGACCCTATTTTAGAATGGTATGCTTTGCAATGCACGTCCACAGCATCCTGGTAATGCACAGTTGATCAGTGGGTCCTCACACATTGTTACTTTTATTGTAGCTGGTGTAACTTTAGAAACCGATTTAGGTAATGGCTAATGAGGAAAGCACACAGACTTTCCCTGTTCAACTTTCAGAAAGTGCAATAAATCTTTATGACTGTTTGTTGACGTTTACTCGATTTTTATTTCCTCTTAATGAGCGAATAAGACGTTTATTGATGGGTGGCATTATGGAGTTTTCATTTGCGAGAAAGATGATACCAATTATATTTTATGTTTTGCTAACTTTGGCTGACTTTGACTTGTCAGTGTAAAAAGTCTTTTCACCATGCAGAGTGAAGTGGAAGTTAACCTAAAGTAAGTTTTGGGCTGTTTCTGGGCCACTACGATAAATGCCGGTGAGTTTAAGGCTTTACTTCTAAACAGGCAGACCGTTTATCCATACGACACAGTAATGTATTGACTGACCTTGTAGTGAGTGATCATTATGACGTAACTCCTCACACTCTCTGTGGGCTTAAATTGGCCTCTAAAACATGAGTAAACATGACAAGGTCCTTTGAGGAAATGGGTGTCCAAAATCCATTTTTATCATCAGGGCGCATCTCTCAAATGTGAGAAGAGATTTTGCTGCCCCGGGGACTATCATAGAGAACTGGATTTCTTCAAATTTTCATTCAAGTATCTGTACTGCTAAACCACACAAAGGACCTTGAGTGTCATGTAAGGCGCCTATAAATAAAGTGTATAATATAATAATAAAAAGGGACATCAGAAACTCCTGACATGTTCGATTCATACTACACCCAAACAGAAGCTCAAAGTCCAGTGCTATTTAAAGTCCATGTTGTGTTTTATTATTTGATGGGCGTTTTATAGGGATCATTTTAAGCTGTTGATTGGAGGTCCTGTGTTCTGAGAACTGACCGTCAAGTAACTTGGCACCATGAGAAAGGGATTGTCATAGATAGTGTGTGCACACTTAGTCGCCCTCCTCCCCGGATCCTCCAGTGAAGGATATGATTATCTTTGCATTAGTAACGCCAAAGGCTTCATTATCTTTGCATTGTTGCCTATCAAAGTGCTTTTTATCCGCTCAATGTGAAGTCAAGCACTGTAATTTTAGTGCTAAAATTATTTAGCATGATGATGTACCCATACCACTGCATTTCTCTCCACTGTTTCGGCTATAATTTAGCTTGAATAGGGCTGGTCAGTATAGCTAATAAATAAGCTCAATCATTTTAAGCCTTTTAATGATATTTATTATGTTTGTCTTTACTCTGAAATATGAGTAAGTTGTAGAATCAAATTGTTGAATGTAATAACTAAATCAGTCAAATTACTTTCCCACCTAATGCATTAAAAACTGTATACACCGTTTGCATTCCAGGGTCTGTTTGGATCCAGTGGAATGTAAGCTTCTAAAACAGACATAACTTAATAATTTTCTTTGTCAGGCACGTTGGTTTGTTGTGTGTCATGTCCCCGCGGCGGCATTTTTGAGGTATCGCTACTGACTGACTCGTATTGAAGATATCATAAGAGTAGAGATAACAAATAAATAACTTGCAAAACTGGAGAAGCAAAAGAAAAATGAGAAAAAGCCGTACCGTGACTAACTCAATAAAGATGCTAGGGACCGTTATTTGGAAAAATTGCCATCCTTTCAGAACATAGATCCATATGAGCTGACAGAAGTTGGAGCACTGACCCCGCATTGCTACCTCCATCCTCATACCTCGACATCTTGTTTATGGTACAAGCGCATATACCAGTGAACAATTTAAAAACTATAAATCTCTTGAAGCCCACAGACATTTCTCCAATGGCTGGGTATAGGATTTATTTACATACTAACCGAAGGACTGCGACAACACAGTAGTATCAGCAAAGGTGGGCTTGCTGTAATGATAATGATGTCATATTAACTGTATGATGTCTGATTAAGGATGGCTTGTTTAGTTTGAACGTGAAGAATTTTTAATGATTTAATACTAAGTTGCCCCCTTTTCATGCATTTTTGTTCTTTATTGTATCAATTACACAAACCACAATAAAACAGAAACATTGTTCTAATAAAACAAGTCATCATCATGAAACAAACTGTCTGACATTACTGAAGTAAATCAATGTATTTAGAATTGAATAGTGCATTTTATTATAGTACATTCGGAGATATGTTTGCAAAGGTGATGTTTTTGCGTCGCACCGCTGCAACCCAGGCCATCCGACGCCTCGTTTAGTCAGTTACATGATGTCCATGTCCTTTCTTCAAAGTGGGAAAGCTAAAAAACCTTTCGCCGGTTTTTTACCCTTTTATTGCAGCCTATCACACAACAACAACGTACCATTTTATCACTGAAAAGAAATGAATCACATACACAACTCTCTTACAACAGAACCCACCGGCATTGATACGTTACAAATGGCATATCCACCCATAATGCACTTTGGTTCTCACGAGTGTGACATCACCTGACAAAGACAGATTGTGTCTAATCAGTAACTTCTCATTAATGAGTGAATGCACACACGTTTTTATTAATTAAAAAAAATTGAAATTCTTTGACTGAATTTAAGTTTTCAAGAACTACAACAAAAACCAGTGTGACGCAAGAAATTATATATATTTATCAATATTTATGCAGAACATTTTTTTAATATATCATTAGATTACATTTTTTAAGAACACCCATGAATTTAAAACATCAATATTACTGTGAAGTGTTTTTAAACAACATTTATTCATTTTACTTGTATAAACTTTTACTTTAATATGAATAAGCAGCCTGAATCACCTTTTCATGCTGCAATGGTTCATCATTAAGTGGCAGAAAAGTAAAATGTCTACTTTTTCATTTCCAAATCCTCTTTCCTTTTTTAAATTTAGACTATTTGGTTTTTGAACTTTTTGTGTGTGAGTATAGGAAAGAGGCTACATGTATTTTACAGAAGTAATTTGAGACAAATCTAAATAATAGATGACAAAAAACAGAATAATTTCATATGTAAAGCTAGCCACAGTTTACTTTTGTGTCAAAATGGACCCGAATGCAAAAGGTGTAACAATTTAGTTTAAATGGTTTTATCTTTTAAAATTTTTGTTTAAATAAAAAAAAGGATCTTCCAACATTTCATCATATGAATTAAAAATAAATGTTTTGCAAGTACCTCTTCCGTGTCAAAAGAACTACAACAGGAGGGTTAAAATCATCAAAAATAATTTCCACACTGTTTTCACTTAGTGAACTCAATGAACTACATGAAAATATTTAATAACAAATATGCATGTAATAGTTGTTCATTTAATAAAAAGTGTGTACATTATTTTACATTATTTCAAACTATATTTTACTGTTATATGTACCAGTATACCAATAGATAGCAATAAACAGCAATATTTGCTTGCTTATTTTTTCAATGTAATTGAAAGATGTCTCTGCTCACTAAGGCTGTATTTATTTGATATACAGTAAAATAAACTAACAGTAATATTGTGAAATATTATTACAATTTAAAATAACTTGTGTATTTTAATATATTTTAAAATGTAATTGATTCCAGTGTCATTTCCATGGAAAAGATGAATTTTCGGCATCTTCAGTGTCACATGGTCCTTCAGAAATCATTCTAATGAGCCAATTTGGTGCTGAAGAAACGTTTCTTGTTGTTATCAATGTTAAAAATAGTTGTGCTTCTAATTGTTTATGTTGAAACTGGGATATATATATATATATATATATATATATATATATATATATATATATATATATATATATATATATTATATTATATTTCAGGATTATTTTAAATAGAAATTTCAAAACAGGAATACATTTTCTGTTTTAATAATGTAAAATTCTTTACTGTCAAGTATTTTGATACATTTTATGCATCCTTGCTGAATAGAAGTATTACTCAAACATGAGCAGAATGTTGCATGTCTGTTTTTCACCGAGCACCAAAACCTCAAGACACCCACAGTCCTCACCAGCTGCCTTCTGCTTATTTAATGAGTATACCACAAGTTTGTGTTGTCAGTTAAACATTCTCATTAGTTGATCGTGGCACGCGTTTGATAACGATTGAAAATTAACTGCCTTAATGAAGACCTACTGTTGAGCTTCTAGTCTTGGACAAATTTCGGGTTGGGTTTTTTTTTTTTTGTCTTTTTTTATTTTTTTTATTAATTTATTATTTTTATTTAACATAATCAACATTGATCACATGCATTGCCAATTGATAAACTCTGAAAGGTTTCCAGAGTTTCTTTTTTAGCTTGTATAGTTTGCTTTTTTTGTGGCATCTGCACCTGGAGCAAAGGTGAACTCCTGTGTCACTGTTTCCTAACATTGAAAAAGAAAAGAGCCACAGTCAGGCTCTGCCCTCTAATGAAATAAATCACTAGAATAGCAAGAGTGGGAGCAGGAAAAAAAGAAAGGAGGAGAATTGGAGAAACAACAGTAGTTGGAGAGAGAATAAAGCTGATGAAAGGTTCTCTTTGTTCCTTGGTTCTTGTCGACACAGTGCTCCAGTCAGTCCATACTGAGAGGCTCACCAGGGACCCAGAACAGAGCAGAGGAGTGGAAACACTACATAGTTTCTCTCTCTCTTTCTCACACGCTTGTGCTGGGGATCCCAGTTGTGTAATACATGTATGACAGCTTCCAAACAGCTACTTTGTAGTAAAACAAGAGCTCTGGCTTGTTTGATCAGACATGTGTCCACAGATCTCTGTGTGTGATTTTGCTTTCTTTCTGCAATTGGAGTCCAGAGCCCCACCCATATACAGTCTCCTTGATTCTGCATTCTCATTCATCCATTTGGGAATGTGAGAAATGGGCATGTTCGCAGGGGGAATGGATATATTCTAGGCAATCTCTAGGCAAGAAGATTGGTTTTGTCATGGTGTCCATTAGCACTTACTTAATAATGAAGTGCTAGATCTCTTGCAGTGATTGACAGCTTCTGTCACATGATTGAAAGCAGCTGAGCTGCTAAGAGAGAGTGTAACTCACAGCTGAATTAGTTATTTATCCATATAGGGGTATGACAAAAGTGTTATATCACAGTGTGAGTAATTTTATATCACTGTATTAATTAAATATAGATTATTCCTTGTTACTAAAGTTATTCATTCAAGAGCATTGAGTGATTTCTTGAGTGAGTCTTTTGTTGTTTGATTAACATTAAAAACAGATTGCAGCAGGAATATCAAGCTGCTGTCACTTTAAGACAACGCACAGATCCAATATACTGATACTGTTACACATGCGTTGTCTTTCTTGACTGTTTACGTTCACTTAAGACACAACCGACCATGTTTACTAGGATACTTTCCAAGACAAGCATGTTGACAAACATTTTTGTTAAATCGTCAGTTCAAGTGCAAGAAGACATGAAATAGCTCAATTCAGTATTCGCTTGGCTTTCTGGGCGCGGACACAACTTCTCACACTGCGTGTGAGTACTGAATTGAGTTCTATTTCACCTCGTCTTGCGCTTGAATGTTTAAATAGGCAAGACTTTAAAGGGTTAGTTCACCCAAAAATGACAATTAGCCCATTATTTACTCACCCTCAAGTCATCCTAGGTGTATATGACATTCTTCTTTCAGACGAATACAATCAGAGTTATATCAAACAATGTCCTGGCTCTTCCAAGCTTTATAATGGCAGTAAGTGTTGCTTCGTTTTTGAAGTCCATAAAAGTGCATCTGTCCGTCATATTACTGCTCCACACGGCTCCGGGGGTTAATAAAGGCCTTCTGAAGTGAAGCAATGTGTTTGTGTAAGAAAAATATCCATATTTAAAACTTTATAAAGTAAATTATCTAGCTTCTTTTGTATTCAAATTACGGAAAAAGTGAAAAAAGTACGTCTGACGACATTGCACACCATTTACGCTTGTCAGGCGTAGCGTTAGCATTTTGAACTGAGAGAGGCGTGACACTTTTTTCGTAAGTTGAATACAGAAGATGGTCTGCCGGAAGCCGTGTGTGCCAGCTATATGATGGACAGATGCACTTTTATGGACTTCAAAATCAAAGCAACATTCACTGCCATTATAAAGCTTGGAAGAGCCAGGATATTGTTTAATATAACTGATTGTGTTCGTCTGAAAGAAGAATATCATATACACCTAGGATGACTTGAGGGTGAGTAAATCATGTGCTAATTTTCATTTTTGGGTGAACAAATCCTTTAAAAACATGTGCAAATGATAAACTTTCATAACTCTTCAGCACTAGCCTGAATGGGACTCTTGGCCATCGGCCTGTCCTTGTTGTCGAGCCCTGCATTTAGATCTAGCGCATCAATTCTGCATCAGCTCGTGTACGCCTCTCTTTCTCTCACAAATCAAACTTCAGTAGGCTAATTTGAACCAGTGTGAGATTATGAAATGAACTTTTAAAATGAATTTTACTCTCCTATGGCCAACATTCTTCATTAAAAAAAAGAAATAAAATAATGCCTAAATAATGCAAACAAGACATTGGACAGCATGTATAAAGAATCAAAATGCATGTGCCATAGATAAATAAAATGGAATAGCCTCCTCACAGACAATAAAGAAATTATTTTAATTAAACCGTATTGTTGATGAAAAGAAGAGAAAATTGAACTGCTAGTTATTATTAATAATGCATACATTTACCCCCCAAAAAGAAACATTCTAAGTTGATATTTAGGTACATCGCATATATTTTTCAGTCAGATATTGCCCAGCCCTGCATTCCTCTTATTTATGAAAAATATAGGGAACAAATGTATTTAAAGTAGGAGTTTTTGATATTCCCTTTTGTTTCATGTTCTGGACATGTGTAGTCATGTTTTTGTTTTGATATTTACTCTTTGATTTCCAGCAGCTTCATGCAGTTGTTTATGGAGAACAGAATAAGATGTCAATCTTTGATGTATCAAGAAGAATATGCAATGAGTTGTCTGTAATGTCCTGACAGTAAGCAGAAGATTGATTTAATCAGAGTAGATTAGGTCTGTCACATCTGCTCCTCAACTGCAGTGAGAATGACGGCCTGCTCTGGAATCCTCTCCCATCTCCCTCGGGCCGATCGCACTAGTGACAGTGGTACCAGTCTGTGTATGAAGCTCTGCTGTTAGACCCCTGCAGCTGTTCTCCCTCCATCTGGGACGCTGAAATCTGATCTGAAATCGAGGGGTTGAAGGAGTGGGACACAGACCAGCTGTTTCTGTCTTATCCAGACTCCTCGACACCTTCGCCCATAATTACTTCAGACTGAATGCCCTTGTGCCTATAGTATCATGCCAACCTTTAGCTTCAAGTGTTTGAGATAGAAACGTACCATTTGGGTAGCCTATTTGTATTTTGTACCAAATTATCTTTTGAGTTATACCCATTTGCTTTCTTAATATCTTTATTGTGTGAGGGTTATCAGCTCATGCTAGTTCAAAGAAAAAGGTTTTTTTTTTATAGTCGTTTGTTAAAATGTACTTTCTCAGCTTTTGAAATGAGTTTTCTGCTGATAAATACTAACTGAGACTTCATGGTATTATTAACCTGTAATGTCATCATGATCAATTAAACCCTTATTGTTATAATTTTTTTACTTTCTATTTGAATCTGTTTTGTTAAAGTCAAATTATGGAAGTGAAACGTTTCAGTTTGTCTTTATTCGCAGACATCACAAGCAGAGTTCCAGTGTCTCCTCAAAAAAATTCATTTTGCAACTTAAATTAATAGTAGAGCCATAGTAGTTGATTAGTCAGTTAATTCATTTTTCTTTTTCTGACGACACTAAATAACATGCGTGTGTGCTGTGTTTTAGCTGTTAGAAAGTTTGCACTTACACTGTGTCTTTATATACACTTTTAAACACCGGCTTGTGTTTGATCAGAGTCAGGTGATTCTGAAGTTAGCTTAATTTTTTACAGGACTGATTAGTCAACTAGTTATTTAGGCAACTCAATTACTTGTTGTTTTTGTGAATAAGTAGTTTGGTGCAATCTCTAATAAGAATGGGCAAGAGGGTTGTGGAGTATTAATGGAAATAAAATGCAGACTACAGATTGTAAAACAGTACTGTGCAAAAGTCTTAGGCAAGTTAGTATTTTCACCCAAAAAGTGGTTTAAAGCCAAGTTTTATTACAATTAATGGCAAAAGGAATGCTTGGAAATGTAAACTGGTATTTCCTACTGACACACTACAGCAAAATATATAAATAATTGGCTTAAAACCATTTTTTGGGGTGAAAAAGTAACGTGCCTAAGACGTTTGCACAGTACTGCATATCCATAGCATTCTCATTCTGTGGGCTGCTGGATGTGCAAAGTTCCCTCTTCGGCCCATGTCAGCAATTATGACGGATCCCCACCTGGCTTTTTTAACACCTCATCAAAACATACATACACAATTGGCATTGCAGATGCTCCTTGGGGCCCAGGAGTTCTAGTTAATTTAGTTTTCTGGCACATTTCAGTGAATGTTTCGCAAGCACCTCCTTAAGCGTCTCCGTCTTGAATTCCTTACTTTTTGAGTCCACTTAACTTAAAGGATTAATTCACTTTAAAATGAAGATTTCCTGATAATTTACTCACCCCCATCTCATCCAATATGTTCATGTCTTTCTTCAGTCGCAAATAAACTAGGTTTTGAGGAAAACATTCCAGGATTTTTCTCCACACAATGGTTTTCAATGGCAACCAAAATGTTGAAGGTCCAAATCAATGCAGTTTCAAAGATCTTTGAATGGCTTTAAAAAATAAACATTTATATACTTTTTAACCTAAATTGCTCTGCGATGTGCCAAGGATTACGTAATCACGTCGGAAAGGTCACGCTATATGTAGGCAGAAGTACCGCCCCAAGCGAACGTGCGAAGACTAATACAAATGCCCTTTACAAAAAAACCTCCATGTCCAACTTCAAAATCGTCCGACATAGTTGTTTATCCTTTTTTTTTTTTTACTTAAGGATGTTTGTAGTAGACTTCATACGAGTGCTTTGTTAACACAGGCGATACTTCTGCCTACGTCTAGCGTGACCTTTCCGACGTGATTGCGCAATCCGTGGTGCGCCGCAGAGCAGTGCAAGATGACCAATTTAGGTAAAAAAAGTATATACATGTTTTTTTTTTTTTCTTTGAAAATGACCGATGGTTTCGCTAGATAAGACCCTAATTCCTCGTCTGGGATCTTGCAGAGCCCTCTAAAGCCATTCAAAGCTCGTTGAAACTACATTGATTTGGACCTTCAACATTTTGGTTGCCATTGAAGACTCAAATCCTGAAATATTTTCCTCAAACAACGTAATTTCTTTTCGACTGAAGAAAGAAATGCATGAACATCTTGGATGGCATGGGGGTGGGTAAATTATCAGGAAATGTTCATTTTGAAGTGAACGAATCCATTAAGATAAGTTAGAAATTTATTCCAGATCATTGGCTCCTTGAAAATGTCAACGCATGTAAACATTGAGGCTTGTTACTAGGGCACAGATTACATACAGTGTAATCTCTTGAAGGTCATTATGTGGACAATCTCACAAATTGTAGGGTATTTCAGAGCAATATATGACTTAACTGCTGTGAATTCTCTCCAATGTTAAAGGAACACTCCACCTTTTTTGAAAATAGGCTCATTTTCCAACTCCCCTAGAGTTGAACAGTTGAGTTTTACTGTTTTCGTATCCTTTCAGCCGATCTCCGGGTTTGGCGGTAGCACTTTTAGCATAGCTTAGCATAGACCGCGACAACCTGCTTGCACAGGGAGAGCGCTGGGGACTATTTTCAGGCGCTGCATATTATCATTGCGCCTGCTGCACTCATGGTACGGCAGCAAAGTTCCTTGATTATTACTCGATTATAAGTAATAATTGATTATTTGAAATAATTGATTATAAGAGTATAGTTCCTAGCCATATCGTCCTAGAAAACAGCAACTTTTCATTTTCTGTTGGTCTTACACAATGTAACTACAGAAGAGTCAAGTTTTTAATGGGAAAAAACGTGACATTCTGCAAATATACTCAGTGCATTGCATTGCTTCGTTCATCATAAGACAACTCTCATCGAATGTGTTTTTTAATTAAGTAATGCCTGTAGCCAGTGATACTTTATCCTCCATGTTAAGATGTACTAAAGTCCTCTAATGGAGCAGATGATATCATCGATTACCACTGACTGACAAGGATTAACTCCGTTCAGCCTCTCACAGTCGTTTTTTGGATTATATGTTTCATAATGGAATGGGTGTAAAGGCACAGAACGTCATGGACTCTTGAATTATTTCTGCGCAGTGGATTTATCATCTTTACAGCTTTTTTTAATGACATGAAAGCTTCAGTTTGTAGAAATGCTTTTCGTGGTTGTTCCCTCTCGCTTGCCTACAGTTGTCTCATTCGGGGACATTGTACATTCATACTTAAAGCTCAGTCATTTGGAAAGTCAAAGAGGAAATGATACTGACCCGTTGATGTTATCGGTTACAGTACATCGATGGGCCGTATATTATATAATAATATAATCAAGTTTAATACAATCTAATACAGAGTCAAATGTGACCCTGTTATTTAATTACTTGTTTCTGGTCTTATTATGAATGTTTAATGAGTCATTTATTTACAACCCCAAATCAGAAAAAGTTGGGACAGTATGGAAAACGCAAGAAAAAAAGAAGTTATTTCTAAATTTACTTTGACTTGTATTTCATTGCAGACAATATGAACACAAAATATTTAATGTTTTGTCTGGTCAACTTCATGTCATTTGTAAATATGCATCCTTTCCTGTCATTCAGACCGGCAACACATTTAAAAAAAGTTGGGACAGTAAAGCATTTACCACTTTGTAATGTTGCCATTCCTTTTCACAACACTTCAAAGACGTTTAGGGACTGAAGACACCAAGTGATGAAGTGTTTCAGGTGTAATTTTGTCCCACTCTTCCTGCAAACAAGTCTTAAGGTGGGCAACAGTACGGGGTCTTCGTTGTCGCATTTTGCGCTTCAAAATGCGCCACACATTCTCTATTGGAGACAGGTCGGGACTGCAGGCAGGCCAATCAAGTACCCGTACCCTCTTCCTCCGCAGCCAGGACTTTGTAATGTGTGCAGAATGTGGTTTTACATTGTCTTGTTGAAATATGCATGGACGTCCCTGGAAAAGATGTCTTCTTGAAGGCAGCATATTATGCTCCAAAATCTCTATGTACTTTTCAGCATTAATGGTGCCTTCACAGAAGTGCAAGTTACCTTTGCCAAGGGCACTGACACAACCCCATACCATGACAGACCCTGGCTTTTGGACTTGTTGCTGGTAACAGTCTGGATGATCCTTTTCTTCTTTGGTCCAGAGCACACGGCATCCATTCCTCCCAAAAAATACCTGAAATACTGATTCATCTGACCACAGTACACGTTTCCACTGTGTGATGGTCCATCCCAGATGCCTCCGAGCCCAGAGAAGTCGACGGCGCTTCTGGACACTGTTAACATAGGGCTTCCTTTTGGCACAGTACAGTTTTAACTGGCATTTGTGGATGTAACTACGTATTGTGGTACTTGACAAAGGTTTGCCAAAGTAGTCCTGAGCCCATGTGGTGATATCGCTTATAGATAAATGACGATTCTTGATGCAGTGCCGCCTGAGGGATCGGAGATCACGGTTGTTCAGCTTAGGCTTGCGCCCTTGTCCTTTACGCACTGAAATTCCTCCAGATTCCTTGAATCTTTGAATTATGTTATGCACTGTTGAATGTGAAATATCCAAATCTCTTCCTATCTTTCTTTGAGGAACATTGTTTTTAAACATTTCAATAATTTTCTCACGTATTTGTTGGCAAACTGGCGATCCTCGGCCCATCTTTGCTCCTAAAGGATTAGACCTTTCTTGGATGCTGCTTTTGTACCAAATCATAATTACAATCACCTGTTGACATCACCTGTTTCAAATCACATCATTATTTAACCATTTTACCTCGTTACTAGCCCTAAATTGCTCCTGTTCCAACTTTTTTTGAAATGTGTTGCAGGTCTGAATGACAGGAAAGGATGCATATTTACAAATGACATGAAGTTGACCAGACAAAACATGAAATATTTTGTTCATATTGTCTGCAATGAAATGCAAAAAAAAAAAAAAAAAAGAAGTGATTTCTAAATTTACTTTGACTTGTATTTTCCATACTGTCCCAACTTTTTCTGATTTGGGGTTGTCGTCTTTTCAGTTAATGTCATCTAGCCTAATCATCCTTTCCACATAGTAGCGACTACTTTTCACAAATCAATCAATTCCTAAAAAAAAAAAAAATTTGTTTTTATTTTTATTTTATTGAATATCCTATTTCTCTACTTTAAAATGTAGGGTTTCATTCAATGTGTTACTTTCTTTATTATTTACTCGCAATTTCTAAGTGCAAATTGTTTCTACACCATTTTTTTCAGTGTGCATTTGTTGGTTGAATTGGCACATACAAACAATTTTATATTTCCTACCTTTATTTAACTTTAATTTTCAGTTTAGTTCTTGAATAAAGTAGTTTGCTGATAGTTGTTTGCACTCTGTGTGTTTCCCTCCTAATATTTCCTACGAGTATAATGCTCTTTGGACATGTCTGTGGTTTTGGGTGGAGCTGTCCATTGCTGTTGGGACAGGGCCCTGAATACTTGTATTTGCACAAGGCACAGTGCTCATATTAGGAACCTGTGCCAATGCCTTGGGCATCCTGTTTATAGCAGTGATTCATGATGATTTTCATTTGCATGTACAGAAACTGTGTGTCAAAAGTTTGCATGGAATTCCCTAACTGCTTCAGATAATTTCCATCTCATTAAATAGAAAACAGAAAGGAAATACAAAGTTACTTAAGCCAAGGGAAAATGTGAGGAGATTCCCAGAGATTTGAATACATCATGGGTAGTCATTGTTGATTGATTACTTGATTTATATTTAGATGCTTAAAGGGATAGTTCCCCCAAAAATGAAATTCTGTCATCTACTCACCCTCAAGTTGTTCCAAACCTTTTTACTTTTCTCTCTTCTGCTGAACATAAAAGAAGATATTTTGAAGAATATGGGTAACCAATCAGTTCATGGACCCTATTGACTTCCATAATATGGATGAAAAAAATATTATGGAAGTCAATGAGGCCCATCAACTGTTTGGTTACTGACATTATTAAAAATATTTTCTTTTGTGTTCACAGATGAAAGAAACACATACAGGTTTGGAACAACTTGAGAGTGAGTAAATGATGACATAATTTTTATTTTTGGGTGAACTATCCCTTTAATGTTTCATTTCAAGCTTGTTTAGATGTTTATAAGATCAGAGTTTACTTTTTTCCCCCTCCACTTGCTCTTAACTGAGAGATTTGGATGGACATTCTGGTTTGCTTAATCTGTCCTATCCCTTCACTATTCTTCCTGGAAAGAGCCGCGTGTGTCTGACCACGGTTACATCACAGCTCAACAGATGCAGCTCTGCCCCGCTGTGTCTGCTCGTTTTCTGAGCAAGTAACATGAGCTGGATTGAACCATTAGAATCCAGAGCAGAGTTCTCTTAGTCTGCAGTGTTTTACCTAACCCGGCCATTACTCTACTGATTTTACCTTCCAAATCCGCAGTATGCATTTTTAAAGATGCATTAAATTGATCAAAAAGTATCAGTAAAGACATTTATAATGTTACAAAAGATTTCTATTTCAATGAAATGCTGTTGTTTGAACTTTCTATTAATCAAAAAACCCTAAATTAAATATTATTAACATAATAAAACATTACTGATATAATATCAAACGTCAAGGTTACTTGTCAGATGTTTTTCCATTCAAATGAACTCTACCTGGGTTTAGGGGTGGATGATATGATATTTACATGAATACTGTACATGATGGGTGTTTTGAGATCATTAGATCAACTTTTGTTTCAGTCATACTGAATTCATTCCGATTGATGAATCTGAATGTAGTATTTACATGAACGCTAAACAAAGTGATCTGGTTTTTTACATGCATACACTGCACAAATATGCAGAGTTTATATTTATACGCTGTTTGAGCATAACTATTCTCCTACGTAGTTTTTTTTTGTTTTTGTTTTAAACAATCAGATTGAAATTTCATTTGGATCGAGCTCAACCGGATTGATTAAGGTGTTTACATGAAGGCTTTTCAGTCCGATTAAGCCGTCAATACGATTACTAATGGATTATTTGTTGTGGATTAATATATTATTTATGTGCACGGCTGCACGCTTCGGGTTTGTGTAGGTCAGCGCTAGTACTGAATTGAGTACTTTTTTCATAGCTTATTAAACTTAACTCTTTTAATATCACGCACGTCCTGCTCTTTATTTTCTCATTTATGCATGTTTCTTTATCTCACTCTAAACTAGTGTCAATAACTTTTAGTAGTACTGTGCTTTGTAGATAACATAGCAATATAGTACTGTTACGTAGATAACACAAGATATCGCCATACCTCCCAGCCCTACTTGGGGTTAAAGGGATAGTTCACCCAAAAATGAAGATTCTGTCATCATTAACTGACCCTCAAGTTGTTCCAAACCTGTATGAGTTTATTTGTTCTGCTCAACACAAAAGAAGATATTTTGAAGAATGTTTGTAACCAAGCAGATAGAGCAACCATTGACTGCCATAGTAGGGAAAAAATACTATGGTAGTCAATGGTTGCTCTATTTGCTTTGTTACAAAAATTCTTCAAAATATCTTTTGTGTTCCGAACGCTGACATCTTGCTCAGATTTAGGACAGAGTCTGCGCAGTAGTAAATGCGGGACCGGAGTCTGCGCAGTAGAGAGCAGGAAGTAGAGCCACGATATCAAAAGCCCACCCACACTCTCGCAGATACAGAACAATTCATTATGTTGGTGTGAAATAAACAGTTATGGAAATGAAGAAATTAAAGCTAAAGCTCTAATCTCCTCCCGAAAATCCTGAAAAAAGTCTTAGTGCCTCGGTGACTACTTCACTCAGAGAAGCCATCAATCTCAGCTTTCAATCATGGCTTTACACAACAAACCCCCCCCCCCACCACTCCCGGTTTTTATAGCATCAAATAACACACTAAAACCAAACTTGTTTAAAGGACGAACACTTGAAATTAAATTGTGATTAAAAACTGCCTAAAATTACAGAAGCCATCTTTAGGAAACATTTTTTTTAAGTGTAATTTGATTGTTTAGTTTGTCTCACGTCCATTATGCTGCGTTCACACCAAACACGAATAGAGCATCTGCCGCGAGTGATTTCAATGTTAAGTCAATGGAAAGGCGCATTGACGCGTGTCTGGAGGTCCCGCGGCGCGAAGGACGCAAATCCGCCTCATTCGCGCATCCAGTTCGCGCGAATGGCGCGTGAATTGGCCGCGAATTGAGCGATACGCGCGTTACACGCGAATGGTGCTTTTGTGCATTCACGCGTTTGAAGCGAATTTCGCGTCTGACGCCCGAGTTGAAATTTTTTTACTTTGACGTCAATTCGCGCCGCGTTAACCAATCAGGACCCTGTTCGCTGCGGTCACGTGGTAAAGTGACGTCATGAGAAACCCTGCATAATTTAAAAATAGTACTATTGTGTCACAAAATGTAGTTTTAAGACTTTTTCAGGTGAGAATGTAGTTGTTTAAAGCTCAAATCTGTGGTTTATTTATAAAGAGAGCGCCTATTTAAAAAAAAAAAACATCTTGTGTTTTTGGAGTTGTGAGATCCAGGCTATCACTGGGCAATCACCGCTCATAACCCCGGAGAGGGCAGCCTTTCCTCGGCTAGTCCTTCTGCCATTTTGCCGCTGGCTCTGATGTCCTGTAGTGGTGCATCTTGTGTAGATCTAACGGCCGATCTTTGCTCTCATGAATCTATAATTTGTTGTCTGCCAAATCGTTTTGACTGAGGGCAAAGAAGTTTCATAACTTTATTTTTTAAGGATATTTAAATATACATGCAGTGAAGATAATGTAGGAGTCGTCTGGACCACATTTGTGTGGCTATTAATGTTTAATATATATTTTTAATGAAAATGAAAAGAGGCAGAGTGGTGTTTTATGACATATTTCTCCTGGAGTGCCTTGAACGCGATTTCTACGCGCGTCCAATTCGCCGCGGACGCGTGAATGCATTCAAAATGTTCGCGCATGAAACTAGACGCGGTAGACGCGATTTTGACGCTCTATTCGCGTTTGGTGTGAACGCAGCATTAGAATACATGGAGGGGCGGGGTTATGAGCTATATTGGGACCAACCACCTGGGGGCGATCGAGACGCGTCGGCTTCCGTTTTCAACATGAGTGAGGCAGGCTTGTGCTTTACTCAATAACACACCTGCGATTGAACTTATGATTTTTTAATTACCAGCCCTAGAGCTTTAATTACAGAGCCACCGTTACAGCATTAAGGTCATGTTTCTTGCCCTGGTTTTGGGCATGATCGCACATCTGTGGTCAGGTAGATGCTACTAAACGCTGAGCGCTGGGTGTTAGCCGGCCCTGGGAGATCGAGAGGCCAGACTGCTGAACTGACTGCTGTAACATGACACCTGATTGAGGACTCGCTCAGTGTGTTCTGTTACAGGCCATTAACCACTGGAAAGTTTTTTCCAGGCAATCTCTCTTGACTTATATAAAGGGTGCAGGGATGGATTCTTTATAACAAAGAAAATGTGGGAGGGTGACAGAAGACTCGCTGTTAGTTTGGCTGTGAGAACTGATACAGTCTTGTTGTTGGTGTTTACTTCTCTTTTCCCTTCCCTCTTCAGTTTTCAGAAGAGCACATGTGCCATATGTATTCTTTAATTTTGATGATATATCTTAAATGATTTGAACAGATCAAAATTTCTAGCCACTTGGGGACAATATTCAGGCTAGGGGAACTCATATTAATGTTGAAAAAATGTCATGCCATGGGATCTTTTGAACTAAATTTAATACAAAAAAGACAAGTGAACAGTCAGTAATAAAATAAGAACAAATAAACAAATTGCAATTTCTTTCTTAACTATTTACATTCCAAAACTGACTGTATTTACCTGAATACTCACCAAGACCATAATTCTGTGTATTTGACCGTTTAAGTGCAATAAGCCATGAAAAATAAATCAATTTGGTTCTCACAAGCTGTTTTTCGAGGTGGCTTTATGTGCACGGCACTTATATATTTCAGTGATTTGTCCGCAAGTTTGCTGCTGATGACCAAGCAGAGCTCGGGCAGATGTCACAATGGTCAGCGACGACTGACTTAAATTTCGGTCTTTTTCTCACTGAAGGCTGTTGTAAGAATTCAGAGACAAGTCACATAAAAGACTTCTTTTTTTTAATAAAACTATATTGTAGAGGATTTGCTTCCACATTTAAATGTCACTTCCAAAACTATACAATATGCACATGCACTTGCATAACATTGCAGTATGAGAGACCCTACATTAGGGATGGGACGATTACCTGTTTCACGATAAACCACAAAAAAAAGTGTACTGACGGTTAGTATTCTCGTTTCAAATTGTATTATCATTAAAACAGTGTTTGATTTTCGCAATTATAGCAACAAAAAAAACAAAAAAATAGCCAGTATCATTCTGGCGCAGCGCGCAACGTTGTTTTTTGAATGAGAAGAAATGGCAGAAGGCAGTGACAGCACTCGGGGGATTTTTCGGCCTGTTCTAAAAGGACCAAATCTGAGGTGTGGTCATATTTTGGCTTTCACAAAAGTCCTGAGGGAAACTTAATTGAGTATGGCCATCCCGTCTGCAGAACATTCAAGAAGAAAGTCGCTGCAATAGGGTGCCGACACTTCAAGTGGCTTTGAGCCAAAGACGAACAAACAAGACTATTAATGGTCACATTTAATGGATAATAATGGATATTCATTGTACACTTATTGCACAGATTTTTTTTTTACCACATAAATAATAATTTCTATTTAGTATCGTTTCTATTGACGACGGTCATTATAAGGAAGGAAATGCCATAGAATAGAATCTTGCTTTAAAAAAGTGCATAGAGCTGCTTGTTTCATTTGCTGTTTGTTGCTTTTCAAATACAAAACTTGTTGAAATATTTTCAGTGTGTGCTTCAGTTCTTTTTGAACACTTTCATCTCATTTTAACAAAACCATAATATTGATAATCGTGATCATTTTTGTTACTATAATCGTGATGTGAAATTTTCAGAGAATCCTGAAAAACAACTGCTTTTAACATAAGATATGTTTGTTGATCATACATTAGAATGGTGTTTAAAAATTTAATATTTCACAGTATTTCTTTTTTTACTGTATTTTTGATAATTAAATGTAGCCTTGGTTGAGTGTAAGAGTCCTATTTCAAAACATTTAAAATCTTACTGACCCCAAGTAGTGTACGTAATGGTAAAAATGTTCCTTTTTAGAAAATGCCCAAAATAAGGGTGGAGTTGTCTAATGTCTCGTGCCTCTGATTATTTATGTTTTTAGCATAAAGGCTTCTTTCTGGGGAGATTATGCCATTCTTATTACATTTGCACTGATAAATCTCACTACGGTCTGATTTTTTTTTTTTGTGTTTAGTGATTAAGGAAATGTAATGTTGCGATTTTACTTTTATT
Source organism: Gobio gobio (assembly GCF_949357685.1). Taxonomy (NCBI): domain Eukaryota; kingdom Metazoa; phylum Chordata; class Actinopteri; order Cypriniformes; family Gobionidae; genus Gobio; species Gobio gobio. The sequence goes on along the minus strand of NC_137116.1, from coordinate 44,190,698 downwards.
TTATATTAGCCTAAAGCTGTGGATTGTCACATTTTTGTACGTTTATATTTGAGACTTTTCTATATTCCTCTAATGCCTAGTCTTTTTCTTTTTCAGGAGCCAATCAAATCCAGAGCACCTCAACTACATTTGGAATATAGATTTTATAAACAGCTGGGAAATTCAGGTAAGCCGCACAGCCTTTCGAGAAATATATGAAAAGCACCACCTCCTCATCCTGTGTGAGACTGATCGTCCTTCAGTTGTGTGCTGAGAAATATGGGGGCGGCGAGCTCCAACCTTTTGATGTGGCTGTTTCAGCCATCAGCAGCAAGCGACAGTGAAAAGGAGGGTCTAAAATGGGATTGAGATTAAGGGGGTGTAAAGTGAGAGGTTATCTAGGTGAAGTCCACCATGAGAAGATGTGTTATTGCGTAATGACTGTGTCTCCCTCCTAGATTAAAAAAATAGTTTGTTTTATGAATGAGGTTATAATGGATTAAATCTGTGTGATTGGGCCGCTACTCCCGGCCATTTTTATTGTAATTACCATACATGTTGTGGAGAGAAGCCTGAACTTTGATCCTTTTAAGCTCTACAATGAAAAGGATGAGCAGCTTGTACAAATCCTTGGTGCATCCATCCATTTGATCACTGAACCGGAAGGTTGACTGGCATGAAGTGCGGCTCTTATTCGCATCGACTTGTAGCCACCCTGCAATGCAATGATCTCATTCAGCGAACGCCTGTCTCCACAGCCGGGATCTGATCCCCTGCCAGATCACCGGAGCCACTGCTGCCACCCCTGCAACATTAATAGCCAGTGAAAGTGCAGGCGTGCAGGGCAGGCCCGCTATATTTATATGTGCATGACTCCTCGCGGCTGGGTTGCTATTATCGAATGTCCAGCACGTGACTGATTGCTCTCAAGAAGAAAGCCATATGTCAAGAAGTGTGCAAAGAGAAAATAAACATGGCCGGCTATCATGTTTAGGTTGCTGCTGCTGTTTTGATCAAGATCTTTCACAAAATGGAAGGAAATGTAATCATTTATCTTGTTTATTTGAGTCTGTCTTTTATCAAGTATAATAGAACTTCTATAAAATAGATTTAAAGTTATATTAAAAGGATAATTCAAACAGAAATGAAAATTCTGGAGGTATTTACTCAGCCTCATGTCTTTCTCTGTAGGACTTTCTTTACTCTGTATGAACAAACACAGTTGAAACATACTTCAAAATATCTTGTTTGTTCCACAATGTCATTGGGGTCCAAAACAACACTGGTTCTCAGATGACTTTTATTGATTTGTAATGTTCCACAGAATAAAGAAATGCATAACTTTAGCTTTTCTTTTGCTTGTCTGCTTCAGACCGATGTGTCTTGCAGTTCAGAAAGTGTTCGATTATCCTCCCTCTCTGATGCCTTTTTGCTGGTGCATGTAATTCATCCTTACCCGGGATCCAAGGCCTAAACCACAGGATTCAGACATGGGACATAACAAAAGACCACCAGGCTCAAAATGTGAAGAGATTTTCAGCCCTAATAGATGAATGCATCTTAAAAGTGGAACGACTTTTGTGCTGCCTTCTTATTCGTTCTGGAAAATGTATTGCTATTTCGAAAATGTAGTTTTAAGTTACTCAACCTATGTTTTTCAATGTGACTTTGGATCTTACACAACCTTACCTTCAGGTAATGCATATCCATCACTTCAAAGTGAACATCGCTTTCCAAAGCAAGCCAGCGGGGGCCAGTGATTCACAGTTTGCAAAATCTGGATCTAAAGGTTTTATGAAGCCTACTAAACCAGACCTCCAGCTTTCCCAAGGAATCCTTTGAAAGGATCTGCCATTGTGAGACTTGTCTTAAGCCACCGGAGAACCTCTGCTCACTTAAACCTGCAGCTAAAGAAGAGTGTTAATTCTCTACTGTCCTGGAAAAAGAGTCCGGGTCATGTTAGGATACTTCTCGGGGTGTATTGCTCTTTCTAATTGCGCTCCATAATTTAATGTCACAATCCCACTTTTATCATAAATAGGATCTTTGCTTTACCCATCAACAGTTTTGCACCTTGAATGCCATGCACTCTTATCCCTCTGTCAATTATTTAGAGCATGAGGCGTTTTAAAGTGCAACGAAGGAGAAATTGCTGCTGTGTTCGCTTGTGTAACTTGTTTTAAATAGCTTGTGTTTAAATTTTTAATTGCTATTGTGCTGCTGATTAAAGCTTTCGAGTTATTTTTAGCTGAGTTGCTTTGTCTGACTGTGACTTGGTTAGTGGCTTTTCAATCGTTGCGTTCAATCTCTGACATTTGGGAAAAACGGGGTCATGACACTCTGCAGTTCAGGCTGTGGATGTTTTATGCAGCAGGACAGATAACGCAAACCCTCTCATCTCCTGAATCACACTGGGACCTGTGCCGGGCGGAACGATCACGTTTCAGTCCCTGATTCTTCTCCACTGTCCCGCTAATGGAATCAGGGCCTTGTTGTTCTCCTGCTGCATGCTGAATCTTTAATATGCAAGCATTCATTCGGGCATGTGTGCTAACTTTGAAATTCCAGTGCGTCTGCGCTGAGAGGACATGTGTTTGATGAACAATGAGTTGTGTTGTTTTCACTCAGGCTCTGTTAGTGATGTGAGCAAGTGGGGTTTTGAAATGGCAGAAAAATCTCCTTGTTGAACTGTAGCGTCACTGCACAGAGGTTTTTAAAAGTGGAACGGTGTGCCACAGAAAAAAAGCCCACAACAATTGCTCTATCCAAAATCAAATACTTCCCTACCATTTAGTTTGCAAGAACAGTATGCTAAATGAGTATGTCTGAATACATAGTAATTGAAAGCAGTAGGCGAGAAGTACCCGGATGACGTACTAGATTCTGAAGTGTGCTTTCAATGGACACTTTATTATCCCATGAGGCCACACGAGAGGATTTATACATGAAAGTGAAGCGACGCAACTGACGCTGGTGTCACGTGACAGTAACAACATGGTGGATGTAGTAAGTCAGAATTTCATTCATACTGCCCATATTCATACTGTAAATTACATATTTTTTAAACCGTCGTGAAGTGCATTTAAATTCAAATGTAGTACCTACTCAGACAGTATGCAATTTCAGATGCAACAAATAGCTTTGAGAAACTCTAGCAGTTTTTTTTAATTACTTTTGCTGTCAATATTTCATATTGTCCATCATAATTTTGTGATGCCTAAATTGAATTGACAAAAAATATTGATTTGAGTTTTGTTTAAGTGTTTTTTTTTTCCTTCAGATTATTATTAGCATTTTATCAGTTATATGCCATAACATAACAATAATTATCCAATTATAGGTATTAGATAGAATGTTAATATCGGTTAATTCCTAAATGAGACATTATAGTGACTTGTTTGTACAAAAGTATTCAAATATTTTTATGGTCTCTGTAGTTACTGCACATCACAGGCCCTTCTGTTGTGCAGCTTTTGCTGCGTTCCAGGCAGGTTTTTTGAGCCCGTTAGTTACGACCTTTTAAACCACGACTCATGACTTTGTGGCGTTCCAGGCAAAGTCACGCCAAACTACCTGAGCGCAAGGAATTGTGGTAGTTAGATATAAACAAAGCATGGCGGATCGTACGGGGCTTATGCTCATTTACAATAATTTCTAGGGCTGTAATCAACCAAAGAAAATCTTGGTCGACTGAAGTCCGGAAATTGTCGACTAAAAATGACGTTAGGGAAAAAAAACGTTAAATGAATTAGCTGCGCACTGTGCGCAGTACTTGGTAGCCTTGTTGTCTGCCTAAATGAATTCTAAATAAACATAAAAAGCTAGTAGGCTATTTGCAGTATATTAAATAGTTTTTGAGCGGATTATTTTGCACTGAAGTGAGTCTGACACACGAGTCTGTCGGCTCTGACAGCGTTGCATCACTTGCACCTGCGCAATTTCATAGCCTATGACTTCCGAAAATATAGTACTATGTTGTAAACTAGTGATATCATCACAAGAACTTTTGAGGAATTTGCAACATAATTTAGACAATTGTTTTTGTCATATGTATTATAATAACTGACAGACACTATCATTTTAGCCGCTCTGTGCAGCTCGAACAAATGAGCTCAGCTCAGCTTCGCGGCTGAGACACGAATAGACTATAACTTAAAGCTTTTACTCTTAAACACAAAATTCACGTCCACTTTAATAAAAAAGGAATATTTATTAAACAAGCCAGATCAAGAGCAGAAAAAACGCTCTCACAATTAAATAAATACAGCAAACTAGCCTACCGGTACTTCAATCTGCCTCTCTTCGCCAGTGGGTTGGGCTAATCCAAAAGAAAAGAAAATAAGGGTGTTCTGAAGACAGACTGTTACCTGTGAAACAGGGGTGGTCTGAAAACACCCCCATTAGCAATTAGTGCTTTCCACCTGAAAAACATACACATGAGGGGAAGCGTCACAACACCATGCTTCAGTCGTGCCACGAAAGTGGATCTGTACTGTCATGAAATGAACACGACGCAGCAAAACTAATGATAAAAAAATCGGCCAATCAGAATTTTGGTCGTGCCAGAACGTAACGACTAATAATCGAATGGGAGATTACAGCCCTAATCATTTCTATCGCCAAATGTGCTACTCCTTGCTTATTTGAGGGAAATGCGGGGGGAAAAACGGTGCATAAGGCAAGAGAAGCTGTTATACCTTTTATTATTTGTGTACGACTTTCATAAACACAGCATCCGTTGGGGCTGCCATTTTTGTATCGTCTATGTGACGTCAGAGCGTGTAACTGGGAGTACATCGATCTAGTACGAGTTCATGGGTGGGAAGTCACGGTTTTTACTGCCGTTCCAGTGCACTTTCACGGGTAGAAGGTTGGAAAAACACTGGTTACGGGTTGCCTGGAACGCAGCATTTCTTTGCATATTGCATGGATAAAATGGACTGTGCTTTCTTTCATAGCCCTGCTTTCTGTCACTGTAATAATTATTCAATTTTTTCATTTCTTTGGTATAATTTGAAACACTTTAAGAACTTGCAAAGGCCTTGTTTACAATTCAGGGAAGTGTTCTAGCTGCGCATGGTTGTAATTTTCCTCCCTCTGATTGCCGAGTTGGCGTTGGGTTTAAACCTCGGATCTGGTGCTTTGATGAGTCAGCTTCCTGGCTGCAGTCTTGCCACGGGCACATCCATCATTGCTGTGGTTTCCAAACAGATCCGGCTGGCTAAAGTGCAGGCAGGTGTTTGCGCGTGTTCGGCACCCCCACCCGTGGGAATGACGCTTGCTCGATCAGGTAAATCCTTCTATAATCCCCCCTGGAGCTGGGCTTTCCTAGGCTCGTTGTCTCAGTGCGTGTCATGTGCCTCTGCATCTGACCATTGGGCCAAAGCACGCACACGTGGGATCTGGCACAGGCGACCTGGAATTGAATTGGAAGTTGACTGGCATTGGGCAGCAGTTAAGAACTGTGTGTCCTTGAGGTCTTGTTTTGTGGAGTCACAGTTTTTTTGGGACAGCATAAAAAAAACCTAATCCTGCACAACACCTGTTATTTGTACCAGACTATTTGCTTTGGTCTGTAACAATGCACTTTAACACTAGAACTACCAAGACGGTCATTTTCACCATTTTATATTTTTCAATGTAATAATTTATTATAATATATTTTATTAAATATTTTTTCTTATTAAGAAATGTATTAACCTGGTAAATTTTAATAATTTTTTTTTAATTTAGATATTTATTATTTACATATATTCACACATTTGAAGGATTTTTTTTGATAAAAAGTTGATAAAAGTTTGCTATATATAATTTTTTTTAATTTTTTTTAGATTTAGTCATTTCTGAAGTTATTTACTCTGTACTATCACGTCCATCTCCACGTTTAATAGCGGCAGCAGGTCAGAAAGTTTGACAAAGAGCTCTTTGCTCTTTGATTGAACGGCCATTCCCAACCATAAATGCTGTTTTGCATAATTGTGGTAGAAATTGAAAATGTGTGTGTGTGTGTCTATATATATATATAGCTTCAGCTGATATATCACCCACTTCTACTGTGCTATATATTAGAAGTCTCAATGGAAGCAAAACAGTCCTGTTGAATGATATTCAAGTCATCAGTCCCCCCTTCATTAACCTTTCAGAGTCATGCCCATAGTCTGTGCTCTGAGTACTTACTGTGGGAGAGATCGTGCTATGTGCACAGGATAGATCAGCTGTTTTACAGTGCTCTGTAAACTCTGTGAGCACAAGATAGTCATGGCTTTAATGAATTGCATGATGTGCTCTCTCTCCCAGGGCTTGTTAGTCATGTTTTGTTCAAGGTGTTGTCATTATGGGTCTTGTCAGAGACTGTGGCCTCTACTGACTGTGAACAGGAGGCTAAACATTTGGTGCTGTTAAGAAAATAATAATGCAAAATGGTTTCCCTAAAGGACAAAAGCTTTAAATGTAAAAGTCAAAGTTGGAGATGTGAGATGTGAGATTCTACGTTTTTATTTCACTGGGTTGTTATATGATCATTTTGTCTTTGCAGAGGGAGTTCCTCAGGTCTTCTACTTCGGGCCTTGCGGGAAGTACAACGCTATGGTTCTGGAACTGCTTGGGCCCAGTCTGGAGGACCTGTTTGACCTCTGCGACCGCACTTTCTCCCTCAAGACCGTCCTAATGATAGCTATTCAACTGGTAAGCATCTGGTCAGAGAGCCAGTTAGCCTCTTTCAGCAGTTTTGGCTCGTCTCATACATTTCAGATTTCTTTTGGCTGTTTTCTAAATGATTTCTTGGAATCGTTCAGCTCTGTCATGTTTTTGTGGTATTTCTTTTATGTTTTTTGGTGCAGAATGTCCTCAACCGCAATCTTCCTTGTTTTTTTCCCCAGATAACACGGATGGAGTATGTTCACACACGGAGCTTGATATATCGAGACGTCAAGCCAGAGAATTTTTTGGTGGGGCGGCCGGGGTCCAAGAGGCAGCACACCATTCATATCATTGACTTCGGGCTTGCCAAAGAATACATAGACCCCGAGACCAAAAAACACATCCCATACCGAGAGCATAAGAGCCTGACTGGCACTGCCCGATATATGAGTATCAACACACATTTGGGAAAAGGTGTGCACTATAAACTCACATCTCCTTTGATTTTCCTTAGTTCATTTTCCGGATGTATTTTTTTTTATTTATTGATAGAAAGGGAAAAATAATAAAATCAGCAACCCACCTTTAATTACGTACATAATTTCAGTTTCCTGAGTGACTCATATTTATATAACCCACTTAATCATGACGTTTTAAATATATCTGTCTCATATTACAGCGAAAAATGTACCTGTTGCATCCATCAGTGTGACACATAACAGTTGTTGTTTTTCTTCCCCCTCAGAACAAAGCAGAAGGGACGACCTAGAAGCACTGGGCCACATGTTTATGTACTTCCTACGAGGCAGTTTGCCCTGGCAGGGCTTGAAGGTCTGTACTTTTCTACCTGCTAACAGTTTGTTCATCATTTCTTGAAAGGGTTTCTCCATTTTCATACATCGTCAATATTGAAATCACGATTATTTATAGGGGTCATGAACTGGCTTTTTACATTTTTTTATACTGTTGTCTGAGGTCAATTTATTGCGTTCGCGTGGTTTTTACATTCAAAAACATCATAATGAATAAGTAATAGGCTATTTTCTAACTTGGTTTTGAGGCTCTCTCCTGCACGCTCGGATTTTATGGGCGTGCCGCACTGAAGACTTGGAAGAAAACACCCACGGCTAGGATTGGATAACAGTTTTGCATATTTAATGAGCTTCTGCTGCCCCTGTCAGTGACAGCGTGTGGCAAACGGCAACCGGAATTAATCGCCCAGCCCACAGCCAGGGCTCGCAAAATGTCTTTATCAAACAAACACAATGATTCAGCCCGATCGATGAATATAACCGCGAACCGTACACACACACACACACACACACACACACACACACGCGCGCACGTAGCACGTATTGTAAATACTTTACAATAAAGAAAATAAAAATGGAAAACAGCCATCACAGCATATAGAAAAAAGAACAATAAAAGCATACAACATTTCAGCATATAAGAAAGACTGTTCAAAAGCTAGAGAAAAATTAAGTTTTTAAGTATGATTTAAAAGTGGTAATTGATTTCGCTAAGCTCACATGGACCGGGAGATTAATTTATAATTACGAGGAACTGTTTAAAAGTATTTTTTCAGAAGACCTAATTGCTCTAGAGGGAGAGTGAAAGAATGTAAAGAAGCTACTATGGGAGTAATATGGTCCCTTTTACTCGTACCAGTTTAAAGCCGTGTTGTTGCATTTTGCACCAATTGCAGGCGAGCTAACGCAGTCTGGGAAAAACTGTACAAAGAGTTACAATAGTTTTGAACCTTGCAACCTTTTTTTGCTGAATTAATAAAGTAATCCACAGCTTTCAGGGCTTTTTACATCCACGTGTACACTACTGCTCAAAGGTTTGGGGTTGAAAAGATGGCTGCATTTGATATTTGATCAAAAATACAGTATTTACTATTTTATTATATTTTAAAATGTTATTTATTCCTGTGATGACAAATCTGACTTTTCAGCAGCCATTACTGCAGTCTTCAGTGTCACATGATCCTTCAGAAAAAAAAATATTTTTTTTTCAGGATTGTTCGATCAATAGTTCAAATGGCAGCATTTATTAAAAAAAAAATTCAAAAAATTCCAACATTATAAATGTCTTTAACTGTCACTTTGGATCATTTTAATACATCCATGCTGAATAAAAGTCTTTAGCAAAAAATCTTACTGACCCCACATTTTTGAACGGTAGTGTAACCGAGAAGTGTGATGACATGGCAACAAATGCAGCTATCAGCTGCTCGTGTTGTTCTTCAGTTGCTCAGCCATGTGTCATAGTGTAATGAGTCACATGGCTGTAGCGGTTGCTTCTGAACGCACACAGGTGTTAGAAGCTGTGCATTTGCCTTCTAAAGTGCTCTCTCTCACACCATTGTTAATTCATCACTTAAATGGATTACATGGAAGGCACATGACAGTAGGGTGAGAAGGAAAAAGTACATGTAAAAAAAATAGTAACGCAATCTCGCTTTGTGCGTGCGTCATCACCTATTCAATAAAACTAGCCACAGGCAAAATCTTGCCCTGGAATTGTGTGTTGCTTATGCTTAATTACATTGCAGCCAGGCTTTTTTTTTGTCATTTGTGAGGAGTTTGTGGGTGTTAAATCATCTTTGTTTCCCAAACAGGCGGACACATTGAAAGAGCGATACCAGAAAATTGGCGACACCAAGCGAGCTACACCGATCGAAGTGCTATGTGAAAGTTTTCCAGGTTAGTGGCATGGATTTGCCTATGTCAAGCACAGTAGTGTGTGAAGTGTTTCCCTGAACTAATGCCTCTCCTGTTTTTACACACTGTAGAGGAGATGGCCACCTATCTGAGATATGTGAGAAGACTGGACTTCTTTGAGAAACCAGATTACGACTACTTGAGGAAGCTCTTCACAGACCTCTTCGACAGGAATGGCTACATCTTTGATTACGAGTACGACTGGGTCGGCAAGCCTCTCGTGAGTGTTTGTTTCCTCCGCAGGCACTTCCTCAATGCTTTTCTTGTGCATTTCAACTGTCAAACGCTTTTGTCATGCTAGTGTTGAGTTTGTTTGTAAGTGTATGCGTGTGTGAGACCTGCTCAACGGTGAGATCATTGTCTTTTTCAGCCTACACCTATAGGCCCCATCCCCACAGACACACCCCAGCCGAGCAGCAGAGACAAAGCACAACCCCAGACCAAAAACCAGGTGAGTTGGGTTCACAAATAAATTCCGTCAGGTGAGTATGTCCCACCTCAGGGTAGTACACTATATATATTAATCGCCCTAGATGGTCGTAGTGTACATCTGATTCGCTCCATTGCAGTGTAGGTGAGTCCAGGTTGATCTTACTCACTCAAACTATCATGGCCAGATACAACATACCCACTCCAGGCGAGTGTTCTGCCCACTTTTCCTCTTTTGACATGATCAATCAGAATAATAATCTAATGGACGTACAAATTGATGAGAGAGAAGTTGTTGTCAGAGGAGTTTTGTGTGATGTTACAGTTGTGCAACACACTTTCTGAGCATCATTCATGTGATTAATTAGTGGAATGGAAGGCTGGTTAGTTGTGCCTTGCTCGGTGTAAACAAATCTGTTTTAGTGGCCAGTTGCTTAGAGACAATGTTCCCTGCTGCTGAATCAAAATGCTTTTGGTTCAGCAGTGCTATCAGCACTGTCTGCACTTTCTGTAGAGCATAAATGTTCTGACTGGAGATGCTAAAAGGCCATAAATATGATGTTCCTGCATTCGTTTGTATTTGTCCTGATATAATGATGATTGACAATGTGGACAGAGCAAGAATGTCTGGATAATGTACTACCGTTCAAAAGTTTGGGATTTTTTTTAAGTTTAGTTTTTGAAGCATGTCTTATGCTCACCAAGGCTTCATGTATTTGATCAAAATAATGTAATATTGTGAAAAATTTAATTTAATATATTTTAAATGTAATTTATTCCAGTGGTGCAAAGCTGACTTTTCAGCAACCATTACTCTTGTCTTCAGTGTCACGTGATCCTTCAGATATCATTAACCTGATTTGGTGCTCAAGAAACATTTCTTATTATTATCAATGTTGAAACTGTGATACTTTTTTTCAAATAGAATAGCTTGTTTTAAAATAGAAATCTTTTGTAACATTTATAAATGTTTTACTGTCACTTATGATCAATTAAATGCATCCTTGCCGAATAAAAGTATACATTTCTTTAAGAAAAGAATCTTACCGACTGCAGACTTTTGAACGGTAGTGCATATTTCAAATTAGTCGCCTTCATTAAGCCATTCAGACACATTTCTTTGTCGCTCATCCATGTTCCAATGACATCACAAAATAAAATGTAGCCAAAATGTGCTTCCGTTCCCAATACCCATCCTCTAACAAACAGACAATGTTCTTTAATGCAACACAGAGCGCCACCCTGGAGATTTAGATTTCATTATGGCTCATCCATCCATTCCTGTGAAACTTTAAATAAAATGTATCAAATGTGTTCTGATTTACACCTATTGACATAGTTATGATTTTGCTTGGTGTATTAAAAACATAATGCTCTAAAGTCTTAAAAATCTCAGTTTAACCCCTGGTGATGAGTATCTCTGCATCCATTTCATGCTGCATAAGCATAAAATGAGCTTAACAGTCTGGTGGGAGATTATTGTATGTGTATGTGCCCCTCTGCTTGCACTTGCACGTCTTTTAAAAACTATGTTAAAGGAACACGGCGACTTTTTGGGACTTTAGCTTATTCACCGTATCCCCCAGAGAAAGATAAGTCCATACATACCATTCTCATCTCCGTGCGTGCCATAACTCTGTCCGATGCACCCACCGCTAGCCTAGCTTAGCACAAAGACTGGAGGTAAACGGCTCCAGCTAGCCTACTGCTCAATAAGTGACAAAATAACACCAACATTTTCCTATTTACATGTTGTGATGTGTATCGTTACATTGTGTACTAAGACCAACGGAAAATGAAAAGTTGCATTTGAGCAGTGGGCTAGATGGAACCGTTTACCTCCAGTCTTTGTGCTAAGCTAGGCTAGCGGTGGGTGCGTCAGACAGAGTTATGGCACGCACGGAGATGAGAATGGTATGTATGGGCTTATCTAACTCTGGGGGATACGGTAAAAAAGCTAAAGTCCCAAAAAGTCTGCGTGTTCCTTTAAGAGATGGTTGTGTTCATGTCATTATATGTAAACTCTCACATTGATTTCTAATAGATGCCTTTCTTAATTCTGCATTTTTGCTTTTATTTTTCTCTCACTCTGGTTTTTCTTTGTTTCCATTAGTTTGTGTCATACACTTATAACTTTTATATTAGTTATTGAGCAAGCTTCTGCATGTGAGATGTCTCCTTTTTAATGTTCAATTTTTTTCGTTTGTTTGTGTTTACTCACCCACCGGCCCCTTCCCATCATACCTCAAAATCTCCACCTCAACTCGCCCCATTATCCATGCTTTCCTACCCCAAAATGCTCTTCCACTGTCGATCAGTCACCTGAACCCAAAGGAAGTGAGTCCGAGCCCACTTCAGTGACCAATAAGGAGACTCTGGGGTCGCATCTCACTGCCGAGAGGCTGGGGGGTTCAGTGCAGGTACTTCTTGCCCGTGATGCTACTTTTTGAGTGAGCATGGCTGCTTCTCTATCTGCTTTTCTCGCACTCATTCATCTGTGACGCTCAGCTTGGCTCCTTTAGGCTCCGGACACACTACAGATGGCGGCAGTGCCGTTTCTTGGAGATACCATGCGTTTTAAATAGAAGCCATCAAGCGTTTTAGTTGGAGAGCAGCTCACGATGGGATAGGATCTAATGGATGCTGATAGATTTGAAAGAAAAACTCTTATGTGGTGAAGACACTTGATGAAACACATGTGCCACCTAGTGTTGGTTTTTGGAATGACATCCCGTTGTATGAACACAGGTCTTGTTTTTCATCTCGCATCTTGAGATTTAAAAAAAAAAATGAATTTAATCATCATCAGCACAGGGTTGTTATACTTTTGGGTCCCACTTTATATTGGGTGTCTTTAACTACGATGTACTAACATTTTAAATGAATCATTTGATACTATGCTTGTACTTATGTTTTGAAAAATACCTGCATGTAATTACATCTATAATTATTTTATTACATCTATAATTACACTGTTGATCCTTCCCTTACACCTTAACCCACCCCTGAACCCACCCATACTACCAAACCTGTGCCTAACCGTACCCGTATCCCAACTCAGTAGCAGCAAAAGTGTTTTGCAATACAACATGAACACAGTAAGTACATTGTACTTATTTTTTGATACATTTTTTGAGTACTTAGTAGTTAAAGACACACCTAATATACTGTAAAGTGTGACCTAGTTTCGAATGTATCATTTATTTTTATTTTTTCAATTTAGTTTTCGTTTTCAGTCTGTTGTTTCAGAGATCCTTTCCATCCCTTTTTTAGTGCCAAAGTTAATGCACTAGCGCTAGTTTTACTGCTATCTAGAGGTATTGACACTGCCTTAGCACAAAGATGTCAATTGCTCAAGTTTTACAAAATGGCTTTCATAGTGGTTGACTATCATTCCAAACAAACACCTAAAAAAGTATTTTGAAAATAGGAATGTTGCAATATATAGTCACATGTGTTCTACCTAAAGTCATTAATGTCTCATTTGAATGATCACATATTCATTTTATAGGCCTATGCACATCTGTGCAGGAAACAGGATGTTTTCAAAAGTTATTTTAGCCTACAGAGGAGATGTATATGGGGAAAATAATTATTTGACCCCCTGCTGATTTTGTAAGTTTGCCAATTTACAAAGAAATTATTGTAGGTTGCTTTTCACCTATAGAGACAGAATATCAACCAAAAAACATTATATAGAGGTTATAAATTGATTAGCATTTGATCAAGTGAAATAAGTACATGATCCCCTACCAACCAGCAAGAATTCTGCCTCCCACAGATTGGTTATGTGCCCATGTGGAACACAGATTACTCCTGTGCCTGTCACTTTAAGAAAGTGCTCCTAATATCCTAATATGGATATACTCCTAATATGTGTATAAAAGATACCTGTCCACAGAATCTGTGTCTTCCATTCCAACCTCTCTCCACCACCATGGGCAAGACCAGTCAAAGGAGCAAGAGCTGTCAAAGGAAGAAATACAAAGTCAATCGCCCTTGGTCTGGAGCTCCATGCAAGATCTCGACCTGATCATGGGAAAGTTCAAGTTCCGTTTATTTATATAGCACTTCTAAAACAGCCACACAACTGACCAAAGTGCTGTACACTGGATCAGATTAAAGAAAAATATAAAACGATAAACAGCTAAAACACAGACCCCAGTTTAAACAAAACTAAATGAATATAAAGAATACAAATCCAAGAAAGCAAGATAAAGACATTCAAACATAAAACGCAACAAAAACTATAAAGAAAATTAATTATAAGCTATGGACAGATGCGTTTTTAGAAGAGACTTATTAGTGGTCAAGGAAGGGGCTAACCTAATTTCTGGAGGCAAATTTCTCCCAGCCACAGAAGACGCTCTATCCCCTCTGCGTTTGAGTCTGGAATGTGGAACTAAAAGAAGGTTCTGGTTGCTGGATCTCAAACTTCTGGAAGGAGTATGAGGTTGCACCAATTCAGATAAATATATGGGAGCTAAATCATGTGAAGATACACAGGCACCATCTTGCTTCCTATTAAGCCAAGAGAGGCAGATGGGACCACAGTCACCAAGCAAACCTTTAGTTATACACTATGCCGCAATAGATTGAAATCCTGCAGCGCCTGCAAGGTCCCGCTGCTCAAGAAGGCACATGTACAGGCCTGAAGTTTGGCCAATATGGCTATATGGCTAATTTTGCCCTTCATGACAACTGTGAGGGGGTAAATTTTTTTATTAAAGTTCTGCATAATTAAGGGCGTGGCCACTTTGAGTGACAGGTGGATAGCCATTTATCTGCTGTCTGTTAGTCATCGCGTCACTACAGCTCTGCCCACGTCCCGTCTTTTTGCTCATTTTCTGTTATCCAGGAGTGACGCGTGATGGCAATGGCCATCTCGTCCATACTTTGCGCTTCAGAGCGGCTCATCAGAATCCTATGGGTGACGTCACGGACACTACGTCCATATTTCTTTTTACAGTCTATGGCACAGAGGTGGAAACTTTTTGCTTTGGGGCTGTTTCTCTGCTCAGGGTACAGGTCAACTTCACCGCATTGAGGGGCCGTTGGACGAGGCCATGTACCATAAAATCTTGGACGAGAATCTTCTTCCCTCAGCCAGAACACTGAAGATGGGTCTTCCAGCATGACAATGACCCAAAACATACCGCCATGGCAACAAAGGAGCGGCTCAAGAAGCAGCACATTAAGGTCATGGAGTGGCCTAGCCAGTCTCCAGACCTTAATCCAATAGAAAATCTGCGGAGGGAGCTGACACTTCGAGTTGACAAGCGACAGCCAAGATACCTTAAGGATTTAGAGAGGATCTGTAAAGAGGAGTGAACCAAAATCCCTCCTGAGATGTGTGCAAACCTGGGGACCAACTACATGAAACGGCTTACCTCTGTGCTTGCCAGCAAGGGTTGCTCCACCAAGTACTAAGTCGTGTTTTGTTGGTGATCAAATACTTACTTCACCTACTGAAGTGCAAATTAATTTATAACCATTATATGATGTTTTTTTCCCCAGGATTTTCTGGTTGATATTCTGTCTATCTGTTAAAATAAGCCTACCATAAAAAGTATAGACCCTTTGTTTTTTTGTAAGTGGGCAAACTTACAAAATCAGCAGAGGATCGAATAATTATTTTCCCCACTGTACATATTATGAACTATTGATTCATCATCAAGACATTTAATAGTGTGTATAATAGTATAATCATAAAGAATGATTGTTTTGGTTGCAAAGGGGGGTTTTAGTAAGTACTTGTACTGAGTATCAAAGGTTATTTCGATGAAATGACAGTCAGCGCATGTGTTTATTAGAGTATATCACATACTCTGAAAGAAGTGTGATCTTTGGGTCTAAATCTCCAATCTTCTATGTTTACATTTTTCAGTACTTCTCTATTATAGGACACACATGATTCTTGTGTGAATTAAGACTTTCTAATTTCACATATGATGTAAAGAAAATGCTTTAGTTCTGGTGATTTGTATGAAATGTTTATATTGTTTCTGTCTGTGCTATCCTCAGGTCATGAGCTCCACAAATGGAGAGCTAAACACAGACGACCCGACCGCAGGACACTCCAATGCTCCCATCACCGCACCTGCTGAGGTAGAGGTGGCAGACGACACAAAGTAAGTCCCCCAAATGTGTTCCTACTACCGGATTCCCCGACTGACTATAGATTTTGAAATGTAATCACAAATGGGATGTAAACCTGGTTAAAAAAAGTTTTCTTTCTGTTTTAAAATGAATGTTTGAATCCAAATGGCAGATAATAATGCATCATATCAGTTGCTGACACTTGCATCCGAGCATTATTTTCTTTATATTTTTATTATCCCTGTATTTGGTTGATAATGAATCATAACAGGCAAATGAATCACTGTTAAATGAACTACTTGAGAACACTCGACTGCTGTCTTCACTCCCATTGGTTGCAAGTTCTCATTTGCATAAACGTGTCACAATGCTGGATATGCCAATTTTGCATCACTGTAGCTCGTCAACTCTAATTGAAAATGAATTATGTATGTTCATTTTGTGACATGTATGAATGTCCCTGGACTGATTTAATGCTCCTCAGCGCTCTCCAATTTATAACCTAATTCCACTTATCAAGACACTTGAATTTTGTTGTCTTTTCGTAATGTTTTGCTCTGGTTTTCTTTCAGGTGCTGTTGTTTTTTTAAGAGAAGAAAGAGGAAAGCTCTTCAAAGGCACAAGTGAAGCTCACTCTTTGAAAAGAACTTGATACATTCTGGTCACTGTTAAGTTTGAAATGCAAGAAAATACACAGATCTCTCTCTTTCTCTTTCTCTCTCTCTCTCTCTCTCTCTCTCTGTCTATCTCTCTCTCTCTCTCTCTCTGTTCCCATTACACTTTCTTTCATAGATGCTTCACCACTTAATGGAGTTCAAAGGAATGTTGTTGACTGTCCAACAGACTCTGGTTCCTTGAAAAAAGAGAATAAATGAAGATATATGATACAAGATCTGTAAAAAAGAATAAAAAAAGATCACACATAAACATTCAAAAAGATGAAAAGAACTTGATGATATGAGTAACTGATTATATACGAACCTCAGTGGTGTGAACTCAAAAAAGATGCTGTTTGACATGTTGTATACTAGATTCCATGCAGAGCATTTATTGTTCATTGATCAGGGGATGAAACATCAGTGAACGGATGATTTAAGTTTTCTTAGAAATAACTCTTATTTGTGACAATAACGTGAGGGCAGGAGTCGCCTCTGCACTGGGAATGAACCCCACCAAATTACAAAATAACAGGACACATTTCATCTCAACCAGACTCTGGAGTCTTTTTTTTTTTTTCTGTGATTTTATTTTATTGTTTATTTTTTTTGACAGGAATCCCTGGGTTGTAAAGCAGTTGATGTGTCCTGGGAATGTTTTCTTTTTGTTGTTGTCTTTTTTAAATATAAATTCTTCCATTTTTTTCTGTCATTATGGACTCTGTAGCACAGTTACTGGCCTCAGGTACTGTGGGCGATGGAGAGACAAATGGATGTTATTCTCTTGTCGTTGTTGTCATTGCACTTTTGGGAAAAGAAGAGAATTGCAATGAAGCGATGAGGAGAAACGTCTGACAATATAAACTGATGTCGGAACGTTCCCGCACAGAGCTGATATCTGTTCAAGGACCGTTAAAGGAAAAGAAGAAGAAAAAATGTACTTCAGTTTTATTTCTCACATCAAAATTTATTTACCAGGAAATCATAGTTTGTGCCTTTCCAAGTAAAATGTTTAAAATTTAATCAAGTCTCCTGCACTGACATTTTTTGAGTGATAGTATTGTTTTTTTTTAACGTATGCATGTGACATAATGGTTATGAATGTTGTTGCAGATCTGTGTTTTGAACAGCTCCAGTGTTTTCACCTTGTACCTCGTATGGCTTATGTTGTATAATTCTCAGCTTAAGGTGTGTTTTAATTTTACAGTTCTAAATCAATTATTGTTTAAAAGTATTTAATATAAAACATATTTATATTGTGTATATATAGGCTATTTACATTGTTTCACTATTGTTAAAAAAAACACACACACACCAGCCACTTTATCAGGTAGGCCTACTACACCATGCTAGTACCGGGTCGGACCTTCAGAACTGCCTTACTTTTTCATGACCGCTTCAACAAGATGCTGGAAACATTCCTCAGAGAATTTGGTCCATATTGACATTATAACATCAGATTTGTTGGCTGCACGTCCATGCGGTGGAAGCCATTTGAGTATAGTAAACTCATTGTCATGTTCAAGAAACCGGTTTGAGATGATTTGCGCTTTGTGACATGGAATGTTATCCTGCTGGATGTAGCCATCAGAAGATGGGTACACATAAATGGATAGGCGTGGTCGGCAACAATATTCAGGTAGGCTGTGGCATTCACACAATGTTCAAATGGTACTAAAGGACCCAATGTGTGCTAAGAAAATATCCCCTACACCACCAGCACCAGTCAACCGTTTATACAAGGCAGGATGAATCCGTGTTTTCATGTTGTTTACGCCAGAGTCCGACCCTAGCATCTGAATGAGTTGCTGCCATGTGATTGGCTGATTATATATTTGTGTTAACGAGCAGTTGGAACAGGTGAATGTGGCCGGTGTGTGTGCGCGCGCCTTATATATGGTTTATAAGGACACAGATGTGTATAATGACATGGGTATTACAACGTAATCACTTCCTGTGTCCTCGTAAACTAAATGGCCTAAAAACATACTAAACTGTTTTTTTTTTTATTAATTCTAAAAAATTTGATTGGCTCTGTATACAAGTAGCCTGTGTGTGTGTGTGTGTGTGTGTAGAACAAATATATAGGCCTATATATATAACAAGAGTAATTAGTCAGTTTAGCTCAATGTACCTGCTGTATGAATTCTTTTCTTTTATCTTCAACATCAATACACCAGGGAGACCAGGAATGTTGTAACACTTTCAGTTTGACAAAGTCAGAAAATAGCTGGTGATGTCATCAATATCATATACTTTTTGAGCTCACATGAGAAGTGGCATGTGACTGTGAGCAACATTGTACATTTTATGACCAAAAACTGATTTTCAGTTAGAAAAGTAAAACATTTTATCAAGATTTTTGCCTTGCAATCATTGTATTGTAGATACAGTTATTTAATTTGCATAATCTAGAGTTGTTTCTCTAGTTTATTTTAATGCTTTGCATTCATGCGAACTTCAAACCCACACACTAAAACAGCTGTGTTATGGCTATTAGAGGTGGGGAGAGTTGTAACAGTTCACTAAAAAGGTTATGACTAACCCCCTTATGATGATCCCAGTTTTCAATCACACCCCCTGTTAAGGCAAAATCAAACCATTGAGGGATTTATGTGGTAAATATGTTTCCATCATAGTTTATGCGCATGTCTTGTTCTTGTAGGATAAAAACATTATCCACCTCTGATTTTTTGCGCATATTTTTAGAATTTATGCGTCTCTGCGTTTCTATTCAGCGTTTTTTATGTGATATCCCAAAATTCACATAAAATAGGTGGATGGCAACATAGCTAGTATCCTAACTGAACTGTAATGTGACAGAAATACACACACATGGTCACTCACACAAGCACACAGCAGTTGTTTTGTGGTAAATTAAAAGTCCTTAAAGAAATACCATACAATGTTTTTGTTACCTTAAATTGTTCACTTTATTCAAAACTGATCATTCTTTGTTCTTCAATAACATTCTTGCATACATTTTAATTGGGTGGACTTTATTTCAGCAAATTAGCTCCTACTGTTACATACACTATATTGCCAAAAGTATTGGGACACCCCACCAAATCATTGAATTCAGGTGTTCCAATCACTTCTATGGCCACAGGTGTATAAAATCAAGCACCTAGGCATGCAGACGCTTCTACAAACATTTGTGAAAGAATGGGTCACTCTCAGGAGCTCAGTGAATTCAAGCGTGGTACTGTGATAGGTTGCCACCTGTGCAATAAGTCCATTCATGAAATTTCCTCAACTAAATATTCCACTGTGAACTGTTAGTGGTATTATAACAAAGTGGAAGCAATTGGGAACAACAGCAACTCAGCCACGAAGTGGTAGGCCACGTAAAATCAGAGCGGGGTCAGCGCATGCTGAGGTGTACAGTGCGCAGGAGTCGCCAACTTTCTGCAGAGTCAACAGACCTCCAAACTTCGTGTGGCCTTCAAATTAGCTCAAGAACAGTTCGTAGAGAGCTTCATAGAATGGGTTTCCATGGCCAAGCAGCTGCATCCAAGCCTTACATCACCAAGTGCAATGCAAAGCTTCAGATGCAGTGGTGTAAAGCACGGCGCCACTGGACTCTAGAGCAGTGGAGACATGTGTTCTCTAGAGTGACGAATCACCCTTCTCTGTCTGGCAATCCGATGGACGAGTCTGGGTTTTGCAGTGGCCAGGAGAACGGTACTTGCCTGACTACATTTTGCCAAGTGTAAAGTTTGGTGGAGGGGGGATTATAGTGTGGGGTTGTTTTTCAAGGGTTGGGCTTGGGCCCTTAGTTCCAGTGAAATGAACTCTTAATGCTTCAGCATACCATTTTGGACAATTTCATGCTCCCACCTTTGTGGGAACAGTTTGGGGATGGCCCCTTCCTGTTCTAACATGACTGCACACCAGTGCACAAAGCGAGGTCCATAAAGACATGGATGAGTGAGTTTGGTGTGGAGGAACTTGACAGGCTGCACACAGTCCTGTCCTCAACCCGATAGAACACCTTTGGGATGAATTCTTGTCCTAACCCTAACCCTACAAATGCGCTTCTAGAAGAATGGTCAAAAATTCCCATAAACACATAAACCTAAATCTTGTGTAAAGCCTTCCCAGAAGAGCTGAAGCTGTTACAGCTGCGAAGGGGGGGCCAACTCCATATTAAACCCTACGGATTAAGAATGGGATGTCATTAAAGTTCATGAGCATGTAAAGGCATCGTCCCAAAAGTACCACCTCTCCCAATAGATTACTAGGTCATTCATATTTACATTTACATTTTACATTTATGCATTTGGCAGACGCTTTTATCCAAAGCGACTTACAGTGCCCTTATTACAGGGACAATCCCCCTGGAGCAACATGGAGTAAAGTGCCTTGCTCAAGGACACACTGGTGGTGACCGCTGGGATCGAACCAGCAACCTTCTGTGTGTCAGTTCCATGGTTTAACCCACTTCAATATTAGACCCATTGTGACATCATTTTAGTGAATGTCTTATTACCATGTGCTGTCATGTCATATGATGATGATCAGATATTGTGACGTTTTAAAGAAGAAGTTGTCAGGTGATTGTTTAGTCATTTAACAATAGCGATAATAGATTCTGCATTTGTATTTTTGGGAACTAACATATTGTCTATTTCCATTCTAGAAAAGTGTTCGTGGTAAAATATGATAATCATGTTACTTAGTTCTCAAAAAAAATTTTTAACTATAGGTCAACTTAAATCCATCTTTTTATTGTTTGCATGAAGAACAAAAATTATTTTCTTTCACTAACACATGCCGTCTGCTGCGAATCTCCCTTTACAAAAAATTACATTGGTAACCATATAGGCCTAATGTCTGCAAAAAAAAACAAAAAAAAAAATTAGAAAAGAAATGTACAAAAGCTCTTGCTTAGACAATGTTCAAGATGTGGGGCAATAAATGTAACATCTAATATATTTCTTTATCTATGTTCTAGTTGTTTTCTAGTGCAAAGCATCAATATTGTTTTAGCTCGCTTTTACTCATTCAAATGGGATTGTGCCATCTTTTCCTGCTTGTTCAGAGAGGGCATGTTCTGTCTATGAAAATCAATTAGTAACATCCCCTTTCCCGAGAGAGTGGGTGTAAGATGGAGAAATAAAACCGAAAACGGGCACTGCTGGATGCAAACATTGGCAGAAACCTTTTCACTTTTACTTCAATAGGCTACTAGCATCATTCTAATACTTTTCAATGGGATTCGGGTTTTAGTTCTTTCGGTTAGTGTAAGAGCGTCTGTTTCACTCCGTTTATCGTTCCCTTCATTCACGATGTCCGATCAGCCGATGACTTTACCGGTGTGCCAGCGACTGACATACGCCGTGGGACATTTTTTTAACGACCTCTGCGCGTCTATGTGGTTCACGTATTTACTGGTGTATTATCACTCGGTTCTCGGGTTCAAGGATACGAACGCAGGTGTGCTGCTGCTGGTCGGACAGATCGCGGACGGGATCTGCACCCCGCTTGTCGGATACGAATCTGATCGGACGGCAGGATGTGGAAAATATGGGAAAAGAAAAACCTGGCATTTAGTGGGTAAGAGTGTGAATTCAAACGCGTAACTTAAATAAATGGACTAGCACGCGGTCAGTGGAGGAGCGCGCTTTCTATGATTCTGTTTACTATACCTATTTTCTGCATTCAAAGCGTTTCTATACAATACAAGTCGCAGTGGGGCTTTAAAATTATCTGTAGAATGTGTATATTCCACTTAAAATCCCTGCAAACTACCGCTGTGGGACTTGAAGTGGATGCAGCCGTCTGACATGATGTTTCATAAGCTATTCATATTAGCAAACAGGAAAAAGAATCGAAAGCTTGTCAGCTGTAGTCAGGGAAATGTTTGATGTACTTTCCACGAATAGGGTGCAAAATATCAACTTGAAACAAATTGGCAACAAAATTGACTGTGGAGTTCAGGAAATCAAACTAAATTTATACATGAGCTGTTTTAACGCTTTTGCAATTTGTTTAAAAACCTGATTTGTTTAGAACTTTTTGTTCAAACTCTTAGTTGTGTGATTTGGCAATATTTTAAATGGACAAAATTGAATCATAAAAATGTCAGAATAGGTAACAGGATTGCAAATTTATTAAAATTTTTTATTTTAAATTTACTTGTTTATGTAGCTGGCTAGTTTGGGACAAAATGTTGGTTTGTAGTTATAAATAAATACAGTAAAAATGAGCAAAAATGTAACAAAATGATTTGTTTTATATCTTCTTTTTGTCACATTAACAGTGTTGAATGAGCACAAATGCAGCCAACACTACAAATTGTACCAAAATTGGCTAAATTTACATTTATTGTCATCCAAAAAACGTCCAAATGATGTCACTTCCGGAGTGTCACAGTTTCACTGCTTAGTTTACTGTTTTCCTCAGGAACTTTAAGTGTGTTCGTCTCCTTCCCCTTCATTTTCAACCCCTGTATTGGATGTGATGAGACAACCCCACAGACGACGGGACTCATTTACGTCATCCCATTCATCATCATCTTCCAATTTGGGTGGGCTGCCACCCAGATATCTCACCTGTCGCTCATTCCTGAGCTGGTCACATGCGAGCACGCCAAAGTGGAACTAACGTCATACAGGTATCACTACCTCTTTCGAGTTAAATAACCAAAGTAAACCAATAATGTAGTGTTCACAAACTTCAGACACTGTTAGACACATTTTGTCTTAGAGATGAAACAGGAAACCACAAGAAAACTGTTTCCTTATTCTAAAGTCGGCATGAAATGATAATGATTAAATGCATGTTATTGATCTTATTTTGAACTATTAATCTGTGCATATTTCATTGAGACTTTTATTTGGCTTTTCATCTTTTGTTGCTTCATGTAACTTTGTTATTGATGTTTTTAAAGAGTTGTTTGCTTTCCGGTACAGGTATGCTTTCACAGTGGTGGCAAACATTGCAGTGTATGCTGTGGCGTGGCTCTTGTTCCACTTCCAATCCCAACAGACAGAAGACCCATCTATTTCCCAGAATCTGAGCTGGTTTGATGTTCCCACATTCAGAGTAAGCAAATGCAAATATATTCATACCCTTGGCAATGGAGACAAAATTTAAGTTTCAAACCTGTACGCCTTTCTTTCTTCTGTGGAACATAAAAAAGGGGAATATTGAGGAATGTTTGATACTAATTTGTTACATTTATATAGCGCTTTTCTAGCACTCAAAGCACTTTACATATAGCCTAGAAATCTAGACGCACCTTAGCGGCAGAAAATCTAATTTGCAGCCAGGGCGTCTAGCAACTCTCCGTTGGCTTGCGAGCTGGAAAAACCAAACTCTGGTCAGGCCAATCACATCGTGTATAGAGTCGGTTGGCGGCCTTAACATAATGAAGCCGCGGTTCCGCATGCTACCCGTAAACAAAGCAGCTGGTGAACAGCGGCCTTTCGAATTGGCTTTGGCCGCGACTCTGGCAGACTTGGAGTTAAGCTTTTCTTTGAGAAAAGAACAAAGAACGGAACTGAAGTCATTCTTAAGGAAGGAAGATGTGTTCGGAGTTTTGCCGACTGGATACGGCGAAAGTTTAATCTATCAACTAGCTCCGCTTCACCTTCTTCGTTGCTCTGGTTGGTTGTAGAGCTATCCTATTGCGTGCAGAGGGAATTTAAAAGACAACCGTTTATCCCGCCCCTCGGATTGAGCCCTGCCAATGGTGAGTTCCCAGACCCAACATCTTGATGTGGGTCTGGCTTGTCAGGCTACTTTACATATAGAAGGGGGGAATCTCCTCATCCACCACCAATGTGCAGCATCCACCTGGATGATGCGACGGCAGCCATGTTGCGCCAGAACGCCCACCACACACCAGCTGATTGGTGGAGAGGAGACAGAGTGATGAAGCCAATCGTATATATATATATATATATGGGGATGGATAGGAGGCCATGATGGACAGGGGCCAATGGGCAAATTTAGTTTGAAACCAAACATTGAAGTCCCGTTGACTTAATACAAAAATACAAAGGAAGTCAATGAGAACTGAAACAGTTTGGTTACCAACATCCTTCAAAATATCATCTGCTGTGTTAATTTCTTCGTAATATCAGCTTTATCTTTGTTGTGACAGTATCTGGCGCTCATAGTGTGGGCCATTGGTACTGTTACCTCCATCATCTTTCACGTGGGCACTAAGGAAGTGCAGCCTCCGGTGAGTGAAGGGACTGGACAATCTCAGCCTCCAATCCCTGGCTCTTCCCAGACCTCCGGACCCCTGCTCCAGTGGAAACAGTGGTTCGTCGAACCTGCCTTCTATCAGGTGATCTCATGGAGACCTCACGTTTACTATGAACAAAACACACAGACACACAAAATACCTTACGGACACTGCAAACATGTAAAAAAGCTGTCTTATAATGAAATATTTCAGAGTATGATATTTAATAACAATAAATATATAGATTTGTTTTCTTCCTCCAGGTGGCCATATTATATATGTGCACTAGACTGATTGTAAACTTGTCTCAAACGTACATCCCGATGTATCTGACAAACTCCTTATCATTGCCAAAGGTGAGGAACAGGGCACTTCCCAATATAAACTTGTTCATTGAGTTTTGTTAATTGAAATCAAGCTAAAATAAATTAAATAAAAAGCTAAACTTAAAAAAACTCAAACAAATTTAGAAATGTTGCCTTGGCAACTAACTGAAATAAAAAAAAGTTTAAGTTAAAGTACTAAACTGACTAAAACTTATACTGAAATTTAAAAAAATGAACGCTAAATAGAAATACATATGTAAACTAGTGCTGTCAAATCTATTAATCGAATCTAACATAAAAGTTTGTAAATATATATAACTTTGTTAGATGTGATTAATCGATTAACAAAAATAAAAACGAATTAAATTTTTTTATTAAAGGGTTAGTTCACCCAAAAATGAAAATTCTGTCATTAATTACTTACCCTCATGTCGTTCGACACCTGTAAGACCTCTGTTCATCTTCGGAACACAAATGAAGATATTTTAGTTGAAATCCGATCGCTCAGAAAGGCCTCCATTGGCACAATGCATGGTTCACTCTCAAGACCCATAAAAGGTACTAAAGACGTTACAAAGTCCATCTCACTACAGTGGTTCTACAATAACTTTATAAAGTGACGAGAATAGTTTTTGTGCGCAAAAAACCCCTAAATAACGACTTATATCATGATGACCGATTTCAAAACAAGGCATCATGAAACTTTGAAGCGTTATGAATCAGTGAGTCGATTCAGCGGTTTGAATCGCCAAAGTCAACTGATTTCAGCAGTTTGGCGGTTTGACACGCGATCCGAATCATGATTCGACTCGCTGATTCATAACGCTTTGAAGCTTCATGATGCATTATTTTGAAATCGGTCATCACTATATAAGTCGTTATTTAGTTTTTTTTTGCGCACTAAAACTATTCTCGTCGCTTTATAAAGTTATTGTAGAACCACTGTAATGGACTTTGTAACGACGTCTTTAGTACCTTTTATGGGTCTTGAGAGTGTACCATGCATTGTGCCAATGGAGGCCTTTCTGAGCGATCGGATTTCAACTACAATATCTTCATTTGTGTTCCGAAGATGAACAGAGGTCTTATGGGTGTCGAACGACATGAGGGTGAGTAATTAATGACAGAATTTTCATTTTTGGGTGAACTAACCCTTTAATGCTATAATCATAATTAAATCCTATAAAAACAACACTGTGTGGAACATAAAAGAAACATTTTAAAAAATGATTTTGTCCATGCAATGAAAGTCATTGGGTCCTATACAAAAGTGACTTTAATTGCTTGGGGAGAAACTAACATTAGCACAGTGTATTTGAACTTTTATCACATGTGTACAGTAAGGCTGGTTTGGGCAGTTATGTTCTGGCACAATGAAGTGAAATAAAATTGAGCAGAATATCTCTTTTTTTTTTGTGCAGAACTACATCGCAACTATTCCCCTGGTCATGTATGTCAGTGGGTTGGCGTCTTCTCTGGTTATGAAGCCTGTTAGCAAACGGATCGGCACCTCTGTGAGTTTTCACTGTTTCTCTGCTTTATCCAAACGCAGTGAATCAAAACGCCTCATATGTCATTTCTACCTTTGCAGATGACCTATTTTGTAGGTCTTGTGCCCATAATGGCGTTTTCCTTTTGGGTTTTGTTGGACACAAACATGGGTCCCCGTGTTTACGGAGCCGCCGTGCTGCTGGGAGCTGGATCCGCTGTCATTCTGGTCATGTCACTGTCCATGACTGCCAATCTCATCGGAGATCAAACAGTATGTGATGACATCTTATGCATAAATGTATATCAAGTGAAGACAGTACTTCTGTTTGTTCACTTGTGGTTTCGTCAGATATTATCTTGTTATGGTACACAGTGCAGCAACGAACACAGAACGATTCACAAACAAATTACTCAAATTAACGAATTCTTCGTAATGAGTCAGTTCAAAGTCATTACTGACATATGTATAGACGCCTCTTTGGCGGCTGTTTCTATTGGTTATACATTAGCCACCTGCCATATTGGAACGGTCAAAGCCGGTCGGTGAACATTTGAGAGCAAGTTGACTGTGTGTCTGCAACCATAGTTATACTCAGGTATGCCGATCCACATCTGCAATAGACTTCAGCAGATGATTTTCATAGGATTTAATACAAGAAATATTGAGTTAATACACATAAAAAACAACAACACATTCTTGCATGTGAAAGGTTATCCCATTTCTTTGGGAATTTAAATCTCTAGTTTTTCCAAGCAGAGGCTGCACAATGTTGTGGCATTTTGGAAAACTCATAGATTTTTACTGTGAGTGACGACAGCATCTGAAATGTTGATTGTTCCAAGATGGCAGATACGTTAATGTCTGGAGTGGTTGAATGTGGCATCTACGTGTACATATCTATGATTACTGAGTTCACAATTGACTCCCTCACTGAACCGCTAGTCATTTATCAGTTATGTCCGATTTGAACTGTTATTGTGATGTATATTTTAGGTAAACTTAGGTAACAAACTGAAATAAAAAAGTTTAAGTACTAAACTGACTAAAACTTATTATGAAATAAAAAAAATGCTGGGTTAAAAATAACCCAAGTTGGGTTGAAAATGGACTAACCCAGTAATTGGGTTGTTTTAACCCAGCGATTGGGTTGTTTAAACCCAGCAATTGGGTTGTTTTAAGCAAACATTTAACCCAACCGCTGGGTTAAAACAACCCAAATGCTGGGTTAGTCTATTTTCAACCTAACTTGGGTTATTTTTAACCCAGCATTTTTTAGAGTGTACACACTAACTTTGTTAGATGTGATTAATCGATTAACAAAAATAAAAATGAAAACGAATTCAAAAAATGAACTCTATAGCCATAATTAAATCATATTAAAACAACACTGTGTGGAACACAAAAGAAACATTTTAAAGGGGTGATTCTGTGGTTTTTTTCTAGGCTTGGTAGTGTTTATGGAGCACAGTATAACATGTCTTAATACTTTTTTTTTTTTTAAACGCCGTATTTTTCTTATATTTTACCTTTATTCCACACCGCTGTCTCCACTGTCCTTTGAACGGCTCGTTTGCTTCCTGCTTCTATGAAGCCCATCCCTCCCTCTGAAAAACGCAATGGTCTTAGATTGGTTAGATGGCCAAATGTAGTTTGTAGTTCTGCAACAGCTCTCTCTCTTTCGTAATGACTGCGACGTGGCCTCGCCCACTTTGTTGCGTGTTCGCGGGGGCAGTGTTTATGTTAATAGCAAGGGTTTATGATGTCACCAACCCGGGAAGAAGCTTGTTGTAGTCCAAACCTGCCGTTTTTGTAGGCAATAAACTGCCATAACTTTAAAAGACAATATCTCCGTTTGCATTGAACTTTCAGCGCTGTAACTTTGCAGATACTGTTTATGCTCAAGCAGCAACATTACACACTAACTAAAGTTTAAAAAGTGAAATCGCATGCAACCACCCCTTTAAAAAATGCTTTTGTCCATGCAATGAAAGTCATTGGGTCCAATACAACATTGACTTTAATTGCTTGGAGGGGGGGTTTAACATTAGCACAGTGTGTTTTAACTTATACCACATGTGTACAGTAAGGCTGGTTTGGGCAGTTATGTTCTGGCACAATGAAGTGAGGCTGCACAATGTTCTGGCATTTTGGAAAACTCATAGATTTTTACTGTGAGTGACGACAGCATCTGAAATGTTGATCGTTCCAAGATGGCAGACACGTTAACGTCTGGAGTGGTTGAATGTGGCATCTACGTGTACATATCTATGATTACCGAGTTCACAATTTACTCCCTCACTGAACCGCTTGCTTGTCATTTATCAGTTATGTCCGATTTGAACCGTTATTGTGATGTATATTTTAGGTATGTGAGACTTACATTAGAATATTTACTCAGTGCTTAGTCTTTAATTATTTGTTGTCATTTGAACGTTTCTATTTTAAAATGTCATTTATTTATGACGTAAAGCTGAATTTTCAACAGAAATGTATTCAAATATAAAACATTTTTAAATTGTAATAATATTTCACAAACTTACTTTTTTACTGTATTTAAAAACATTTGAAAAAAAACTTATTTTGACTGCCAGTCTAGCTTTAATGAATATCTCTCTTTAAACAGCAAAGCGGTGCCTTTGTGTACGGTGCAATGAGCTTCACTGATAAGGTGGCCAATGGACTTGGAGTCATGACAATACAGGCTTTACATCCCTGTCAGTGAGTACAATCCAGCATCTCCAGTGAAAGAGCCTCCTGACTCCTGACCGTAGTGGCTGGGAATGTAGAATATTTCAATACCCTTCTTGTCTGCACATACCATCTTGAATGCACAGTGGCTATGATAATCTACTTGTCTCTGATTGTTGTAATGTGTATGCTGCAGATGGCCTATACGTGTGTGTTTGAGAGTGAAAATCTAACTATTCATTGTCACATGGTTTATGCAGTTTTCTACTTGGCCTTGTACTGCTTCTCACATTTATTTTGCTCTTTATTCACAGAACACTGGACTCTGACTGCAAATGGTTCTATCACAATGTCATGGTGATCGTCACTGCCGGTGTGGCTGCTGTTGCTGCTCTCTGTCTTTCAACCATTTTCATCTGGCCGATCACAATTCGCCAACGTGAGTCTAGTAATTTTTGGAGACCTACACAAAATGTGATGTTGTTTAACCACTAAAATCTGGCTCAGCCTGAATGGTGAATATGATGGCTTTGTTCTAGAATAAAAAGGGGAACTCGATTTTCAGAAGAAACCAGGGTAAAAAGGAAGTTAAAAAATCAAATTTACTTTCCTTTAATACATACAATGGTAACTTAAAGGGATAGTTCACCCAAAAATTAAAAGTCTGTCATTTACTTACCCTCATGTTGTTCCGAACCTGTGCGAGTTTCTTTTTTCTGCTGAACACAAAAGATGATATTTAAAGAATGTTGGTTACCAAACAGTTGATAGACCCCATTGACTTCCATAGTATAATACTATGGAAGTCAATGGGGTCTATCAACTGTTTGGTTACCCATATTCTTCAAAATATCTTAGTTTGTGTTCAGCAGAAGAAAGAAACTCATACAGGTTTGGAACAACATGAGGGTAAGTAAATGACTTTTAATTTTTGGGTGAACTATCCCTTTAAGGGTGATTGTATTAAACTGTGAATTGCAATTTAAATCAACGCAAATAACATGTTTTTCCCCAAAATTAAATAAGTGAAAAATAATGACTGTGTATTAGGGTTTTGTTACTATTATTAGAGTACTGTTATAAATCTGCTTTTCGTAATAAATATCAATCTAAAGCAGCATGCAAGCTGCATTATCCTCTCCCGCTGTTGAACATCATTTTGCAATAACAAAGTATGCTTGATGTTAGTATTTATCGAAGCTTTTCATCTACAAATGTACATATTTGCATGCATTATTTCTTTATGTGCTTTCTCTTTGTTCCTATTACAAATCCATTTGTGCCTCTTCAGGTCTAGCGGTCATCAGAGGGCTGATTGGTACACATGACGATGATACGAGCAGCAGTGGGAGCAATGGAAGATTGAACTGAGAGATTGAGTGTTAAAAACACTCAAGATTCAGACCAGGCCACACTGCGGAGGAAACGGTATGCTTTCTTTTGCCACTAACCAGGAACAAGGAAGAGAAGAGAATGTGCTGCTCTGTGGTCACGAGTTCTTTTCTCAGCCCTTTGGAGATGCGCGTTTCTGCATTGTTTTTACATTCTCAAGATGAGGCTCTTTGTGTGTTGTATTTGAAATATGAGCTCAGGTCTGTCACATGGAGAGACAACACAAACAGGAGAACTATTATGTGACACGTTGAAGATGAGGAAGTTCTGAAGCTCTGCTGAAATTTTCCCAAACATTTCAAAAGATTCCACTAGAGATCGGAACCTGCCTTTTGAATAGGATACAGATACTGACTATTTTGGAAAGTTTTGCAGATTCTTTTATGCAAAGTGACTTGCTGTACAGGTTTACTACAGAGCCAATCTGGAGTTAAATTACCTCATAGGGGCACAATCTCAAAGCAGCAGTTCTTGAATTGTCCCATTCTGGGTTTGAAGCCTTTCAACTGCTAAGCCACTATAGCCCACTATTATTTTGTGTACATCACATGCATTAGCATTTTTAATTAAAATACTACAAATATGTTTGCAGTGTGTGAAGCTTGTTTGGCCTGTACTGTTTTGAAGTGGTACATGTGATACTTGTAAAAGATTTTTAAAAAAATCTACAGAAAAAGTTTTTCAGGATTGGTGTCATTCCAGTTACGTCACCGGTTCTACATGTACATTCCATAGAAGTCTTCACTGCCTTATTCACTATAACATGTCTATTTTTAAGCCATTGTCTTCTCTGCCAAGAGAAAACTAGCTTGTCAGCCACATTAATACTGCTGTGATGTTTTGTGTTCACCTGTGTGGCGTTCAATTATATGGCAGTTACATTTTTATCCACTAGAGGGAGACTTAAGGAGCTTAGTGCTGGTTCTCAACCAGGGGCCCGGGGCCCACTAGGGGGCCTCGGCAAGCTTCCAAGGAGGCCACAGGGTCACTTAAAAGTATTTAAATGAATAAATTATTACTAATATTTTCAAATAATCTAACTATACTTTAAATGCTAAAAAGCACATCAAATTAAAATGACTGCAATTCCATTTTTTTCTCCCTCAATAATTGTTTTTATGGAAGTAAGAACATGCAGTTATTGTCAGTTCTGAAATTACTAAATTAATCATGGTTCATTATTATCAATACTCCCAGTTTCTGTGCATAAAAACATTTAAAACAAGTAGTTTTGTCAAAATGACAAATCAATATCTTAGCCTCTATGGGGCTTTTAATATTGGGTTTGCTATGGGAGATTCTTCAGGTCAAAAAGGTTGAGAACCACTTTTTTTTTTTTCACTGGCATCCATCATCATGTTTAAATTTATGTCATGAATAAACTGAGTCCTGGCTACATGATTAAAATGTGTTTTTGAAATTTATTTGAATCATGTTTCTACAAGTAGCTACAATTACAATAGCGTATAAGAATCAAAAAGTACAGGATCTCTACAATTATATGGAGGTTATGGCACATGGATTCTGTCATATTTGTGCTACAAAAGCTTTTCAAGATTACAGCCTTGCTTCCCTCCTGGAGCTCTCCAGACAGTCCATCAATCCCATCCTGCCGTCGTACCTGAATATAGGTCATAATACTGGGTGGCATTGCCATTTGAAATAAATTTCTGAAACACAAGCAGCAGAAACAAATGCAAAAGCACCCTTTAATTAAAGCAGAGCTGCCTGACTCCTGGGTATCAGCCCACGGTGTGCCAGCAGCAATACCCCCCTTGCAGTCTTTAAACATGCTGCTGTGGGTAATTTGAAGGGCAGGCGTCATCTCCGCCTGTTAGTGTTACCACTAATTGGAGTCTGGACCATGGCCTGTACTTGGATGAAGGCAGAGCGGTGTGAATGATATAAGATTACATCGTGAGGGGAGCAGAGGTAGGGGACTGCCACCCAAGTATACTGGGGTAGCACTGTCTATGACTGTATGGAGGGATTCAGAGAGGTTCAGCAAATTGCACACGAGCTGCCAAATCCTTCACTTTATATACTTTTATAGATCAATCACTATAAGTGTGGTAAGAGCAGTTTAGTTATTATGGTCCAACAGCATTTAATTTTAACACTGTGACCACTTTTGACTTTTTGAACTGAGACTTAGAAAACTTTCACATTTGCTTCAATAACAAAAATGACCATGGTAACTATATTTTGGCCTATCCTACCATTCAAAATCTGGTCACCCCCTTTTTTTTTAAGAAAGATGTGCACAGATAAATAACTTAAAATAAATACTGCAATATTTTGTTTTCATGGTGACTTTAAATCATTAAATCTTTACTAAAATTGGTTCTTGTGTCATGTCGTGTTTACTTTTTTGACAGTGGTTAACAGTTTTGTTCTACCAAGAATAATCATATCTATTTGACATGTTGTTGGTGGAAATGATGGTTACCATGGTAAATGTCTGAGTCTATTGGGACTTAAACATGTCTTCCACTGTGAGTTTCATACAAAATAAATAATTAAAAAAGTAACCAGTGCATTTTCAAATAGGCCTACCAGGGTTGTTTTGCACACTTTCATTCTCTTTTGAATATATATTTGGTGGAACAAATGTTATGAATTCGATGGTTACCATGGTAATGTCTGAGAGTATGTATTTTAAAACGAGAACGTCTTCCACGTTGTGCTTTTCGTGGATTTGGATGGAGGGATGGAGAGGATGTCATTTTCTATCATATTCTTAAATGGACACTACCAAAAAACTGTCCTACTAGCGTTCAGATTACCACGAGCATGTCATACTCGCGTATAAACAGAAACTTGACATTTAGCGCTCCTGTGGCACAACACCATGCTGACCATTTAGAACTCTATTTAAAACTCCGTTTCTCTTTGGGTTGTTTTATTTAAATGTCCATCGTCCTTTGTTTTCATATTGATATTCCAGTAAATGTATGATTTATTTTCTTCCCATGGCTGAAAATGATATGTAACCAAACCTATTAAATTTCGTCCTAGGAAGCTTGCCAAGCTGCATTTTGCCCTGCGTAAAATACCAAGTTCAACGTGCCTATGGACTCACAAATGCACTTCACTGTCAAATATAATATGACAAAGAATATTTTCGAACACGATATTATTAGGCAGGTTATATAGTTTAGAATTAGATAGTTATTCTGTAGTAAAAAATAAATAAAAACAATAAAAAAAACAAACAAAAAAAACACCTTGATGAAAGTGTTTGGTAAGATGTGAGAAAAATTTAAGTTATAGACTCACCATGTCATTCCAAACACGTAAGAACTTCATTCATATCGGAGCACAATTTAAGATATGTTTCTGAAGCACACATAGGCAGCAAAATCATTCATAGCAACTTTCAAGGCCTAGAAAGGTGGTAAAGACATCGTTAAAATCGGCTCATTATTGGCCGACGCTGTTCACGTGATCCCGACCCATGCCTGTAATGCTGACAGGAGCTAGCCAATAATGAGCCAGTTCTAACCCTGGAAGTGCTGCACTGTTTACTATGTGAGTAGCCTAGGAGAATTACCACTGAATAGAGGAGATTGTTGAATAAAGTCATTATTTTTGTTACACAAAAGCTATTTTTATCACTTCATAACATTAAGGTTGGACCACGATGTCTTTACTACCTTTCTGGGCCTTGAAAGTTGCAATGAGATTAGAAACCTCTTGGATTTCATCAAAAATATCTTCATTTGTGTTCCGAAGATGAACGAAGGTCTTACGGGTTTGGAACGACATGAGGGTGAGTGATTAATGACAATTTTTGGGTGAGCTAACTTTGTACCATAGTGCTTCGACTTTTGGAAGTCAGAGGCAAAACCATAGCAAGTCGCTTGAGGTTTATGGGACCTGGGAAGTAGGCTGTCGAAACGCAAGAGCTTTAATCATTGTATTATAAACATATTGTTAAGTAAATAACAAAACAACTCTCTTTATTGTTATATTTAAAACGTCTTCAAAATAGTCGATGTTAGCTAACAGTGTGTGCTAGGGTATGTTGATGTTTGGCAACCTATATTGTTGTCCTAATAAGTTGTACCCTGTTATTTGAGTTTTATGGATAATTAATGTATAAATTAAAGAGTAAACCCTAAATCAGATACTACATCTGAAAATCATAGTAGATGACTCATGGCATGGGTTCAGGAAGTTTGACAGGATGTATGAATATCGTTGGAATGCTCAATGTTCATCAACCAGGTGAGACTCAAATTCACAAATCCCAAGCTCTGCATATTGTCCATTAGGCCACTGGATCTGGGCTATAGAGTCACCATGAAATCAAAATCGACACTTCTTATTTTTTATGGAATATTGCAGTATTTATTATGTGATTTATCTGTACACTTTTTTTTTTTTTTTTTAAATCATGTGCCCTCGTAATTTTTTGTCCCCTCCCTCTTGCACTGACATCTCTTCTTTTCTCTGATGATGTGTTTACTGACGCGAGGGCGGGACAATCTGTTACTCACATGACATCACAGCAATAGTAAATCACAAAGATCCAATCAATTCCTGATGGACATATTCAGATCCCACCGTACTGTTTTTCTTGTTTGAGAAGCAACTTCCGTTTCATGCCAACTTTAAGTCTATGTCTGACAGCAAAGAAAATAAAGATACACTACAATGGGCTTTACAAGTTTTCTTGTATCCTCTCCTTCAAAAATAATTTCTAAAGGCTTTTTGTCTCAGAAGGGGAATATGTGGGCATTTGATGGGTCCTTGCAGAGTGACTCTGCAGTTTCACCACACACTCTCCTTCAAAAATCATGAAAAACCTTTAAGAGAAGGCAATTAGAGAGAGGAAAAGGTTACTGGCAAAGAGCATGTGATTATTGTCAGAATAAGGATAGATCACGAATCATTGTGGATGACCAAAGAATGTACATGAGTGAGGTTTCCAGCCCCCAGCTGGGATGGAGGCCTGGCTTGAACCTGTTGGAACTGGATTAGAATTCGTCAAGGATCAGCTGCTGTTCTGACTTCCAATGCTGCTTTTTTGGTGTCAGCCATGATTCATTTCACACAGACCTCATTTGCCATGATCGCGTAGCAGAGGCTGATGTGCCATGACAGATCATTTGTAAACATGCAGGGCTAAGTCATTAATGACATCAATGCGTAAACAACATCAGCATCTAGCCAAATCTGATGCAGTGACTAGCTGTCCACACTATCATTTAGGTTAGTCAAAATGACATTCTTGTTTGAGGTTTGCTCTTTGTCTATTGTCATGCCCTTTTCTAAAGTCAAAGAGTGAGTATGGTTCATGTGGTTCATTTTAGCATCACAGAGGGCTCTGTTTTCTCCTGAGTTGTGAGTTGAAGTGTCTGACCCAATATCCTGTCCTTACAAAATTGTGGTTGGCCAACAGCCCTCTGGCTGGAATATAAGTCAGTAGTATTATTATGTACTTCGGAGGCCAACAAGTTTCTATAAAAACAAGTTATTTGTTGTTCTGACTTTCCCATTTTTGAGACTTAAAGATAAAGAATACAGTATATTATTCAGTAGTTCTCAAATTTGATTAACCAAGAAGTGTTTCTGGAGTGCTGATAGATTCCAACAGCACTGGGAGTTTTCACTGTTTATTTCACTCCACTTGTCTGTGTATGCATGTTCCAGACAGACTTTCAGTCTGTTCATTAGTGGTGAGTATTTTTTTTTAATTCTTCTTTTTACAGGTCACATCTTTTTGGCAGTAGGTGTAACTGACTTTATGAGCGAGTCAATTAAGTAATTAATTCAGCTGATTCGTTAAAAACACTGATTAATTCAGGAACGAAACAAGTAACTCTTTATGGGCGAGTCATTGATTCATTCACTCAACTGATTTGCTCAGAAAGACTGATTCATTTTGGAACTAAACACCACTACTGTGTGTTGTTGGGACTTGGGAGACGTGAAACCATTCATTCTGTTGTGACTTCGTCTGGCGGATCAAAAATAGACGAAGTAACAGAGAATGTAACACCCTGTCTACACTGGACGCAAACTGTGTCGCGTCAAAAAAGCAAATATAACCCATTAAAATTTGCTTCGCCTTGCCTAATCGCTGTCAGTAAACAAATTTCCCGTTCTGATTTACTACACACATTTCTCACTATACTTTGAACAATAAGGTCACCTATTTTGAATGTTTCATTTTTAATATTGATTTGCAAATGTTTAATTTTGAATTGTATTGGTTTTTTGTATTTACTCGCAACTTATAAACTTATTTTAATTAAATATAAATTAATGTCAGAATTTTTTTATTATTTAAAATTTTCCTACTTGTACCATAATATTTTTGAGCTCACCTACATATTAAAATTTCTTGTGATGTTTTTTGTTACCATTTTATCTACATACTGTTATAATACTAAATTTAGTCATATTAAGGGTGTAACGATACACTCTTCGATACATATCACGATACGGAACTCACGGTATTATTGCGATACTCCAAAACATTTGGTAAAACGTTAACAAAAAATGTACTGTTGATTAAAATGCTAAATTTGGTATTAGGCTACATTGGGGTGGAAATAGGTTTGGGCTTGGTGCTGGTAACCCAATGCACAGGACAATGGTGACACCAGAATAAAAATATTCATGATTCTGACGCTGAAAATGCAGAATTATTTTAGACTATTATTACTTTTAATATGATTGCACTCTGTCACTGACTAGATATAAATAATGTTGGCCACTTTTTACTGCTAACATAAGACATTTGGCATTATCAGGACCCACAAATATTCCCCCATTGCTGCATTATACATTATATTCAACATTATAGCAGTTTCAATTCAATTCAAATTTATTGGTATAGCGCTTTTCACAATACATATCGTTTCAAAGCTGCTTCACAGAAAATGCATGCATCTACTACATTACAATGTTTTTAACAATGATTAGGGTAGAAAATTGAGGATGGGTGCGTGTGGATGCAGAGCATAGACCGTAAAGCTGCGTCATCTGAAGTTCTTGGCAGGAGTTGGAGTCGTCAGTTCTGGCCATCTGAAGTCTTCATAAGAGGCTGGATCCAGACTGGAGCTGACACTCTCTAGTTACCTTGGGAGTTAAATGTAGTTTAATGTAGTAGGGCCTACTGACACTAAAATGTGCTTTAAATTGACAGATTTTTTTACTATACACACAGATTGTCACTATCCACAATACATACGTTTACATGCTCCCTCATAATGGGATTATAATAGGATTTTGTACAATATTGTGATTAAACTTTACCTCCTGTAAACGCAATACTTCGATTAAACTAATGCGATTAAGCTCATAATCGTTGTAACTATAGTCGCATTAAACTAGGTGGCGTATGCCGATTTTAATCTCAATAAACAGGCATGTAAAACACCTTAAAGGGTTAGTTCCCCCAAAAATGAAAATAATGTAATTTATTACTCACCCTCATGCCGTTCCACACCCGTAAGACCTCAAACACAAATGAAGATATTTTTGTTGAAATCCAAAGGCTCAGTGAGGCCTCCATAGGCAGCAATGAAATCAGGATCCATTAATGTACTAAAAACATATTTAAATCAGTTCATGTGAGTACAGTGGTTCAATATTTATATTATAAAGCAACGATAATATTTTTGGTGCGGCAAAAAACAAAATAACGACTTATATAGTGATAACCGATTTAGAAACACTGCTTCACGAAGCTCCGGAGCGCATTGAATCAGCGAGTCGAATCATGATTCGGATCGCGTGTCAAACCGCCAAACTGCTGAAATCACGTGACTTTGGCGCTCCGAACCACTGAATCGATACACTGATTCGATATGCTCCAAAGCTTCATGAAGCAGTGTTTTGAAATTGGTTATCACTATATGTCATTATTTCGTTTTTTTGTCGCACCAAAAATATTCTCTTTGCTTTGTAATATTAATATTGAACCACTGTACTCCCATGAACTGATTTAAATATGTTTTTAGTACATTAATGGATCTTGAGAGTGTACATTTCATTGCTGCCTATTGAGCCTCACTGAGCCTTCAGATTTCAACAAAAATATCTTAATTTGTGTTCCGAAGATGAACGGAGGTCTTACAGGTGTGGAACGGCATGAGGGTGAGTAATAAATTATATTATTTTCATTTTTGGGTGAACTAACCCTTTAATCGCATTACCATTCTGACCAAAGTGCGCATGTGCGTGGACGTACACGAGACCGTGTGTTGTTCACACAACTTCATGAATAAACTTTGTGACATTATTCTAAAGTTTTCTCTTCTCGAAATCACTCTGTCAACAGTCTCTGCTCCGTCTTCATCTAGACGGTGCAAAGAACTCGACGGCAGCAGGCATTTCGATGTTCATCAGGGCGCCAAATAATATCCAGTAAGCTACGTCCATAAAAATGTATTATGAATTTGATGCGAGTAGATTAAAACAATGGCCGGTAACATGCATACTGTATGCGTGTGAGTGTGGTATAACCATACTTATTAGCGAATAATCAGAATAACGAAAATTGCATGTAAACTGGAGTGAAGAACCAGCCTTCTGCTCATGTCATGTAAACATCTTACTGTGATTAAGACTGTACTCCGATTATTAGAAATAGTCGCATTATTGGTGCACATGTAAACGTAGTCGTTGTTGCATTTTTGTATTGCGATATATTGTGACACAATATATTGTTACACCCCTAAGTCATATGCAAAATTTAGTCATATGCTAATTGGCATATCTATGGCAACACTATCAATGCTGAAATTAATTCGCAGCAGTCAGGTGGTACAAGTAGGAGGTCTCCAAAAATTCCCAGCATAAAAATTGCAATTATGAGCTCTATGTGCATGTGAATGCCTTTTACAAGTTGAAATCGCTTAATTATGGTAATTATGACATGGCATGAATGCACCTATAGGCTGCGTACAAAACCTGGAAAATGCTGCCTTCGGAGGACACATTTTAAGGTGGCATCAAGGCACATCCAAATCTAATGTTAGCTTCACTTCCTGTCTCCTGAGATACCTTCATCTAATCGATTTTTGAGGGCAGCATACATGTATCCTTCGCTGCCTTTGATATCCCACAATCCTGTGCGTTCCATTCTGTGACAGTTGAGCTGGGGGAAAAAAGATGCCGTCCAAAAGTTGCGTTTGCTGGTCAGTTTGTGTGTCAATGTAAGTTTTGTTTTTTTCCACTTCTGATGTCATTTCTAGCGAGAAATTACTAATGTAGTAATTCAATATTTGTTTAGTTATCACCAAAGCTCTCTCTATTTTGCTGTAGATCATTAAACTATTACACTGCCTTAGAAGTCTGTCCGAAAGTTAGTTTTGTGAGGTGCCTTCATGCACAAACGCTGCCTTACAAGTCATTGTCTGATAAGGCAGCGAGGCAAAGAGTCAGCTGCTGAGGTTTTTGGACACAGCCATAGTATTAGGCCTATCCACCTTATTTTTCAATGCGGAAGTAAGCAATTTTTAAAAAATGTTCGAGTGCCTATAGGTACGACACCGTCTAAAGGTAATGGAAGTGAATTACACGAGTCATTCACATTAAAGGGATAGTTCACCCAAAAATGAAAATTAGCCCATGATTTACTCACCCTCAAGTCATCCGAGGTGTATATGACATTCTTCTTTCAGACGAGTTATATTATAAATGTTCTGGCTAATCCAAGCATTATAATAGCAGTAATAGTTGCTCTGTTTTTGAAGTCCATAAAAATTGCACCTGTCCGTCGAATAATGTGCTCCACGCGGCTCCGGGGGGTTAATAAAGGCCTTCTGAAGCGAATCGATACGTTTGTGTAAGAAAAATAACCATATTTAAAATTTTATCAAGTAGCGTTCCAGCCGATCGCCTTCCGTGGAAAAGTGTTGAAATTTCCTTCTCGCAATTCAAGATGCGTACGTGACGTCTGACGAATGTACCTTGTCGCGTTAGTCTTAAAATCGGCAGAGGCACTTTCAACACTTTTTCCATAAATTGATTACGGAAGGCAGTCGGACGAAACGTTACTTTATAAAGTTTTAAATATGGTTATTTTTCTTACACAAACGCATCGATTCGCTTCAGAAGGCCTTTATTAACACCCCGGAGCCGCGTGGAGCACGTTATTCGACGGACAGGTGCATTTTTTTATAGACTTCAAAAACAGAGCAATTATTACTGCTTTAATAATGCTTGGATTAACCTGGACTTTTTTAATATAACTCAGATTTTATTTGTCTGAAAGAAGAATGTCATATACACCTCGGATGACTTGAGGGTGAGTAAATCATGGGCTAATTTTCATTATTTGGTGAACTATCCCTTTAAGGTTACAAATGGCTGTGCCCGCTCTTTTGTGAAAAATAAGGTGGATAGTAATATATTTCATTTAAAGGGGACTTTTGACTCTTAGTCCTTTGATGCATGATAAAAACAAAAATTCCAAAATTTAAAAAAAGGAAAAGAAAAAGCAAGTAAACCAAACAAACACTTCCCACATGTCCCCCACACTCACTCAGCACTCCTGTGGCCAAGCAAGGGCCGGACTTCTCATTGCCATGTGGTTGATGGAGGTGGTGGAAAAAAAACACTTTAATTTCCACATTCTTGGAAGAAAAAAATTAATTTATTCCCCCAGCAATGTTTTCTATTCAGCTCTGTGTGAGCTCAAAGATGATGAAGAGGACAGAATCAGTTGGGCTGCCCTGGCTGCCAGCTGTGTGGTCTCAAAGCGGGAGATTCACTACTGCATGAAGACGGGGCTTCTGCAACACTGCCGTACAGATAGGAAACTCGTGATTTAACAAGGTCAAAAGAAAAAAGAAAAGTCTGTTGATGTTGGATGACATCATTGTGGCCAGGTCTCGACGTAGGATTGACTTTTTGTTGTTCAAGTGGGTGTGTGAGCGACCTGCTGTGCTTGTAAGAAAATAGCATGTTTGAATGCTGCACACTACGCATGTTCTCTTTATATTCTCATACGATTGTTGGCATCAACTCCCAATTTCATCATACATGTGCTTTATAAAACCAAAGCAGTGTGGTTTTGCATGAGTGTGTGACTGTTAACACAGCTGGCATTAGCTGGTCTGTCTAGCAGCCGGTGGTGGTGGTGATGTGGTCTGGGTGTATGCATGGTCTGCTCAGAGAGTGTGGACTCTTGAGTGGGAACTGTTGTCGAAGTCTTAATCCTTTAGGTCTCACCCTCGTGCTCTCTCTCTCTCTCTCTCTCTCTCTCTCTCTCTCTCTCTCTCTCTCTCTGTCCCTCTAACTGTCCAGTCTCTCTCTGTGCCACACTGGGAGGTAAAGATGAGAGCAAGAAAGAGGCAGCTGAGGAGGATTTGCACTTCTGTTCCTCTTGTTTCTCCTGTTTGGCTGAGTTTGGGACTTCTCTGAGAACATCCACATCTCCTTTTCTCTCTCTCTCTCGCTTCCTGTATCTGTCTCTCTTTATGGAGCTCCCCAGCATCACACACACGAGTGGCAACGCGGCAGAGAATGCCGTGAAATGGCAGCTGTGTTATGATATGACAGCCAAGACCTGGTGGATGGTGAGTGTCATTATTTAACCTACTTTAACTTCAACTTTAACATGTTCAACCTGTTGCAGATTTTGCATGTGTATATATATATCTATATATATCTTTCGTACACCAGTCATGATGTAATTTGCAGCAGAGTAATTGTTTGAGGGGTCTGACGTGTTATTTGTAGTGTGGTGAGCAGGTGACCTCAGATGACTTTGGAAATATAGCTGAGCGCTATGTTGTTGGGAGGAATCCTGTGTGGTCTAAACTTAGTTTCTGAGAATTTTTATCCGGCTTTGGCATGTTTTTATGAAATTGCATGTCATTTGTTATTCTTTTACTAAAAAGCTTTGACATTTTAGGAAATTTACTGAAAAATTAATTTGACTTAATTTGAACAAATTAAATTTTTTTTAAATATATTTTATCATTTTAATATTTGATATGTAATAAAATGTTTTATTTAATTAAATAAAATTGACTTTTTTAGATATAACAGATAACAGATATAATATAACATTCTTTAACTCTCTTTTATTGTGAAGACAAGCTCATTTTTTTATTTAAAGGTTATCAAACTTAGCTTTGACTTAACTGATATAACGGTCCACAGTGCGTTGTTGTAATAATTCCAAAATGACATGTGGCTTTAAATCAAGCTGTTTTAGAGCAGAATGCTTTGAAAATCATTTGAATATCACAATATGTACAGCTCCTGTTTTGCATGGGCTGATTTGGTTAGTTTCGCATTATCATTAGCACATGAAGTTGTTTAAACTCCATTCCGTCCACGTGTATTACTTCACATGCTTTGTGTTTTAGCTTATCTTAATGTGTTCTCCAGAGTTGGAGAGCTCTTTTCTTCTCTCAGCCAGTTTCTGCTGGAACGCTCTTTGTTTGTTCAGTGTTCAAGTCTTCAGTTTTGCTTATTTATTCATCGATAATGGATTGATTCTGTTCCCTGTTTCGTCTCTGTTATAACAAAAGTGATTGCCCACCCTTTATCCTTCTCTCGCTTGCTTTCTTCCTCTCTATCCTCCCTCCTTTTCACTCTTTACTGCGTTAGCCACCCACACGTTTGTTTAAATTAACTTGGCAATTAACATTTGCTATGAGCCTTTACTAATAACTAATCACAAATGAAGCGCTTTGATTGTTTGTCAAGCCCAGTTTGAGAAATGACCTCGCTCTCGGAGCCGGTGTTTCACACATGTTCTCACTCATTCACTTCATGTTTGATCCTTGTAAGCTTCACTCGTTCGGTTCCATACGTACTTTCTCTGTAAAAGAGTTGTTTCATAATTCATTTAATTTTCCTAAAAAATTACACAGTAAATGGTTATACATTCTAGCAAACTATTTATATCCTCCTGTCCTCCTCCTTATTTGCAGTAGGTTGCTTGTTAAGACTATATCAGGTGTATATGAATGCAGAGTGTTGAACGCACATGCAACTTTGTGATGTTTTTTTTTATTCAAAAGTGCCCAGCTCAATACATGTGGGTGGGTTACACATGTTGTGCTGTTGTAGCCACAACCTTTTGAAATCACATCTGACAAGCGGAAAATGAAAATCAACTTACAACAGAGAGAAGCAAAAATGTTTTCAAAGTGATTGCAATTTATCTTGTTTTTTTGTTGTTGCATTTTACGTGTGGGTGGAGGAGTTTATGCTTGCTTAGCTCCTCTATTGACTCTCTTTTCATAGTAACTTCAGTGCTGGAGGTCTTGTAAACAAGGGAAATGGAGTGATGTATATATTCTTATATAGAAACCTTTTTGTAGATTTATGTGCCATATGTGCGACGTGTAAACCTGTGGGTTTCTTAAATGATCAGGTGTGTGTGTGGCACTTTGCAGCTCATGAACATTTGATTCACTACTGCAGCTCAGAAACCAAAGATTGTTTGGATTCGGTCGAATCTGATTCCCTTCCTACTAGAGGGAGGGGAGAAAACTTAATCAAAGGAACATCTCCTCAGAATTTGGGATTTCCTTAAGTAGGGGCTAAATTGTGCAGAGGAGATTAGGTTTGGCTAATGGGGTTTTTGAATTAAATACAAACATGGTTACAACTTAGTTGGATTTTTGCAGAATTACACTTCAGCTAAAGCTCAGGGTAAATCAAACTTTTAGGTTTTAAAGAGCACACGCTATTAGAACAATCTCAGATTTTTTTTGTTGGGATGGGCCATTTGGTCTCTGGGCATGGTAGAGGTTTTCTTGTGGCTTAAAGGGATTGTTAACCCAAAAATGTTTAAATTGTCGTCATATATTCACATTCATGTTGTTCCAAATCTTTCTTTTGTGGAACACGGAGGTATTTTGAAAAAATAAATAAAAGCAACATTGGACCCCACTAACTTTAATTGTATGGACAAAAAAAACCATGATATTTTTTCCAAAATTACATTTACATTACATTTATGCATTTGGCAGACGCTTTTATCCAAAGCGACTTACAGTGCCCTTATTTTGCATCTTAAGTTACGTCTTCTGTGTTCAACAGAAGAAGAAATGCATGTATACAACTTAATTTTTCTTTTTTGGGGGGGTGGGGTGAACAATCCCTTTAAAGGGATAGTTCACCCGAAAATGAAAATTT
Source organism: Gobio gobio (assembly GCF_949357685.1). Classification (NCBI taxonomy): domain Eukaryota; kingdom Metazoa; phylum Chordata; class Actinopteri; order Cypriniformes; family Gobionidae; genus Gobio; species Gobio gobio. The sequence goes on along the minus strand of NC_137116.1, from coordinate 44,145,948 downwards.
TGTCATCATTTACTCACCCTCAAGTTGTTCCAAACCTGTATGAGGCAAAAGAAGATATTTTGAAGAATGTTTGTAAACAAGCAGTTAGAGCAACCATTGACTACCATAGTAGGGGAAAAAATACTATGGTAGTCAATGGTTGCTCTATCTGCTTGGTTACAAACATTCTTCAAAATATCTTCTTATGTGTTCAGCAGAACAAAGAAACTCATACAGGTTTGGAACAGCTTGAGGGTGAGTAAATGATGACAGAATTTTCATTTTTGGGTGAACTATCCCTTTAAGAATCAGAAAAATCAATTTGACTTGTTTTTTACTAGCTAAAGTGCTTTGTTGATAACCTGCAAAGTTGTAGAAAAAGATCAAATCATTTAAATAACAAATTTGGCACGTTATTAGATTTACTTGTTGAGCAGAACCTGTTTTTCCTGCCATGCTTGACATCCACCATTGTGACGATGTAGTTACACACGTGGTCAAGCTTACATCAGCATGGCACGAATTGCGAATACCAGCATGCGTAACACTTTAGACTTAACAGGAAGTATGCCTCAGGGCTGTACCGCCAAACCCCATTAAACAGCAGAGTTTGATGGTAACTCAAAACAGAGAGGATGGCCAAATTTGTACCAGAGCCCATGAATCTCTCCCCCGTAGTGCTTTTCTACAGCATGAGAGTGGGACAGCACGGGGGTTGTGGTTCCAGCCCGTGACTTCAGACGTCTGGAAACTGACATGAATCATTCCCAGCAGTAGAGAGAGCAGAGAGGCTAAAATTAGAGAGAATGGTCATTGAGGAGACGCACTAACAGCCCTCACAGATGCAGCCAGTCAGTACCGGCTGAGCCGCCCGGCCTGAGGTGGGAGGGTGTATCCCCCGGGCATTTACACGTTTCTTTAGCCATTTACCATATTTGGGATCATGTGATCTGTGACTTTGGGTGTACAGGTGTAGATGAACCAGTATTACTGTGGCTGTACAATGGTACAATGATAGTATCAGATACCATGGTACTTCAATATATGCTTTGTCAATGAATGATTGGCATATTCATATACCATGGTATTTACACCATACTCCAAATTAATTCATAGAATATCATGATATTACCATGATATCGCATCTAAAAACATGGAAATACCATGATACTTTTTTCTTTCTTATTGCTATTATTGACTGCAGTACAGGTAATGTTGCACCTAACAATTTTATTACAATTAAAGAAATAGCTCACCCAAAATTAAATTGATAATTTACTCACTCTCATGTTGTTCCAAACCCATATTATTGCCTCAAAGGGGCTGTCGAGCTCTACAATTAACAAAAAGGTCATCATTCAAGAATAATCTTTTTCTTCACTGTAGATCTCAGTTCTGATTGTATGGTGTGAATATGCTTACGTAATGTACATGCAAGTCATACAGGTTTAGAATGACATGAGCGTTAGTAAATGAAGATTTTTGATTTGTATTGTTATTCTATCCTATTAAAACAGCTAATTTTGACAGCTCAATTCTGCTGAGCCCCTTGCAGGGTATGCAAGATAATATAAAAAAAATGAGAGCGATCCTAAATGTTTTTATACTGTCCTGTCCTGTACCGAAGAGCTGTTTTCATCACTTAAAAGATGTTTACATATAATCCACAAGACAAAATAACAGAATTTACTCATATGAACCACTCATTTTTTAGTTTTCTAGCATCTGCATATTTGAACCCTTTAGTGACTGTCTGACTTTGAGATCCAGCTTTTCACACTAAGAACAACTGAGCGACAACTAGAGAGCTGGGAGGTGTACATTTTGTCTAATTTTCCTTTCAATTTTTTTTTTTCATTTAGCACTAGAAGCTACATATTTAAATGTTTTCCCCGAAGACAAAATAAGTACAATTTACCGTCCAATTCCGGCTCTTAATGCACAGGGATATGTAAACTTATGAGTTGTAACTGCTGCAACTGTATCGCAACTAAATGGAACCTTAATGCCTTACAATTAAGCATTTCCTGTCATGCCAAGTGGATCTTAAAGCTTTAGTGCTCGTCTCTTAATGAACTGCAGAGCGGAGGCACTGAAAAGGCAATCTTTTGGTCTTGGATAATCCACCACCTTAAAAAAAGAAAATATTTTGTTTGGCATTTTGCATGCCAGTCGTCCAGTATAATCCTGACACCATCTGTGAGAGGGGATCTTCAGCCAGCTGCAGGCGATGTTGTGTCTACTCTCTCTGCCTTTGGTCATCCTTGTTATGATTTGCTTTAGTACCCACTAGCCACTGCAGTTAATAATATGTTGATACTTTGAACTGTACAGTATGAGGGTTAAGAATCAACCACTGGAAGTCTACTGCTAATATGAATACTAGGGGGTCGATACTGTCCTAATCATTTATAGGGTTCTCGCATGCTACATATTTATCTGATCAACTCATTCGTTACATCAGCCGCATCTTTAACACATTTATGAGGACATCTTAATAGAAAAAAATAAATCACATTCGTCATTCTTTGTCAAATGGTGTAGATAGAATTATGTTTAGGCTGAAATATTGCATGTCACCACAAGGGGGAGACAACGCTTTGCTTTTTTGTTCGTCTGGTGCACGGTTATGTTGTTAGTTATACATTTCTCCAAATAGTTATCTAGAGAATGGGGAAAATGTGTATGCTGTACGATAAAATAAATTAAATAGCAAAGGAGAAAAAGTCATTGTATTTATTATTTGATTTTACCCACTTTTCACCGATATTTATTATTTTATTCTGTTGCTTTAATACTCACTACAGGTACTTTCCTTACTTTTTGATTTAGGGTTGTCACACATTATTCTTTTGTTTTATTCAGAACGAATCCAACCAGTCTACTCTATCCAAGGCACACAGTAACTGGACAGAGTCCCAACCCTAAACACTGCAGCTTCAAGCCAAACCTCATGCATCATCTTTGTAGTTCTGTAAACATGCGGCATTTAACATTGTTTATCTGTATTGGAAAATGGAATTAAGCTTTGAGGTGTGTCCAAGACTGAAATACAAAGCACATGATAATGATTCATATAGTTGGGATAAAGCACAACACCACAGATACACATCTGTAAAGGGTCAAACGTCTTATATTGCCTTCTCATTTTTTCCCCCATGATTGAACCCTAACCACAATTGAACAGAATTTTTGTGACGTAAAGCTGTTTGGTCATAACAATTTACATTTTATTAGAATTGAGTAGGTGCTATGGACTTGAGAACTTAGATGACCAATCAGGACTAGAGTTGTCTCTTTATGTATCATAAGTCAAATACCTCATTTCAGTATAGCTTGTGTGATACTATCACAACATCTAAGTAGTGTTTTGCATAAGCTCCTCTGCATATAGTGTGTAATCTTTAAAGAAGATGTTTGTAACCAGTTAAATATGATTATAGTTCACTTCACATCATTGACTCACCATCGTGTCATTCCAAACACGTATTACTTTTTTCTTTCTTGTAAAAAAGTGTTTTCCCCCCTCTATATAATTAAAATAAAATAAAAACATTAGACCACACTGAATTTCATTGTATGGTTGAAAACAGTTATTCAGGAATGTCACATTTGGAACGACAAGAGGCTGAGTAAATGATGACAATATATTTTGAGTGAACTATCCCTTTAAGAAAACTGCAACCAAAGCTAAAGTTTAACTAAGTGTTTCTTTTTCACATCATTACATTACAATGTTTTGCTAAAATTAAAAATGTATGATAATAATGTACAAGTACATGACTTTGCACACCAGACTTGTAGACTTGCGTTCATCTTTGGAATACAAATGAAGATATTTTTTATTAAATCTGAGAGCTTTCTGTCCCTCCATTGACAGCCTATACGCAACTACCACTTTCAAGCTCCAGAAAGGTAGTCGAGACATCATAAAAGCAATCCATGTGACCCAAGTGGTTTAACCCAAGTAATTTACCACTTTATTTACAAGATATTAATCTCCAAGGCACGTTCAAGAGAGCACCGCGATGCTTGCGTATGCGTATTGTGTTGACATGCGAGTGCTCTCGCGTCAACACAACCTGTGTCACATGCGCGTTCATGAGAGCACTACAGTATTGTGTTGACACGAGAGCGTCTTGAAGATGAATATTTTGTAAATAGTGGTAAATTATGTTTGGGTTTTTTGCACAAACAAAGCATTTTACTACCTTTCTACAGCTTGAAAGTGGTACAGGCTGTCAATGCGGGACAGAAAGCTCTTAGATTTCATTAAAAAGTTCTTCATTTGTGTTCCAAAGATGAACGAATGTCTTGCAGGTTTGGTACGACATGAGGGTGAGTAATTAATTACAGAATTTTCGTTTGTGGGTGAACTAACCCTTCAAGCATCTTAATAAAGCATGCAAATACATAATATGATTCTATACACATAGGCCATGCTTAAAATGAAACGCTCATGCCCGATTTCACAGACAAGGTTTAAAGGAACACTCCACCGTTTTTAGAAATAGGGCTTATTCAACTTCTTTCCTACATTTAGATATGTTGGCAAATGCAGTTTTGTGTCAGTGCATGCATTGTTTTAGTTTGGCAGGGTCCCGAGTAAAAGTGACCCCCCCCCCCCCCAATTACTTCTTGTGGCCTGCGTATTCACAACGAATACAAATAGCGATGCAGATTAAGTTTGGGGATTTCATGTGTTGCGTGATATCTCTGCGCCCAAGTAGCAGTGCTTCACCTGTGCTTCCCCATAATATAGTCCCAAGTTAATATCTGCCTAGGAAATCGCCTAGTCTTAATCTGCATCACTATTTGTATTCGTTGTGAATATGCAGGCCACAAGAAGTAATTAGTAGGGTTTTTTTTTTTTTTGGATAACTTTTACTCGGGACATGCTAGCTGGCAACATAGGATTCAATTCATTATGCTAAGCTAAGCTAGCGGCGACCTTGCCAAACTAAAACAATGCATGCACTGAGACAAAAATGCATTTGCCCACATATCTAAATGTAGGAAAGCTGTTGAATAAGCCCTATTTCTAAAAACGGTGGAGTGTTCCTTTAAGCCTAGTCCCAGACTAAAATGCTTGTTAGAGCTGTTTTAACTGAAAGCAACTTGCACCGACATATCTTAAAATACGTCAGTGCCATTGTGTCTCGATGCATCCCAGTAATGTTTGGTTCTAAGGATTAGCTGCTCTAAGGCACGTTTATAAAAGCTACTTAAATGTCCTAATTGAACTAAGGCCTAAACCTGGCTTTATCTAAACCTCAGTTTCATACAATATGTTGCAGGAGCTCCATGCTCCATCTCTTTATCCAGTAAGGGGCCCGTAGCTATGAAATGGAAAACCTAAAAATGGTTGACTGTTGATTTGAATTCTTATTATTGTCAGTTTTATCCTGACTCCCATACTAAGCCATTTCCATGAGTCAAATCTCTAAGCAGCCAATCCCTCCTAAATGTAATATATATCATTCAATTAATGAAGAGATCATTAGTGATAGCTTTGCTGTAGAATATGTGCACTTGTCCTAAGGTCTTGACATGTGCTAACTAATTTGCATGTAATTAGAGTTCTTGGTCTCTGCTGCAGGGTGCCGGGTCATTAGCTTATCACAGCATAATCACTGGCAAATTACTGCGGTGTAATCATTTTCTAATAGCCATTACTGGAGGCCCGCAGAGGATTTGGTGATTAATTTCTAACATTATGCAAATGGTGGATATTTGATGCTGAGCAAAGCTCTTTTTCTCAGCATCAGACTGTCTTGTTCATGGCTGCTCAATGAACCATGAATCACGTCATCATGGTAGCATCTACTGTATTATGGATCCATAGCTCTGTCAATGAAGGCTGGAGGTTTTGCCATTAGCTTTGTGTACATCATTGATTACTTTTGTTGTTCGTATGTTGGGCGTTAACTTGAAATGAGTTAACTCACTATCTGCACATCCAGCCATTTAATCAAAAAACCCATTAAAAAAAACAGTGGTCTTCAGGAAGATGGAACTGGCAGTGCTAAAATGCTAACTTGTTTCTGGGTTTAGGCCTACAAAAATGCGTTATCCCGTCAACACGTTATTACTAGTCATGTTTAAAGGTGCACTATGTAAAAATTTTTCCGTAAATATCCAAAAACCACTAGGCCAGTGTTATATATTTTTTTCAGTTGAGTACTTACAATATCCAAAATGTTCCCAACTATTTGTAAATCATGAGAAAATGGCTTTTTTAACCAAGGAACCGGGACGTGTGAGGAAGTCGCCTGTCGATGGCGTCATATCTGCGTTCCCTCGGTTTCTGGTTTTATTTTGCAGAAACGCTTTGCTCTCACTGCAGTGTGAACAAGTGTCATAGCAGCCGCCGAGAGAACGCACAGAGTAACGTCATAACATTATTAACACACTCAGATGTGTCTATGTGATCAACAGAGCTGCATTACCTCATACTCATAACCGGAAAAGCGGAAATGGCGTAATAAAAGTCCCGCCGGCGACTATGCCATAATAAAGGTCCCGCTGCTCGCGAGGCTTGTGTTGCACTCTTCTTATTAACAATCGCTCCTGCTTCTGCTTCATACTACAGTAATGTTAATAATCACATCCATGAACATGATTTCTGCCCGAGTTCTATCCCGATTCTTTCCCACTGGCTGTGAGGTGAAGACCACATGTCCTCGGATTCTGCGCTCAAACTTGGCGTCATCAAACTACGCCTTTGTTTTGAATAGGCGACCTCTAGTGGACGGAAAAGTTACATAGTGCAACTTTAAAGTAAGCAGAAAAAGACTAGAATCCAAAGTATAATAATCTTTATTAATCTGAGCCAAACTACCATGTGACGTTGAATGTTTTACTGCAAGATGGCGGCCAGTGCGAGATTTTTCTTTAAAATGGCTACATTGATTATGTGTTTGTTATATAATTGATTAGAGTGGAAATCCATTTACTAAATAATGTTAATTTGACTGACTGCTGCATTTCCACTTTAATGGATTGCTATGGCTACTGCTTGCAAGCATTTATGTAGAGCACTAAATATAGGCCACTGAAATGTTGTTTAAACGTATATAGGTTATGTGTAAAAAGAATATATGCTTTTGTCACCATTAAAACATTTTCTCTCTCCTCATTCGCACCTTGAAAATGTATAATTTATTAAAATGTGCACTGAGAGCGAGGCTGACTTGATTTGAACCATTTGTTTTTTATAGAATTGCTTGGCTTACGCCTGAAGGTGACTGTAATATACCACAAATGATCCAAAATGGGAAAATTATGCACAATTTGCACTTAGTAAGCATTCCGATGGCAAGAGCAGTGAAAGAAAAGTTGTTCCTCTTCGAGAAGAAGGTGCAAAGTCTTGGCAATGGACTGCATGCCTTGGATCTGTATCTTGAGAGAGAGAGTTTCCAGACGTTTCCCCCTCCCCCTCTCAATTTGCAGTTGTTTGGAAAAGTGAAGCTGTATTGGAGACTCGGATTTGCCTTGGGCAGTATATATGCGTCTCTGTGGAGCAGGCCAATCATGCATTACATCCACATGTGATTTCATGATATGTCTTTACTGCAACTACAATGATGCCATTTGAGGAGAGGGAAGAGAATATGACATGCCAGATCTGCAAGGCACTTAAACAGCAGTTAAATAGGAAATTAACCAGCCATTAGATGTATTTTAGACTGGCGTTCATTTAAAAAGAAATAAGACCATTGTAAGTATTGTAGCTGAGATGCATCTTTAGGCTTCAACATATCCACGCTTTATTCATGGTTCGCTGCAGTATTTCTATCTGTCCACTAGTGGGAGTATGGTACTGTTTTGTGCACTGAACACTTGATAGAGACAGTAATTGATACTTGGTACTCACTGTGCAGTCTTTGTACACTAGAGACCTCATCTGTAATATTGCCTGAACCAACTGTTCCAGCTCTACATATAGCCAAAGTGAAGTCACATAGTTTAATTTCTTGGGTAGGCTATATCCCAGATTTTATACACTCTCAGATAAATGGTACAAAAGCTGCCACTGGGACAATATCCTTTAAAAAGGTTCAAATATGTTCCATTTAGGTTCTAATATGTACACTTTTGGTACCAGTATGCACCTTTGAAGTTGGATGTGCACTCTTTAGATACAAAGGTGTACAGTTTGAAAGAGTACCGCCCCAGTGACAGCTTTTGTACCTTTGTTTTGTTTTTAAGAGGGTGTTTATATGACTTGTCTGTATAGATACCATAAATCCGCCCAACAGAATCAGTATCAATCACAATAATAAGGATTGGCTAAATATCATTTTTGGTAAACATCCCTCTGAGCTTTGGAATGCTTTTCACAAAACAATTTCACAACCGTTTTTGGTCTGCCCTCTTGAGGATGTCCACTTTTATGAGTCAGAACGATTACTTTACCCGCGGGCTGTTTTTTTTTCTTCTTCTTTTCCAGAGATTATGTTCTTACGTGCTTGGGTGAGTTAAGAGGCTAAAAACAGACCAAACACGTTTCCACCAAACATTTTATGAGACATATGATCTATCAACTCTCGCATATCAACAAAGCAAACCTGTGCAGTTCATTTATAACTGTGGAATTTCTGAATGTTTACTGTATGAATTCTCTCGATACAAACAGAAAACGAGGGAAAAGAAGGGGTTGAGTTCTTGGTGTTTCTCATAATGATCCGTTTTGTAATGTTCCCCTTACTATTTTACTTTGTCCAAGTGTCTAAGCCAGCTCTACACCTGACCTGTATACAACAATACACTATAACACAGTTCACATATTTATATTTTTTATATTGAATCATCCATTTAGAGAATGCAAATATCATATCATATATTCCTATTATAAACAACATTTTTCATTTCATACATGTTAATCTGACATCTGGCATATATTGGTGTACTTTTATACATTTAGACTTTTTTAGATGCAAATAATAAAATTGCCATTCTTGCATTCTTGGAATTAGAATATAAGTTCATTATACATTTTACAGAGCGTTACACACTTATTGCAAACATGATTCACTTTGAGAAGAGATGATTTTGCACCTGTGGGCAGTTTTCTCAGCTCTGCCCTGCTGTGGTGCTGGTCTTTGCTTTGTTTCACTCTTCTTTGAATTAAATGCCTTTTGTTTGTCTTTCAGGTGCCTTCAGATTTGACAGTGAAAAATGAAATGTCAATGTGTGTATGTCGGGAAGTTTTTTTTTTAACTTTCAGATTTGTGTGTGGGATCTGTGTGTTTATCTCTGTTTGAAAGCCTGTACATGTGCCTTGTGTGTGTTTTCTGGCCATACTTTATAAAGTTAGAACTTGAACTTGTATGTGCTATAGTAGCCTAGTCATAACAATATAGCCCATTGCTCTGCGTGCGTGAGTGCGTGACTCAATTGTAAAATGCGCAGTCATCGGAACAGCACCGAATTTTTTTTCAGTACATTTAAAATAAGCCAAAATGTAATTTAGATCTATAAATAAAGTGAAAATATTTAAGACAAAATCTGTTTGTTTTCAGAGTGGAGCAGAAGTTTTTTTTTATAACTCAGAAGTTATTTTGTGGGTGAAACAAAAGCGTTTGCATGGGGAATGAAGCGACCCAAGTCTCAAGGATCCAAAATACGCAACTGCATTCAAAGTTGCCAACAAATACACGAGGACATGTGGATTTTGGAGTCTTGTTTTAAAAGGGTAAAACTTCGCCTATTTAGATTCCTCAAAATACCATTTAACATGTTAAATTTAACAGAGCTTATATACAATATTTAAGTTTATTTATTTATAGCCTAGTTTTAGTCAGTCATGCGGATGAATTAAATGTAAAAAGTGTATTTTATTTATTTAGGAAAAACAATGATGGTAACAGCATAGAAAACTATAGTAGGCTACCATACTTTTTAATTTGTGTTAAAAATTTTAATTATATAAATAAACGCTTGAAGTTGAAATTATGTAAGATAGGCTATACAGATATTTTTGTTTTCATGTCTGAACTTAACTGTGGGTTTGAAAGTTTGCGACTAGGACAATTATACAAACGAAGCTTCATTATTGATTTTTAGTAAATTATTCTTCAGAATATTAATAAGGGCATATCATAGCCCTAATACATTGGGGGGGACACGGCTTTCAATAGGTTAAAACAAATTAATCAATTTCCTATTTAATCATATTCATTCTTTTAATAAGGATGTTCACTGACCAATAGGCATTGACCAACTGCGACTTTTTAATTTGTATCTATTTTTTATATATATATAAATTTTATTAAATCGAACGAGCCAATTACGGAAAGGATAAGCGATTATTTTGCTGGCATAGAGGTTTAAAGACGGTCGCGGTTTTACGCCTTTGTGCCTTTTCATTAACATAGTAGCCTAGCCTAGGCCTGCACAAAGTGCGGCCTACCTGTGCAGTGCTCAAAGAGTAAACCTTATTTATAGTAGGCTATTTAACGTTGTCGAAGCTTCAGGGTTAGTACTTTTCCTCTCCCTCGAAAAAGCTTTAACAGCTCCCTGAACTCTAAAGCCAAATGTTTAACCTCCCGAGCTCCTCATCGAACTTCCTCAGCATGACAATGGCCTATCGTTTATACCTAGACCTGCGGTGGGTTACTCTTACATTTCCAATTGAAATTTTAAATAAACAATGTAGTTAAAGTACCATTTCTGCAAAGTAGCCATTCTGAAACTTTACTTCCAATTGTTAAGACATTTCGAGACAAGTATTTTATTCTGCATACAAGCCTAAATCGTATACGTTACATATAAAATACCACTATTTTTTCCCCCTATAGGCCTACTTGTCTTTTAGTTTATTTATGCTCTGAATGCCCAAGGCGTCTTGTGACCCTTTGAGATGGAGTAGAGTCAGGTAAGGACACTTCAATTGACTGAGCACTAATGACAATTACAAGTGATACTGGCAACATGGTCCTTGTTCAATTCAACTAGTTCAAAGCAAATAATTTGAGAATAATGATTCTGCTCTTTTTCTTATAAAGTTAGACTCACACGTCCAAAGAGATGCCCACACAAAACAAGCGTACACGCGCGCTTTACGCACGCACACGGAACATATTTTTTGTGTAGCCTATTATTACTGTTAGCCTTGTTTATCTTGGCGACAGGGTTGGCACACCTCTCCAAACTGATCTTGAAGTTATTTGAACACTTTGTGTTAGTTCTGTCATCGCTGGTTTAACAGCGTTGCACCTGGGCCAAGGATAAATAGGCCTAAGGATATTTAGTTATAAAAAGGAGAATTGTTTTTTGATTTTATTTTAGTTTAAACACATACCAAGTTCTGTGTATTCATGCGGATTTTATGATTTTGATACCATTTTATGATAGCCTACATTTCTATTTTTAAGCCATCGAGAAAAATAACCTATGAGTGTGGCTACATATTTTAGCTATAACATATAGGCTGTTTTTTTAAGTTTTCAAACTTTTTTTCAAGGTTTTTCTTTTTATCTAATTACTTTACAAATATAGCCTAATTAATTTTTCACTCATGCATCTCCACAGTATTTTTTAGAATTGCTCAATTTGACATGAACAGAATTTGATGATCATTGCAGTCATTTTATGCATTGCATTTTTATATATTTCTGAATAACTTTTGACAAAAATGAGAGTCACGTCATTGACCCATATATAAAGTAGCCTACACATATAAACTACGCCATCAAGTGCATTTCTTCTAAGCGAGTTGCTCCGCTGCACACACACACACACACACACACACACACACACACACACACACACACACACACACACACTCACGCCACCCCCGTATTCCATCAATTCCTTCTCCGCGAGGACCGTGAGATGTGTGTATGGAGCGCAGAACACCGTATGTGTTGCCATTCGTGTTGTAAGAAACAAAAGAACAGACGAGACATTGATTCCTCTCTAAACACAAGGACATCTATGCGTGCTGCATGTGCAATGCTGCAAAGCCATGAGACCGACGATTCAGCACTGTAAATTAAAGATACACGACCAAAACAACAGCCAGCACCTTCAGCCAGTGCACTCTGCAGCAAGCCGTGCATACTGTAAAATCTTTATTCTGTCCTTCTGTACCTTATAACGAGGATTTCGGATTGGACGAGGCTCGAAGACTTCGCGTGGGACGTTTTGTATGTGGTCAGTGTCCGGGTTTATTTCTCCCATCCGAAGAGCGCGGATTACTTCTTTGCGAAGATAAATGGATACGGAGTTATAAAAGCACCCGACGAGATGACCAAGCGTTGAACTGCAGAACTACAAAAGCCTCGAAGCTGTAACTTTTTGGGGGGGAGGTTGGCAGTTTCGCTTCGAAATGGTACGTTAACAAACCAGTTTCATCATTATTATGTCGTTGCTCCAAAAGACGAAGGAGATCACGAGTTGTGCACTCTTAATGTCAAATGAGATCATCATCAACACACAGGCGCCGTGTTTCGGTTTTCCCCCTGCTTCCTCTCTTACCAGCCGGTTACTCCTTTTCTCGTTGGTTTTCGGCCAAACGTTAGGTTTTGTGGGAAAGGCTTAAAATGCTGGCGCGTTATTTTCGCTATTGAGACGCGCAATGGTTAAGATCTCTACAGTACGATTTGGCTTTTCTCCCGTAATGAAAGTTATTTGTTTTGTGACAGCCGAGGAAAAAAAGGTGTGTGTGTGCGTGTGTTAACCACGGGACTCCAAAGGCCAAGTTGAAGTTTAAAGCCAGTAGAGGCAGATGCCCAGCATTCGAGTTTGCACAGCAGAAAATGGCCGCAGGCTCGCCGGCGTGAATTTGACATCTACACCGACAGAGGCGCTCCCTCCCCGGCAGAAGTCTCGGTTAATGTGCCGAAGTCCCAACCGGGAGTTCGGCATTGTTTCAAAAAGTGCTAGAAACTGCAGTTGCTTGTCATGTTCGCGTGGCAGTAGCAAACTTAACCTTTAAATAAAACAAAGTAAACAGGCTTCACGAGACCGTGCCAACAATTGATTTGACTCGAGTTGGTTGTTTACAGAATAGTAACATTTAGTTTGATACACTAACACACACAAAAAAAGTGCTAGACATTGTACCATATGGTACTTCCATCCATGTTTTTGGGTATGTAAGATACCATATGCTTGCAAGTAATTTGGATTATGCATATATATGCAATGCTACATGAATTTCAGTACTATTAGCCAAAGTACTTTAGTATGACACCTGATAAAGTAGGCTACTATGGTACTTCCACAGTAGCCTACTTTTTTTTTTATATAAGGATAAGACTTTCCCTTTAAGGGAAGACATTCAACAACACTTAGCTATCTTAGTCACTGTCGTTACCTGTTAATTTGCTTATATTAACAACTAATTATGATAATCCTAAAATATATAATAGGCTAGCTATTTGCTCTCTGCAGGGATATGTAGTAGGCTAGCCTACTTTCAGGAAGTATAGCCTACGAAGTAGCCTAAATCTTTCTCTTTCAGTTGTTGGGTTAATAACATTGTCTGTTTACAGTAGCCTAAGTAAAATTAGTTCGGACATTTTAATAAAACAATGTTTAGGGCTATATTGATATGTTCATCTTGAACTACTCAAATCTATTCTTTCTATTTAAAAAATAATAATAATAATCTAATGACCGAGATTAAATAATAACGTGGAAGTTTCAGAAGGTTTAAGGATAAAGAATGATTACTTATGGATATGACTGTTTTCCAATTTGTTGTACTTGAGGCGTCGGCGTTTCAGCAGTGTGATAGTCAGCTCTCTCCCTGGTCGTAGTTCCACTGTGCACTTTTTTTCATGGCATATTCAAGAGAAAATAACAGGTGTTGTTTACACTGTTCGTTTTTATAGCATGCCTGGTTTTACTCTATAATTTAAGTCAATTGACGCCTAGTTTAACTGATCTCCATGTGATCACTCCATCAAAGTTAAACCTGATTTCTACAAAGTTAAGATAAAAACTCCAAAAGAACACGTTTGAGTCCTGGATGTGGCTGACAACTGACCATAAGCTACTTGTTGAGTTAGTGTAGATATCGAGCCGCGTTATTATATATAGCTATATATATATATATATATATATATATATATATATATATATTTTTTTTACAGTGGCTTTATAAGAGTTTGTGATAATCTAAATATGCAATAACAGACAACAGCCTATTGTTGTGAATTTAGAATCGCGCGCACCACTGTGCATTGATCTTCTTCTGTACTATTCATAATTAGACGCGTTTCAGGAAGTTAAGTAACTGATTGACATGGCATTACCTTGTTTATAACTTGAGACAGATTTCTTCTATGTGTAAAGTTAACTTGCCTTATCAGACACTGTTTATAGTATTTTACGCGGGGTGTTTTTTTTAATCCACTCACACGAAGCGATACGCCTCGAACACTTGGTCATGAATGGATGCATGCATGTGCGCTCTCTGTGACGCAATGTCCGCGCGAGCCTGGCTCTAATCGCTACTTTAGCAGTGCGTGTTGCAGTAAAATTGTTTGGAATACGCGCGCGGGTGAAGTGCGCAGAACGTTGCTGCGCCCGAACTGGATCAGCGCGAGAGGGCAGAGCGGTGCGTGCGCATTGGTGAAGAGGGGAGAAAGTCATTTGCTACTTTGTTTCGCACCACACGAGCTTCAGAAACCGAGGCAAATAACTTTTTTTGTGGTAATTTCACGGACTTAACGGATGCCCCTGGACAGTGGAAGGAACCAGAGTTAGCCTCTCTTGCTCCTTGAAGTACTACTTTCTTTGGGATGGGCTATTTTCATAACGTCATTTCATTCCTCCCTCTGATGAAAACATTTTCTCTTTCTTTGATTCTTTCTCCCACCATTTCCTAAATGGAACAGATTGCAGCACCCCACGCGTTTTCCTGCCTGCAAAGTTTGGTTTCAAACGTGTACACAGTTTGCGCGTTCTCTTTTGCCGGGCGTCCCTTGATTTAACGGACTCTAAGTGAAAGTCAGAAGTGGCGGCGGTGGAAGTGTTAATCATGATGAGGCTTACCATGATTAACTGTGAAAAATGATCCACTAACTTGTCGGTGTTTTGCCACATTTCAAGTCACGCGCTCCCCTTTCAACATGATGTATTCTCCTCTCTGTCTAACTCAGGTAAAGTGCTTATTTGTGTCTTTCTGAACGAATTGCTCCTGATCGCGCGACGAGATTTCAGTTAATAAAGGGCGGGCTGAGAGCTTCTCTTTGCCTATATTTAACATTCATTCATATAACCGAAAACTGTATACCCATGTGGATTAGTTTATTTAATTTATATATTTTTCTATTATTGAATAGTACACTGTTAACAAAGTCAAGAGGTAACATGAGTCGTCGTTTATCGTTGTATTTAAGATGGAGTTTGTATGCAGTATAGACATTTGAGTTCATTGTCATCTGCTTTAGTTTTAATCATAAACTAGAGGGGAAAGTTACATGGTCATAGTTAAGATAAAATAAAACTTTTGCTACAGTTAAACATTTGGGCATGCTTTTATGTATGAAAGTGTGTATGAAAGAGTTTACTATTGTCGATTAAAATGTATAAAATTAGCCAATATGTGCTCATACCAGGATTATTACAGTTTTTGCGTAGCACCATGAGGACAGTGTAGTAATGTATATATTCTAAGTCAAGACTTTTAAAACTGAAAAAAATGACAAAGAGATTTAGGATGTCTATACAATTCTGACTTCATGCTCTTGTTTTGTGTGCATTTTAAGTTTGCAATTAATAGGATGTAGCAAAAAGTTGTTTACTGAAGTATTTTTTCATCTCCTCAATTTTACAAAGCCAGTCACTTAAAAAGAGATCAAAACTGTAGCATTCTGGAAAGAATAACATTGACTTGCCAGACATCGGCCCTAATTTACTTGAATCCTATATTGCTTGTTGCAACCGAGTTAATCAGAAAATAGTTTAGCATTTTATGCAGTGTGATAGTGCTCAGGCTTTAAGCAAATGTGATAGTATTTTAAAAGTATTTTTGTCAGCAGTCTGTATTGAGGCAGAGGGTTTTTAAGGTCACTTTACTGTCTCAGATTGCCCTGCTGTATATTGACACGAGTCACTAGGATTTTAGATGGCTTTGACCTTGGCTTTGATGAGAAAAGTGCATCAATAGTGAATCGTTTTGCGTCGGTTTGTTTTAAATTTCAGATCGTTTTTAGCCATCGTCCACCTTTTCACTTAGAAATGTACATAATGATGATAATAGTTAAAATGTAAAAGTAATACAGTTTAAACTTTGTTTAAATTTAGGCTTTGTAGACGAGAAAAAGATTTTGTGAGGAGAACAATGTTTAAAAAAAGTTTAAGAACTCTGCTCGGTAAGAAAGTTGTTCCACATGCTCGATTCGAAAAACACCCATACGTACTGACAGACATAATGACAGTCCATTAATTAAACCTGTCGATTTGATACAAAAATATGTAAATAGCAGCTACATTTATAAAGGTCAAACTGTTTGTTGACGGTTTATCTTGTGGTATAATTCAGCTTCATATCAAACTTCATTTTAATAAGTGCTTGGGAAATCTTAATTGGGATTTGGGCTTTTAAGTCCCACAAATATGTGTTGTATTTTTCAGCTCTTAGTGAATGTGTTCAAACAGGTAACAGTACAATCACACGCCTCACCCTCCAGCACATGAATTTATTATTAAATAAATTAGATGAGGCTATGTTTCAGTGCTAACTGTGTTTTTTGATTCATGACAGAGGCTTGTTTCAGTTTTAATATAAAGAGTAAACTCTTTATATT
This sequence comes from Gobio gobio, assembly GCF_949357685.1. Taxonomy (NCBI): domain Eukaryota; kingdom Metazoa; phylum Chordata; class Actinopteri; order Cypriniformes; family Gobionidae; genus Gobio; species Gobio gobio. The sequence goes on along the minus strand of NC_137116.1, from coordinate 44,129,203 downwards.
CTGTCTAAACACGAGGTAACCATAGTCCACTTTAGCAGTTGTGTAACTTTTCCCAAATGTAGTTTTAGTGAATTATAAACTCATGCGCAGCTGTAAAATCTAACTTGTTAAAAAATAGCTTGCTCTACCTGAACACTTACAAAACACATTTGATCTGCAGGCTGCAATAAATATTTAGGAAAGAAATAACCTCTGCTGCATTACAGATCTGGTTTGTGCAAGTCGTATTACGAGCCAGCAGTGTGGAGGCCTTAGTTTTCTCTGTAACCGCTCGGCATGTCCACTACCTCTTTGTTGTTGCTGATAGGATAATGTAATGTAGCAGCCTGCAGCGTTCGAGGGAGAGCGCGCAGCATGCACAGAGGTTCTGTCCGTAGTCTGAGTGAGTGTGTTGGGCTGAGAGAGAGAGCGCGAGAGGGACAGATGAGGCGTGTGCCAGACTCCACCGCAGTCCCGTTGGCAGCCGGAGGGGCCTTTCGCTCAGACCTACGCTGCAAACAGACGCTTCACAAAACAAATTTTGAGCTCCAAACCTTTTCTGTATGCTGTCATTAAAACAATTCAGTCTGCAGTTAGCACCAAACCGTCCCAAACTCTAGAACTGGACATAGATGTTTGATGTGTACTTTTAGTGTGTTTTTACTTTTACGGTTCATACATATTTAAAATTATTTGTAAGTTTTGCATTATTTTATATTCATATTTTAGGTCATTGTGAGGCTGTACAAAGATCAGCAGGTCACAGTTCAGTGCATGAAGCAAATGCTAATTGTTTAAGTGGAAATGACTAAAACTAAAGGGTGTTGAGCCTATTTCTATTCTTTTATTAATCCAGATACTCACGGATCAGATGTATTTAGTTTGGACAGACCCAGTTTGGAGCGTATTTGCCAACAGTGTAGAGTAGTGTCAGCGGGAGATCTGAGAGGCTCTATTCCCCTGAGCTGGCAACATGCTGTCCTGCCCCCATTCCTCATCGATTCATTCCGTTAGAGCCACAATTATTCCCCCCCCCCACCCCGGAAAGGAGAGGAGGGCCAATCTGAGACACTCACTCGACTGCGCTGACCGACAAAATATTATAACATATGAAATTGTGCTGTTAATGAGACTTGCTCTGCGTTGCATTTTAGTTTTCATATTCCAGAACGGAGTGCCTTTTTCTTCCATTTGGGCTTGAAATGAATGTGCACATAGTCTGTTATATATTTTAACAATTCATATCAGTATATACGTTTTGCTCATCATTCCTAGTTAGATGTGCATGTGAAGCCACTAGGATCTGATGTAATGAGCACTGAAATGTTCTCCATGGTCGGGCACTTTGTGTTTGAAGTGTCGCTTCTGGGCTCTCAAACGCCCCAGAACACCTCCGCGGTGTAATCCACTGGTCCTCTCTCAGTCCGCGTGTGTGTGTGTGTGCGCCTGCCCGCCTGAGGTTTTTTTTGTTGTTGTCAGGAGAGTGTTTGCTCGTTCGCTCCGCTCTGAAATGCGTGCCCCACTTTCGTCTGACAGCCCTGAGTGGCACAGTCATGGTCGCGTCCCAGCGCGGCAGCTCCCAATGTGCCCGTTAACAGATTAATTAAGCTGTTTTGATCACCCGCTCTTCCTCGCTTGCCATCCGGCCTGCATTTATCGCAACTTTTTTAGACATTCGGCTGCTTATTTGTGTCAGGGAGCGTTTTGGAAAAAAGGGTCAGAATCTTAAGTGGAGCATTAGCTTTCATGTGTTGATCCTAGTGGCTGATATTCATTAGAGGACATCGAGGAGATTTTTAGGGGAGGGGTGAGGAGAGGAGGAGAGTCGGGCACAAAGAGTAGCCTCAGTTATAAAGGCCGGAGCTCTTGGCATGAGTAGAGGACTTCATGTGGCCAGAGCTGGAGATGTCTGTGGAAGGTTGGCTGCGTTTCATATCACACCCAGGTTCCTCTGCGGGGAGAATGGTGAGCAACCCTAAATATTTACTCTATGAAGATGTGTTTGGATTCCACCTGAGCCCGCAGCCTCACTCTCTCTCATCCATGCCAGTGTAGTACAGCAGAAGAGAAGTTTATTTTTGTTGTTTTCTAGATGAGATGTGGTCCAACGAGTGCCTGAATCACCCTCTGGAGTCTCGTTTTTTAAATGAGCCTTACAAAAAAACAGCTCAGACTTCTGGAATAGCTTAATCAACCGTGCAAAGACAAAATACGCTTAGTTCCGTGTTGGAAGAGATCATATAATTCATGTTTAGAGTCAGTCAGAATGCTGTTACCTGACAACTTTTCTATTTTTTTTTTTACCTCTGCAGATGTTTACATCTATATTTTAAAATTTCTGTATGATACGGGCTCAGATGCTGGCAGATCCGCTGCTTTGTCTCCAGCAGGGAGAGAGTTTTGTCTTCTGCCCTAGGGTTTGGAGTCACAGTAGTAGGTCATTTTGAGAAGAACCTCCGCTCTTGGCAGAGTCGGCCCTGCTGGGAAGACTTTAAGAAATGTTTCCAACTGGAAGGCGATCAAGAAGAGCAGTGCTGGCGTGGCAGGGTGCAGCGGGCTGTTTATTTAAAAGATTTCTAAATCTACCTCTGCTTCTCCACTACTGTGCCTGTGCTTTTCCAGTCACACATTTGTTTGCCGGATTTGATTTTTGCCACAAGCCTGACACCTGATTACATTCTTTGGTCATGTGTCCAAATATATTCAGGGATTCAGGAGTTCGCTCTGAAGAAATATTTTAATTATATTAAATATGAAATAATAATAACAATGATATATATAGATAATGTTTTGGCAATACAAAATACAGCAATTTAGTTTTACCCGTAATTAGATTAGCATTCTTTGCAATTCTTTTTTCGCACTTTTTTTAAAATGAAAAATGTTGCTTTGGCAATACTCTGTATTTGAGTGCTGCACCAGTGCTGCATGCAGCTCACTGTGTGTGATTTACACCTCTCCGCTGCCCTCCAGAGCCGCTGTCGGAACTCTGCACGATATGATTTCCTTGTTTGTGACGATGCAAGAAAATGAATTGTGAATGGATAGACTTGCTCTTTTTGATTTCAAGTCACTTATGAAAAATTACCATTGAGAGGTCTGAGCCTTTGGTTCAGCTTGCCTATGGGTGATATGACACTGCGTTTATTGTAGCGTTTATATATCCAGACAAATGCTTTTAATGGTCGAGAACAGAGTTATTGAGCGTCATTAAATTAAGTGCCCTTAATGAAATGTTTTTCTTTTGTTTTCCCACACTTACTCATTTGTATTGTCTTGAGAAATGGGAGTAAATATTACTGAGTATAATGCCTCTGTTCCAGAACTTTAGCCACATGTTGAACGGAAACACAAGGACGCATGTCACTGGACGCATTCCTCATACACCATAATCCATCGAGAGGATCTTCTGTGTTGCAAATGGTTTGAAAGAGTTGTTGAGCAAGCTTTCACCCTCCTGTGTGTGTCTGGACCGCAGCTGGAGAAAGATGCCACAGATCTTGTGGTGTAATGGAGACTCTCCAATACTGCAAGATAAGCGACTTGTTTTTTGTGTGCATTGAATGCAAAGACCAGTATCCCTGTGGCCTTGAGTAGAGCTGGGCTTTTAGATCTTGTTCCTTTCCCAGCATGGAGATCTCTTAAATCAGAAAGAGGAGTGCTCTCTTTACAGATTGAGCATATAGCTCAGTAGTTAATTAATATGTGTGTGTGGTGGGTTGAGGGGGCGGTGGATGACAGAATCTGTTGTGTTATTTTACAGGGAGTTGATGTATCCTCCCTGATGGGCTTTCAAGTACTCAGCCAAGACAATAATGAGAATGTTTATCACTGCACATGCACGTATGCTCTGTCTCTCTTATTGACAGCTCTGATTCATGCGTCCGCCCACTCACTCTGAGCTGCAGGTTAAGACACCTTCTTCGGGAAAAAGGATGATCCAGATCCTGATATATTAAGAAAGCCGCGCAGAAAGAATCCGTAAGGTATGCCGCTGGGGTTCTGATGCATTGTTCATTGTTTTGCTGACATGCGATTGAATAATGACCTGTGGTGATGCATTTAATTTTGTTTTGCTGGAACTTGAAATAGAATGAAACTTGTGGCATTCTTGCGTTCTCAATTACTCTCTCATGTTGAACCACCATCGCCTTATCACAGCGCTGAGAGCTCCTAAAACTCTTCGGTTGTGATTTTATAAGATAGCGTTTCTCATTGTGTCTGAGTGATAAAACACGAGAATCTGTTTGTGATTCTTGCGTGTAAGTAAAGTATCACCAAGAGCTCTTTTGGACGTGTATGCGGTGAATTACGCAGTATAACTTCATGAATAGCTGTCATCACTGAGAAAGGCTCCTGGTGTCCAGAAACAAGACAAAGAGAGACGGATAGATGGGGAAAGTTGTATGAAAAGCCCACTGGACTTTGTGGCATTGGCAACATTGGAAACTCTCTCTCTATCACTCTCTCTGGACCCAAAATCATGTTCTAGGCACGCAGCCCAGATATGAGTTAAAATCGTTGTGCTTCTCCAACAAAGAAATATTAAAGTCAAATCATAGGTAAATTATTTCCCGGTCTTGCACTTTGGGACGCAGTGACATCAATTTGTTATTTTGATAAAGGGCAGGAGCTGCTTTAAAACACACCAGAGCTACACTTCATCACAATCTGAGGGCTGCGTTGGAGAAAAGAATGTAGCTGCATGGGATCCTTTCGAGGAAGGACAAAGGAGAAAGAAAGCTTTTGTATTAGCGGTGTGCAGGAGGATTGGCAAGCTAAGGGGAGAAGTTCTGACCGGCAATTAAGGCTTGATGGCATAGCCAAAAAGATTACTGAATTTCAGTTTACCTCCAGAGAAATTGTAGTAATAACGATATAATATTCAGTACGCTGTCAGGCCCCACCTAGGCTATATGAGCACAGTCCGGCATACAGGCATGTTGATGACCCCCCCCCCCCCCCCCCCCCCAGTCAAATCTGATAATATCCTTTCAAATGCCCTGACGTTCCCAATTTGTTATGGTTTTGATCATATTTAGTTAATCTCACCCCCTCTGTGAGAAAACGTACATCCATTCATCTCTGCTTTGTCTCGTGGCAGATGTTGAAGTCCATCCTGCCGTGCTCTTTGGCCTCTTTCTCAGGTGTGAGGTGTCTCTGTGCATGTGCGTGTGCGTGTTATTCCTGCCTCACACATATAACAGATAAAAAAAGAATCAAAGGTGTCAAAGCTAAAAGTAGAGGCAAGCTATAGGCCTCAGATATATATGTATGTGGGTGTGTGTGTGTTTGCACAGTACAGGCCTAGACAGATATCTCTATGAATTAGGATCGGAGCCAAACAGAGCAGTGCTGGGAAAGCAAGAGGACACGTCAACACTTGGCTATGACCTAATATGACTCTGGCTTGCTATATGGCAAAAGTGGGGCAGCCGTTTTTTTAAGCATCTCGTGCCCTGATCAACATGGGAGCTTAGTGACAATGCTTAATTAGTTGGTGTTTTTATTCATTTGTATTTAAAAATTGGTAATGCATTATTCTTTTTAGATTGACATAACTAAATTTCTCGAAGAGCTGAGTGCCCTGTCATTTACATTACATTAACGCTTTTATCTAAGGTGACTTACAAAAAGCAACAAATTGTTACAATACAATGGCAGGTTTCTTTTTATTATAATTATTATTTGTTGACACAACTTCAGTTTCTGAAGCATACAGTATTTGAGCATTTTTAGTATGACACTGTTTGAGAAAGAATCAATGTATAAAAAGCTGTTGCAAAAGCAAAGGTAAATGTTTATTAAACCTTTTATAAAATAATGAAAGTTCAAGGTTTTCAGGCATTTTGAGCTTGATGAATGCAATTATTTGTTGTATGTTTGGCAGGACATATTTGACAGGCTTGCCCCCCTTTTTTTAAAAACTAAATTAATAGAACTAATTAAATAATTATACTTGTCTTATATATTAATTATCATTAAATATTATTTTATTAATTTATGTCACAGCCACGAACATTATTTTCTAATTGTTTGCAAAATAGTATGGGGGTAGACATAGCTATTTTAGACAAAATCTGATCAAAGCTAACACTTATGGACTGAAAGCCACAAACTCGTCTTGACAAATAGAAGGATATATTTTAAAGAGCCTCTTTCATGACACATATCTTCTGTGAAAAGAAGACAGTCACGTTTGCTTGGTCTGAATGTGGAAATTACATTTTGTACAGCTTCTAGGAAGCATTGTTCACCAGTCTTTGACTCTCACAGACGAAGATGAGAGATTTTAGTGCAGGCTTTGTTCTTGAGCTCTGTACAGGGCCCTGTTGTGGCATGACTCGGATTATGGAGATTAGCAGGCTAGCTGGTTATGTAATTGAATGTAACCGTGAGGAGAGAGAGGAAAGAAAGCCTGAGTGAGAGAGGCGTATAGAGAGAAGGGGAGAGAAAGCACTTTATCGCACCTTTTAGTTTTTTTTTTTGGAGTGGTGCAAGGTCAGAAAAGGGTCAGGCAGGTTTTGGCATCCTCTCGCTCTTTGTTGCTACTAGGGGGAAACACTCAAGAGTTCATGCACTTTCAGAGCCCAAGTCAAAGAGTTTCTGCATGCTTCAGAAATTATTCTCACCTTGCTCCTGAGAGAGAACTGACGAGTCTCACAATATGTAGCAATGAGGACAAAGTTCACCTCTTTCCGAATTCGTCTGCACAGTACTGATTTCTGCCAAATATTAAGTCACAAGGTGAAATATTAATTAGGTTCTATATGTTTTATGTGGAATGTTGAACTAAGATGCAAATAAAAATGTTGATGCATTTTGGTCTTGAGAGATTTTAATGGCATTTTTGAGCACCGTGATAAATTCAATTTTAATCTTTATTTTATTGTTTTCTGAATTACCATATTGTTGAATAATGTCACCGGCATTTCCCTAAAACAGCCGTTTGTAACGATTCTCTCATTTCTCGGTAAAATGAAATCAGAACGTTCTGTTCAGCTACCATGAAGTTATCTGCAGTGATGTAATAACATAACCAGGTCGAATGGCCTTTTTCAAACAAATTATCCACAATTTTATCCATTTGTGGAGCTTTTAAAGTGGGAAACAGATTTTGGAGTGTATTGTGACTAATGTTTACATTTTAATAGCGGTGAATAGAGCGTTTGCAAAAGGCGTAACCGTTGTACTTGCTAGTGGCACTTTTTTCTCATTATGGGAGTGAAGTTGGCTGTTTTCAGTGAAGGCAAAATGAGAACAAAGACAGATCTGCCTTATACTGCCTTCACGTGCTATCGGAATTATCGTAAATACAAGTTTCCTAGTTTGAAATTGGACGTGAACGCCCTCTCAAGTTGTATTTTCTACTGGGAAACTCTGAGATAATTTTGAGGCCAGAGTTTCTGAGTTGGACGTGCCATAAGCTTTAAACATGGTGGAGGGGGGAAAACGCTTGCTGCTGTGACGGGTATTCTTTATTATTTTTTTCCACAACTACTAAATTGCCTCATCTTGTCATTAAAATAATGCATACAGTATATATGAATAACTATCTGAAGTATATTGTGTTGTGTTTTATAGACAGCAAAAATAGTATGTATTTGACCGAAAGCTCAGATTGATCTTGATTGCGAGGTGAATGTATACAATAGTGCGGGTTTCTGGATTAATTGGAAGAGGTAGTCAATACAAGAGCAATCAATGGTCTCTGGCTGAAGGCCTGTTGTCTATCAGACAAATCGACTCCTTAACAGATTTCCTTTGTGAGGACATGAAGTGAAAACACACACGTTTAACCTGTTCACCCCTACTGGTGGACCCAAACTAGGCTGAATGAGAGTTAACTAGCCTAAAATTTAGTTCTGTCTCTTAAATAATTGAAATGATCTGTAACTGCCCCTTTTTTGGGCTGATAAATTATTCATACCGCTTGGAAGTAGATTTAATTTGTTTTGGGATATTTAGATCTGATCTTCTCCCATGGTACATCGAGACCAAAAGATTCAGAGATTCAGAGGGTGAGGGAAGACCCAGTTCATTTTCCCAGGATTAGAATCGTGCTCTCTGAGAATGAGCCGAAGCCTCAGCTAAATTCAATTACAGGGCTAATGTAATTAAGCCCACAGAGAGACAGACACCGAGTCCTGCTCTGTTTTGTTCAGCCAGCATCCAAGACCCCGCAGAACGGTACTGAAGGCCCCAACACAGTCTTCCTCACCTCTGTCATCATTTCTTAATTACCCGCTTCTAATTTGGTATAAGTCAAAACACCTGTTTCCCTTAACTTGGTGGCTTTTTCCATCGAGTGATTCTGAGATGACCGTACATTGGGGTGCATCCCGCTTGGGATCCATTGGGTGCAATTCTCAAAGATTTATTTAAAGGAGGGGTCTAATGCTATTTCATGCATTCTGACTTATTTACACTGTTAAAGAGCTGGATTCTCATGCTAAACACGGCCAAAATTTGAGTATTTCTGTGCCAAATACACTCCTTCAGGATTCGAACAAGTTTCGGAAAGTTTTTCTCTGGTATGGCCCTGTATAATGCCACAAAAGGTGGAATTGCTGCTTGTATGGGCACTTCTCCCGGATGAGCACGTGCACGCATCAACCAGAGCAAGAGCGGGCCCATCAATGCGCTTAGTTCGGGTCGGCAGCGCTGTCATTTTGTTTTTAGAAGACGAAATGAACAATGTCACTAAAAAAAGTGTGTTTTTGGTTGTGAGGGAAAGATAACCTTGTTCAGCTTCCCAAATAACCCAGTGTTAAGGAGCAGGAGTTAAGGAGTTTTTCCAGAGCAGCAACAGAGTTCTGCAAGTGTGTTTGTTTGTTCCCAGTCACAAGTCGTTCCCACTGCACGCCTGCACGAGCTCGACTGTTTTCGGAAAGAATCGGTACAGCATATCTGTCTTTTATAAATGTGATAAAACTAAAGACTCTTCGGAAATATGAAGGATGTAATACTACTCTATAGTTAACATGAGACTGGCAGAAACTGTGTGTGTTATGTACCGTTTAAAGTTTAAAAAAAAAAAAGGGCAAAAAAACACAAACATGTGATGTGGATCTTCTTATTTCTGTAAAAATTTGGCTTAAAACTATTCAAACGCGCAGGACTACCACACTCACATTAGAAAATAGCAAAAGCTTATCTGATAATGTGGCCTGTAATGTTTTTAAAGGCATAGTTCACCCAAAAATGAAAATTTGCTGTTAATTTACTATCAGGCCATCCAAGATGTAATAAAAATAATGTTTTTTCTTATTTAGTAGATCAGTAAATTCGTTTTTTTAGCAGAAACCGTGGCCATTGGTGATTCATATAATGTCAACGGCTACCGTCACTTTGGGAGTCAAAAAAACATATACAGGCAAAACAAAATACCTGTGGCTCCTGATGATTCATTGAGGTCTTATGAAACAAAACCATTGGTCTGTGCAAGAAACCAAACATTATTTACAATATTATTACCTGTAATCCACAGCCTCTGCAAACGATTTCTTCAAGCTTATGAAATGTAGGTAGTTATACCTAACCTGAGTTATACCTATACCAAAGCTGACCATGGCAGCCTAGGTCAATGGGGTCACTGCCCTGGTCAGTTAGAAGAGTTAATATATATGTTTTAACATGTGTTGTGTGGTTCTCTCAAAAACAAGGAGATAGCACGTTCCAGTGAACAGACATATAAATCTATACCTACCTAAGCTTGAAGAAATCATTCCAATCATTTAATAATTAGAAGGATAAATGTTGATTAATAACTTTAATATCAACCACTTAAAGGATATATATTGAAGCGGAATCCCCCCCTTCACTTCTTTACTGTTCTACTGAAGAAAAAAGTCACCTACATCTTGGATGGCCTGAGGGCGAGTAAATTAACAGCAAATTGTCATATTTGGGTGAACTATCCCTTTAAGCTGGGACTTGGAAAAGGGTCAATGTGTAAAATAACAAACAAGTATGTTCTTTTTACTGATCTGAAAGGTTTTTGTATTGCGGCACATGGCCCCACTCTGAAGCGTTTGAGTTTCTCTAAGCTACATGTGCTCATGCTCATGCTCATGAGTCTTATACTCATCCATTATTAATATAGCTTGTAAATGCTGTGCTAGTGTTTTTCTATTGTTCTGTTGTTTTATGATTGGAAAATGTAATTTCAGCAGGTTTTCCTATAAATCTGGCTTTTATTTGAAAGGTGAATATTTGATTTTGGACAGAGGTTGTAGTGTACATGCTGTTGAACTTGTCTATCAGCGATATTAGTATGAAAAAGGATAAAATCATCTTCACCGCAACATGCTTTTCATTAAATTGAAAAATGATGCTATATTTTTCATTCTTTTTGAATCGACAAGAGTTCTTGTTGAATGAAAACTCAAATCTAAAGCAAATAACTTTAACATTATGAAAGCAATCAGTTGAACAGAGTATTTTCAGTCAGTTGGATATTACTGGAGGAAAATACTGTTCTTTTCCATTTTAGTGATTTTAGCATGATTTGCTCTATCGTGCATCACAAGTTTCTTTTTAATGCATTGCACACCCATTGGCCATTATTTGTCAACATTACAAAAGAGAGGTCAGTGAAAGCTTTCCGTGTTTAAATAAAAGTGTGTGATGATCAGATGAGCGAAACAGCTGGATTATGGTATCCAAATACACTGTCATTCTCCTGTGTATTTAAACTGTGGGATTAAGGTTGCATGGCAGTTACTGAGGGCCGTGTCTAGGCTTTACACCACTATCAACCTAATTGAAAACGTAGAAGCGCTTCAGACTGAAGCTTGGCTGTACTTAACGGTAACAGTTGGTTTACCAGGTGTGCATCCAGTCCAGTAGTAACGCACTTGAACTGAGAGGTGTGGTTGGCTGTTTGTAGAGATATAGAGGCTTAAGTGCACTACTGTGCTAACTGTGTGTGTGTGTGGGGGCAGGAAGGGTAATAATCTGAGGTTACCTGAGGTAACTGTGTCATTGTTTGTAGACGTCACATGGTAGGATCCAGAGATGTCTTCTTCATAGTTTAACTGCGGGCATTGTGACAAGGGCTGTCCAGGTCCTCTATGGAAAAATGTTTAATCCCAGGCCCCATGTTTTTTAGAAACACCCCTTGTAATGCTCTTTCATTATCACTTAAAGGGTTAGTTCACCCAAAAATGAAAATTCTGTCATTAATTGCTCACCCTCATGTCGTTCGACACCTGTAAGACCTCCGTTCATCTTCGGAACACAAATGAAGATATTTTTGTTGAAAGCTGATGGCTGACAAAGGCTTCAGATAGGCCTCCATTGGCATTCAGTACATTTACACTCCCAAGACCCATAAAAGGCACTTAAAACGTTGTTACAAAGTCCATCTCACCACAGTGACTCTACAATAATTTTACGATGCGACGACAATAGTTTTTGTGCGCAAAAAAAATCAAAATAACGACTTTATTCAACCTCTTCTTGTCTTCCGTGTGTGCCTCCACGACGCATGCGCGAGAATATGACGTAGCGCCGGGGTCGAACGACATGAGGGTGAGTAATTAATGACAGAATTTTCATTTTTGGGTGAACTAACCCTTTAACATCTCCTTTCTTATGAACTAACCACCCACAACCCTGTTTAACTTGGTTCCAAAGGTCTGATAGGCCTCTGCTTGATTCATGAATTTTTGGCCACACCCCATAGGAAATTGAATTAAAGGAAGTGGAATTGACTGAATTCTGGGAAATTGGATTTTGTTTTACCCTACTTAATACATGCACAAAGGCCCTGTCCCAAATGACACACTTCATGTGCACTTTCGTTAAGTCCTCGAGACCTCAGGGTGTCCCATTTGTCATTTTAGGTCTCAGAAGGGTCCTCGCGAGCGCCCCTTTTGAGGTCGATATGCGCCCTCGATGCGCACTTCTGCTGGTGCGAGCTACGCAGCGGACTTCTTCCCAGCAGTCAAAGCGGCATTATGTCGTGAAAGTGCGGACTCAGAGGAAGACCATGAGGGTTTAGGGTGCCATCTGGGACAGGGCCTATATTGCCAAAAGTATTGGGACAGCCCTCCAAATCATTGAATTCAGGTGTTCCAATCACTTCCATGGCCACAGGTGTATGAAATCATGTAGAATGTGTGCAGCACATGTTTTGTCGCTGCCCATATCAATGAATGAGAGCATTCACAATGGAACGTGACGGCCGACTCTCTTCATTCATTAACACAGGCTGCGAAAAAACATGCTCAGTTCACGGCACGCTTTACTGATGCTTGCAATGCGTAATAGACAGCGTTAGATTACGTGGGTGTTTGAATCGAGATTGCGATCTTTTAACGATTAATCGTGCAGCTCTAGTGCGTTGAGAGCTTCATGGAATGGGTTTCCATGGCCGAGCAGCTGCATCCAAGCCTTACATCATCAAGTGCAATGCAAAGCTTTGGATGCAGTGGTGTAAAACACGGTGCCACGGGACTCTAGAGCAGTGGAGAGGTGTTCTCTAGAGTGACGAATCACACTTCTCTGTCTGGCAATCCGATGGACGAGTCTGGGTTTGGCAGTTGCCAGGAGAACGGTACTTGCCTGACTGCATTGTGCCAAGTGTAAAGTTTGGTGGAGGGGGGATTATGGTGTGGGGTTGTTTTTCAGGGGTTGGGCATGGCCCCTTAGTTCCAGTGAAATTAACTCTTAATGCTTCAGCATACCAAGACATTTTTGGACAATTTCATGCTCCCAACTTTGTGGGAACAGTTTGGGGATGGCCCCTTCCAGTTCCAACATGACTGTGCACCAGTGCACAAAGCAAGGTCCATAAAGACATGGATGAGCAAATTTTTTTTGGAGGAACTTGACTGGCCGCACACAGTCCTGACCTCAACCCGATAGAACACTTAGGATGAATCAGAGTGAATACTGCGAGCCAGGCCTTCTCATCCAACATCAGTGCCTGACCTCGCAAATGCGCTTCTAGAAGAATGGTCAAAAATTCCTATAAACACACTTCTAAACCTTGTGGAAAGCCTTGTCAGAAGAGTTGAAGCTGTTATAGCTGCAAAGGGTGGGCCAACTAAATATTAAACCCTACAGATTAAGAATGTTATATCATTAATGTTCATGTGCATGTAAAGGCAGGCATCCCAAAACTTTTGGCAATATAGTGTATATTAAATATAAAGAAGTATATATTTAGAATTAGAATTTTTTAGTTAAGTAAATTTTTTAGGCAAAATTTCAATATCTATTTATTTATTTGTCTGTGTGAGGCCTTTTCTTTCTAGTTAAAAATGAAACTTTTTTGTTGTTACATGAATTTGTTCAATTTGATCTAATTTCAATTTAAATTATGCATCCTGCTTAATTCATATTTGCTGCTAGCAATGAAAAGGCCCTGAGAACATACAAAATATAAATTGTGTGTCTTGAAGGTGTGTCACTTTGGATAAAAGTGTCCTCCAGAAGCATATATGTAATGGTAGGTAAATAATGAAAATATGTAAATGTTGAATTCATTGTCTTTCTATTACCTCCTGTGGAAAACAGAAACACAATTTCACTTAAAAGTGATGTTTGTATCTATTTTCTATTGATCATGGCAGCAGTTATTCATCAAATGATGACCGGCTGATGGAGAAGAGTGTTATAACTGGGCAAATATCCAGATGGCTGGTGTAGACGAGCACACTTACAGCATTTTAAAGAGCTGAATCAGGTATCTGAATCACACTGATGCGGTTATGCTCTACAGATTTTGCCGCCGTTACCTGATTTGCATAAATCATTTAGTGAATTGGCCACTAGTGAATCATCGCAGACAGTATGTGCAAAAAAATTTGCATTATCAACGGTCACAATGCATTCTTACTTAATCTTTGAATCCTGTAATCAAAATTATGCTAAACCTATAAAAAAGCCTCACTATTTTGTAATCAGTTTAATCTAAAACACCAGATGCATGTTAGATGTTGGTTGTCAAGCAAATGCAGGTTGATGCTTTCATATATGTCTGACTGTATGTCTGGGTCATGACCTTTGTAAACTGACCATCGAGAGCAAATGGAAGCAAGAGCTGAGCTTAAGCTAGTCTCAGTGGTCAGCCAGGACCCGTCTGGGGAGGTAGAGAGAGAGAGCGAGAGACATTCACATTCATGCAAAGATTGGGTCTGTAGTTTGGGTGAGGGTGACCCAGCTATTTGCTCTAATCCTCTATAATGGATGCCTATTGTTCTGGCATTCAAAGGTCATAGCTCAAGTGGAGTGGGCGCATTGCATTTTCCAGACAGCTTACTGCTCTAATTTACCCTATGAGTCTGGAAAACTCTTGATTCTGGAATCACTGCTCAAACTGTCTGAGACACTTGGTTAATGGCACTCCTGGAGAGCTGTGCTCGAAAACAGTTTTAAAGGTTTTGATAAATGCAATTTAAATGGATTCTATTTATTTTTTATAATAGTTGTTTTTTTAGGGTTTTTTTTGGTTACACTTTAATTTAAGATGTCATTACAGTGTAATTATATATTTAAGTACCGAGTAATATTTAGTAACTACATGTACTTACTATAGGGTAGGATTAGGGTTTGGTTGAGGGTTAGTTGCATGTAATTATGCATAATTTACTGTTTTTACTATGGTAAGTACATGTAACAAAGGCACTGTAAAATAAAGTATTACCAGTGCATGTGATTCCACTGAAAAATATGTTTGCTTTGGTAATTTTTCTTTAAAATATAATAAATGAAACCATTTTCCCTTTCAGCTGATGTCAAGTCAAGCAGACGGTTTAAAATGAATGCAGTTTAGTTGTCTGGTAATTTGCCATCGTATATAAAAAAAAAAAAAAAAAAAAAAAAAAAAAAAAAAAAAAAAAAAAAAATATATATATATATATATATATATATATATATATATATATATATATATATATATACAAATGTTTGACATTTCTAAACACACAAACATTTAAACACTTTAAAATAAAAATTTGATTGCACCAATAATAGCAAATAGCAATAGTTTTGAAGCCATTTGGAATACAATGAGATGGTCATTAAGATGAAATTTTCCTAAAAAATTCCTGATGGATGAAGCTAAAACATGTCCTACATTTTAAAACATTTACAGAATTCAAATGGGTGGTAAACACCATGTCATATTGACTTAATGTTAGCATTTCATATTGACATATTGGTAATAACCAGCAGCAGTTCAAAATATACTGGATGCTGGACAACAGATCAGAAAAGGGAGAGCGACTTATAAAGAAAGAATTAGAAAGAATGAATCATTCTAGAATGATTGGGGTGATTTTAGAGTAAATCTGCATAGAAAATAAACAAATTATTGATAAATACAATAGAACGAAGATACAAATTAAATAAACAGTGCTTTATATTTTTCAGTAAGTCTAAACGTAGGGAAAGTGAATAATCAAATGTAACACTACATAGTACTACACTGTATAAATTCAATATAATGAATCTTTTTTTTAAAGCTACAAAAGTTTTAGATTTTCTCTTTGTATTTTGTTGTTTGATTTACTTTTATGACACCGACAGCTGCAGGAATATTAAGCTGCTGTCACTTTAAGAGCGAATACAAGGATCCAATATGATATGATACACATCTGTTTTCTTTATCAATTGTTTATGTTCACGTAAGACATAAGCGACGGCATTTTGACATAATTTTGCATGTTCGTGTCCGTTCAAGCACAAATAGATGCAGAAGAGAACAGAATTTGTCCTGAATGGTTTAAAAATCACTTGAATGTTTAAACTGACAGGACCTAAAACACCTGCAAATGATAAACTTTCGCTCTATGATGGTTAAACTTTGAAATTAATCTGAGAATCAAGTGCATTTCGCTATGGTGCCTGGTGTGGTCCGTACGGATCAATTACGATCACTATACTTGACGTGACCATCGTGGATGTCACATCCCGATATCGATGCTAAAATGATATCGTGCAGCCCTATGGCGGAGTACAAGTTGCATTGATTGGCACTCAGACGAGAGCTTTGTGTGGCTTTGTGATTCATTGCGCAAATCAATTCTGGGAAGGCACAGCTGTTTCCCAGGAGCACGGTTATGCCCCAGCCTTTTCTAGCAGTCCCTAATGATCAAACAGCATAAGAACAGACCGCGGCCTGTGTGTTTGTTAGGGAGTGTTTGGGCTTGGAGTCACTGGGCTGTTTGTATTTGTGGTTCTGCGGTCAGCATGTATGCTAAGACGACGAAGCTGCAGCTGTCCCTTCCTCTAAAAGTGTGAATGGGTGGAGCGAGGGAATGAGCTGTATTCACCAGACTATACAGTGGACAGGAAGACAAAGTAGATTATTAATAACCGCTGGCATATTTGTTTGAAGAGGGTATTTAACAACAACATTTCAACAATAGTGATTGATGAACAAGTCATCAATCAGATTCACCCTGTTCACTGTGTCTTATTGTGCATAATTCATCACTTCATGTTATTCTGGAGAAAAATTGTTTGTTTTAATCTTCATGATAATTTTTCTCTGCCTCTGAAATGACTTTTACAGATGGCATAATGAAGGCTGTGTGAATGGTGAAAAATATTAACTAATAATCAGAGGCCCTTTTTTGTGGCTTAGTCAAATCCAAGTCTCATCCTAGCTTATTTTCACTTGGAAATAGGCCTATGTCTCATTACAGAAGCTAAAGGCATAGCAAATGGAGTTTCTTGTCATGTTTTAAAATAGGAAATGCTATACCCATGTGAAAATGGGAGGATATTTATCCCCCAGAAAAGTTGAAACGAGAAAATACACCATACAAGTAGAGGTTCAACAAGCAAAACTTCTGTGTTTTTCTTAGTCAATTCCCAACCCATTTTACTTCCATAATGTGACATGTATTTCCTGCTGAAAGGGGATATTCGGTGAGAAGAAATGTAGAGCAGGGCTTGATTTTATTCAGTGGGAATTGATTGGATGTTATGTACCAGAACATAGCAGTCTCTAAATAGCTTTTTTTGTATTGGTCAACATTATCTAGTACCCCACGCTGTCTAAGTAATGTCAGTGGAAAATGGAAGTCATTTTGTAGGATGAGCAAGTCATTACATTTTGATGAAAGATTAATTGCAAACCTTTTTCTCCCGCTTCTATAACATGCATGCATTGCACAGATGAATCGTTCACAATACGATCAGGAACGTGCATTTAAAAATGTACACAGCACCAGTTTCGATTTTATGTTGACTTTAATCAGAGAAGAAGAGGTGGAACCGGCATTAGGTCTCATGCATGAAACACAAGCAGAACTGTGTAAATAATTCGTAAAATCATTCTTACGTAAATTGAATGCGGCAATTTACATGATTTAGCCTACGTAGAAATTGATTCTGCTCATGTGTCATGAATAAGGCCCAAAAAGGGAAAATAAAGAGAGTTTTCGCAAGGAAATATTGCTTGATAATTTCAGGGAAAATAATAGTTGACCTTTTGCGCAGCATCACAGAAAGGTTGTAGTGCGTGGGTAAGGTGTTTGACACCTCTCAGAGCTTCATTTCTTTGTTCACAGTGATCTTGTCCTCAGTCATTTAGAAACCAGGAAACTTGGGGACATTTTCACAACTGGCACCCCCTTCTGCAAATGAACCAAGCAACTGCTGAGTGGAAAATACCATACGACTGAATTCTTTGCACGCACAATTATACTTTCGTGTTTCGTGAGCCCCAATCTCTGCCAAAATCAGGGCACTGGAAGATGTTTGAAGTTAGTCAGGTTGCTTTCTGGATAGGGAAGGCCTAGCGATGAACTCTTTGTCACTTTTACTAAAAGAGATGACATTTTCCCATGTTTTTTTAATTGAAGGCTCGCAATTGTTCCTTCCCCCACTGCCCTCAGTTCGACCAGACACATGAGGAACAAAGACTTGAAGATCTAGTGGTTGCGAGACACTAATTGTTGCATAGATTGAATCATGCATAATTATGCTGGTCCGTCTTTGTTTAAAATCTTAAGTAAACAAACCCGCTCCTTGTTCTATCCATGGGAGGCTCATGGCATTTCAGATGCTAATGAAACAGGTGCTTTTAGCTGTCATGGGAACATGAACCCTGTGACTTCATCCTATGATAGGAAGTCACATGCGTCTTTTGGAGTATGCTTTAGAAGAGATACATTTTAGTTTTTCCCGTTGTCCTTTGTGTTTATGAAATGTAAATTCCCACCATCTTTTTGCCCCATATTATCATAAGATCCTTTGTTTTAGTTCTTTTCTCCTCATGTAGAGCAGGGCTTGATTTTATTCAGTTTTATCTCAATGTGCAAGGAAAGTGTTTTAGAGACCATATCTGGTCAACATTTTAATAACTTAATTGCTGTTCACTTAAGTCCTGGAGTGTGAGAAATGATATTTTTTACATTTGTAAATGTTTAAAAAACAACTAGAAATTAGGGCTGTTAATTTATTAAAAAGTTCAAACAAAATAAATCAAATTAATTAAATGATATGCTGATTGATTAACTTTAGAAGCCAATTTATCTCCATATAATTGACTGAATTGCTGTGGACTGTATACTGTATGACGGGCTTAAGGTGAATCGA
The DNA here is from genome assembly GCF_949357685.1 of Gobio gobio. Taxonomy (NCBI): domain Eukaryota; kingdom Metazoa; phylum Chordata; class Actinopteri; order Cypriniformes; family Gobionidae; genus Gobio; species Gobio gobio. Next base: position 44,110,663 of record NC_137116.1, on the reverse strand, counting down.
GTTAAAAATCATTGGTCGTTCGTACAGGATGTGCTCATGCATTTCATTTGCACTAGATTTAGTGTTCACATTCAGGCTGGCATCTTTGGCCACTGCACCGTATGTTGCTAGTTTTATGCATCTTGCTATGTCACATTTTTAATGAATTGCTCTAAATTAACAGTCCTACTAATAAAAAGTCACATTAAATAGAAAGTGCAAACAGAGTAACCCAAATAACAATGCAGCACATAGTCCACACACTGCCTTTCCTCCTGAGAGAGGTTGGTTACCCAGCATCCCCCTCCCTCCATTATGATGCTGCATGGCTGAGGGCTGACTCAGCGATTGTGCAAAAGAGAGAAAGAGAGGGAGGAAAAGAAAGAGGCAGTGTGAGTCACACACATCCACTTTGATCCACTCAGCATTCAGAACCTCATCTCCCATCAGCCCACTGGGCACAGAGGAATAACCTACTGCAGTGTTCTGTGTCTTTGATAAGCTCTCAGATGTATCCAACAGTGTTTAGAAAGGAAGACACACAAAGGACTATAGAGATACAACTTGTTGTCATGGTTAAATGGCTAATTCTTTAAAGTACACAGTGCTTTGTTTTTTATTTCTTTTGTATAAACAATTTTAACCTATGATTTGTTTTCTTCCGTGGAGCACAAGGAGCATTAATATTCAATGGATTATATTCCATGTTTATTGGAAATATTGACATCCACTGTTTAACACTTTCCTCAAAAGAGCAGCTTGGACATTCTGCTAAATATCACCTTTTGTGTTACTCAGAAGAAAGTTATACTTATTTCGAAAGATATGAGGGTGAGTAAATGATGACAAAACTTTCATTTTGTGGTGAACTGTTCCTCTAAAATAAATGGTGATCACCTAAAATTACACTTTCTCTTATACATTTACATACATTTTGATTTAAAAAAAGTGTAAATTTCCCATTTATTCAGGTCCACAGTTTTTAAATATATTTGATATTTTAGCGCATATTTTATTGCTGTAAAACTTGTATAGAAAGGATGCAGGACAATGAAATACCCAGAATATCTCATTCGAAATGTGTCCCAAAAGGAAGCATGCCTACTCTTCCCTGTTTTGTTATGTCTCTGAAAGAAAGTTGAATCCATTACCCAGATCCCAGACGATCCACTTCTCAGCCAGTCAGTAGAAAGTGCTTTTGGCAACAGCAGTGCAACAGTGCAGGAAGGGTGGGGGGGCGGGGAGAGAATGTCTGCTGTTAATGCTCAGAGGGCATTCTGGGTAAATTGCAGTGTTACAAAAATTCAAGGCTTACTGGCATTTTCTTTCCCTTGGCACACAGCTCTCTGCACGAGGTGAAAGGTGAATCGTAGCAAAGCATGAAAACAGCAGAGTTATTTAATTGATCGCTACATATGGTTTTACTAAAATAGTAGTTTTAAAAGCCGGCAGTTATTTTTATTGCTAATGATGTGTCTTGGAAAATCTTCTAATTCTTCAGGATCATAGTCAATCTTCAATTCTCCTGACCGCGTAATTTCAGGAAAACTGTCTGGGAAAAGCTCAGCCCGGGACACATGCCTGTGACACGCAGAGTGACCATAGCAACACTTTGTGTGGGTGTGTGTGACCGCAACACCCCAATTTTGTCATCATTTGGACTTCTCCGCTCCCTCATTCCCGCTCTCTCTCTCTGTCTCCACTTGGAAAAAGATTTGCGCACAAGAAAAAAAAAATCACATTCTCTGTTTAAGACATAATAAAGATGGTATCCGAGCAACGGACAGGAATAAAAACACATTTCCCTGAGCTCCGCAATAACAAAATGATTCAATTACTGCATAAATACAGCTGTGTGTGTGTGTCTGTGTGTGTGTGTGTGTGTGTGTGTGTGTCTGTGTGTGTGCGGCTGACAGAGCGAGAGCGGCTGAGTTGGTAGGCCTGGCTTTTTTAGGACACTCCAGTGGTCACCGTTTCCCCCATGCTATCACAGCCGCCCTACCATCAGCCTCCGTCAGATCAAAGATGCTCAGTTCATCTGCCGTAATGAAGCCATTCATCAGCCATGTTTATCAATAACATTCTCATCCTTAATGTGCACACGAAATGCAGTCAGAGCGCTCTTCTCAGACTGATTGTAGTAAAAACAGAGCATTCCGTTGGAGCGCGTCCAGGCCTAATATGGAAAAAGACCGAGTAGGCAGGAGAGGGAAAGAAGGAAAGAGAAATGCAATATGCTTCTCAGTTCTCCACTAAAAGTCTTCATGTTGGTGTTGTAAATAATGTAGCAGTAAAGCGGAGAGTTTAAAATATATATTTCCAGGCCGGAGATGTGGCCTTGCATGCTCTGACACATATTGACACACGTGCTCATGTTGTTTCTCCTCATCATTTCCCATTTATTCTTATAAAGATCTTGGCTGTATGACGGTGTATATATATTGTGTGATGTGTGTCAGCTGGTAGAAATTTTGTGTGTGTTAATGGGCAGGAACATTTGAATTAATTAATTTACACGTTAGCACGAGTAATTTGGTCCTCCATAGTTTGCAAAACCGCAAGTAATACAACATTACTAGAGGTACAAAATAGTCAAGATGAGGAACAACTTGTTATTAAGAGGTTTCTGTGCGTTGTGGCTGGTTATTTGAAACCTAATACTTAATTGTATTATTATATAGCTAATCATTTATAACTTGCCACATTAATACGAAATTCAGCTGATGTATTGTAACAGGTGTTTATATAATATCACTTTTACAGCAGCTTTAAATGTGACTCATCTAATTAGAATTCAATTGTATTCAGTGTTTTGTTTTTAATTTAAGTGTTACATAATGTGATGCTTTTTTTGCACTGATGCCAGATCTTTTTACTCATTTATGAGTAACCATATCTTTTCATTTGCGTCAACAAGTCTTCTTTCATGTATCAAATGACTCGCCTGATTATCTCAAATGATTCATTATCACATGTTTATTTAGTGTTGAATATATATTTTTCCTTTTTAATTAATATATATTATGTTGGGATAATCCACAATGATTTTAATGCACAATGTGGATTATCCCGCTTATACCACGGTAATTTGTCAGTATTGCTGTTATTGATGTTTGGAGCGCAATATTTGACCGGAAGGGTAAAAATTATGGTTATTAGTTTAAAGGAATAGTTGGAATAGTTCACCCAAAAATTGGAATTATTCCATATTTACTCTCAAACCACCCTAGATGCATATGACTTTCTTCAACACAATCAGAGTTATATTAAATAATATCCTGGCTCTTCCCAGCTTTGTAATGGCATTGAATAATGTATCCATCATAAATGTAATCCATATGACTCCAGTGGGTTAATAAATACCTTCTGAAGCATCAGAATCAAGTATACAGACAGACCATTGTATAAATATATATATATATATATACACACATTAATTAATTATTTCTTAAGTTATTTTGTTTTATTGCTGAATTGGTCTTTCGTCACTAATGATATATTCTGAATCGTACTGTGATTTATAATTTTGGTCGTGTTCAGGAAACCTGTTTGCATTTCTGGCGACACTGGTGATGCAGAAATTACACAGTTTCCGTGTCCTGTGTGTGTGCCGTAGCCTGGTTTGGGCCTCATCTGACCTGCCTCTGAGCTTTTTCCAAGGCTGTGGAAAGGAGAAAATGCCCAACAAATGTTTATTTTTGCTGGAGTGGTTGGTGCTGAAGCTAGAGCAATGAAAGGAGCTCTAAAGAGAAGAAAATACATCCACACATGTTTGCAGGGAAACTGGCCCATCTCTAATCCCCCTCTATTCCTGAAATCACTATTTCCTCCTGTCGTTTCCTTCCTGGAAATTTTCGCTGTCACTGGGTGCAAAATGTGTCCAGACTCCAATAAGTTCTCAAGCCAGAATGTCCGTTTGAATATTTGTTCAATGGATCCAAATTTAGTTGGGAAAACTATTTCGGGTCAAACTATTTTGGACATTAACACGGCTAAATAAAACGGCTTTACCGTTTCTCTAAACACATGCAGTTGAACCTCAGGAGGGTTTAGCAGTTTTTTTGGACATAACTTGTGTCTGTTTGTGCAGCTTTGCTTCTCTGTTTTTTATCAGCCTTAATTTCCCATATTCTTTCTTTCTTTGTAAATCTTTGGAAAGTTTACTCAGTAACTGTATCAGTTCCGTCTGAGTTGACTGATTGCAGATGTGAGTGTGTATAGTGAGTCTACAGGCCTCTCAGCCTCCCAATTATTGCACTCTGTTTGCTTTTTGCTTCTCCCGGTACAAAAATTGAAATAGCCGGAAATATAAACATTGAGCCATGCTGTTGCTATTGCGTTTAAAAAATACGTTAAATCTGATTTTCTCTTTCAGCCCATCTCAAGAGAGAACACTCTTAAAAGAGGTTTTATAATCTTTTCAACGCAGTTGTGAAGCAGCACAAGGACAGGGCAGTCAGTTTATGTGTTCTCCGTGTCTAAATAAGGACATATGCAAATTGGGTCCTTTCAAAATGTTGCACTAAAGCAACTATATTCCGCTCAAAAACATAATTTGTTATAGGGCTGTGCGATATTGAAGAAAAATGCGATATCCTTGTTAAATAATGCTATAATCGATATGCGATACGATATTGCTTTCAGTGTGTAAAATCTATTTCTTTCCCCAACTGATGTCTTTCACTTAAAGCATGGCTTTTTTTTTTCACTTAAAGGCTTGTGCGCACGTTTCGATGTGTGTGTAAGACAGCGCGAGACTGCAAGGAGTTATTTTTCGCAAGTTATTGCGTTTAATAACTCTTTTTAATGGCAAGCAAGTCACATAAGTAACAGTCGTGTGCTCAGTCTATTCTCTGCTATGTGCATCAACCTAAAACGTACACTTTTCACAATGTTGAAGTAGCCTATTAAAATCATTCACATATTGCGTGCCCTTGCGATATGCAAATTGCGATATTTCGATAATTTCGATATATTGCGCAGCCCTAATTTGTTATTTAGATTCAAGACTATTTGGGGCTGTTTTTTCTTTTCTTTTTGTAATATCAACATGCATTGGTTGATGTAATAAACAGAAATGTCTCTAAAAGCATAGAATTACATAAAAAAAGTAAAGTGTATTAACAGTCTGGGTTGTATTTTCCTTTATCTTGAGGAGTTCATAGTTTTCATGATTTGAAAGCGCGTGATTTTATGACTAGTTGTATTTATTATTTGCATTCAGCATCTTTTTTTTTTTTTTTTTTCAGAACATACATAAGGCTCAATTTTGGCCTGCCAGTTGAGGTCTTGAGGGTGGTGTTTTGAGGACGGTGTTTAAGGAGAGGGGTGTTTAGGTTAGAAGACTATGATGTTCTGGTGTTTCAGGAGATGGTTTCCGTGGAGCAGCTGTAGGAGTGTAAGAGCCTTTGCTGCCGTAAGCTGTAGAACTGGCTTATCGCATGAGATCCACAGCGTGCCGAAGTCACGTCTCATTATGTTCCTTTAAAACCTGCTTAGGGCTCGCAGCACAACCAGACCCGGGGAGTGCTGTGTTTTCTCTTACTTGTTTTTTCTTCTTTATTTCTCTCTGTTTGAATTACTGCGGCCAAGCAGCCCTTGGCCATTTTTCTCTCTCTCTCTGTGGTTGCATTGTGCCTAAGCAAAAGTGACACGCTGGTAACTATGTCATGCTATATTGATGCCACAGCTGACATCATTCAGCGCGAGTCTGAGTTTCATTACTTTGCCATAAGCGCAAAAACCCTCCTATTGAACAGCTTCATTCACATGTGGGGATTTTTTGGGCTGATGATTATCACAGAGCTGTAAAGCAGCGCTCTCATTATGACTGTTTTATGCACACACATGCACAAATGGCCACGGTGGTGCGCACAGAGCTTCGAGTCTTGTTAATGATAATTGATAGATGCGCATGTTTAATGTTCAGTTGGGGTTTTAGTAACATTTATAGCATGGTCTGGTGCTAGTTTAGGGTTTTAGAAATGGTCAAATATGGAAGTAATTAGTCAGACCAAATGAATGCCGCGCTAAACGGTTAAGAGACTGCGGTTTGCAACGTGCCTGGGAGGTACATCTGTGTGTGTTGTTGTTGTTGAAAACTTACCACTGAAAGTGAAAATAGTCAACAAAACATAATTGGATAAATGATGACTGCACATGGGGCTTCGGGAAAAGATGGAAACAATGGAGGACTGTGGGTGTGATAGAAAAACGTACACAATTAACTGTTAAATCTGTTGAATATCATTGAGACTTTTTGAAAGGAAAAATTACATCTGGAATTTACGTTTTCTGTTTTGGTAAACAACAGCGAACGGGAAAAAACGCATTTCAATAAATGCGTCAATACAGAAAAGAGCCAAGATGATTCATTTCCTCTTTGTACATGAATTGAACTGCAGATGTGGCTTTTGCCTGTCAGTAAACACAATCAATAACTCTTTGTCTTTTGCTCTTCTTTTCCAGGATGAATTCCATCCGTTCATCGAGGCGCTGCTGCCGCACGTGCGTGCCTTCGCCTACACCTGGTTCAACCTGCAGGCCCGCAAGCGCAAATATTTCAAAAAGCACGAGAAGCGGATGACCAAGGATGAAGAGCGCGCAGTCAAGGATGAGCTCTTGGGCGAGAAGCCCGAGGTCAAACAGAAGTGGGCGTCGCGCCTCCTCGCAAAGCTCCGCAAGGACATCCGGCCGGAGTGTCGGGAGGACTTTGTGCTGTCCATCACAGGGAAAAAGCCTCCGTGTTGCGTCCTCTCGAACCCAGACCAGAAGGGTAAGATGAGGCGCATAGATTGCCTGCGTCAGGCGGATAAGGTCTGGCGTCTGGACCTGGTGATGGTGATTCTGTTCAAGGGCATCCCACTGGAGAGCACGGACGGGGAACGGCTGGTCAAAGGTGGTCAGTGCTCCAATCCCATTCTCTGCGTCCAGCCCCATCACATCAGCGTGTCCGTCAAAGAGCTGGACCTCTACCTCGCCTACTTTGTGCAGGAGAGAGGTGAGTTTGCACACCTGCTACGCTAACATTGGTTTTGCATAGTTTTTTTGCGCATGTAAACAAATCCTCGCCCATTCAGTACCGAGGGAGCGGATGGTTCTCAGAACTGCACTTCCGCTGATCCGTGATGGCAGTACTGGGAAGTCGTGTTGTGCAAAGGTACAGAGAAACCTAAGCTTGTGAAGTGGCAGTTTGGTATGTGGCGTAAATCACGTAAAGATGCTCTGGCTCGTTCTTCTGAGAAAGCTGTTGACTCATCATCCTGTGCTGCTTGGGACCAGGAGTGTCAAAATTTGAGTGTAGCTTTGGCTTGCAGCCCTCAGAATACACTGTGAGCCACCGCACTTGTCGACTTTTTAAAACCAGAGCTGTGCTGTCAGAATCACAGACGCGTGCTTGGTTTTAATCAGAGAGACAGGAAGAAAGGGAGTTTAAAACATAAGCAGAGCCAAACGCTTTGAATCATTTAAAATAAGTGGGTCTGCTCTGAAAGGCAGGTAGATGTGTTTCAAGTTACTAAATGTTTTTTGTTTAAATGGAGCTTCTATGAAGGCTGTTGGATGTATTCATCAACTGCAACATTTGACCTTACAAGCTTGGCTCTGCTAAATTGTGACACCATAATCATTTTGCAGGTATTCAAAGTATACATATGTAGAGATAAACTCAGTAAGATTTTTTAAAATACTTTTATTGAGTAAAGGCTCTCAGTTAAATTGATCAAAGGGGACAGGAAAGACATTTATAATGTTTGAAGAACAATAGATAAATGCTGTTATTTTTATATTTTTATTTATCAAATAATCCTTAAAAACTATATCATGGTTTCCACAGAAATATTAAGCAGCACAGCTCAACATTAATTTGCTCAAAATCAGCATATCAGAATGATTTCTGAAGAATCATGTGACAATGAAGACTGGAATAATGATGCTGAAAATTCAGCTTTGCCATCACAGAAATAAATTACTTATTTTAGAATGTGTTCAAAGAGAAAAGAGTTAATTTAAATGTAATATTTCAAAATATTGTTTTACTGTATTTTTATCAAATAAATGCAGCCTTGAGCATAAGAGAAATGCAGCATAAGAGATCTCTTTTAAACTAAAATCTTACCGACCCTTTTTGAATGGTAATACATATTTATATTTTCAGTGTGTATATGTATTTATTATATTATATTCAATGTGTATATGTGTGTATATATATATATATAGTGGGCAAAAAAGTATTTAGTCAGCCATCCATTGTGCAAGTTCTCCCACTTAAAAAGATGAGAGAGGCCTGTAATTTTCATCATGATTTGCAAATAAATTCTTTAAAAATCAGACAATGTGATTTTCTGGATTTTTTTTCTCATTCTGTCTCTCATAGTTGAAGTGTACCTATGATGAAAATTACAGGCCTCTCTCCTCTTTTTAAGTGGGAGAACTTGCACAATTGGTATATATTATATATAAAATTTAATTTTAGTTTTTAATAGAAAATAGTTTGTAAAAATTCACTTTTACTTGTTTTTGTTATTACTGTAATATACTTAGTTAAGCATAACACGCAAGCTTGCACATTGTTTCAAACTTAAATAAATGTATAAATTTAATAATAACTTTAATAAATTGAAAGTAAACTGCTCGAGGATGCTAGTAAACAAAATGGAAAGAATACGATGTAATTGTCCGTAAAACAAATTCCAGCCTCAGGAGTCAAACTGATAACCCGTAACCAGAAGTTCATCCACCTACAAAAACTAGTCAACAACAAAAAAAATGTAATTTTTGCAAATTTCTTAAACTCAACGTCACATTTCTGCTCTCCGTAAGCTTCCGTTGTATATGTATTACTGCAAATGCATTTTCCATTCGTTTTTTTTTTACCAGAATGAGTAAAGTATGAGTCAACATTATTTTCTGTGGTAATTAACAGCACGCCACAGATGATTTCTACAGATTCTATATAGTTAACTATAAATATAACTTTAAAGCAAAACCGTTCACTCGTTCACAGTAGTTCAGATATAATTCTGGAGAAGTATAAGATGCTCAGTCTCTGCGACGGCTTGGTGTGTGTATGTTGAGGATATGCAATGCATATAAGTTCGGTTTAGTGGTCAGTGTGACAGGTTGATGAAGTATGTGTGTGTGTGTGTGTGTGTGTGCGTGTATGTGTGTTTAGTGCGGCAGCAGTTACAGTGACTCAGCGTTCTGAGTATGTGTGAATACTGCGATATCATCTCTTCCAAATTCCCTCTAGATTGTGTTTGAAACCTTCTATTGAATTACCAGGTCTCGATGTTGGAATTGTGTTCATTCTCTTTTTCATGGTACTCTACATCTCTTCGTATACAGAAGAGTCTTGTGTTTGTGTACCTTAAATATATGGATACCAATCAGACATGTAAATGGGATTGACTCTCTTTATACAGAAGTTAGTCCCGGTCCTCGAATTTGATTGGTCGAGCAGTGCACCAAAAGTGATAAACAGTCCAATAACACTGGAACTTTTTACCGTTTGTATCACCTCACTTGTGTTTGCAGTGATGTAAACCAGAGTACAGAATCGTTCAAAAGTTTTTTGAAAGAAGTCTCACCAAGGCTGGATTTATTAGATCAAAAATGCAGTAAAACAGTAATATTGTGAAATATTATTACAATTTAAAATGAATGTTTCCTATTATAATATATTTCAAAATGTAATTTATTCCTGTGATGCAAAGCTGAATTTTCAGCATCATTACTCCAGTCTCCAATGTCACATGATCCTTCAGAAAGCTGATTAGGTCCTTAAGTAACTTTTTTTAAATGTTGAAATCAGTTGAAAATCAGTTGAAGTTCTGCTTAATACCATTGCGGAAACGGTGATTAGATTTATGTCATTTTTTTTCCTCTTCAGTATTCTTTGATGAATAGAAAGTTCAAAAGAACAGCATTTATTTGAAATAAAATCTTTTGTTGCTGAATAAAAGTATCACTATTACGTTTTGAACGGCAGTGAATGTATTAAATTGATGTCGCACCATTCCACTCACATGTTCTGTTCCAGTCTGTTTGTTGTTTGGCGACACATAAATTAGAAAACTAAAAACTAGTCAACTTATATTAATGTATTAATCTGTATAACATAATATCACATCAGCATGAGTGCTGCAGAAGGAAAGAAATGCTTGCCACGCATTTGAAAATCTACAGCTGCAGCCTGCCCTTTTCTCTGTCTTTCACTCCCTTACTTTCTCGTTCTTTCTCTTTTCCGCCCCTTTTTTCTCTCCGCCCCCTCAGGCGACCTTCACCCTCAGTTGTCTGGGTCAGACAGGCAGCCTGCATGTCACCTGACCCGCCTAATAGCCTACAAACTCCTTGTTGTAAACAGTCCGATAAGGAGCTGTGTCCGTTCGCCCTCACTTCTACTAACGGCAGCACCACGGCGAGAGAAGGAGAGGGAGCGAAAGGGAAGGAAAAGGGGGAGTGGCTGAGAGAAAGGCGAGAGTGAAAGAGGCATACAGTCAGCATTTGCGCTTAAAGGCACAGGGCCATCTTTCACTTGCAAGGCATGATCAAATTCCATTCATCTTGGTGAAGTTGAACAGGGCCGGCAGTGTTTCTGCAGCAGCAGCTGTGTGTATTAGTGTGTGTGCGCTGAAACTTTCAGCTCTGTTTCGGTATCTTTGCTAATGGAGCGAAGAGCAGGGTGGGGCAGGGGTCCCGCATGGCGGCCAGATCGAGAAACAGTGGCCATTACTCTTACTGCCCTCCTTCTCTCGTCCAACAGGCTATTCGCTTCGCAAACGCTTTAACCGCAAGTCTCTCGGGGTGAAGCGGCTCCCTCGAAAGATGATCAAATTAATTACATTTTTGAAAGATTAGGCTACCAGCCTCATTAGAGATATACGGTTTATCTAGCTCTCAGTTTCGGGCTGTATCGGTTTCCAGCAGGGTCACATGACCTGGCTTGTGCCCCAGTCCTCCTCTGATCTTTTTTTATAACTCTAAAGCTCTGGAAGCTTTTGCTGAGACAATAAATATTACACTTGTCAAAACAAACAGAATGGTGGTTTGAGCGAACCAGAACACACGGTTGGTTTGGTGGCACTGGAGTCATCTGTGCCAGATATCAAGCCGAGGCTCAGTCTCCAGGCTCCGGTGTCCCGCCGTTCGCGTTCGGTGAACAAAGAGGCTCTAAAACCCATAGACTCTCTGTCCATTTGTGAGAATGCACCGTTAGTCAGCCAAGCAGGAAGATGCAGCAAACACACACGTGCACACACACACACACATACACACACACATGTTCAGTAAACACAGAGGAGCTGGAATGTGCTCCAGTGCTCTGGCAGCGGAAATTTGGGAGGGGTGGGAGAAAGAGGGTCAGCTCAGGTCAAGTTCACAGCGATGTCGGCCTCCAACAGGGGGAGGTGTTCAGCGTGCTTATCTTCTTAAAGGGCCAGCAGCCTGTTAAGCAAAGCAGCACATGCTGGGTTATAACATTTTTTTTTTAGAAAATATATACAATTTTATATATAAGACTATCTGGTACTCTACAGGTATGTCCGTAATAATTGGTGTTGTAATATAATAATACTGTTATACACTGTAACATCAAATATACAGTGGGGGTCCATAATCTGATACCATATTGAAAATATTTAAAAAAAAAAATTGTAATTTGGTGCATTTTAAACTAAGAAATGTAATGCAAAATAAAAAATATTTTAGATTCATTTCCAGGTGTCAAAAAAATTGACATTGGTGACATTGGTCATGTGAGCTCTCTTAGATGGTCAGATGACACAAGACGCTATTTGGATCCTTCTCAAATCATGAGAACATGAACATCAGATTTTTAACTCGTTTATGCAGCTTGAGTGCTACTGTCAATAAAACATAAGAGATAGAAACCATATAATGACACAGCTTTTCTCGCAGGTTGTTATGCTGATATTATAATTTAATCAAATATTAATTTAATAGTGAAACATTTTCACTGGTGATCTCGCTGTACTCAAAGCAAAGATATTGTTACACTTTAGGACTGACAACCAAAGATGCGATTTCCTGACATGAAACAAAACCTGCTCGCTTGTGGTTGAATCTTGTGGATCTTATGAAGAAACATCAAAGTGTTCCAACCCCACAGAACATTCTTTTCACACTTTACTGATTCTTTAGGTATTTCGGTGAAAGACCTGCTATTTACAGTAAATAACTGTTAGCCCAATCCTCTGCCTGCTTTCTGAGCAGCGCTTCCTGAGAGCGAGAGAGAGAGAGAGCACTCTTGTGAAAAGAGTCTGACATGCAGCCTCTCTGTCTGAAGGGAGAAATCCTTGGAGTTGGAATATGTCAATATTCCGTAACATAACTCATCAAAGCTCCATTAAATCATGTCAGCTTTTGAAAGCTTTTGTCTTTACACGGCTAAAAAACTAAAGGGTACTATCTGTAAAATGTCTTGCATTTTTTTTAAAAGAGAGATAGAGTCTTAAGCTAAGATAATACAAAATCATTATTCATTAAATGTATTCATTACCATGGTTTATATCTATATTTTTTCACAGTTTCCAAATGAACTAGAGATGACATGAGTGAAACCAAGAAGAACGCTAAGAAAGGGGAAGTGAAATATGAAGTGACTGTAACTGAGCAAAAGACAGCATGAGAATAAATCAAAGAATGTATAAATATATAAGATGGATAGATACATGTCAAAACTATGGCGAGAGAGAGAGAGATGCACGCAGAGGGAGGTCACAGATGAAAGTCAGAAGCATTGCAGCTCTATGGTAATCAATCTGTCAGATCAATGTGTGGGGCAGCCGGACAGAATACAGCTCATAGTGCTGACTGTTCACAACACGCTTACTGCTCCACTCCACGTGAGATACGCTGACCACCCCCTGAGACCGCAGTCAGTGGCACTGGGCATCCAGAAAAGTGCACATCCAGAGAGTACAAAATTAATACTCAGCAAGTGGAGAAGGTGATGTGAGAACTATTTGTTTTGGTGAATAAATAAAATGATATTGTTTCAGAATCACGATACCAGATAATTCAGCTGCAGAATTACATTTTATTTTTGGACTTTCTTTTAACCCCTTAATAAATCCGTTATCTTTTAAGTGTTTATATTTGTACAGCACTTTGGTCAGTCTTGTGGGTGATTTTAGATGTGCTTTATAAATAAAATGGACTTGAACTTGTTGCTTAATAGGGCCTCATATGATTCTATCCTTTGAGAATGGTCTAATAAAACATTGTAACTTTGTGTTCTAGCTAATAAATCTTAGCGTCAGGTGATATGACAGAACGGTGTCTTCTATCAACACGCATAGCTGGGCAATGCTTCCATAATAAGCTACACCTGATGGTTAACATCAGCTCGATCAGAAGTGTGCGTGTACTCCTCGTGACCTTACATAGCCTCCTGAAGAGCGCGGGTGATAACCAGACATGGCTCCTTGCTGATTAAACAGTGACTCCCTGATAAACCCCTCGTGCATTGCTGTATCGCAAACCACTGTTACAGGTCACCATCATTCTGCCATCTGGAACTCTTCACGTTTCTGCTTAGTGGACATTTAATAGAGGCCACCTGAACTGTCCGAGGCCCAATTTACCAGACGTTTGTTTTCACACAACACTGAGTGTCTGTGAAACTGATTTGATTTGATTTTACTTTTTTATATGGTTGAATTTAAGTTTATGCATTATATATCATGAACTTTACAACATTTATTATTCTAGGTTCATGGTAATTTCTTTATATACTAAGACATGTTTCACATGTCAAATTGTATAAATTAACAGTGAACAATAGTATATATTTAAAGTAACATTCAATGAATTAATGCTATATATTTTTGTTGTCATTGATAGATCATAATACATATTGAATTAAGTTTCAATTTGTCAAATTGGTAACATTTTACAGTAAGTAACATAATACTGAACATTATAACCTCAACGTTTGTCTGTGCGCTGCACATTTTACGCAGAACCGCAGACAGAGTACAATGCAGGCTATGCACAAAAGCTTCTGAAAGATGTAGCTGTTCCCATTTTGTCGGGACAATTTATTGTTTATGGATCACAACTTGTAAGTATGTCTTATTATTTGTAGTTGTGTTTTCTGTTAACAGTTCAGGCACGCCGTTGACACAGGGTCATGACCCCCACAGTTTTGAAAATGGGAAAATAGCCTGCGCGATTCACTAACTAAAACTTCCGACAATGAACATCATATTCACTGTAAGTAATTCAAGACATCAAAATGTATCAAAGTGGAATTGTGCAAGGTTGAAAGTTGAGACATCCCAGATAAAAGGCTGGTCTACAGGGGACAGATTTGGCATTCTGCAGGCATTTTGCTCGTCCCTACGTTTTGATCATTCATATGTACTTATTATTTCACTTACTTCGTATTGTAATAATAATCAATATTATTCTATTAATGATCGGGCAAGTTTAATATATGATGGTGGTCTGACAGTGAGCCTGAAGTGGTGGTCCAATATCTGGAAATCTGATCTTTTGCTTACAGTTTGGCCCCCCCCACTTTGAAAATGTCTCCTGCGCCCCTGGTTCCAATTATATATCCTGTAAACGAAGGGCAAAGCTTTGCCTCCACTAGCTTCCTAACTAACATTACAGTATTGATGTAATGTTTACTGTAGATTTTGTAAGCTCTCGCTTTTGTAAGACTGTTCACCACCCCTTAGGAAAATTATCCATGATTTTGGGATCGATTTCTGTTTGTATCACCATAGTTTTCCGACAAATATGATTAAATGGTGGATAACATCGCATCTATAAGAAAAATACAAAAACAACATTCCACTCTGAAATTTCCTGTGAAATCCGTGCATGCTCGAATTGGTTTGAAATTGACGCCATCGTTTACATCTGAGTAGAGCTTGCGGGGTGGGACATTTCCCGAACACGCGCTAAGCGGTGCCAATCACAACACACTGGGCCAGCTAACCAATCACAGCACATTTTGAAAGGAGGGGCTTCATCGAAAACGCAATCCCAGTGCACTGAAACTTTCGCTCCCTAAAAAAAAGTCCCACATTGCGCCATGAAAAACCTTATTGTAAAGTGTTGCAATTAAATTACTAACAAATTCAACCTTATCTTTAAAGTTGAAAAAAAAATTATTAACATTATTTGTGTATATTTGTATTTATAATATTGTTTATAATGTTGAACTTGTCCAGGTTTAAATGGGATTTTAAATGTCACATTCTTGGACCCACTGTATGTATTAATGAATGCACTTGGATTTATATGTGCGTGTAGGAGTGGCTCTTGTCCTTGACTTGTCAGGCAGGCACACACATTTTAGTCTGCTTTATGATGAAAGGAAGGCATTTACATGATATCACTGTTTGTGACTCCCCGTCTGCCGGTCAGACTCTACTAAACTTCTACTAATTGGAGTACAGTATGTGTGTGAGTGAAAGAGAGAAAGTGTTTGAGGTGCTGGGGGGGATCAACCTCGCCAGGAGTCTTGGATTACCGATTCTTTATCAGAGAATAGAAGGAGGGAATGACTGAAGAAGTGCAGGGAATCTGTTTGAACCTTTCGGGAGATAGAGAGGGAGTACATTTGTGCGTGACAGACCGACAGTGTCCTCGAGCCCTATAAAAATGTTTCCTCTGAAATGCCCCTGTCCCAGCTGTTACAGTGCAGATAGACAACTCCATTGACTTAACCCACCCTGTCTTTGCTCTGCCAGGCTGTGTGTGAAGGAGAGTGTCAGCTTCATTTCTCAACCTCAGCACAGCTGCCAATGACCACTATGAGGAATATAAGGACACTTTTGCACGTGGGATTTCAGTGTCTGAACTCTTATTCTAGTGTGGCTATGCTCTAAATGTGAATATTAAAGTGATAGTTCACTCATAATTTTGTTACTATCAATCACACATATTTCCTTTCAAACCTGTATCACTTTATTTAATCTGTGGAACCCAAAAGAAGATATTTTAAAGAACTGTTTTTTCCACTCAATGAAAGTCAATGGGGTCCAAAACGACACCGAAGCTCACTGACTTTCGCTGTTAAAATATGACATCTACTTCAACTTAAAAACTAAAAAACTAAAACATATGTTGCCATGACTTATTGATCATATGTTTTACACCGTACCCCCCCCCCCCCCCCCCCAAAAAAAGATCTTTAATCTAATTACTGAAGACACATTTAGCACGTAACTAAACTGGAATACGAGTGAATACAATGCATTTTTTAAAAAAAGCCACAATATGTAATTTTTCACCACTAGAGGTCGCTTTTTCAAAACAAAGGCATAGCTTGTTGACGCCTTGATTTCGCAGAGCTTTATTATGCCGCAGACGACCGCTTCAGCTTCTTCCGGTCATGCGTATGTGGGGTAACGCAGTGCTGTTTTATCATATTAGATACATTTGAGAGTGTTGAAAGTTAGGCTATAATGCTACTCTGTGCTTTCGCTCTGCGGCTACGATGAGACACTTGCACACTGCAGTAAGCTAGATTGATATTAGGCATGGTAAAACATAGTACTCGCGGTAATCATGATAAAGAGATTTAAACAATAGGACTAACGGTGTTGAACTTTATAGCAATGATTAGTTTTCTGTCGATGAATGTATCCAAACAGTTGTATTACAAACAGTAATATATTAAAACGCCTTTGGTGTTTCCATGGTTTCTACAAAATAAAATCGAGGGTAACGCGGGTATGATGTCATTGAAAGGCTAGGCAAGGACATGGTCTGTGTTAAAATTGCTTATTTCGCTGGATTTAAACATTCTTGGAAACATTTGGAATAATGTAAGTACACAAGTCAACAAAATATATAACATTAAAATATCCAAAAACCTTACATATTGTGCCTCTAATGCCAAAATACCATATTCAAAAGTGTTAGTATCCATTATGGAAACAATCATTTTTTGTATAACATGGAAAAAACATGGAAAAAAAAAAAATGCCCAAAATTGGACGTTATGTTTTAAGTTGTTGAGCAAAGTGCTACCGTAATGAACTTGTTTGGGGATCGAAACCGAAATATTCAATTGAAATCAGGTACATCAAAGTGTCATCTTTGACACAGTTTTGAAAGCTTTTTCAAGTTTAGTTGGAATCCCCTTGATTTGGTTCACTTTCGATATGTGTCTAAACGAATGTTTTTGTGACCACAAATGGGAAATTAAATTGGTATCATTTACCATCTTGACTCAGAAGGATGTCTGAAATGACGACAACGGAAGCCATCCCCCTGAACAGGAAGTGACACTCTCCTTTTTCTTTACCGTCGACAGCCCTGTTTAAATGCCGTTACTGAAACTCCTTTGCAATAAATGAAACTTGAAAAATACGCACTTCTACAGACACTGACGCAAGTGTCTTAACTTTACAAGAAGCTTTTCTTTGTGACAGCAGTGTTGTTCTTTAATGTGGTGTGTTGTGACAAGACAATTGAAGACATGTTATTCCGCCTGAAAAATTCCCTCTCTGGCTACCATGCTTTAGCTGAATTGATGAGTCAGGCGATTCGTTCTGTCATTTACCCTTTGAGGGGCTTCCTCTGGTTTCCTCTTGACGTCTCTGAGGTTTTGGATGTTTTGGAGAGTTGCACAGGGATGCTATGGCTGTCAACAGATTCAATAATTCAAAATCAATAATTTGCGATTTGGTCTTTTGTTTTTGGTAGTATTAGTATTAAGGGAAAAGTAGACATTAAAATATATTTAATATTTCATTTTAGTGTCTATTAATTTACTTATTATATATTACAATAAATTATATATAGTTTTATAGAGAGTGCAAATGATTTTACATCCCGCCTGGATTTTATTTATAGATAAATTACAGAGTTCTTAAAAACATTTATGTTTTGTGTCTCACTGTCCAAACTGTCAGTTAGTGAAATTTGCGAAATGATATTTCCGCTACTGCTGTACTTTTCCAGTTTTGGTATATCACACAATTCCTGCAGTGTCCATAGTTAGCCGTGCTGTCTGAATTATGCTGTGCATTTTACAGTTACTCAGCTAGGGGAAGGCGATGAAAGAAATTGAGTACTATAGTTCTCTCTCTCTCTCTCTCTGTCTGACTTTGAAGCCGCTTTGGTATTGCTCCATGGAGGCATGAGATCTTAAGGCTGAGGGATGTTTGACAGAGAGCAACAGATCAAAGTGTTGAAAGAGAGAAGTGACAGATGAAAGACAGAGACGAGAGGGGAGGGCAGAACCTCCCAGGTCACACACTGACATCCTCTATTGGCATCACATACTATCCTCATTTCAGTGCCCAAGATAGGACACACACCTAATTATACACACATAAAGCCACAATACATGCAAGTTAATATACACATGATGAGTCGTTTCTATGCAGTACATTTTGATGGCCCCATCATACATGCCTCAATATACTGGATAAAAAGGTGTTTTTTCACAGTGTAGGACAGTGAACATAACGGTTCATTTTAAATAATTAAATTATTATTGAATTACCATTGATTTAATTTAAGAAGGGAATTATTTAGTTTTTTTGTTTTGGTTCGCCACATTTGTCATTATTAACTTAATTTTTTAAGAAGTATTCCTTTTTGTCTCTAAATGAAATGTTTCAAGCAAAGATGTTGGGAATATTGTTTTAATTAGTAATCAAATAAGTTTTTCTTATGTTCTCAATATCACTTTCCATCTTAGTCTTTTCTAATATACCTTTAACTAGTTAAAGTCATGATCCTCCAGGAAGTTTGGCGAGAAAACATCACCGCAAATGTTAGCAAGTATTATGGATTTGATGAATGTTGTTACGTTTTGTGGTATTAATGTGTTTTACTCTAAAAGATTCAATCCTGTTTGTTGAAATGTTTTAAGTATTTCAAAAATATGATCAATTTATTTCCGTCCTCTTCATTTTGTTTACATTATGTAAATATAATCAATTTATAATTAATGTAGAAAGTTATTAAAGCCTCAATGCTTGGCCACAGTAGCTACAGTTCTGAATGTCTCAGCTCTTTTATAGAAATACTTCCTTAAATTACAATGCAAGCACCTTTTTTTCAGAGTTCAAAAGGTACTGCGTAGAATGACCCACATCGGGTTTGCAGTGTCAGATGTTGTCAGATATCATGTATGTGCACTCTCCTTACCTTGTGCCAACTAAAAGAATGGTTGTTTTTTTTAATATGTTATTGTTTTCAACTGGTTTTAAATGGTGCTGTTGAGTCAAATCTGATGCCTGTGCATCTCTTTCAGAGCACATGATGTGTGTGTGTGTAGTGGGTTGTGGCTTTATACTGTCTTGTCTGCCTTGCAGCAGCAGAGACAGCTTGTTTGCCCACCTCCAACCTAAACCACACACACAAACATTCCTTTCTACTCATTTCACTGTAGCACCTTCGATCAGGACGTGTGGGGTTTTGCTTCTGTCATAAGCCGCAATAAACTGTAATTAATACTGATTTGTCATTTAGCTTGCTTGGGTCAAGAGCAGCTTGTAGTAGGCTTATGCTTTATATTCATAACCATATATTCAGTGGTATGTTGGAAAGACTAGCCGATCTTAGGCCCCACTTGACACATTTCTTGATGTAAGTGTTGGTAAAAAAATATTTGAATTATGTAGATGGACTGTGCAACACCTGATTCCCCTAACTGTCACTCAACACATAACTCTTAAAGTTTAGCCTCTTTAAATAGCTCTGCGACAGCATTGATGCCTCCTAAGTCTTTGAAATCCTTTCCCAGAAGTCCTTTTTGGGTCTCATGCTAATGATTGCTTCGTACGCAGTGATTTACACTGGGGAATCCTGGGAGAACTGTAGTCTTGGCCCAGTTTAGGCGCCGGGGTCCTCATCACCTTACCATTGCCTCTGATCTAATCCTCCCTGCCCTCAAAGGAAGCAATTAAGAGGCTGCCTTTAATCCCCACAGTTAGAGAGGGAGATTGCCCAGTGCTTTGACGGCCAAATGATGCATAAGTGGTTGTTTTGGAGTGGGAGCCCCATTTGAAATCGCTTGTCCAGACTTTCTTGAGTGGGTCAGACTGCGAACTCTGTTTGAAGTGAAGTGTGTGAAGAGTCAAGCGTGAAGCGGTAATAAGCAGTGTCTGTGCATATCAAACTTAAATTATGTATTGATTCTCTCATAAATGTGTTTCAGTGGTCGATTAATGGCATTTTTACACCATTCATTTTTAATCTACATTTAGTGGTGAAACATTAGGTTTTGTGCATCCATCCATCCATCCATCCATCCATCATCACTGTATTTATTATTTATTATTATTATTATTATTAGTAGTGTGTGTATATATATATATATATATATATATATATATATATATATATATATATATATATATATATATATATATATATATATATATATATATATATATATATATATATATATATATATATATATATATATATATATATACATATATATATACATATATATATACATATATACATATATACACATATATACATATATATACATATATACATATATATACATATGTGTGTGTGTGTGTTACTGATTATCTCTTCATCATGGCACCTGTTAGTGGGTGGGATATATTATATGTTAAAGTTGATTTGTTAGAAGCAGGAAAAATGGGCAAGCGTAAGGATTTGAGTGAATTTGACAAGGGCCAAATTGTGATGGCTAGACGACTGGGTCAGTGCATCTCCAAAACTGCAGCTCTTGTGGAGTGTTCCCGGTCTGCAGTGGTCAGAGTGGTCATCTATCAAGAGTGGTCCAAGGAAGTAACAGTGGTAAACTGACGACAGGGTCATGGGCGGCCAAGGCTCATTGATGCACATGGGGAGCAAAGGCTGGCCCGTGTGGTCCGATCAAACAGACGAGCTACTGTTGCTCAAATTGCTCAAGAAGTTAATGCTGGTTCAGATAGAAAGGTGTCAGAATACACAGTGCATCACAATTTGTTGAGGCTGCATAGCCGCAGACCAGTCAGGGTGCCTATGCTGACCCCTGTGCCGAAAGCGCCAACAGTGGGCACGTGAGCATCAGAACTGGACCACGGAGCAATGGAAGAAGGTGGTCTGGTCTGATGAATCATGTTTTCTTTAACATCATGTGGATGGCCGGGTGCGTCTGCGTCGCTTACCTGGGGAACACATGGCACCAGGATGCAATATGGGAAAAAGGCAAGCTGCCAGAGGCAGTGTGATGCTTTGGGCAACCAACACAATATTAGGAAGGTGGTCATAATGTTATGTATTATATATTAAATATATATGTTTATTTTAATTTCTTTATACATTTCTTGGTTTATATATATATCATTTTCCTTTGTTTTATATGGATGACTTTTAAGGTTTATTTTTGAAACAAGGTTTAAAATAAACAAATTTGGTACCATGTAGGGTCACTCTCAATCTGGTTCCTAAAGTAAAACCAGTTGCCCGACACAGTGAAATTCTGAATATGTCCTCTAAAACACTGCCGTCAGCCTCTGATTAACGTGCACAGGGTTTTTTTTTATGACAAACTTTGCTGCACCGCACAGATGGGAACCATCAGTCCTTCAACCTTGCTTGTCTTCCCATTCCTGATATCCACCACAACTCATCCTTTCTGCCATTTCCATTATCAGTCATTTTGTATGATAATGAGAGTAGATCCTGAAGCTTGACCAGATGTGCTGGTTTGAATGCTTCTACGACATCTCGTTCACATTGGCCAGTTTAGACATCATTTGCAATGGCAATGTTCCCAACAGGATATTGCAGATCCTTGAAACCAGATATTGAAAGGGCTCTCCCATTTCTTCATGCTTTACTCATTAGCATTACCTTATCGGTAAAATCAGCTGCCCTTTCCAGTCCATGCTGTCCATATTGCCTGATTCATGGTTCAAACCACATTATATGTTAAAGGAAGTCAAACTTAATTAACGTCCTTTGCGGACATCAAATGCAATTACTCTACCATGCAGCTCCGCCTCCTCACCCTCTAATGCTTGGCAAGCATCCTGTGAGATCTTAATCCATATCCTTTGCTCATTTTGCAACACGGCTTGAACGAAGTGCACTTTTTACCGTTGGCTGGGGCAAGAGCGATCTGGTTCTTCGGCATGATGTATCGCTAGTGCCACTTTAATTTACTGCCCTCACTCTGCAGCAATGCTGAGTTTTTCACAATAACTTTCACAAAGTGAAACTCCCAGTTTGACATCAGTAAACTACTCTGATTACTTCTCAAGAATTCACTGCATAAAATACTCAGATTAAGCAGTTTTAAAGCACTTTAATAGCAATATTATGGGGTTGTTCACTCAAAAATGATAATTTAATTACCTCATGTAACTCTGAAATGTTATGTTTTGTGTGTGTGTGCAAGTGCGTATGTATGTGTGTGTGTGTGTGTGTGTGTGTGTGTGTGTGTGTGTGTGTGTGTGTGTGTGTGTGTGTGTGTGTGTGTGAAAAACAGACCAAAATTTAAGCCATTTTCACTGATATTCAAATGTGTATTTACCAGGGGTGGCACGGTTCACAAAACCCACGGTTCGGTTCGTATCACGGTTTTAGGGTCACGGTTTTCGGTTCTGTACGGTTCTTGTTGTTGTTTTTTCTATTAATCGTTAACACTCCAGAAATTTACTTCAGCATATGATATAAAGCTTAATTCAGTCCCTCCAGAAAAACGCGATTATGCGATCGCGTGATTTAACGCATAATCAGCCAAAGTCCGCATATTCATGCGGGGGCCGCATTTTTTCAAATACGCCGCACTTTCGCCGCATAAATTGCCTATTTCCGCGTGCAAAATATGCGGGGCTATCATGATATCATAATCCCCACATTTTCGTTGCAAAAAAAGTCATATATATTAGCAGAAAGTTGAAAATTTTTCGTTTACTTCACACAAGAGCCGCCATTTCCGCCTATTGCCATGGGAACGTTTTGAAGTGATGTGATTACCCGACGCGAACGTCATCGAAAAGCTTCAAACCCCGTGGAGAAAGCGTTTGAAGCGTTATGAATCAATGAGTTGATTCATCGGTTTGAAGCGTTATGAATCAATGAGTCGATTCAGCGGGTTGGATCGCCAAAGTCACGTATTTCAGCAGTTTGACACGCGATCCGAATCATGAATCGACTCGATGATTCATAGCATCATGATGCTGTGTTTTGAAATCAGTCATCACTATATAAGTCGTTATTTAGTTTTTTTTGCACACAATAACTATTATCGTCGCTTCATAAAGTTATTGTAGAACCACTGTAGTGAGATGGACTTTGTAACGACGTCTTTAGTAGGCTACCTTTTATGGGTCTTGAGAGTGTACATTGTGCCAATGGAGGCCTTTCTGAGCCATCGGAATTCAACTAAAATATCTTAATTTGTGTCCAACAACATAAAGGGAAGTCATTAATGACAGAATTTTCATTTTTAGGTGAACTAACCCTTTAAGAGATTGCACTTTGTGCATTGGAAGCACTCAAATGTCTGTTTTGTATAGCGACATCTGTAAAACAGGAAGTTATTTATTATTTTTTTCAGAAGTTGTAGAATATTCCTTTTGTAAAGCTACAGAACTTGATTGACTAAATGTTTTGTAAATTTGAGCCATTATTAAGGTCTTCAATAAAACAAGATGAGAACTTAAATATTCCAGCACTTTCTGTGATGTAGTGCTTTTTTTCTCTTTCTCATCAAACCACAGTTTTTGCAAGTTGCATAAATTTGTATAAATATCCCGCATTTTTCATCGCATTTTTTAAGAAAACGTGCCGCATAATCAAGGATTTTTGCCCGCAACAATCACAAAAAAAAGCCGCATTTTTCTGGAAGGACTGTTAATTATCCACAGTTAAGGATACAGTATTTTATATCATGTAGAAGTTGTTTCCTAACTGGCTGTCTCCTGCTTACGCTGTCTACCGAGTCTGACACTGGCGTAACATTTTTCATGTTAATCATGTTAATTTTGATCAGAACAATGCACTGTGGCTTTAATTCAGCGTGAGCAGCTGACCTGATTAACATGAAAAAAAAAATATTTCAACATGAAATCATGTAGTGAAGTATTCCGTGTGTTTCACAATCACCATATGACATCCAGCGCTGTGAAAAAAATTAAAAAATACATGAAAACACAACACTGCCAGAAGTTTTTTTCCCAAACTTCAAAGGCCTGTTTAAATTATTCAAACTAGAAGCATATCTTAACTTTAATGTTACATTTACCATGTGAACTACTTATATGTGAACTATGTTATATGCATGTGTGTTTGGGACAGGCAGAGGGTAACACGGTCGCATTTGCAGCAGATATGCTGCCCATCATAATTCAAAGCACAACACAGACAGGAGTCAGAGGAGAACACTGGAAAATGTGACAGAATGGACAAAATTCATCTGTATTTGCAATATACGAGCGGCACGAGCCGCGGTTCAGCTGCGCGAGACAAACGCTGCCAGTGTGTGAATGCACGCGCGCGCCCGCTCTCCATACGGCTTCTGCCCTGCCAACGCACTGCTTGCGCGAGCGGTGTGAAGCTGGCGTTTATACGACGCTGGCGCATCCTCCAACTTCGGGCAGCCTTCCTTATCTCTCCCACTTGCCATTTCTACACTTGACATGACCTGCAGCACTCCACTTTTACTGTATGTCCACACATTCTTATTTTGCGCGAAAAGGACACCCGCTGTCTGAGGTAACATACGGGCACGAGGCTACATTGCGCATGTGTCGAACCGTGCTGCACACACGCTCCGAACCGAGACAAGCGAACCGAACGGTTCGTTTTTTTTTTCATATACCGTGCCACCCCTAGTATTTACTGTACAAAAGACTTGAGAACTATATATATATATATTTTTTTTTAAAGAAATTAATACTTTGGTAAAACTTTATTTTATAGTGTCTTTGTTACACGTTACAGTTACTGTAGTAATAACTATAAATTATGAATAATTGCATGCAACTGAACCATGATGTAATTGACATCCAAATTGTGCCATAGATTCTGTATCGAATTGCATATATGGCGCTTTGTTCTTTTTTTAGGCTTAAGCCTTCATTATGAACTGTTTTTGAATGGAAAAATAAGAGCGTACAGGTTTTGGATGACATAAGAGTGAGTTAATAATGACAGAAATTTGATTTTGTTTGTTTTTCATTTGCTGTGCGTGCAACACATTTAAAAAATATTATTTTGTTTTTCATTAAAAATTAACCTGTTTTTTAATTTTTAATTAATAATTTAAAATAGTAATAAGTGTTTATATGTTTTATAATACTAATAATATGTTCCAATCTATTTAATTACATACTTTAAGTATTAAACATTTTACCAGACAAATTTACACTATATACTCAAACAGCATCAGATATTTTCAAATTGAACATCCGCATATACTGTATGTATTTACTGCACTTTTAGGGGGAATATGACTGTATATGTGCATCTGACCCTAGGTGTTCTCTCAGAAAGCTTTTGATTGACAGTTCCTCACTCCACCTGTCTCGCTCCCGTATGATGATTGGCCTGTTGAGAGATCCTAACCTCTCTCAATAGGGAGCTGCCACTCTTGTCAAAGCAGCCCTGAGGTCAGATCATGGGCAGTGTTTTTGGTGAGTCGCCCTGTGTTAGAAACATAAGGTCACGCAGAGGGTTTTGATCATATTTTCCTTTGCCCTGGTTGTGTTATTTTGGTCTCTTTCCCTGTTAACTTCCATCCTCATATGTTATTTTGTCCCGTGCCAATCCTAGCTACCTTCCTTCACATCCTGTCTTCTAATTATTTTTTTCTTCCTTTGTTATACGTCCGTCTTTCTTTTCTTTTCCCCCTCTGCCCATTTTTTTTTTTTTAGCAGGGAAGCACGCGGTTGTACTAATGTGTTTTTTCAGACCCTTTTTTGTACCCTATGTTTTAGGGCTACCAGGCGATACATTGTCAATATTGATTTTTAAATGAGGTAATAAATACAGAGAGCTCGAGTCAAACATAACAATACCGGTAAACGTGGCAAAATATTGTTGCTCAGCCATTGCGGTCACGCCAAGGTCCGTTATTTCTACCATCACTCAAGCGTGTCGTATTTACGTTGAAAAGCCTCATTAAGATCGTGCTCTCCATTAAAACTAAACGCCAAGCACTGTGTGTGGGTGTTTAAACACGCTTCCATATTGTAGCTTTTTATTGTAGCATTTGGAACACGTTTTAAAGGAATGACATGCGCTGGAAACAATCTGCTCCCTGCAGCTTAAACGCTAACCCTGGTACTAGAACCCTAACTGCCCTTCCCGCTAATAGCTCCTGTGGTTGCCTCGGCCATCCTTTGGGTTCTAATGACGGAGAGTTGTTTGTGGGATGGAAGGGCTGGCAGTTGGCATGGCTCCAGGGAGCATGCTGGGTAAACATCGTTGAGAGGGGCAGAGCTAGAAGACAGGCCCTGAGGTGCCCTTGGGTCCTGTGGCTCTGTCTTCTAGCTGTCATTCAGGTGGTGATTGGTGTGGCTGAAAGAGGAGGGGAGATTGAAGTCTGTGTGAAGTCATTAATCTCAGTAATCACCCTTTCTAGGGATAGTCGCGCACTAACGCTTAGCTACACTTGAGCTCTGTCCCAAAACCTGGTGAGCTACATAGGCAGCTGGCTTCTAAGGGAGCATTCTAACGCTCATGAAACCTCATAAGTGGCTGATTTAGAGAACTCTAGGCAACACCTCCACATGGAATATAAACAGCAATCTGTATACATAGCATATAGGAATTTAAATGTAATCGTTTATAATTTTAAAAGAAAATTGTACTATACATTTTTTTATTGTTGTCTTATATTGTTGAATGAATTATAAATATATATTTATATTTTTTTCCTGATTTCAATTCCTTGAATAATTTTTTTTTTCACTGAAAATGTCTTAATGCTCAGTTCTTCATCTTTTTTAAACACTTTTGTTTATTTAAATTCTCAAATTGATTTACACAGTGACAAGAAAATGAACAGAATGGGGGTTATGTGCAACTCTGTGTATTCTTTATGTGCTTCATTAAATATAGAGCTGTTTTACTCAAGATGCCATCTAAAAGATGGAGAAAATTTTCATCTTTTTTAACATTTAGATATTTAAATCGAATAAAGCGGAAACAACAAAGTTCCTTAAAATTTCATACTGCTGTTAACACTTTCTCTGACAAGTGGATGCAATGAGACCAGTTTTACTGTTTAGTCATGTGACGTTTAACATATTCACCATGGAAATAAACAGCTAAAGTCAGCTCTTGCTCTTAGAGAGAGGGGATTGACAGTTTACATGACGCTGTCAAATTAAATATCATTTTATCTAATTATTTTTCTTTATTAAAATATATAATAATATATTTTTGCAGAGAAATCTGCCTAATTTTACAGTTTATAACAACAACAATAATAGTAATTATGAGTTTAATTTATAGACAGGGCTTCCATTTGATGTTTGTGCAAGGAGGACATGTCATGTGATTTCACCCCCCCCCCCTCCCCTGAGAGTAGGTGGCATTTGTTAGTCTGCACATTCAATACAGACAAAAAGGTGCAAAATATTGCACCTTTTCCAAACGTTGTGTGTACAACAGCTCCTATGTTGCTTTAACCCTTAAATGCATGACTGTTTCGTCAATCATTCTTACAAATTCGGGTCTTTAGCGACCCGGATCTATATCTAACACTGATCGATCTCTACCTGTCGCGATACTATATAAAACTCCTGATATTAGTGTAACAATTACAGAAGAATAAAATAAAGCATATTTCGTTACCTTTTGGAGCTTTGACGGGTTCAGTTTGAGCAGATGTTTTATACCATCACCACTGTCCTCGTCAGAACTCATTTCGCTGTACATAAAGCATCTGGCTCATATTAGCGATCTCACGCATATTCTCAAAAATCCATACTTTGATCGCTGACAGCTTCTTGACCAGATCCATCATTAAGTGACAGTGACACTAATATTTGAATGTGTTCATTCTGTAAATCGCTGAGCCATTTCAAGTTTTGCAGATTATATTTATTATTGTTTCGTTTTCAGTCTGCAGTAAGTAACTATGAGTGAAACGTCACTTCGTCATTTCGTATCAGACATTGCCTTGTGGAATAAAGGTGAATTGCACTTATTTTGTCATTATACCTTGGGTCGTTTAGCGACCCTATACAATTTTTACAAAAAAACTAGTGGAAAAACAGGCATTCAGTTATAATTTTATAATTTATTTCTTGTTATATTGTTTATAATGGATTGATTGAGGAATATTAAGAAGGTTGATGTCTAACTGAATGAGGAGAAGGGAAGTGAATGACGTCCCGGGTCACTAAAAACCCGAGGTATGCATTTAAGGGTTAAAATAATGCTTTTATAGATTGCTCACTAGGTTTTGAAACAGTACGCTCACGACAAAGACAATGCCGAAAGGTCTCCTTTAGGTGTGCTAGTCTATCATGTTACGCTAGGGAACAGTTCAAAATAGCTCTTAGGGCTTAGAACTGTATCCTGACTCATTTGCGTATTTGTGTGTGTGTGTGTGTGTGTGTGAGTGCGTGAGTCCATCCAGGAGGTTTCTTGATGGAGTATGTTGCAAATGAACCTAAATAAGACGTAGATTGATGCTGCCCTGGAGGCAAGTAGATCTTCAAAAACACATACAAAGAGAGAGGCTTGTGTTGTTTAATAGTTTCTCTGCGCATTTGTAATTGAATACACTCGCTCTCATGAGTCTTTTGTTTTTCTCTTTTAACCCTTTACAAATCACGTCATAAGAGCTGCGCTGCTCAGCAGATGCTCTCTATGCTGTTATTCTCTACACACACATAAACAGGCTGTTTTAAGGAGGTCAGGGCCCTGGTTTCAGACACTCTATACACAGGACAGAAGTGCTGTTGGCAGTCCATCTGCTCTGGGACATAGCAATGGACTAATGCTAGCAGGTGCCCACTAGCAACACACTTGCAGCATTGTTAGCGCCAGGAAGTTTGTAGATCTACAGAATGCAATTATGTAGACACATACTCACTGTATTATTTATTGTATTATTGATATTATCTTGGTCTTGTTTTTTTTTTTTAACCATTCAATGTTCCACAAAACCTTCCAGTATATAAGGTAATTTAGTTAAACTCTGTGTAGCCGGTCATGTTCAATAGAGTCTCTTTGTGTCTTGTGTTATCGCCTCGCTCCGTCTCCTCCCTTCCCTTCTGCTCCTTGCCCACAGACAGCTGCCAGTCCTGGCATCGGCGGGCAGCATCACTGGTGGCACTGAACAATGACAGTGCCTCCGATGGCACGATTGGCATGCAGCCTGGAGGATGAAACAGAGGAAATTATATGGTTGTTTAGGTTTACTCAACTGTCTGACCACGCCACACTTGGCTAATTCATTACGTTTTGATTAAAACCTCCAATCAGCTTGGGTACATCTGTCGGAAAGAGAGGGAGAAGCAGCTGTCTGAATTCGCAGAACAATTACAAGCGTGCAGGCTGGTGTGCCATACGCTCGTGAGCTTTCATCCTGCTGTTCATTCACACTGCTCTATATCTGCCCCACTCTACAGTCTACGTCTTTGTCAGCTTTAATTGCATCTATATTTACGAGCAGAGAGGGAAACCCCCAGTCATTCTGTGCCAGTGAATGGAGGTTTTGTTTGCGACACCATGTTACAAAACAACCGTGCTTTACGCAGCGTATTGTACGGGACACTGAGCTGAACCGTCACAAACAGACGCAAGGTCCTGATGGAAATCTGTGCAGCAGACCATAGATCATCCATCCGTCCATACATAGGCTACTCATAGGCGTGAACCAACTGCAGGGTAAGGCTAAGGAGATGTGCTTCCCCTTTAAAAACACATTTAAATTGATTTTCTTGTAACGTGACACCTCACAACCTACACATCCCAGCATTAACACTCCCAATAAATAATTTGTTATTAAAGCTGCAGTCCGTTGTTAAGTTTTCCCTCTTTGTCGCCATCCCTGTTTGAAACCTGCAAATTCAGTTATTTGCGGAATTGTCGTCTTTACATGGGTTTTGCATCAAATCTTTTGAGAAGTATGTGTGGCTGTCATTCATTCACTGCACCGGTGTGGATACTGTACTTCGGAATCACAGATTCTACGTCTTGGAAGTATGACCAAAATAAGAATTTTCATGAAAATGTCATCTGAACAAGTAAGTAACAAGTTTGCCACTTTTGCTCTGACCAACTGAGGGAAAAAAAAGCATTACAATAAACCGCGCTACCAACAGTGGTTGAATCTAACGATTGCTTAGCTCACATCACATCAAATCGTGCAAATAATTATTATTGTTATACTTTGTTCTCAAATTGTTAATGTAAACAACATCAGCATTTCTTGACTACGTGTATTTAGTGTGTATTAGCGTTACCTGTAGATTTCAGTTTTTCCTACAGTCTAATCTTTTGCTTTTGACTACGGGTGAATCTCCAGTTGTCACTGATGATTGTCGTTTTGGACCTTTCTGGATTACAATCCGCCATCAAAATGATATGTTTAATTATTCCAGCTGCTTTGAGAAAAGGCTATAATTGATCTGCCACCTGCAGCATCCTCACATCCTTCTCTATCTATCTATCTATCTATCTATCTATCTATCTATCTATCTATCTATCTATCTATCTATCTATCTATCTATCTATCTATCTATCTATCTATCTATCTATCTATCTATCTATCTATCTATCTATCTATCTATCTATCTATCTATCTATCTATCTATCTATCTATCTATCTATCATCTGTCTGTCTGTCTGTCTGTCTGTCTGTCTTACCGTCTGTCTCTGTGTCAATCATTTCTCACATTAGGAAAAAAGAAAACAACAGGTGTGTGTGGGAATGTGATGCCGTCAAACTTCTAAAGCTGATTTAATTGACAGGCTGCATTTAAATTGTCTTGAGCAAGAACAGAGATTATATTAGGGGAGAATATGAAAAGCTCTTTGTTGACATTGGCACAGGCAGGGATATTTAGGAATTCTGGAAACATTGGATGTAAAATCACAAATACATTTTTTGTGCGTAAAGTGAAATTTGCTTGATTGCGGGGGATGTTTCTACCGCGAGGGTCCCGTTTACACAGTGATTCAAGGGAGCAATTTAACATTTCTTATATAATCCAGATCACATTTTATAGGGATCAGCCAAGAGACCCAAAACCATTGGCCTGGAAAGAGAGGGTCACTCTTTCCACTCTTTCTCTTCCTCTCTGACTCTCACTTTCACTCTTAGTCCCACTCCTTATTAAATTGATTGAAGGCAGAAAAAACTATGCCTAACTATGCTCGGATGCTTAAGCCCACCCTGAAAAATATGGAACGTTTTCTACGGCTGTTTATTTGGAATAAAATGGCATGCTGGGGGATTAGATGGAGAGAGAAAATGCTGGCACCAGCTGTTTCGGAGGTTTGAGTTACACAGCTGCGCTCCTCCGTGACACCCCCCCTCCCCCCACCCGCAAAGCTTCGCTCAGCCCCTCAGCCTGTTCTGGGTATTTCTGCCCCATAAATTACTCTGAAACTGCATGCTGGATAGATAAATGCTCAGAGGACACTTGACTATATGAAAAGGAATTTGAGGTATTATAATTTTTATTGTTCACAGCAATCTGAAGACCAAGGATCGACTGTATATGCGCAGATTTGGCATGACATCAATATTTTGTTTAATGACATTTTTATAAAAATGTTTACAGAGGTTAGAATTCTGCAGCATCTCTACATTAAAAAAAATCAAGTGAATACAGTTTCTAGTGTACTCCTACATTTAACTTTTAACATTTATTTAACTTTTGCCAGATTTTAAAATACATTTACAATTTATTTTGCATTTCTGGGAAAATAGCTTTTTATTGTTTATTGGGGCATATACATATACATATGCTCTCTATTATGAGAATCTCCCTCCTCTATACCACCTCCATCTGACTAGCAATAAGAATTAGCAATGGCACTCAACTGTGATGTAAAGTAAGGGACAAGCCATTTGATATGTTGGCTGCTTCCTGTTTTGTTGGAAAAATGCCAAAACAGGTAAGAAAACTGCACTTGTCAAGCCATTTCATGGGGTCATTAAAGTTGTTAGTGCCAAGCGCTAATTCCCCTCTGTGTGTGTGAAACGTTACTGAAGTGAAGCCACTTCTAGACCAAGACTAACAGGCTGATGCAGATCACAACCAAATTTCTGTGTGCATTTGTGGGCAAATGTGTTTGCCATAGCTGAGACTACCTTCTGGCACTCAGGGCCAGACGGTTGCTTGCGTGAGGCCGGAGATTGAGTTTCTTGGCGGACTCTTTCTGTCTGTCTCTCTAATATTGATCAGGGTTTTCCATGCTATTTATAACTCAGCCTCCTGGGTCCCTGAAGCACTCTGTAGGACCGGCTCCTCAGCCCTGTAGGGGCTCAGCTCTCATGTCTGTCTCCACTGCGCATTACTTTACGATTGATGGAGGCCACACTGATAAATGGAAATTTGGCTGAAATGTTCCACAGACAAAACTGGCTTGATTTACTTGAAGCTTCAGTTAATAGTGACATTTGTGGCTTGTGTTAAATCACAGTCTGGCTAAGGTGTCAGCCGTGACCCAATCGTGGCTTGACACTGGAGTTTACAGAGTTTGAATTTGAATTATATTCTCTTTATTGTATGCTATAAACTATAGATTGTGCACTTTAGTGCTTAAGCATGCGATTTCTTCAGTGGTAAAATACTTTGTCCTATTCAAGCTTATTAAAAGGGCGGTACGATTTTAGTCTCGTATGCTCACCAAGGCTGCATTTATTTGATTAACAAAATTTGACAAAGCCATTACTCCAGTCTTTAGTTAGACATCATTTTAATATGCCCAAGAAACATTTCCTATTATTGTCAGTGTTTGCTTTTTACTATTGCTGTGGAAACCGTTATACATTTTTATCAGGATTCTTTGATGAATACAAAATTTAAAAGAACAGCATTTTTTTTAAATGGGAATCTTTTGTAACATTATGATGTCTTATGATAAACTTAGTCTTATGATTAATTTGTGATCAATTTAATACATCCTTGCTGAATAAAAAAAAAAATCTTATTAACTTTTGAACAGTAGTGGAAATAAGCCAATTTAGGTTGATTTCCCCTGAAAAGTGTAAACAATGTTATTCTGTGGCACTATCCAAATCTTTTTTTAGCATCCTCCTAACCAGACTGGCATAGCAACAAGTTCTCAACACTCTCAGAAAAAAGGGTACAGTAGAGGTTAAATTTTGTTCCTTTGGGAGCAAAACGTATAACTGTACCTTTAAAGGTACACAATTGTTCCTTAGGGTACAATTATACCATTGTTTTCCTCTACTTAGAGATACAAAAATGTACCCTTAAGGGTACCACCTCAGTGATGGCCACTTGTACCTTGAAAGGTAAATTTGCGTGAGCTTGGTGCTTTTTTCCAAGCGAAAACACTTAATGTTAAAATTAATAGAATTGTCAAAAGTACCGATATTTAACGGTACCAGTCCTTCTGCAGTACCGGTAGTATTGAGTGCTGCATTAAAACGCTCCCGTCTGAACACTCTGTGTTCACAACACAACTGTGTGTCAACAGTTTACATTTATTTAATATATTTAATTTTCAAATAATTTGACTTGTATTGGTACCGACTTCTGAAATGTTGGTTTCGTGACAACTCTACATATTAATGCATTAAATGGGTCATGAACTGACTTAAAAAAAAAAAAAAAGTATACCGTTGTATGAGGTTTGAATGGTTTTTACATTCAAACACATCACACTGAATAAGTAATAGGCTATTTTCTACCCTGGTTTTGAGCCTAGCTCCTGGAACGCTGTTTTTATGGGCGTGCCGCATTGAAGACTTGGAAGTAAAATCCCACTGCTATGATTGGATAACAGTTTTGCATAGTACAGTGAGCTTTGGCTCCTCCGTCAGTACACATGGGGAATTTTTTTGAAAATGGTGATACTGCCCGACTGGAAAACACATTAGCCCCGGGACGTCGGACTTTGCGAGCGCTGGCCCATACATATTCGAGTCTGATCCCGAATCGCAGGACAATGCATGGAAGGACATTTATTTTCTGTAAAACTGCTTTGATACAATATGTATTATGAGAAGTGCTATACAAATAAATGTGAATTGAACTGAACAATGAACCAACAACACCTCAAATACAAAGGATACTCCAGCTTGTGACAGCATGGCTGGAGTATAAGAGCAAGTTATCGTTAATTATGTTTAGTTAGACACATACACATAATCAGTAGATATCAAACGATCTGTAACAATGCAGTTCACATAATCAGTAGATATCAAACGATCTGTAACAATGCAATAGGCCTTTATCACACTTCCTATTTCCGGAAAGCGAAGCAGTGCACCTCTACTTCCGGTCCCATCGCGACTCAATCAAAACGCGGGTGTAACTGCAGCGATCCCGTGCTCTAATACTAATTAATGACATCCTTACCTCAGATTTGACCATTTCCTGACACTAAAAGAATAGAGGAGAGCATGGGTGAGACTGATATGGTGGGATGAAGTTGTATGTTTGTGTGTTGTAGGCCTATGCATTTCCAAACTGCGGATGTTTACGTCTCATATCGTCAGCCTGCTGAAATGTTCCCATCCAAATGTGCATTCTGAATAATAAATACATTTCTAACCTGCCGCAGTCCAGTGATTGTCTTCTCATTAACATTAACATCAACGTTTCTCTTGCTAATCATATTCATACCTGTTGTTACATTTTTTTATTAATTTGACTGATAAACACCCTTACGAATGTTAACCATGGTTTTATTATAGTTTTTTTTTTTCGTGGATTGACTACCATTTGTATTAGTTTTACTACAAATACCATGATATACTACAATAACCATGTTTTATTTTATTTTTAATAAAAACCATGGTTCATTTTCATGTAATAAATAGATGAATGAATGCGCGGTAACTGCCTTAAAGAAAGTTAACGATGTTAAACATTTAATTAATCTTAAACAGTAATACGTCAACAGCGTGACTGAATTTTGGCATAAATGTGTGAATTACATATACTGTAGGCTACAGTGAAATGATTGTCATTGAAAAGTGACAGAACAATGACTAAAATATTAATACAAATCAATATGTTCATTCAGATCTTATTCGTCTTGTCTCACACACACTTAATCGCGGACACTATTTAGACGTGCACTGACACCGTGTGGTGAAATAATCACGTATGTTTACGACCCTCGGCTTATGTCGGATTAAAAAACTACAAGTTCAACAGAGTTTGGAAAATCCTGAACACAGTAATGATCAGTTTATCTCTTCTCCTGTCTCGGAAAATGTCTGGATTTTTAAATCATCCTCCAGATGCTTATTTTAATTGTCATTTGTTCAGCTAGGTGTTCACAGCACATTGAAAACATGCATAACCGGAAGAATCAGCACACTGCTTCGACGCGCACTTCCGGTATTCAATTCCTCTGTGATAAAGGCCTATACTATCACATATAAAAATTTTTTTTTTTATCTCAGTCTGTCTGCAAATCCAGTCTCTTGTTTACAAACAAATCTGTTTTTCAAGCAAATTCATTAAAAATAAAGTTCAACCGCATTCCTAATATTGGAATACACAGGCCAATATATGAGGCCTAATATTCTTCCACAACCAGGCACTGCACACTATCTTGTCATCTTTAATAGCATGTTTATTGCTTGGAAGTTCGATCCGGTTTAGCGCCACGTAGGCCTATGTTGTTTATGTTACATCATGTCATGCACGAATCGGTGGCGGGGCTACAGAAAAGGCGTTCTTCTTCTTCTGTTGAGGCCGCGGTTCACTGCTCTCTGATGTCACAGGGAAGCAAATTCGCAAATCTCTCGTTTGT
The DNA here is from genome assembly GCF_949357685.1 of Gobio gobio. NCBI lineage: Eukaryota > Metazoa > Chordata > Actinopteri > Cypriniformes > Gobionidae > Gobio > Gobio gobio. The sequence continues at coordinate 44,074,786 of NC_137116.1, read as the reverse complement.
TGAGCCAGCTGTCAATAAAAGCTTTTGTTTGTCTTACAAGGAAGTTTTCAGCTCTGAAACGTACAGGATATTCATATATTACGATGACATTTTATATATCAAACGCTCAAGGGAAAGTTGATTTCTCAATCCATGACCCCTTGAAAAAAAATTTGAGCTTAGCTAGCTGCATTGTTTTGAGCAGCATGCCAAAAACTGGAGATATTCATTAATTGTTCATATCACGTGTTATATGTGAGCTTGTCGTTAGCTAAATTATTAGTTCGTTAGGAGTTTGAAAGTGTAAAGATTTTTACATTTTGTAAGATGTTGCCGTTGCGTCGGAATACAACTTTGTTCACGCGTACATTTCATGCTGCCGCGATTAATGACATTTAGCTTTATTGCATTTAAAGTATTGCATGATATATATAATTATTTTCATCAATTGCAGCATTTACTTGGACAAAATTCAGGAAACTGCTGAAGTGGGTTAATGTGGCTTTGAGGGAAAATAAAAAAAGAGTAAAAGAGTGAGGGAGGGGGTGAAAAGCAGATATTGCTCTTTTATAATGAGTAGTCCAGATGGCTTGAGGTTAATGTTAATGTTTGCCACATTGCAGCATTGTAGCAGAAAGCATATCATAAAAAACGAGAAAGGGAGTGAGGTAAAATCGATGGGAGGGAGAGCAAGGGAAAGTGAGATTGCTAAAGGAGGGGCAGAGGCGGCCTCTACTGAAGAGAGGGCATGTGAGGACAGCTGCGCTACGTCACTGTCGTAATCTCTGTGCAGCGTGCTCTTCCTGTCTTACACACTTTCTCTATCTCCAGTTAAATGGGACGGTATCGCATTCAATATACAAATACTGTATATGTTTGATTTTGTTGGGTATTCCATATTTTGTTGTCATATCATGCTCTGGGTCAGTGGCATAGGTTCACATAAGTGTGAAGTTACAGATGAGATTTTCTGGATACTTGTATCGAATCTTCTCCTTAACCCACATTATAAAAGCCTACTTTGATGGTGGATTTTCCATTTTTTAAAGTCGCATTGCTGTTCTACACTGATTACGGTTTATACTGTTGTTTATTCGTGGAACGGACAAGGGGGATCAGAGGGGGACTGTTTTTATTAAATCAGATAGAACGTCGGTTGCAATGTGTAATCAGAGAGAGAGCAGAGTCCTAGAGCAGATCACTGTCTGGGCTGATAATCGACCCACCCTATGACCTGCACAGATGTGACGTGTTAGTCAAGATCCAGAGAGGGTGAGAAGAGGAAAAGGGAGGAAAGATATAACTGACATCCTTTAGATACGTGACTGTTAGACAGTAGTTGCCAGAAAAAGTGAAGCTACATTTCTCAGTAGTGAGTTGGTAGTATAGCTAGTATAGCGTTTTACCTTACAATTTGTCAGGAATAAGTTGTGTGTACCGTATTTTCTGTCAACCCCGGCATTGGCTCATTTGTTCAAACGAATCACGTTTTTGACTTGAATCTTTTCATTTGACAATCTTTTCATTGAATCAAATGAATGATTTTGAAAATCATTTACTCACCCCCAATTCCAACCCCATAAGACTTTGGTTAATCTTCAACAAAACCAAGATGTTTTTAATGAAAGCTGAGAGGTTTCTATCTCTCTATTGAAGGTACAGGTTACCAAAACTTAGAAGACCCAAAAAGGTTCTTAAAGGTGTCATAAAATGAACCCATTAAGTGGTTTAAGAGAAGAGATTGCTTTATATGGTGAATATATTTAATTTATGTGAATTAACAATGAGTAATATATTTTTTTCTTTCTTAATGTAATGTTAACAGATACAACTTTTGATTTTAAAAATAACATTAACTAAGATAAAAAATGCTACCGAAGTATTGTTCTTTGTAAGTTCATGTTATTATTAAGTTAAAAAAAATGAAGAAAATGTAGCATGTACAGTATATAGCTAATTTCTAGCTAGCCTTTATATTTAAGCCTAGCTATTTTGTTGTTGTTAGTTTAGCTAGCTACGTTTTTGAGGACCTTGCTCAACACTGTTACTCTTACAATTAAGGATGGATTCATGCAAAGTCTGTTTCGTTTTTGTCTTTTCTTGGAAGAACCATTAAGCTTTTTTTGAGTTTTGAGGCCTGCAGGGCAGCACTTGCATGAGTTCTGTAAGTCAGTAATTAACTTTTCTTTCACACAATTAAATTAAATCACTTTTATACAAACTTTTCAGTTTTTTCTTTGCTTTGAATAGACTAAACAATGAAGATTAATTGTGAGATCTCAGGGCTTGGCCTGCGTGGCCGTCGGTGTAGGTTTTCCAAGCTTTCTGAATGAGGAAAGCCCTCATCTGTCCTGGACGAAGAGCTTGTTGCATGCAGCCAAGCCACACTGAAGCAGCGGAGGCTGCCACGTGAGGACTAGAGGATCCAAGAGTCCCGAGACAGAGACAAGGCCAGTGTATATCTGTGTTTTAGACCGCGTTCTCCACCACAATGCAAACCACCCGGGGTGGTTAGCACACTCAGACACACAGCCCGATTTTATGGTTCCTCCAATTCACATGAGGAACAAACATGACATGACATATGGCACACGCATGACAAACTCCTGACACTGTGTAGCGGCAACATTTTGTGATGGCTTTATGAGGCTGTTTATGAACTTAAACGCTATATAAATAAATATTCTCTTTGTTTGTTAAATAACTGATCTTGCCGTGCATCTATAAATAAAATAAAGACATTGAAAAGTTTGAGACATTTTTTTAGTTTTAATTTATAAAATGTAATGTTAAATAATGCATTACCGTGTACCAAACTGTGTACAACCTGTAGAATTGAGGAAATTAGTACTGGAAATTTCCACATTTTCAGGCAGCTTCACTGTCTGTCGATAAATATATACACTGGCTCCAGCAACGCTGCCCCCTACTGGTGACACTGACTTTTTGCACCAGTCCTATACACACCCAATGTGATAATGATAATAATAATAAAAACCCCGGAAAAGTTCCTGTAGCTCTTTAGGGTCCTTTAGACAGTTGGGGATAGTTCACCCAAAAATTGTCATCATGTCATTCCAAATCGGTATGATTTTCTTTCTTCTGCGAAACAAAGAAGATATTTGATGTTCTTTTTGTCCACACTCTAAATAAAAAAAAAATTCTATATGGCACCAAAAATGGTTCTTGGCTCGTAATCATAGAGGAACCTTTGTAAGTGCTATATAGCACCAATTTTGGTGCTTCAGTGGTTCTTCAGCGGTTCTTCAGAGGTGCTATATTGCACCTTAGTCAAAGAACCTCTGAAGAACCGCTGAAGCACCAAAATTGGTGCTATATAGCACTTAAAAAGGTTTCCCTATGATTACGAGCCAAGAACCATTTTTGGTGCCATATAGAACCTTTTTTTTTTTTAGAGTGCATACAATGAAAGTCAATGGAATCAATGGAGTTGACTTTCTTTCTATGTACAAAACAGTTCAAGACATCTAATTATATGTTCCACAGAATTCCACAGGTTTGGAATGACATGAGGGTGAGTGAATGATGCCAGAATTGTGAAATGTTTATATAGGTGAAAAGTAGGTTATCAGCCAGTACTGTTGTGGTTTCTGCTGTATTGTTTGCAATTGGCTCTGTGTTCGGTCCATTCCGGTAAAGTCCGTTACAGCAGAGCGGGAACCCGGGTGTCAGATCAGAGGGGATTGCAGCCTCTCCGACCTCAGCGGAGGGAAATTCCTATTTATTATGGATCTCTGACCGCATTGCTAGGCCCTAAGAAACCGCAATTTGAAAAGAATCCTGTGCCGAGAAGAGACAGGGAGGGTGATGGAAGTAACCCAGAGGGTGAGGCCTCTGTGTTGAGGATCCTGGCGCGACTCTGGCCTTGGAGCCCTCTCCAAACCAAACACCCTCCCAGCGCCCACCCAGACAGCCCTGCCCTTCTTCCACTCCCGGAATGGCGATGGAGGGAGAGCTGGGAAGTGTGCCCTGTGAGATCTGCCCGTCTGCCATGACCTACTGTAGCCTCCGCTCTCTCGTTAGCTCTGACGGCCAATTAGAGATGTCAGCGAATGTTTTGATGGAAACCCAAACGAAGCCTTTTCTCGATTTCATCCCCATAATCATGGAAACAGTGGATGGCGAAGGCACGAACTGGTAGCCGCTAAAGGCTTTCCCGCTCACACGTGATGGTGGAACTTTTACAATACCGATTGTTGTGCATGAGGCTTTCATGCACATATGCATTCATGCATTTGCGTGTACACATCATTTGTATAAATGCTGTGTGCGTATAATCATTTAGCATTATAATTTCACGTGCCAGCATTTGTGCACTCTGCATGAGTCCTCACAAATGACATGCTATGCTCAAATTGCAGAGAGAGTGCTTTATAGCTGATCCAAAGGCTATGGTGGGTGGTTTAAGCCATTTTATATAAATATATATTTTAATATGTCTATGAAACTCATCCAAAAATAACTTGAAAGGAATACGCCGTTCACATCTGGTTTTTATATTGTGGCTTGCGGAAAAGCAGAAAAAATAGGAGCTTTATAATTCTTCACTTACAATGTGAGTGAAGCCTCAGAGTGCCCTCTTCAACTACAGCCTTAATAACTATTGTTGTTTAATGGCTCTCTGAGTCAGACTAGCGCTGGTTTGGCACTGAAGTTCTAGTTTATTTCTCGGTTTCAAAAGCAGAACATGACACTATTGTACCTGTGAATGAGATTGATGAGGCTCAAACAACGTTCTGTTTACCACTTATGAATTCATCTTAGAATTAGAGCTTCAGTGTTGTAGCTTGGACAAGAAACGGTATGAAGAAGAGGAGATAATCCACCTGTAGAAAAAAGAAATGCAGAAATCATAAATCGCATTTTGACTCCTATTGGAAGAGTATAATCTTATAATGTGCATCTGCATCGATTGAGTTCTGATTTTTTTGTTTTAAAGGTGTAGATTGGCACATTAATGCTTTTAATAAAAAAAAACTATTGGTTTTGTTTTGATTAATTTAGTTTTGTAATTGTATAAAGAGCAGTTTTAATGGATAATGTGTTCCTTATAGGGGAAGTCATAATTTGTTCACCTGATGACATCATTTTCATATAATCATAAACAAAAAGGTAACATTTTTGTTTTTTTCTCCTGAAGATGACTTCCATCTGTTTTTCTTGATTTAGATAAGTTGAGCTGAGAATTCAGGGTAGATATTCTTCTGAGGTGTCATTGTTAGAATATAACGCATGCAAAGTGTGTGTGTGTGTGTGTGTGTCTGCACCTGCAGTGTGACTCTTGTATAGCCTTGCCTGTCTTCCTCCAGCTGGGAGTGATTTGTCCAGGCGTTCAGATTGAGCAAATAGCTGCAGTGTGTTATTACTGTCAGACTCGGGCAGTCCTATAATACCCCTCTGCCACAGGAAGCTGCAATCTTGCAGAAAAGGTCAGCTGGACCAATTACCTCCGCCTACCATTTTTCCCCTTAGTGAGTCCCTCTCAGCGTCCCTCGCCCACTCCTTCCTCACAGGCCCCCCAGTAGTTGTGACGAGAAGTAAAAGACTGTCATTTGGATTTTGCAGCTGTTGGACAGCTCCTCCTCCATTGCATATTTGTAAGGGATTGTCCTCAGTGAATATTGATTTGAACGCCTTTTCTACAGTATTCTACTGTAAAATTATAGATTTTTTTTTTATCTGACTCTTGTTGTTGTGTTTTCAGATCACTTATTCCTTTTCATTATTTTATTTTTACATTATAGGTTCACCAAAATGATTTTTTAAAGGGGTGGTTGCATGCGATTTCACTTTTTAAACTTTAGTTAGTGTGTAATGTTGCTGCTTGAGCATAAACAGTATCTTTTAAAGTTATGGCAGTTTATTGCCTACAAAAACGGCCGGTTTGGACTACAACAAGCTTCTTCCAGGGTTGGTGACATCATAAACCGTTGCTATTAACATAAACACTGCCCCCGCGAACACGCAACAAAGTGGGCGAGGCCACGTCACAGTCATTACGAAAGAGAGAGAGCTGTTGCAGAACTACAAACTACATTTGGCCATCTAACCAATCTAAGACCATTGAGTTTTTCGGGAGGAATGGGCTTCATAGAAGCAGGAAGCAAACGAGCCGTTCAAAGGACAGTGGAGACAGCGGTGTGGAATAAAGGTAAAATATCAGAAAAATACGGCGTTAAAAAAAAGAAGAAGTATTAGGACGTGTTATACTGCGCCCCATAAACACAACCAAGCCTAGAACCCCTTTAAATATATGATGCAGTTATAAATTATGTTTTGCGTTTTTTCACACAATAATGCATAAACAATTATGAATATTAGTAGCAGCAGTATTACATTTTCATAATGCACATTATTCTTACTGTTTAAGATTATTAAGCAATAATAATAATACTGCATAATATATATATATATATATATATATATATATATATATATATATATATAGAGAGAGAGAGAGAGAGAGAGAGAAATTATATTAATAATTATAATACGAATTGCGTTTTAGTATCAATTTCATTATAGTGTATTATTATGATTAATATTAGTGCCAGTTGTCATATATTTTAATGTTCAGCTTTGTTTTTGTCAATGTACAGCATTTGCCTAAATTGCCTAAAAATCTTTACACAGAAGAATGGCTTTAAAAAGTTAAACAGGTAAGTTAATTTACCTGTGAAGTGTGAACAGAGGCAATTTCTAGCATCAGTTTTATTTACAGTATTTTTGAGAGGCATTTTTCCCCCCTCTCTCTGACTTTATATAGGACACCAGTTTGCCGGACCACATAAAAGCACAGGCTTCCTTCATTAAACGTCAGCTTTGCGGCATCGGCCCTGTTCTCCTTACCTCAGCAACTTCAGAGAGAGATTTAAGAGAAGACATTCCCCCTCTCTCCTCTTCTTTTTATCCCTCTCTCACTCTTGTACAGTCTTTCTCAGAGTGCTGCATGCAGGTTCCAGAATTGACACTCGGAAAGCACCAAATGCGAGTTTAAATGGGCTTTAGCGAGTAAATAAAATTGAGTTACTCTCCAGTTGGCCGATAACTTGATTACAAACTGCAACATTTAAATCGAATTGTAAGAATGATAGTCCGACCCTCACTGCAATTACAGACATATAAAGCTTCTTATAAAGAAAACATCTGGTCTGACTTGTGCCTCAGTGGTCAAACTTAAATTAAATAAATGATTCAATTAAATTAAATAAGATTAACTAAATAAAAATACTATACAAATTGTCCAATATCCAATTCAGCTGCATGTTTTCCCCAAATATTTCCTCTCAGCTGTGAGATTCCATATTTCTGCCATATCAGTAGTGCTTGTTGACACCTGGTGGTCTTGAAAAACAAAACCTGCTGTTGCATTTCCTTTCTGTTTTACCCTGGCGCTTGTCCATCTAGAGGGTCTGTAATGAATTTAGATGAACACTGATATTCGTAAGATATTCAGATAACCCATTAAAACTTTCCCAGTGGATTCATATCCATGCTGGCCCGGGGGCCAGTGCGGTCTGCCAGACTGCTAAATGCTTCAAGAGACCCTTCCCTATCAGGCTGACGTTCTCATTTGGTTCTTCTCTAGATGTTAAAGACTTATTGGCCGGCTGTGATGGCGATGGTCAGGATCAATAACTCTTACCCTGACAGCTCTCATGGAGACAGAAAGATATGCAGACAGAACAGAACAGAAGAGAGAGAGAGTTTTATAGAGATATGCATTCACTGTGTTTGTTCTTCAGCAGAAAACAGATCAGCAATGAAATCAGAGCTTTGAAACGTATCAGCAGTGCTGAAAAGAGAGACAGAGAATGATACACAGGGAAAAAAAGAGGGAAATGTAGGAGAGAAATGATCAGATTAACAGGCCATGATGTCTGAGACACACATCCATCGATTGGGCTGTGTTACATTGTGTTGTATTGCATTATGTTTAGGGATGCACAATATATCTTTACCATATTGGTTTTTTATTCATTGGATATTGGATATTTAATTCTGTCCTCTATTTTTACATTTATATTACATTTGCCATCATCTAATGCACACTTAAAATTATTTAGAGGTTATTTTTGCTGGCTAGCTTTGTGTTATTACAATATCAGTAGGAAATGAACAATATGTGCTCATTTTCCATGTTACCGGCACCGAGATATCCAATTTGTTTGTCAGCAAAAGCCTGCTGGATGATGAAAAAAGTTTTTGTATCCTTGCTAATGGATAGTGTAAATTGAGCCCAGTGCATTCTGGGTGTTGAAGTTTTCCTACCTTTTTTAGAGACTGCTCACTCCGGAGCCAATGGGTGAAGCTTGACATCCAGCTCCTCTCTGGACCTAATTGGTGGAGCTAGAAGGTCCATCCTTAACCATAACCCTATAATTAGACCCAATTATTTTAAGCTCCACCCCTTATATCCACAGAGGTGGAGCTGGACTAAGTCAAGCTCCATCCTTTTGGCTCTGCAGTGAGCACCACTTGACATTTTTGGCTAAAGAAAAAAAGTTAAATATAATCTTTAGCAAATCTCAAAATGAATATCCATTCGTTTGTACCTTACTTTAAAATGTTGTGATGCCTAAATTCATTTGGAGCATTTAAAAGGACTGATTACTATATATTTTTTATTTTAGATTTTTAGACAAAATAGTTTTTAATATCGTCCATATATCAGTTATCGACCAACTTGAAAATATTTATCAGTATATAGTATTAGACAGAGTTTTAATATTATTGCATCCCTATTTATGCTGTGTTATTCTGTGTTTTATTGTGTTCAATCTAAACTCCATTTGGACTGAGCAGTCCAAGTTCTAATCAGTTCAATATTTTTGGCATGGGAACTTTCATTGATTTCCTTGAGTTTGAAAGCCCAGGATTTGCAGTATGGCTACATTTTGGTTATCTACTTTTTAACCACAAAATAAAATGTTACTTTTTTTGAGGAAATTATGTGGTGGTTTCTATGCCATTACTAAGATGTTTTGAGTGTTTTAGCATGTTGCTGTGTGGTTGCTAGGGTCTTCTATTGGCTCATTTCCACCGAGCAGTACGGTTAAGTACAGTAAAGTATGGTAAACAATTTTTTTACGCTTCCATTGTCAGAATTTTTGAATGGTATCCTAATTACGAACTGTACCATACCACGTTTTTAGCACGCTTCCGTTGCCTCCGGTACCTAGCACAGTAGTGCGGTACTAAACGGTGGAGCTAGACTCACTGCAGAACGTTTATTGGTTGACAGAGAATCATCACTTGCGCATGCTTTTTCGGCTGTGTTATTCCTGGCAGCCTTAGCTCAAACAAAGCTTATCTTCTTCTTGTGACAAACAGCCACATGCTAAGAAGCAAGAACAAGATCTGCTGTATGTCCTCCATTGTTGTTTGCTGAGTCGCTTTCTTCTTCGCGCAAGATTGATGTTAATCACTACACCAAGCCTATCATAAGGGTACTGTTGGCGGTACGCAAGCCAGATCAGGGTTTACGGTCCCAAATTGTATTGTACTGTACTGAACTGTACCACAAGTGGCTCCTTATTGGCCCAAGCTAAAAGAGCCCATCCACAGGGCAGTTTCCTCTTTCAATAGGAATCCAGACGATTTCTTTTGCCGTTTTACCATCCGCCAGTGGAAAATCCTAAGCCTGATCATTTAGCTCTCCTGCTTGCCTTGACAAGTGCCACCATGAGAGTGTTCCAGGATGCTGTGTGGTTTATACAAGATTCATAAGTGCTGTTTGTGGCTCTGCTGAACGACTCTGTTTCATTCTAACTTCCACAGTTGCAATGTAAAGGAACGGCTCATTGATTCAGTATTTCAGCAGACTGAATGCCCTCCAATCCAGGGAAACAGCACCTCTTCCTCTCAGAGTGATGAAGAACGCTGGTGCGTGGAATGACAAAGGTTGTCGCCCTCAATCAGCTCAGCAACAGCTGGAAATGAAACGTTATTAGCTGCTTCAGAAAATGATGTTGACCAAACCCACAGACACAGATATAAACACTGCGACAAACTGTTAATTTAACGTGGTTAAACAGTCGAACTGTCCTTTTGAAAAAGTTGCCAGCTGTGCTACATGTTAATGAGACAAACATTAGAGCTATTTAAGGGGTCAGTTTCTTTTTATATGTTTAACTATCACATGATTTTATTTATGTTGCAATCAGAGCAGTATTTATCTGATCGACAAACAATAAGGATTAAGAGTGACGGCATTAAACCTGCAGAGGACTCAAAGGAATCAGTTCAACATTTTCTTTATAATGATTAATTGAAATTAACCGATTCTTTCAAATTAATTAAACAATGCTACACTACTTGAGACAGAGAAAAAGTGTAGTAGCAAGTAGTGTTGCTGTTCATTCATTTATTGTCATCATGCAGGACACATCTTCAAGGATAAATAGATGAAGCAGAGACCCTCTTGTTATGTATTATACATAACTTGCAGTTGCTTTTTATGTCTTCCCTATACTAACTTTGTGTATAATATACAAATATCTTATATGCTACTGTCAGTAAGATTTTTATATTTTTTAAGTGTCATATGCTCACCAAGGCTGCATTTTTTTATTAAAAATACAGTAACACACTAATAATGTCAAATATCATTACAATTCAAAATAACTATTTTCTATTTTTAGCATTTTTATTCCTGTGATGGCACCACTGAATTTTCATCAGTCATTACTCTTTTAGATATCATTTTAATATGTGGATCTGATGCTTAAGAAACATTATTATCAGTGTTGAAAACAGTTGCTCTGCTTAATATTTTTTGTTGTTGAAACTGATAAATTATTTCTTTGATAAATAGAAAGTTTAAAAAACAGCATTTATTTGAAATAGAAATCTTTTGTCACTTTTGCGGAAGAAATTATTGATTTCTTTAAAAAATCTTACCATAAACTTTTGAATTTTTACTTTACTCAATACAATTTAAAGTGGGAGGGACAATGACATTTTAAAAGTTTGTTTAATCTTTACAGCATGTTTTTTTCCCCACAAAAATTAGAACAACATGACAGTAATTTGCAGACCCCATGATGACCCCTAATTATCTAGCTGATGACGTATTTTGAGGATTTGGAAAGTGTTGAGTTTCTGTGTGTCAGTGTGTAGGATTTCTTGAGGAACATTCTACACTCAGCTGCAAACTATGTTTATTTTCTTCTGGGTCTGAAAGAGTGAAAGTTTGCTCACTCTTCCTGCCATGACTAACTGCGTAATACCTCATGTTGTTATTTAGCTGTTAGTCACTCTAATGGCTGAGGCAGTGCACAGGAATGTCTTTCACGTAAGGTCACTTCCACAGCTCAAACTTTCTCTCTGACTTTCGCTCTCTGCCCACTCCAACTTTCTAAATCTTCAGAGTCTCTGCCAACCATTTAGCACTGCGGCCATTTGCCTCTCTGTCTCTCTGTCTGTCTCCTCTCGCTCTCTCTTCTGCCCTGAACGGAGTGAGTTGGCACATGGGCAAGCTGGCACTCTTCAGTACTGTTCCTTATACTTTGTTCTTGCTTGAGAAAACGAGGGAGGGAAAGAGTGAGAGTGAGTGAGAGATAGAGAGAGCGAGAGAAAGCCGAAAGAGTGATCTAAAATGGCTGCCAACGACAAACCTCCTCTCTGCTCATGAAATGTCTGCCAAAAAGAAAAAAAAAACTTAAATGGCTGTGTCGATGACTGATTCCTGGCTTGAAATGTAGCTTGCATGAAAAGAAATAGCAACAACTTTCACTAGAAGCAACCTCACTTTTACTGCAGTGACAGTTTTAGTATGGAAAGCACACACAAGGACAAAAAGTTCTTAAGCTAGGGGCTATTAAATCATCAAGATGCTAAAGATATTACACAAAGAAGTCAGAAGCTAGAGGCAAAAATGATTTTTGGTTTTGTTGGAGAAGGAAGCAGTCCTCTTGATAGGTCAGATAATATTTCTTGGGTTACTAATCGACTAGGCCAACATGTGTCCGGATCACACTTTGGGTTGTAGTCCAACTAAAGAAAGCTACTTTTGCGTTTCAGAGTTTGAGAAATGGCTTTACAAAATGGCGCGCTTGAGAGAAAATGGACGCTGCTCAAGCACATTTTATTGCATCATATTTTCCACCTGCATTTCTACTTTGTTTGTTCGCATTTCTTTAGCTTATTTTGTGAATGTTACCTGCGTTTTCCCCCTTAGATTTGTATGGAAAATAGGTTTTATGATGGGATTAGGTATTCTTTTGTCATTATGGTGCCACTTTTTGAGAAATCACCTTACAAAATGGCAAACATTTACTCCATGCACTACAAAGAAAATGGCCGTTGTTCAAGCAGATACTTTTGCATCATATTTTCCATCTGCATTTCTACTTTTTCGTGTGTTGGAAATGAAACGAGGAGCTCTCGTTTGGGTACAGAAGTACTTCCACTCTTATTTACATTTTATGTTTTGGTGTCTTCAGCTTCACGGGCCTTTTTGGACACCGAGATGTGTCAGAGCCTCGCGGTGCCAGTATCTCCCTCAAACTGACACTTTTATTTTTCCTTCCCTCCAATTCTCCTTGCCAGTGATTCGGTCTGAGGGCTGCCTGCCTAGAAACCGCCACAGCTTTTGGCAGGAGTGTATAGAACTCTGAAGACAGTCATGGAGGAGAAAAGCAGAGAGAGAGAGAGAGAGAGAGAACTGGAGCGTGTCCCTCTTTGTAGCTGGCAGCACTAATCATCCTGGACTGCGAAGAATCGCAGCGATGACAGACACGTTTGTTTATGTTTTTGTGTTGGGTTATTTTTTATTTTTTATTTGCCGCGCTTTTAAACATTGCTCGTCTCCTCTAGAACAAACTCCAGACCTCTCAGCATCCATCTGTCTCCTACTGTTTAAGGCCTCTCCAATTTTTCATAATCAAAACATTGAGTATTATGGCCTGGGTCCAACCGCTTCCTTTGGAATGTCATTGAACTTTTGAAGATTTGTAGGGTTTATAATTCTTTTTTTCTTCCCCCAGAGCATGTGTATTTTACTTACAACAACATAATTAGGCTGCACTTTGCACATATATTTTAAGAAAACATTTCATATTTTGTGGCAGGGAAAAAATTACGCTGGAATAATTATCTGAGAGGGCGGATTGACGACTAGTCTTAAAGTGATCTTAAAGTCAACATAAAATCTAAATTGACCATATTTATTTTCATAATGCACATTCCTGGTCTTATTGTGATTTATTCAGTGGCGCGTCTTATTCCAAAGGCAAAAAATATTGTTAATCATTATGTAATGACTTTCTCTTCCTCTGAAATAAATTTTTTCTTTTCTGGTGACATCGCCTAGGTTATTTGCAAGGGGGTAATCCAGCACCCGGAAAGCGTACCTTCCATAGGGGCGGCCATTGCTAACCAAGCCATCACCTGCTGTTAGCATCCCATTGACTCCCATTTATTTGGTGTCGCTGTGTCCATTTCTGTTACTGCCTATGGTTATTTGGACTATAGTGTAATGTTAATCAATAGCCAAATTTAGCAAAAAACTATTTCACTCTGGCTTCATTTTGGTATGTAACGCCCACTTCTTGTGATCCAATACTACCATTTTGTTTAGCTGAATATCCTGTTTCATTTGGAATTGTGTCACGTTATGGAAGTGAAATGGGAGCACAAATTCACAAGGACTTTTATTGTATTGCCTACAAAAAAAATTTGATATAAGAAATTTGCTCCAGAATCGCTGTTGTGTTGCTGCTGCCTGTGTGTTTTCATGGGTCTTGAGCGGTAGTTTGCGGTCGGCCTCCAAGTCCTGCAGGCCACAAAGAGTGTGAGAGTCGTAATGAAGCGTTGCATTCAGACGTGTGCAGCCGGGCGGACTCTCCTCGACTTTGAACTGGCAGTGGCGTGTGGCCCATCTGATAGGGAGCACTCTTATTTATTTATCCAGCTTGAGCTTTTTTACTGGCTTTTCTTTGAACGCCTGCCAGAGTCCTTGCGGTAACCCCTCCATTCTTTCATTCCCTATTCAGAAAATCCTCCGCCGCTTCTCGACTCGAATTTGTTTTATGTGTTTATCTGCGTTTTCCCTCACATCCGTGTGGCAAAGAGCTGGAACGCTCACAAATGGGAAGGTTTTATGGTTGGATTAGGTTGTTTTGTCATTATTGTGTTGCTTCAATGAGTTTACACTTTGGCAATACAATCCCCATGCTCTGCCAGTGAAGAGGGTTCAACGAGATTACGCTCGGCCTTGCCAAACAAGTTAAAAAGAAAGAGAATATTTGAATGGTTTTGGAGCACTTTGATACGGTGTGTTTCTCATTTACAAGGCTTATGAGCCATTTGGCCGAGCCTCAGTTCGTCGTGGTATCAGAGCGCACGGCTGTATCAGTAACCAATGAGTGATTTATATAAAACATACAGTGTTCACTTTCTCTGCTGTTTATACAGAAACATGTTCTTATGTCGGATTACAAAAGCTATCGCTGACATGATCAACCACATGCCAACATGTCAGAGGTTTCTGTTCGTTGAACTTACACTTGAATTTGGAAGACTTTATACTGTAACGCTGCTGCAGTTCGTGTGTACAGTATGTTTGCCATTTATTAAACTGCAGCATGTATAGAATCAAAGTAATTGTTTAACTGTTTATTGTTTGTGTTTTGTATTCATATTCTAGTGGCCTATTTGTGCCAGTAATTCAGATTTTTACTTGCCCTGCCAAGATTAGTCAAAAAGCTAAAATGGTAAATATATTTTTATGTCAGTATTTTTGTTTTATATATGGATGAAACATATTTTTTATATACTTTTTTTTATATTTATGTTTTTCTTTATCAAAAACACTTGACCAGGGACAAAAAAAAATATTTATTGCAAATTTTCAAGATATTTGTACACAAATAATGCAGTGTTTTATATTATTTTTAAAATGTACAGTTTATTTCACATGAAAATAACATTTACATCATATCAATATTTACCTTGAGAACAACAGCCTTCTGCACCCTGTCAAGTTACTTTTAGATAACAATTTTGAATTGATGCCAGTTACTTGACCTGAATATGCCACATTATTTTCAATGTTTTTTCTATATAAATTAGGCCAACTCATTCACTATCACTGTTCAGTACAGTACTAAGAAAACCAAATGTTGAAGATTGCAAGTGAGCATTATTGTACAGTAAGCTGGACATTGACCTCAACTCTTCAGACTCCTTTACCTTTATATATTGTATCTATTAAGAGAATCTGCTGGGACTAATGTCTTTTTATCTTGTGTTCTTTCTCAGAGGCTGAACAGAGCAGTAGTCCTCGTACAGGCATTGGTTCAGATCAGGAGGACAGTCGAGCAGCCACCATGGGTAAGAGAGCACATGTACACGCACACATTCACACAACATGTACGGGAATACATGCAGTATACTGTGTGCTGCAGCATACAGAGCGGTGCAGTCCTGAAAGCGTCCTCTCCTGCACTATACAAACATCCTGTTTACACAACGCAACCTACATGCACAGCTTCAAACCCATACCCACACACTCAACCTCTCTCTCTATCTATCTCTGCCCAGTTTATGTCACACTCCTACCCACATTCCCCTGTTTCAACAGAGCTAGTCTGAAAGGCCAGCAGTTACGTGGTGGATAAAAGTCTAGCTCTGTTTAGGGAAATGCTAGATGAATGGTATGTGATTTAAGACCTGCTCATAATCCGGTGGTATTATTATGGCACTGATGGGAGGGATGAGCTACTTGTCTATTGATAACTATTTAAAATAAGTTAGTCAATGTAATTGAGTTAAATATGATATTTTATACCGATTCATTTGTGGTTGTTGTAATGTGATTGTGATAATATACATTACTGTTCAAAAGGTTGTGGGCAGTAAGATATTAGTGAAAGAAATGAATGCTTTTATTCATTTCTGCATCAAATAAATGCTGTTCTTTTGAAAAATCTATTCATCAAAGAATCCTGAAATTGTTTTTTTTTAATTTCAGCAATTTTTCCACTACTGTTTTCAACATTGATAATAATAAAGAATGTTTCTTGGGCACCAAATCAGCATATTAGAATGATTTCTGAAATATCATGTGACATTGAAGACTGGAGTAATGGCTGCTGAAAGGTCACATAAATTAATTTTTAAAATGTATAAAGATAAGCCAAGTTTCCATCCACTTTTTGCGCTGTTTTGTTATTGACAAAGTGAATATCAGTTCAAAAATGATTGTGAAATTTGCTGTCTCCAGCCTGTTTCCATCCAATTGGTCTTTTACAGATAAAATGGTGTGCATGTAATGAGTCATCCCTAAAAAAACGCATTGTCGTGTAAGTTTTGTTGTAACGCTAAAAAAATCTGCCCTAGAGTCGTTTCCATACATCATTTTGCGTATATCGAAAATTATATCATATCTTTTATATCCCAAATATTTGTAAAATGCTGAGAGTAATGAGACCATTTAAATTCACCAGTTTACTGCTTACTATCTTCACGAATAATAGGCCTATTACTAAATTAGGAAATATTAATCAGAAGATCGAGGCGAAGTGGGACAGGTTCTCTGACAGGGCTGCATGTAACTGCATTTATGTGACAAAGCCCATGAGTTTGGACACAGGTTAGCTCATTTGTCCTGTATGCATTTTTTTTTTTAGGATTTTTTAAAGATTTTTTTTATTTGTTTGAGATAAAATTATATTACATATGAATATATTGTACTTATAAAACTATTGTGTCATGTTTGTGATTTTTCCTTTGTCAAGTAGCCAGACTATTTAGATCTATACTTGATTGAGCGATATTTAGAAACAGATGCCGTTAGCAATTATTTTTCTGATAAAACTACCAATAGTAATAAAATAATTTATATGTAATTTAATAATATGAATATAATAGATTGAATGCACCTTTGAACTACAGAGAAACAGTGCTTTAACGGGAGCAACGCCACGAACACGGGCGCTGTATATTCTAATTCTGTCATGTGACACCACATTTATTTGTGTTAAAGCCCTTTTTCTCGACAAAAAGTGTTTCCAAACTAGTTTTTCTGCGACTAAAGTTAAACGGAAAAAGATTGTCGACATTTGCAAATAATGATCGATAACTGGCATTTCCATCAGGTATATTGGTATTCCTTTTATTGCAAATAACCCTGGATGGAAACCTGGCTTTAGACAACATTTACTTTAAATCTTTATTTATATTACTGTTTGTACATAAGAGATTTCTTTCAAAAATGTTTTAAAGAAACCTCACCGACCCTAAACTTTTGAACGGTGGTGTATGATTTTATGCACCCCCCCCCCCCCCCCCCCCCCCCTTATGCAGATAATTCTAATTACATTTTAGTAAACATTGGCCATAATTCACTACAGCCAGTGTGTACTGGCTGAACAGACTCGGCTTATGTAAAACATTGGCATTCATTCATTTAGATGCTTTTATCCAAAGTGACTTAACAAATGAAAACTAAATTAAATTTCTTTGTGCTTGAGATGCCGGTGATATCCTTGTGTTGGAAAGCACTGCGCCATCATTTATTCCATGTTTTCTTTTGTTTAACAGATGCCCCAGAGTTTCAAGAGAGCTTCATAACTTCAGGCGTCTTCAGTGTAACAGAACTGGTGCAAGTATCAAGAAGTGAGATGCTTTTGTATTTTATATAATGCACTTAAAGGGATAGTTCACCCAGAAATGGAAAAATTCTTTTTTTTACTCATCATTTATTCACCATTTATGCCATCCAGGTTTTAGAATAATTTTTTTTGGGTGAACTGTCCCCTTAAAAAGTATCTTTTAGAGCCTAATCCATTTCAGTGAATCGGTTTGTTCGAGTTCCTTGTCTTTTTTCTTGTCTTCGCATCTCAACTGTCCCCTTCCACCTCCCACGCAGCCTGTGCTCACATATTAGACACAATCGTCAATTTCACAGCCGCTTCATGTCAGGTTTGACAGTTCCTCATTAGAAGGGAAGGAATCCCGCCAGTCTGTCCAACGTAATTGATTGTGTTTAGCTGAAATTATTTTCTTTTTCCCAGTTGTCTGTTGGTCAGATAAGCAAGATCATTGTGTATCGCTCCTCACACCTGTGTGCAATCACAGTGTTTTACAAGTTATATACAAACTCATAGATGGTGAATGCATGTTAAGAGCCCGAGATTAATTAAATGTCTTATTGTGCATAATGCAGTTTTATCAGCCAACATGCTCAAACCAGGTCTGATTTACTCCTACACAACATTTGATATACGTATTCATATGCTGTAGGTCACTGTCATACCTGCTGGAACAACAAGCCCATTGTTCCCACATAGTATTTACATACAACACATTCAGACATAACTGAAAACACATAATACAGCCTGTCCATTAAGCTTAAGCTATTACTGTATAATTGAACATACACAGAGTAATGGAAGGATGTTAGGAAAGAGTTCAGCTCAGGTAAGAGCAGACATGCAGTGGCACAGATTCATAAGCCTCGCGTTGGTTTAAACATGAATGTGTGAGATTACACCCACCTAACTCAAGTATTTAACAAGTCGTGCTGCAAAACTCTAGTTTACTGTACACTAGATAACAATCACCAGTGTTGAACAAGTCAATAAAGAGTCAAGGCTCATCCTGTGATGGTGGTGAGAGATTTATCAGGATGTGCACTACACTATTTACCTTCTAATGCAAAAGTACTGTGGCATTACTTTGAAATTTACCATGGAACTGAATGGTTACTTTTTCATTAACCACAATATTTTTATGTGGTAAATGTACAGACACGTTTTAACCAATTATCCATTAAATAACTACTAGATTACAATGTCAAATATATTAAGAATTCAATTAAATTACAATAGATGGGTATCTGTGGCCCATTAAAAAGAGGCTGCCACAAATTTATTATTATTATTTTTTTCTGCAGGGGTTTAGTTTTAGTCAAGTCAAGTCAACTTTATTTATATAGCGCTTTTAACAATGTAGATTGTTTCAAAGCAGCTTTACAGTGTTAAACAGGAAAATAATGCAGCATAATTTTATTCAGCTGTATAGCCATTCTGGAAAAAACGCTGATGTCATCAGTTCATTTCAATTATCATACAGTGACAGTGTGGGCTTTAGATCAATAATTCGATCAGTAATTTAGTTTAAATGGTTAATTTAGTTTATTATTTAGATTTATTTCGATGTTTAGTTGAAAAATTTAGTTTTACATGTGCAAATAGCAGCAGAAACTGCATGCTACACAAACAAGTTAATGGAAACCGAGACGGCAGAAAGCGCATTGCATTTGTTTTCTTTCTTTATTTTATTAAATCCAACTGATCCCGCAGACACCTTACGTGCACACCTTACGTTCCCATTGATACATTTCAGCAAGTTCATCATCAAAATAAAATGCAGTCAACCAAAAATAAAAGTTACACTGGTCCACTTAAATGGTCCGCTGTACAATCTGTGCCGGTCGGTGTGGCCACCGCCTAACCAAACACATATTTTGGATGAATTACACATGTTCAAGGATGATGTTTTATGTGGATTTTGGACCACAAGTGAAGTACAAAGCCTTTTTTACATAATGAATAATAGTTTAGCAACCAAATGTTAGATTGCAAATATGGAATTTAATAATTCATTTAAACCCTGTCGTAAGATGATTTCGCCGTTAGTTTCTAAGTTAGAATTATAAATGAGGCCCATTGAAACTAAACCAAAACAGAACATGCATGTCACAACCCCAGACTATTTCAAAGAACACCATGGCATAACAATGATGCATGTCCAAATCACATTGTATTATAGTGATAACATGTCCAAAAATGGTAAATGGTATCATGGCAATACCACGGTACCTTTTCAGTTATTGTTATACAAAGTACCGTGAGAACGATTAGAGAGCAGATGGCTCTGGATGCTTTCGCATTTCTTTTGCAGTCATGAACCGATCTGTCGCATCCCTGCTTTAAGTTGAACACACCTAATATGTTTCTCCAGCACCAAATCATATGATTAGAAGGATCATGTGACACTGAAGTAATGGCTGCTGAAAACTTAGCTTTCCAATAACAGGAATACATTACTCTAATATATATGTATATATTTTTTTTTTAAATTGTAATTATATTTCACAATATTACTGTTTTACTGTGTTTTTGATTAAACAAATGCAGCCCTGGGCAGCATCAGAAATCTTACCAGCCCAAAACTTTTGAATGGTAGTGTACATGTTGAATGAGAGCGTACATGTAGAGCCAATAAATCTTTTTGTATGTTTATATTTTTTGTTTACTGTTATATGCTTATAGTAACCTCTGTATGTCTCTGTATGTGTGTGCAGCACCGGTGGTGACGGGCACAGGGCCAAACTTCTCACTCGGAGAACTGCAGGGGCATCTTGCTTACGACCTGAACCCTACGGGGGTGGGAATGAGGAGAACCCTACCCAGCACCTCCTCTAGTGGGTCAGTACTCATGTCTCCACCACACATCTGCCTGCAGCAGGCAGAAATCCTCTTGTCAAAGGCACTCTGTCCTTGAGCTACTTTTGATAGTGATCTAATCTGTGTTTGTGTGTGTATGTATGTGGTTTGAAAAAGAAAAGAAAAAGCACAAAAATCAAGCCGCATCTGTTTATCGCAATGCAAAATTGACTCTAATTGAGGATTCCATCCACGTTCAGCTTTGATGAAGTCATGAACACTGATTCAGTTCAGTGGTTCAGTCTGATGTTGATTTAAGGAGTAAACCAGCTTTACCAGATTTGTCCACATGTGTTGTCACATTGTTCTTTTCCACATCTGATGTATAATGTCCATAAATGATGACCTTTAACCCTTTAATCATGATTCTAAATGACTATCCTTTTCAGTTTACAGTTGTGAAAACTTAACTTTTCACAACTGAAAATATATCGGTCTCTGAAGTGGACATCATACATTAATTTGAATAGCGCTTTTCCCAATTCATATAGTTTCAAAACAGCTTTACAGAAAATCCATGTGTTCGCATTACAAGTTAGAGTGATCTGTTATCAGAGGTGTCCATGTAATGTCCATATTACAGCATGTACAGTCCTAAGATAATACAAACCATGCAGTTAGCTAACATTGCGTATTCATTTTAGGAAGAAACAATGAGCTCACTGAAGTAATTATTACAATATATTAATTCCATTCAATTTCAAGACTGTATCAAATATGATGCAACTTTCACAGATATTTAAATTTATTATCAAATATCATTCTTTTAAATATATTATTAAATATGTTACTATGAATACTTTAAATTGTATTAATACATATTATTTTAATTGGTTATTTATACATTATAGTATTTTTTTTTACAAGTTCATGACAATTGTTATGGCATAGGCATAGAATAGTATTATAGAATTATTATTTTACGTTAAATTCTACTGTGATTCATGTTGTCATTGTGAAGTACATTTTTGCCTTTGTTATTTCATAACCCATTATCAATTTTTATATTACTTTCCCAACAGAGGTTACATTGTAGATGGTTGTACGCCAGCTGTTGTTTATTGAGTTTTGTGGTCCTCTGTGTTGCCATGAATTCAACAGCCTGCAGCAGTTGCTTATTGGTCCAAACCAGAATTTGTTTGGCCTATTTATCTGAACCAGGCTGAAACTGTGGAGCATTTGAGATTTCAGGGCGGTTAGACAAGGCTTTGAGAGTTTTAAATGTACCTGTCAGCATCTTGCCATGATAAATGTTGGCTGTTAACTATTGCTATATTGGCTGAATTAGACAGAAGGGAGCCTGAGGCATTTTGAGCTCAAGACACCAGTACACTACAGTGACAATAAGATTTGTCATGTGTGAGTCAAGGCAAAAACCACCTCGGGTGATACACAATGCTGAATAAAAACATAACATAACTACATCCTTACATGCACCTGGGAAAGATGAGTGAGTGTGAAAGGAACAGGGCCCCTCACTCAGGTCTGCTAAGGGCAGTTTATTTGATTGATCTGCTTTTGGTTAGCCAAAGCCTCAGTCCTGATTAATGCACTTATATTCCATTAAACGCACTGCAAAGCTAAAACAAAAGGCGAATGCTGGCAATCTGCTCATTGTAGTCAAGTGCTTGGGAAAAGCAGGTCCGAGGGACACACATAAGACACGTCCAGACAGTTTGGGAGAGCATGTGTGTCTGAAGGTTCGGATAAACAATGCTTTGCTCCATCATTCATTTTCTCTTCTCTTTCTCCTTTTTGTCTCACACAGAAGTAAGAGACACAAGTCAGGATCCATGGAGGATGATATAGACACCAGCCCAGGGGGCGAGTACTACACCTCTCCCAACTCCCCCGCCAGCAGTTCACGCAACTGGCCAGAGGAGATGGAAGGAGGTCAGCCTTGTGTTTGATCTTACAACACAGCATTTTAACATTGAAATATAGAATCATAAATGGAAGTGAAAAGGCCAATTTGCTGTATTCTGTATTACTTATTGGGCAACAACTAGGCCATGAACTTATTAAAGGGACAATCCCTCTGGAGCAACCCGGGTTATGGCACAATGGTGCTAGTGATTGTACCTGCAATCTTTCAGTTCACTTGAGCCTTGACCTCTACACCACATCACCAGTAATAAAGTTCCTCTTGTTCATGAGGGCTTGAACGGCTACTTGTTTTTACACTAATGTAGTCGTCTAGTTAAACTGTAAATATGGATATGGATATGTGGAGGTTTTTTTAGGTGATCTAACGTTAAAATTACTTTGGTCGGTACTCAGTATAAGCTAATGAAGCCAGACTAGTTTGGACATATTACATATTTTATTTTTAGTGGGATAGTTTTATCATTTTTATTTATATAATATTTAATAAAACCAGTACATTTAGATTTTACCTCATAAAGAACTTCTTTTCCCCCCTTTTTTTACATTGTAGTACATTTCGAGTAGAACAAGTCAACCCAGATCCATGGCAGTATTAGTTTTGTATTATTTAAACTATTGTAGTTTTATAAATGATAACATAGTATTTTATGTTTATATTTTCAGTTTTCATTTTAATTTTAGCTAACGTTTTTGTACTTTTTTTATGTGCTTTTGTAATGTTTTAGTTGTTTTTTCTTTATTTATTTTTAAGTACTTCAGCTTAAACTTTTATTTCAAAATTTTGTTTACGATTTTTTAAGTTTAAGATTTTCATCTTTTATTTTCATTTCAATTAACGAAAAACAATTTTCAAATGTTTAATACTTTAGTTTTAGTTGGTCCATTGTGCGGTTGTTTTGAACTCCAAAATATTAAAAACTATTTTGTTAGCATACAAACATAATGACAGAATACACACATTTATAATTAGAATACTGCTGTCACTATGTAGTTTAACTTAAATTATGTGATCTAGTCAACACAAATCCAAAGTGATGAATAGTGGTAGAACTAACCGATTTGTCGACTAGTGGGTGTTTATTGTGCATGGAGATTTTCATCTCCATAAGCATAGTTGTGGTCCTCAATTTTGAAGCACATTCAGATAGTGAATGACAAACATATCGGGTTTTCAACTGCAGTAGAGGAAGTCAAAAATCACAAGCTTAGGCTGGACTTGGATTTGAATTTCCTTAACGTAGTGCCAAATCCTAATTAATTCATGAACTCTCGTTTTTGTGAAAGTCTGCAGAAAGCAGCACCGCACTGTTCTGTACCTTGAAGCAGAATTTTTCTGAACTCAGTATTTGCTGTCTTTTCATACTGAAAGAGATCTACTGTATCACTGTAGTCAATTGTCTGACCTTTGACCCTTCGGTGGCCTACTCTGCAAATATAATTTTTCCGTAATACTTTTGATTCCTTGGGATCCTCATGAAGCACTTCTAGGTAAATGGCTCATGACTAGAATAACTGGGTTGGCTGATTTACTGCTATGCTCATAATGCTAATTTGTGGTTTTCATTTCTGTTTTTGAGGAGTTTCGATTTATGTAGCAACATGGCAGACATACTGTACATTGCGACTACTGTAGCTCATGTGTGACAGTGCATATCAGAATCACGCTTGATGCTAAAGCATAACTAATGAATGGCATGGGTGTGAAGGATCACTGCCTTTGATGTTATGAATAGCTGAGGGGTTTTGACAGCCATCAACCCACCATAAAGACCCTTAAAAATCGTATAAATCCATTTTAGACAGCTGTTTTTATGCCGAACAGCTTGACTAATTTCAGATAAAGTAAGGCAAGTAGTAGATATAGAAACCATACTCTGGGTTTATGTAAGGGGATGTTTCAATGAGCAATTTATGTAGGGGGAGTTCAGTTTGTGGGAGCATAAAAGGATACGTGTGGTTCGTAGGTGCATATGCGATGCTATTGCTGTTTGTACTGAAGTGTATTTGATGTTGTGCGACCTTGCTGAGTGTGCTTTTAATAATATGTAAAATGAGTTCAATGAAAGACCTAGTGAGCCTCCCTATGGAAGGAGCATTTTTAGGCAACATACTATAGGCTCCCATCTTATAAAGCCTTATTAGGCTTTATAAGATATCTTGTTTTTGGACAAATTCTAAGGCTTGTATCCTTTGTAGAGAATGTAATCTCATAATGCATTGTGAAGAGCTCAGAGAAAAAAATATGTAATGGTCCTTGCACACTGAGTCCGAAAATTTCACGCGTTAAAAAATAAATGCAACCTCATGTTGTGTCAATCACGCCTCCGAAACTTTCACCAATCATGAAAAATTTGGGTCGTGTTCAATTTTCGGGGTTTTTCGCATCCATAGAAAGCATTTCGAGAGGGGTTTTGACAATTCAGATCCACCAGATGACAAATACGATAAAACACATACGGAAATTTCGGACTCAAAGTGTGTTTTTAAAAAGTCTCTTATGCTCAGCATTAGGACTGTGTGATATTGAAGAAAAATGCGATATCCTTGTTAAATAATGCAATATTCGATATGCGATACGATATTGTTTTCAGTGTGTAAAATCTATTTCTTTCCCCAACTGATATCCTTCACTTAAAGCATAACCGACTGTGTTTACATGATTACTCATCAAGACAGCTATTTTGAAATAACTGTGTGTGTATTTGACAGTTCGAGTGTGTAACAAGACACGAAAAAAAGAACGGCTTGTGCGCACGTTTCGGTGTGTGTGTCAGACAGCAGACAGCGCGAGACTGCAAGGAGTTGTTTTTCGCAAGTTACTGCGTTTAATAACTCTTTTTAACGTCAAGCAAGTCACATAAGTAACAGTCGTGTGCTCAGTCTATTCTCTGCTATATGCATCAACCTAAAACGTACACTTTTCACAATGTTGAAGTAGCCTTTTAAAATCATTCAGATATTGCGTGCCATTGCGATATGCATATTGCGATATGTACATTTGCGATATTTCGATAATTTCGATATATTGCGCAGCCCTACTCAGCATATATTTGAAAAATTATGTATTTAGTAATTTATTCCTGTGATGGCAAAGCTGAATTTTCAGCAGCCATTACTCCAGTCTTCAGTGTCACATGATCCTTTGTGCTCAAGAAACAGTTTTTATTATTATCAATGCTGAAGATAATAAAACTGTAAATGTGAATGTCTTTACTGTCACTTTAGATCAATTTAATGCATCCTTGCTGAATAAAAGTATTAATTTCTTTTAAAAAAATCATACTGACCCCAAAATTTTGATTTGTAGTGTATATTAAAAACATTTTTTACATATGTTGAAAGATAAAAAAAAAAAGTTATGTAATTGAAAATATTTTACCCAGTATTTTATCTATTTTGTTTATTGAGTATTGAGCCATTAGCTTAGCAATATTCTAATAATAATGAGTTTGTTTCGATGATGGTTAGGATGCTGTGTTCTGTTGGAAGTAGGTGCGAGGCAGCTCATTAGGTTTTGGAAAAGAGGAAAAATCCCCTAAAGAAAACAAAAACAAATTTAAAATTCATTGAGCATGCATTAAGTTATACAGTTGAATATTTATTCATTAGAAAATAGCAAAAAGATTTCAAGTTTGTATCTACCGATCAGCCTAAAACCTTCAGAGTTTATTGTGTGATTAGAAAGGTGCTGAGTTGGCATTTCAGGCCTTGCATAACACCCTTGTGAATATCCATTAACCCTCCAGGCAAAACTGTTGTTTAAGAACTCAGGAGATCTGCTTCACCCCTCCCCATTGATCTATAACCAGCAGGCATCTGAAATCCATCACTGTGTATGAAGTAGCATCGCTGTTCTCATATCAGCCTCAATGGCAAATCCCATCAACGTACACACAGCTGAACCCCCTGCGGTGGCCCGACCCTGCCCACCTTACTTCCTGTCTAGACAGTCCTAATGAGTTTCTCTTTAACAATCCCCCAGCTGATTGCTCTGTGCTCTGGCTTTATGCTCACCTTTACAGGTATTTTTGAGACCTGAAGGTTAAAATGTGGCGTTTGGGAGGGGA
The DNA here is from genome assembly GCF_949357685.1 of Gobio gobio. Classification (NCBI taxonomy): domain Eukaryota; kingdom Metazoa; phylum Chordata; class Actinopteri; order Cypriniformes; family Gobionidae; genus Gobio; species Gobio gobio. The sequence continues at coordinate 44,048,376 of NC_137116.1, read as the reverse complement.
ACTGTATCCATTTATGATTCGTGTCCCTAATGGTATAGTTCACTCAAAAATGAAAATTCTGTCATCATTTACTCACCCTCATGTCGTTCCAAACCTGTATGACTTTTTCTCTTCTGCGGAACATAAAAGAAATTATGAAGAACATTGGGACTCCACTGACTTTCAGTGTTTGGTCATTAAATACAAATCTCCTTTTGTGTTCTGCAGAAGAAAGAAAGGCTGTATTTACACTTGGCATTAACATGCGATCACTGTGATCCAATCAGGACATGGCACATTTACATTTGTTCACATTAAGTGGCCTCAGTATCTGGATAACCGATCGGATTTCTGTTTCCCTCACAATATTTAAATTATGTCTGTGGCACGTTTGAAAGACAGAGCTTCAAATGGCTTCATAGCGTAAAACAACTTTCACTTTAGCCTCAATGTCAGTGCACACAGCAGAGAATTTTTGTGATTTATTCACAAAATGTACAATCGATCACAAATAGAGTACTTAATCTACCAATTTAAATGTCCCAGCATTAATCTTGTATGATGAAAAGTCATTATTCCGACGCATTTCATGATTGAAAGGAGCACGCAAGCATTTATATTGTATGTGTAATATGTAGAACATGGCAGAATCTAAACACCTTTGTATTAAAGAAATGAAAGATCACACATCTCATTAAAAAGCATTAATTAGAACTAAACAAGGGTAGGCTATACGACAACAGATTAACAGTAAAGATGATAGAAAATAAACAATTGCCCATTGCTTTCACTCACTTTCTTTACTTTGCAGTGCAATCTCCAGTCTTAGATCAAATTTAGTTTGTTTAGTTGATCATACAAAAATAAAGGGGTTGATCATGTTAAACAATTCACATCCGGGTTTACGTTTATAGCGTGCAAAAATGGGAGATTAATAAACATGCTAAAAACATACAACTTTTAAAACATTAAAAAATACAAAGTGTATTCCGATTATTCCTCTGGCAAGGCAGCGTGCAGCTCTTCATTAAGGTCTCATGACTGTGATTGTACAGGCGATAGCCTTGTTCAGATAATGTTGCACAATTAAAATGAAAAATGACCCACACGGTATCAAGTAAGTCCAAATAAACTGTTTTAAATATCTACGTTTATTGTAAAGTTCAAAACTGCGTGTGTCCATTATTTTATGACCAGGACACGGTGATCGGATAACATACCGATCAGAAACGCATTTACTCTTGTCTTTTCAATGTGTATGTGGACAACATCTGGATACAGGTCGCGTGTTAATGCCAAGTGTAAACGCAGCCAAAGTCAAACAGGTTTGAAACAACCGTCAGGGTGAGTAAATGATAAAGGAATTAAATTTTTTGGGTGAACTATCCCTTTAAACGACATCCTATAACTGCAAACAATATGAACGAACATTGAATGAAGATCTTCTTTGAAAACAAAGCAATTTCTGGGAACTTAAGAATGTAGAGAAGGTTCTAAATAGATCACTCTGGAAATATCCATATGGAGACTGTATCATTGCATTGACCTTAAATAACCAGTGCAGATCATCAACTACAGACGTATTTTCCCATAATCCCATTGGTCTGGCCGGAAGAAGAGAGTGCACTCTCTGCATTGCACTGCAGCACTGTCAAAACTCCGGTTCTCTCATCACGCTGCGCCACCTTGTGGTCAGTTGCTGTGACTGGAAGCATCTGCTGTGACCTGACAGAAGCATCGAGAGTGACCACGCAGTGCTGGTTAATTAGCTGACGAAGCTTTCCTTTAGACTCAGAAAAGTTTGTCCTTGTATAGAACAATGGAGCTGAATTTGCAGTATTCCGTTTTAGTGAAGCACGCGCTTTCCTCCCCCTCCTCCACCTCTCTTTACTTTTCTCTCTTTTTCACACAGGAATCTCCCCTACAGTTAAGAAGACAGAGATGGATAGTCCATCTCCTCAAGAGAGCTCTCCACGCCTCGGCTTCACACAGCACCACAGACCTGTCATTGCAGTGCACAGCGGTGAGGGGACAACACACACGTGCATATATCCGTCTGTTCTGTCATCACAGGCCCGACGCTGCACACACAAACACGGCAAATGGCTAGTTGGGAGAAATAAATATGCACTTTCTACTCTTGTGTCTGCTAATATAATCATATCATGTAAAACCTGCTTATATGTGGCCCTGTTAAAAGTCAACATGAATTGCCATTCGCAACCTGTTTTGCTTTCTTAATGTGACATTTACCTAATAAGACATTTACCTAATAAGATATTAATGAAATAAGATATTGAATAAGAAAAAACTGTAGGGACATTTTTACCCATCGGGAATCGATTAGATGGTGAAAAGTTGGAATAACATACCAGAATGGAGCCACACTGAGTGAAAAAATTGCTAGCTATTTTGCTATTGGTTAACCTTATCTTAAGTATTTTGTTTCAGGACAAGTTATTACATTTTGATGAAAGATTATGACTTTTTTTTTTTTTAAGTATTTGAAATATACTTTATTGTCCCATGAAGGGCCATTTGAGATGGATTTCATAGCCAGCATTGAGCAGGACCTGATACATTATAAGATTTTACACCATAGTCATTCATTATAAAAATCATTCATGATACATTATTAAAATTGTTGATTGGATGAAGGCTAATCTGAATGCAGTCACTTATGAGAAAGGGGCAAAACGTTAAAATGGCCTTTGGAGAAGTCCGGCATACGTCATCAGAGAGATGTCTGTTGTTCCACACTGGAAGAATTTCTGACAATTTGATGACAAAAAATTTGGGGTCAAAAGATAAAAAAGAAACATGCACAGATAAATTGTTCACAGTTTTATTGAGCTGAGACACGGGTGCTGTCTCTGTCAGGTCATTTCTTATTGGAGTACAGTAATCTGTCGTCTCCAAAGCCTCACAGCTGGCTGAGTTATGCTCTAACAATTAGCCTGGCTGTTCAGATAACTTGGTGGAGCGTGTCAGCCATATGGTGCCTGCACTGAAACATCCAGCCGATATTACCTCTGTTGGGCATTGCCAAATGTGTCACAGCATACAAAGTAATCTGTAGAGAGTTGTTTAAATATGACAGGGACGTGACAACTGAACAAAATTGTTTATTTAAGACATTGATTAGGTGGTGCTTTATCAAATGTGTCACTAAAATGCATGGGGTTAACATTAATGTGCTTGCTTATACACTCACCTAAAGGATTATCAGGAACACCATACTAATACTGTGTTTGACCCCCTTTCGCCTTCAGAACTGCCTTAATTCTACGTGGCATTGATTCAACAAGGTGCTGAAAGCATTCTTTAGAAATATTGGCCCATATTGATAGGATAGCATCTTGTAGTTGATGGAGATTTGTGGGATGCATATCCAGGGCACGAAACTCCCGTTCCACCACATCCCAAAGATGCTCTATTGGGTTGAGATCTGGTGACTGTGGGGGCCATTTTAGTACAGTGAACTCATTGTCATGTTCAAGAAACCAATTTGAAATGATTCGAGCTTTGTGACATGGTGGATTATCCTGCTGGAAGTAGCCATCAGAGGATGGGTACATGGTGGTCATAAAGGGATGGACATGGTCAGAAACAATGCTCAGGTAGGCCGTGGCATTTAAACGATGCCCAATTGGCACTAAGGGGCCTAAAGTGTGCCAAGAAAACATCCCCCACACCATTACACCACCACCACCAGTCTGCACAGTGGTAACAAGGCATGATGGATCCATGTTCTCATTCTGTTTATGCCAAATTCTGACTCTACCATCTGAATGTCTCAACAGAAATCGAGACTCATCAGACCAGGCAACATTTTTCCAGTCTTCAACTGTCCAATTTTGGTGAGCTTGTGCAAATTGTAGCCTCTTTTTCCTATTTGTAGTGGAGATGAGTGGTACCCGGTGGGGTCTTCTGCTGTTGTAGCCCATCCGCCTCAAGCTTGTGCGTGTTGTGGCTTCACAAATGCTTTGCTGCATACCTCCGTTGTAACGAGTGGTTATTTCAGTCAAAGTTGCTCTTCTATCAGCTTGAATCAGTCGGCCCATTCTCCTCTGACCTCTAGCAT